>NC_135236.1:80154978-80819041 GCF_051348905.1 Ranitomeya variabilis | reverse complement strand
TGAACATATACTACACACGCACGCTAAAATCCCCCACGTGAACATATACTACACACGCATGCTAAAATCCCCTCTTTGAACATATCCTACACGCATGCACGCTAAAATCCCCTCTGTGAACATATCCTACACACATGCACGCTAAAATTTAAGCCTGCGTCTATCATCCTTCTCATTGCAATTTGTGAAATGCACTGTTCAATCTGCAGCATAAATTGACATGTTTTGTCTGCAGCGGGGACTAAAAGTCTCATGCAGAGTGCAGGTACTGTAAAATACAGCAGATATTCTGTAGAGAAAATCCATTGCCTTTCCACCCAAGGGGAACCTACTCTTAAAAAAAAATGATTTTTTCCATCTAATCCTCATTGCTGCTTCTGTATGAAACTCATCATGTGGAACCGTCCATAGTTTTGCTGCCGACAACACTTCTCAAAGGCCCCCATACACATTAGATATATGCTGGCTAAAGTGTTTATAGGATCAGACGTGATGTGAGTAGGGGTCACTACTTTTCACCCAACATGAAATATCAGGGTTAAAAAGGAAAAAAAAGATGAGGCCTTTGGATTTCAACATGTCCAATCCTTTTTTTTTTTTTTTTTCTTTTGTGAGAAAAGCAATCATAAGTTTTGGGATGTGAGTTATTCCCCTCTACTCACTGATAACACATGGATGCTTGGCTGATGGTGTATAGAAGGGTCCTGGGAATTGCTTTCTGCAGACTGCTTCCACAGACGTAGGGTGCTATCGTAAGGTAGTCTGATTGGCATTTTATGGTAACATTTGGTCAGGCCATAGTACGTCCCTTTTTATCTATGGGTAGGTGTTCAAAGTTTGGGGTCAAGTACACACACAGTTGGACTGAGCAACCTCAATCTCCTCCAGTACACACACACACATGGTGGGACTGAGCAACCTCAATCTCCTCCAGCGCACGCACTCGCGCACACACACACACACACACACACACACACACACACACACACACACACACACACACACACACACACGATGGGACTGAGCAACCTCAATCTCCAGTACACACACACATGGTGGGACTGAGCAACCTCAATCTCTTCCAGTACACACATGGTGGGACTGAGCAACCTCAATCTCTTCCAGTACACACACACATGGTGGGACTGAGCAACCTCAATCTCCTCCAGCGCACGCATGCACGCACGCACACACACACACACACACGATGGGACTGAGCAACCTCAATCTCCAGTACACACACACATGGTGGGATTGAGCAACCTCAATCTCTTCCAGTACACACACACATGGTGGGACTGAGCAACCTCAATCTCCTCCAGAACGAACACACACACACACTTCAACTGAGCAACCTCAATCTCCGGTACACACATGGTTGGTCTGAGCAACCTCAGTCAATAAGCCATATATTCACATTGTCTTCGATTTTCTTCCCTGCAGCTTATTCCTACGGATTGTGTACAACAGACGAGGCTCAATGCCGCTGGGTCTCGGCCGAAGAAAGAAGGCTTCTCCGCTGATGGAGGAAGACGATGTGGGCGAGCGCACCGCTTTGGGAATATCCCATGCTGACAGTGTTTCCGGCAGCTCCATCTCACCGCAGATAGCAGGCCTTCCACCCCCTGCTCCTGCACTGCGACCTCGCCTGGTTTTCCATGCCCAGCTGGCTCACGGCAGCCCTACTGGGAGGATTGAGGGGTTCAGCAATGTGAAGGAGTTGTACGCCAAGATAGCAGAGGCATTCAATATAACTGCAAGTGAGGTGAGTACATGGCAGGTGAGGTCTAGAGCTGTCAGCTAGAGATGAGACGTCATCCCTTTTCGCTCCGTGACATACCATTATGTCGTGGAGCAGGTACGGGTGCATGGAGGGGGCTTAGGAGCTGTTCCCACTCCATACAGGGCCAGCACCTGCTTCTAACAGCAGCGATATGAGCTGCGGGGGAAACTGAGTGCCTACGTGTTGCTGCCATCTTGGTGCTCCTCTGAACCCAGCCCTAGGTTTGGTTTTTACTATATTGCAGTGTGTAGTAAAAATTAAGTATAATAGAACAAGAGATCAAACAATCTCTATTTCAAGTCCCCTAAAAAAGATTTAAAAAAAAATAGTAAAAAGTACAAAAAAAAATTGAATCTGCTGCCTTTTTCTCATTAAAAAAATAATCATATTGTGTCGCAGCTCCCCCTAAAATCCGATCTTCTAAAAGATCACACTGTCTAACACATAAGGTCACTTTTTATACACTAAACACCATGTAAATGAAACCCATAAAGCAAGTTTTCAATTTTAAATTTTTTTATTTAGTCCCCATTTTTATTTTGCTTTAAATTTATTTATTTTTTTTCTCGTTTTTCTCTCTTTATCAAAGATTTTTGGTAGCTTTGCATCCATTTAGGTATGATCTATTAAAAAAATATATATTTTAAACGTACCTTAAATGCTGTAAAGAAAGAAATATACGGTATATATTGAAAGGCCAAAATTGCCATTTGTTTTGGTCTCCACATCTCCCCTAAAAATGCATAACAAGGAAATCAAAACTTTTGATGTGCCCCCAAATTGTACCAATACAAATTAAAAAAAAAAAAACAAGCCTTTACACGGTAAAATAAGTTACTTATGTTTATTATTTAATTAATGCAGCTTTTTTTAAAATATTTATTTAGTTTTTAAAATTTGGAATTTTTTTTAACCACTAAATAAAAAAAAAAAAAACCTTTCCAGATTTGGTATTGCCATAATCGTACAGATATTGCCAAGTCATATTGATTGCCGTAAAAATGAAAACTAAAGAAACAATGGTGGAGCTGCAGGTTTTTTTAGTTTTTTTTTTTTCATCTGATTTGGCTTCCCCCCCCATTTTTCAGGACCCTATATGATAAAATAAATGGTATCCTTCAACACTGTAACGCTATCCTGTCTCACGGCTTTATCAGTGCACAGATTAGATTAAAAATAAAAAGCTATGACTCTTGGAAGAAAAGAAGAAAACAAAAAATGCAAAAATGAAAAAAAAATATTGCATCATTAAGGGGTTAAAATGACTAAGTGGTTTATCATTCAGGTTTTATTTTCCACTCCTCCTGCTTTATTACTGCCGCTGTTTGTGCAATAACTTGTGTTTATGGTGTAAGCAATGATTCTGCTTTCCTCCAGTATCAGTGCAGCGCCAGGAGTCAGACTGAGTGTGGTCTGTAATTATGGCTTCTCTTTGCTCCTTATAGTCACCAATAACATTGTGTTTGTATCAGGGCTGTGGAGTCAGTAAGCCAAAGCTCCGACTCCTCAATTTCCCTGACTCCCGACTCTGAGCCCACGGCACCAGTCACTACTGATCATGAACATAAAGCACAGATTCATCTCACCCAAAAGCCCAGATCCTTAGATCAGACATATATAGGGCATTTCATAACTTTCCCAGATTCTTATGAAAACATTTACAGCACATCCTGCATTATACTACTGTACCTGGTGTATTATATATTTTAGGAGTCGGTCCCTTTTATACCGACTCCATGACTCAGACTCCAACTCCACATTCCTGGTTTGTGTAGATGGACATCCCGGTGCAGAGGAGCCGCGTCTTGTGCCTTCCCTGCATTTTCCTATGAGTAATACCATATTTCTTGCTCGCTCTGGTACTTCCAGGTGATGTTCTGCACACTGAACACCCACCGTCTGGACATGGACAAGCTCTTGGGGGGTCAGATAGGCCTGGAAGACTTCATCTTTGCTCACGTACGAGGCCAGAAAAAGGAGCTTGAGGTGTATAAATCTGAAGACTCGCTGGGTCTGACCATCACTGATAACGGCTCTGGTTATGCCTTTATCAAGGTAGTGTAAAAAGATCCAAGTTGTTTTAGTGCATGAATTAAAGCCCCCCTTCCCCCCAAACACGATGGTTTCGGATGACAGTCTGCATGTCTGTCTGCGTGTGTGTGGGGTTCCTCCCGGCTGTCTGTGTGTGTGGGGGTTCCTCCCGGCTGTCTGTGTGTGTGGGGGTTCCTCCCGGCTGTCTGCGTGTGTGTGGGGGTTCCTCCCAGCTGTCTGCGTGTGTGGGGGGGATCCTGCCGGCTGTCTGCATGTGTGGGGGGGATCCTGCTGGCTGTCTGCGTGTGTGGGGGGGATCCTGCCGGCTGTCTGCGTGTGTGGGGGGGATCCTGCCGGCTGTCTGCGTGTGTGGGGGGGATCCTGCTGGCTGTCTGCGTGTGTGGGGGGGATCCTCCCGGCTGTCTGCGTGTGTGGGGGGGATCCTCCCGGCTGTCTGCGTGTGTGGGGGGGATCCTCCCGGCTGTCTGCGTGTGTGGGGGGGATCCTGCCGGCTGTCTGCATGTGTGGGGGGGATCCTGCCGGCTCTCTGCGTGTGTGGGGGGGATCCTGCCGGCTGTCTGCGTGTGTGGGGGGGATCCTCCCGGCTGTCTGCGTGTGTGGGGGGGATCCTCCTGGCTGTCTGCGTGTGTGGGGGGGATCCTCCCGGCTGTCTACGTGTGTGGGGGGGATCCTCCCGGCTGTCTGCATGTGTGGGGGGGATCCTCCCGGCTGTCTGCGTGTGTGTGGGGGTGATGTCGAGAGATGGAAGGATTTGGCATGTCCGATTTCTGTTCCTGTAGAGAATAAGACTCTGTTCTCTAGGAAGAGACCGCGGCACTCTTATAGAGAACACGGGATCGCTTACTGCTCCTGCCTACAGAGGAATCAGGAGTGAGCGCTGCCGGCCAAAGGATCATCAGACCCATCATTTGGCCAATGTGTGTATCGTGGGCTTAACCTTGGACTTTCTAACCTCTGACCTCTGCTGTATCGCCAGCGTATTAAGGAAGGCAGCATCATCCACAGGATGCAGCTCATCAGCGTGGGGGACATGATAGAATCCATTAACGGGAAGAATCTGATTGGTAGCCGGCACTTTGAGGTGGCCCGAACGCTGAAGGAACTGCCCCGAGGAAGAGCCTTCACAGTGAAGCTGTGTGAGCCCAGAAAAGCCTTTGGTAAGCTGATAACATTCATATATAAAGGGTAGATGAGAACATCCCCATCCTTCGCTGTACTCTGCAATCTTCAGCGGCCCCATAATAAATTAAATAAGGCAGTAGCGGTCTTGTGCAGTCGCCGATCCTTTTCAACAAGCCGTATCACTGTCAGTTTTTAATACTTTTTGTACATAATATGGAGTTATTGCATGTACTTTTTTACTTGTAAAGTCTGTTTTTCTTTAGTCACACCCAAAGCTATATTTTGTGACATACCTCCACATTGCCTCATGCTGGTCTCTGCCCTGATTTGATGAATTATGGCTCAGAAGTCTTTTCCCCAGGCTTTGTGTAATGTTTGCTGATGTAGGGATCTCACGGGGTAATGCACCATTGTGCTGGAGGAGCTCAGCGCAGTTAGTACAGGGTGTGACTATTTGCTCAGTTCTGATTGAGGTTTCACTCACAATACTGCATTTGGCTCCAGTACCTCAATTGTCTAGATTTGCCCCTTTCACATGCAAAGCGCCATGGAATAAATGGCGCTGTATAAATGTATAGTAATAATAAATTGTGGACGCTGCTGCAAAGATCAGAAATCTTGCAATCTTTATCACCAGCCGTTAGGACATACATACATACATACATACATACATACATTCTGTACAAATGACTTTTCTGCAGTCTCATTATCATCCATGCCAGACAACACCTTTTATATAAGTGTGATTAAAGGTACCGTCACACTTAGCGACGCTGCAGCGATACAGACAACGATCCCGATCGCTGCAGCGTCGCTGTTTGGACGCTGGAGAGCTGTCACACAGACCGCTCTCCAGCGACCAACGATGCCGAAGTCCCTGGGTAACCAGGGTAAACATCGGGTTACTAAGCGCAGGGCCGCGCTTAGTAACCCGATGTTTACCCTGGTTACCAGTGTAAAATGTAAAAAAACAAACACTACATACTCACCTTCACGTCCCTCGCCGTCCGCTTCCTGCACTGACTGAGCGTCGGCCCTAGCAGCAGAGCGGTAGCGTTGCTTTTGCTGTCAAACACAACGATACACGCCGATCTGACGACCAAATAAAGTTCTGAACTTTAATCAACGACCAGCGATATCACAGCAGGATCCTGATCGCTGCTGCGTGTCAAACACAACGATATCGCTATCCAGGATGCTGCAACGTCACGGATCGCTAGCGATATCGTTTAGTGTGACGGTACCTTAAGACAGGATCCACCATTCACAATAGGCGATGTCACAGCTCACCTCCTCCCTACATTGGTGATGGACATTAGCAGCAATAGATTACCATGTTCCCAACTGAATGTAGGAACATAATATTTTAGGGCTTGTCCACTGCCTGGACAGCCCATTTTTAATAATGCAGTAACCTATGTATAATAAAAAATACCCTACATTCACCGCCTGCACCAGTGCTGTTCCAGTGACGCTGGCCGCGGGGCTCGCGTGGCCTAACAAGTGGTCACTCGAGACTCGGCACCACTGGAACGGACCGCCGATGCACGAGGTGAGTATAGGACATTGTTTACTTTACAAGGGGCAATACTTGTTTTTTGTTTTCTTTTCCACCCCACCCCCCCAAAAAAGTTAAAAAAAAATTGTCCAACTTTTCTACAAACTACGCACCATAAAAACCTGATTTAGACAATAAATAATTTTCTGTAAATGTTGGTCATGTCATGTGTATTAAAATTGGAGGCTGGTAAGTAAAGGGTCTATTTGCTGGTGTATTGCAGGAACATACCCCTGCGTGTCCACAGCCCCCATCCTCTCTGCCTGATCCTGTTCTAGTAAGGGCGCGTTTACACTTGCCGATAATCGTGAACAAGCATTCCTAGGAACGCTGTTTTCCCAAGTATTTGCTTGTCTAATTGTATTTGCTGTCCATTGTCTGATACAGGAGCAAAATGCTCGTTCTTCCAGGGGAGTTTTTGTTTTAACTTAAAAATCATCGTTCTCGACAGCACATCATCCTGTGTATACATGTGCTGTCGAGAACAATTATATGGTGTTAACGATTGTTCTGGAAGTGCAATCAGTAAGTCTATAAAACGTCCGGCAGACGGCTTGCATGTGGCTTATCGATGATCATTTAATGGCCGCGGTGAGCCAATGTAAATGCACCCTACATAGTGCCATGGACTAGGTGGAAGCAGGAGAGACTAGCCGTTGTTAGCCCCCCACAGTAGGTGAGGTGTGTTTGCTTTAAAGAGATTTCTCTGTATAAATATATGATCATTGCTTGTTTCTTCTCAGATATGATCGGTCAGCGCTCCAACTCATCCGCAAATAGTGCTGGGATATCCTCAGGCAGAGGAACGTTACGCCTCCGAGCCAAGGGACCACCGACCGTGGAGGAGCTGGTGAGAGAGGTGGGATTTCTGCACTGAAGTCTTTGGTGGAGGAGCTGCTATTGTGTGTACAGAAAGGTTGGAGACAGTCGGGCGGAGTGCATTAGTAGGGATGAGTGCAGTACGATATGGGGCGACAATTAAGGGCCGATACAAATTGACCACTGCTGTGTCCATTCCCCTGACTCCAGGTCTCTGTCATTGAGGAGAAAGCCATACAGAAAGTGGACGATCTCCTGGAGAGCTACATGGGCATCCGAGACAGCGATCTGGGTGAGCTCACTATAGAACCTGATGATCGGTCGTTTTATTGCCTGTTGTATTTCGCATTGCTAAAGTAATAAATTGATGAAGTCACTGCAGATTGTTGGTTCTGAGTAAAATTTGAGATGGTCAACTTTGACACAGCATTTCAAGCAAAGGGCTGTCAAAGTCAAGTCATTGGTGACAAAGAGCATTACTGGTCTCCTTCAGAAGAATGTGGGGGGAGAGGCTCCTGCTGCAGACAGTTGCCTAACAACCAAAGGTGAGGTCAGATCTGAACTTAGCCGGAAGGAAGAGGGGCAGGAAAATTACCAGTCTCTTGGTTGGGAGTTTAGAGCGAGACATACACAAACCCATTCCTTTTTATCTTGTACATTTTGTAGACCTTTAAAGTCCTAAGGTTTACCATTATTTTTAAAGGGGGTGTCCACTACTCTTGGCAACCCCTTCTGAATTGCCCAGTAATATAACATCACTTATGCATTCCTCCAGTGTTGGCGCTGTACCAACGGTGTCGGCACTGGCTTTCCCAGGGGACATTATGTCACGCGATCACTACGGTCAATCGGCATCAGCTTCACGCTCCTTTTCTTCAGACAACTCAAGACATCCGGAAGAAGTGTGGGCTGCGGCTGCCCTCTCCGCATGTCGATTAAGTCCGTAGGAGAATAAAGCTACAGGGATCGCGTGACACAACATTGTCCACCGGGAGAGTCGGTGTCAACACCGCTGGAACAGCACCGATAACGGAGGTGAGTATAAGTTTTTATTTTACTGGGTGAAAGGATGGGGTTCAGAAGGGGTTGTCCTAATAGTGGACCACCCCTTTAAAGCCATATTTAAATTAGCCTGGAGGTTCATTATGGGTGATTCATGGACACACCCCGCTGCCCATCCAGGTTATTTTGCATGTGGTGTCGCATGGTGATTTCTCAGTAATGGCGTGTCAGATTCTCACACAGTGAGTATCACTAGTCTCAGGGTCAGTGAGAGGCGGCTGATGAGAGTAGTGATCTATCGGGGGGAGCACTCGCGTGGCTCTATCATTCAGTGATAGTAAGTGGTCCCTGATGGTTAAACTGTCGGCTGCACAGATCGACTCAATATCATTACTGCTTCGTGTTCCTTTTTTTTTTCTCCCTGGTCTATAATTTATTTAATTTAGTTTAATTGGATGAGTGAATGTGAAGTCCGCGCCAGATATTCTGCATTCTGACCTCTTGTTGCCCTCGTTTGCAGCTGGCACCATGGTGGAGCTCGGCATGGATAAACAGAACCCTGACGACTTCTCCCAGGCCTTGGACCGCACGCTAGGGGACTTCGCTTTCCCAGACGAGTTCGTCTTTGACGTCTGGGGCGCAATAGGCGATGCCAAGGCCGGACGCTACTGAATTCTCTTAACCCCTGCATCATGCCCTTCGTCTTTTATAAAGGGGGTTGGATCCGCTGCTTCCCGTCCACATCTTCTCTCATCCAGCCCTAGGAGGTGGGTGGAGGACTGGCACACTGGTGACACGGGATCGGATAAGGGCTAAACCACTGCTGTCAGGACCCTGGCACTGATTAACCTCTGGGTGACTGATACGAATGGGCATAGACATTAAGTCACGTTTTCAGAATCCAAAACCACCGCAGGACCGAAGATGGCGGGGACCGTTCTGCACACTACAACCTCCACGATAACGCTCCACTACATTCCTCGGAGGGATATTCAGAATATCTACAAAAATGAGATAAGCTAATGGAATAGTTGGACCCTGTTTTCCCCACTAAAGGAGGACATCTCAACGCGGAAACGCACGCCGGTGACTTTCTCACCCTTACAGGACATTTTTCTAACGTTAAAGTCTATATCTGCTAAAAGAGTCGTATGTTACAGACCCCTCCGTCTTCAGAAGATGCTGGTTAATTAGCGCCACCCGGTGTCTGGGAGGCAGAATTGCAATAATGTTTATAGTGCGTCTTACTGACCCGGAGGGATCATTGTCCTTAGATAATTTATGTCGTCAACTCACAAGTCTATTTTCTGTGGTCCTTATTATGATTGTAAGAGAAACGAAGAACAGGATTTATTAAAAGATTTTATACATGGGCGTTCTCCATTTCTTCTTGGGAGGGATGCAACAAAAAAAAAATTAGGCTTTGGGCGATAGTGATGAATAGAATTAAAGGGTTTTTTTTAAGGCTAACATATTGATGACCATAGGTGGGCTCCAACACGTGGCACCCCTCCACTCATCAGGTGCTACCTGGGGGATAGACTGTAGTACTTTGCCATAACCAATAAATAAATGTGGCTCCTTACATTGCAAATGTCAACCAGATGGCAGACCAACCAATCATCTACACTGGTAACCTCTCCTGCGTATGTGCCATCAATATGTTAGTAGGGGGGCAGCACGGTGGCTCAGTGGTTAGCACTGCAGTCTTGCATCGCTGGGGTTTTGGGTTCAAATCCTACCAAGGAAAACATCTGCAAGGAGTTTGTAGGTTCTCCCCAGGTTTGTGTGAGTATCCTCCGGGTTCTCCTGTTTCCTCCCACACTCCAAAGACATACTGATAGGTTATCTAGATTGCGAGCCCCAATGGGGACAGCTAGGATAATGTATGTAAAGTGCTTTGGAATTAATGGCGCTATATAAGCAATGTAATAGTCCCAGACAAGACCTTCTAAGAAGTCAAATTCATCCAGTGATCCTTCACCGCTCCAGTGCTGAAATTATAAAAAAAACCACTGGAGTGGTGCTTTAATATAACTAATTTTGCTAGATTTTGGAAGTCGAGACCTCCGTCTGTCAACACTCAGACATTGTCATAGGACGGTTCTCAGTGCGAAATCCACCACAAATTAGAATAAAAGTGGATGGCGCCCCAGTCAACACCGCACAGAATTCTGAGCGTGCAGGGAAAAACTGCAATAAATTCACTTTCATAGGCCTGGGCCCGACTCAAGACTGCTATTTTGTACACTAGGCTTGAGAAAGTGTGCTGGAGTAAAATATTGTGGGCCACATTCATTAAGAATCGTGCTCTTTTTGCTGAATTTGGTGCATCTTTCAGTTGCCGTACCGCACCCCGGAAAAATGTGTTTTTGTACGGCTATGTGCACACATTGAGGATTTTTCATGGTTTTTTTTTTTCGTTTTTTCAGCAGTTTTCCGCAGGAAAAACGCTTAAAAAACGCATACATAAGCATACCATCATTTTTAATGCATTCTGCAATTTTTGTGCGCATAAGTTTTTTTTCCGCGAAAAAAAACGCATCGCAGTAAAAAACGCAGCATATTAATTAATTTTGTGGATTTTTCATGTTTTTCCCGATACTTAATGCATTGGGAAGCTCCGGAAAAAAAAAACCGCATCAAAAACGCACAAAAAAACGCTTTCGGACTTCCTGCAGAAAAAGTCCGGTTTTGTTCAGGAAAATTCTGCAGAAAATCCTGAACGTGTGCACATAGCCTAATTTTGGAATTTGTCGGCCATATCCCGTCCCACCTGAGCCCTGTCTATTTTTCAGAAGACAAGCCAAGACTAAAGCAGTAAAATTTTAAGCAGGTATGTGGAGACGCCACTTCGTAAGCGCCACTCCAAAAGTGATTGGTGTCCAACAACCCCCTTTAAGATCTATTACGGTCCTAACACCAGAAATAGTAATTTTCTCAGTTTCTTCATAGTGCTGCCTCACCGTTCCTCCTCAGACGGCCATATAAATCAGACAGCAAATCTCGCTCCGCTTTGTATGGCCGCCTGACTCTGCCCTTAGGGGCCGCAATGCCATTTACATGGTAGATGCCTTGCTGCTATCTTCTTTGTACATTTCCAGGAGGGATGATGGAGGAACAACACCATTCTCAGAAAAGATGCTCCAGAATAGTTTTTTTTTTTCCCATGGGGAATGCGAGTACTTCGTAAAGCGGACATGTCAGGAGAGCGGACAGATCTTCTTAATGCAGAATTAACCCTTATTGTCCCCCTCCTCCTTCATATAGGGAGCAGAATCTGTTTGCCTCATTATTTATTCATGTCCCTCCGGAGCAGTAATCACCACAGAGCTATTATCACCCCTGTTTACAGGAAGTAGACGCCGTGTGATGTAGGTGGATGTATGGCCGCCCACAGTGCCTCGGTGGCTGGGATAGTGCGCTCCCTGATGGCTGCGCGGTGATCTATATGGGGTATATACAGTAGAGGATAACTTGCCCCAGGATTGATGTGACCCCCGCTCGGTTCGGGCCTGGACTCTGGCTTATGTCTGCGTGTTTCTATATGTGTGTGGTGTACGTGTTGTGTTTGGTGTGTGGGAATTTGTCAGCTGCCTCTGTGAGAAGATTAGCAGTTCCCTAAACACTGAGAGCCCTTAATTCCTCAGAGACCCGCAGAAAACGTCGCTCCATTAACCCCTCCGCTGCTGGCGACGGGCGTTTTGCTTTTTTGGGGGGAAGGAAAGTGACTGTAAAGACTCGGGTCACCTCGGGTGTCATTGACATACCGCTCCTGTCAGACGCACAGCACGTCACAAAGCGAGAGGCCTTGAATCATCAAAGGCTGTTATTGTAACTCCTAATGCTCCCAGCTGCCTCGGCCGTTCCCGCAGTCAACACACATTCATCATGGGCCCCGACCATTGCACTGTTGTCCCGCGCTGTCCGCCCTGAGGCTGCGTAACGTGGAAAAAAAATGCCTTACGAGTCATTCTAGTCTGTCCAGTTGTGGAATGTTCTCGGGTCGTTTTGACACGTCCGACGTTCACAATTCGAGTACAGACTGCGATATCCGGACTGGCCCGAGCTCAACACTGCGGCCGGTCCAGGCATCCTAGTCCGTTCTCTGTCCTTCGATGTCTGACGCGTGAAACTGGCCTTCGGATTAATTCAGACGTCCATATATCACAAGTCCGCGTGCAAAGTGTGATTTTTGGACCCATTGTGGGTCTCCTGAACCAAACTCAATTGCCTCAGGCATATATGAGGCTGTTTAGATCAGTAATCTGACAGCAGCATGATGTAGAGGCTGAGACTCTGATTCCAGGGATGTGTCACTTACTGGGCTGTTTGCTGTTTTAAATAAAATCAGGTTTTCAGCAGGACATTATTACTGCAGGACTAGTTGTCTTGTACCTCCTAGTCAACTGCTCTCTTTAACCCTGCCCCAACACTCATTTGTAGCTTTCTGCCTATGCACAGTGTTCCCAGAAAGCTGAAAATCAGTGGTGTTGGTGGGGTTATACAGGGCTCAGCGTTCAGAACACCGCTAGATCTGTATCAGATAAAACAGGGATTTTTTTCAAAATGCCATGAAGCAGCCCGGTAAGTGATACATCTCTGGAATCAGGGTCTCTGTCCCTACATCATGCTGCTCTCAGATTACATTTGATCAGAAGTAAGAAGCTGGCACAGTGAGCGCACTGTCAGTGCGCACTGTAAGAAGATTACCTGACGTGCTGGAAAGCAGACAAGTTACTGGAAGACTCAGCAGCTGTCATGGGAGCACAAAGGCTTCATAGCCTCATCCTGACCTATGTTTTTTACTCCCTACGGGGAATGTCCCAGCAACACACATTCATAGCTTATTTTTTAGCGTTATCCAGTAATGTGTCTCTAGTGAGGGCACAAAATCAGAAACCCCACCGAGCAGGACGAAGAGGCTGCAGTCACGCCAGTGGGCCTCATTTATCAAAACAGGAAGACTATCTCTGTTGCTCATAGCAACCAATAAAAGCTTAGCTTTCTTTTTCTCAGAGCAGTTTCAGAAATGAAAGCTGACCACCGATTGGGTGCGCAGGACAGTATAGCTATTATTAGTGTTAGTAAACACACTGATCCCGTAGTAGATATACCACATATAGATATAAAAAGAACAAAAGAAAATTGAGCTCAACTTGAGTTGGTACACATGCAGAGGTGTTATATAAGTTGAAATATATTTAAAAAAAAATTATTTCAATAGCTCTAAAACATACACAAATTTGTTATAAAAACAGCGTGCCTCAAACCATAAACACATACAGTACAGACCAAAAGTTTGGACACACCTTCTCATTTAAAGATTTTTCTGTATTTTCATAATTATGAAAATTGTACATTCACACTGAAGGCATCAAAACTATGAATTAACACATGTGGAATTATATACTTAACAAAAAAGTGTGAAACAACTGAAATTATGTCTTATTCTAGGTTCTTCAAAGTAGCAACCTTTTGCTTTGATGACTGCTTTGCACACTCTTGGCATTCTCTTGATGAACTTCAAGAGGTAGTCACCGGGAATGGTCTTCCAACAATCTTGAAGGAGTTCCCAGAGATGCTTAGCACTTGTTGGCCCTTTTGCCTTCACTCTGCTGTCCAGCTCACCCCAAACCATCTCAATTGGGTTCAGGTCTGGTGACTGTGGAGGCAGGTCATCTGGCGTAGCACCCCATCACTCACCTTCTTGGGCAAATAGCCCTTACACAGCCTGGAGGTGTGTTTGGGGTCATTGTCCTGTTGAAAAATAAATGATGGTCCAACGAAACGCAAACCGGATTGAATAGCATGCCGCTGCAAGATGCTGTGGTAGCCATGCTGGTTCAGTATGTCTTCAATTTTGAATAAATCCCCAACAGTGTCACCAGCAAAGCACCCCCACACCATCACATCTCCTCCTCCATGCTTCACAGTGGGAACCAGGCATGTAGAGTCCATCCGTTCACCTTTTCTGCGTCGCACAAAGACACGGTGGTTGGAACCAAAGATCTCAAATTTGGACTCATCAGACCAAAGCACAGATCTCCACTGGTCTAATGTCCATTCCTTGTGTTCTTTAGCCCAAACAAGTCTCTTCTGCTTGTTGCCTGTCCTTAGCAGTGGTCTCCTAACAGCTATTTTACCATGAAGGCCTGCTGCACAAAGTCTCCTCTTAACAGTTGTTGTAGAGATGTGTCTGCTGCTAGAACTCTGTGTGGCATTGACCTCATCTCTAATCTGAGCTGCTGTTAACCTGCGATTTCTGGTAATGTTAGGGTATGTCTCCACGTTCAGGATTGCATCAGGATTTGGTCAGGATTTTTCATCAGTATTTGTAAGCCAAAACCAGGAGTGGAACAATTAGAGGAAAAGTATAATAGAAACATATGCTCCACTTTTGCATTTATCACCCACTCCTGGTTTTGGCTTACAAATACTGATGAAAAATCCTGACCAAATCCTGATGCAATCCTGAACGTGGATACATACCCTTATTCTTAATAAAAATTTATTTGAGTTAAAAAAAAACAACCTGCGATTTCTGAGGCTGGTTACTCAGATAAACTTATCCTCAGAAGCAGAGGTGACTCTTGGTCTTCCTTTCCTGGGGCGGTCCTCATGTGAGCCAGTTTCTTTGTAGCGCTTGGTTTTTGCCACTGCACTTGGGGACACTTTCAAAGTTTTCCCAATTTTTCGGACTGACTGACCTTCATTTCTTAAAGTAATGATGGCCACTCGTTTTTCTTTACTTAGCTGCTTTTTTCTTGCCATAATACAAATTCTAACAGTTTATTCAGTAGGACTATCAGCTGTGCATCCACCAGACTTCTGCTCAACACAACTGATGGTCCCAACCCCATTTATAAGGCAAGAAATCCCACTTATTAAACCTGACAGGGCACACCTGTGAAGTGAAAACCATTCCCGGTGACTACCTCTTGAAGCTCATCAAGAGAATGCCAAGAGTGTGGAAAGCAGTCATCAAAGCGAAAGGTGGCTACTTTGAAGAACCTAGAATATAAGACATAATTTCAGTTGTTTCACACTTTTTTGTTAAGTATATAATTCCACATGTGTTAATTCATAGTTTTGATGCCTTCAGTGTGAATGTACAATTTTTCATAGTCATGAAAATACAGAAAAATCTTTAAATGAGAAGGTGTTTCCAAACTTGGTCTGTACTGTACACAAGGAGGTTCGTTGAAACAGTATACATAAATATACAGAGATTTATATATGTATGGCCAAATATATCATATCAATCCATTTCAGCAAATAAACATAGTTTGCAGTTGTGGTAAACCCACCATGTAGTGTACCCCTGCTAGCAATATTGATAACTAATATTGTGTGTCCTTTGGGGGCAAGAGGAAGCAGCAGCGAAACGCGCGTCGAGGTCAGGAGCGTTAGCGTGCCACTTGGCATCCCACGTGTGGAAACTGTACAGGCACAGGTAATATGTGTAGGACACCGGTTATTGGTCCTTTGTTATCAACATTGCTAGCAGGGGTACACTGACAGCAATTTGTATTGTGATCTTCTTGGTTTAAAGCAACCTTTACTTGTGAAATTCATGTTTTTCTGCAGATGCACTTTAACATCGCAGGTCATTCTATTGTTTAATTGGTCGCAGGCATATCCTGTGTTTACACATAAAGTTCTTTTATATGGTAGTGTATAAACAAATGATATGGATAATCATGTTGATTATATTCTTTATGCTTAGAACGGTGGGTTTACCACAACTGCAAACTATGTTTATTTGCTGACATTGATCGATCTGATATATTTGGCCATACATATATAAATCTCTGTGTATTTATGTATACTGTTTCAGCTAACCTCCTTGTGTATGTGTGTATGGTTTGAGGCACTCGGTTTTTATAACAAATTTGTGTAGGTTTTAGAGCTATTGAAATAAAACAATTTATTTTAATATATTTCAACTTCTATAACACGTCTTGATCTATATGTGGTATATCTACTAGGGGATCAGTAGCTTATTGATTATGTGAAGTGTTGCCCATGGTCATGGGTAGGATTATTAGTGTTAGGTTTGATAAATTCAAGGGACTGCGGCCTCCTGTGTTCTACTGAACGGTGGGGTTCCTGGTGTTGTAGGGCTTAAAGGGGTTGTCTCATAGTAGACATTTATGGCATATCTGTAGGACTGGTGATTGGGGGATCAGGAGACCCCCGTTCTGCAGATGGATAATGGTCCTAGAGGTATCTTGTGTGAGACAACACCCTGTGCCTGGGACTGCAGCTCAGTGCCATTCAAGGTTTTTTTTTTCACAAAGCACATAGGAGGCGATTCTCTCGCTAGTCTTGATGAGGGGGCATTTTGGAGCGAAGCACCTGATTCATTAAGAGGCTTATGCCTTTTTAGTGAATCTGGCAAGGTTCATAGTGGTGAACACGCTGCTATGTACGTCTCGCCACAGATCTTACTCCATCCTCTCCTGGAGTAAGATTTGTGGTATAATGAAAGTTGCCACTCGTCATTAATTTAATGAGCGGGTATTGCCATGCCCCTGTCCCACCCCATCACTGCCCACTTTGTCAGAGCTGGGGTGAAAATGGCATGAAAACATAAAAAAATCACATTTTTAAGGCCAAAAAATTGAGATTCTTCAAAGCTTTTTTGCCAGGAATCTGGCAAAAAAGCTTTGATAACTCGCCCCCATAGAATTCTGTAAACAGATAAAAAAGTAATACAAACCCCCCTGGCATACCTGTGCCATTGGTCCCTCACTGAGCTCTGCTCTCCCTGCTCCAGCGCAGACGTGTCCACATAAATGACAGCTGTGGCCAATCACTGGCTGCAGTGGTCATGTTTCGTGTCAATCTGTCACTACTGGAGAAGAAACTTGCAGGGGACCAGAAAACTATTGGCACAGGAGCAGCAAGGGATTGGCATAGTGAGTATTACTATCTTTTCTTTTGCATGTGGCTGGACAACCCTCTTAACCTCATTAATTTGTATTTCCAGCCAGAAAAGCTTAATACAATACTCGGAGGTCTCGTCTTAGTGTTTCATGTAATATCCATTTTCCTGTAATAGACCTTTAAAGTCTATTTAGCAGTAAACTCTCCAGACATCTGTATTCCAGTGATCCTCCTCGCCATAAACAACCTGTTTCCATTAAAAAAGTTGTGTTCCTTTGCAGGCATTTTTTTTTTCATAAATGCATGTTATTGGCATTACATACCATTTTTGCAATTGAGTTTTCGTATAAATGTTGCGTCATTCGCCTCCTATAGCCTCTGGGTTGCACTATCTATTGCTAGTTGCAGAATGAGTTGACTGAGAATCAATCATTCATCCTGCATTGATGGTCTGACGGGGAGTTTGTAACTCTTTTATCTGTGTTTTCTTAGCTCTTCTCAGCTGATTTATGATCAATCACACACCACACCAAAGCTGAATGTACAGGAAATCAAAGAGCCAATAAAAGTCAAATGGCGCAAAATATTTAGTAAAATTCAACTGCAAAATAGATTTTTTTAGCCCCAAATACATGCATTTAAGTAAAAAAAATTGTCAACCCCTTGGACAATTGTAAGGTGCGCAGGGCAGTGGTCATGGTCGAGGGGCTGGATTCCCACACCCTGGTACCCCACAGATAATCAGTGTGCTTGTTAATCAATGCTGTTCTGTGTGCAGTGCAGTGTCTCACTTTCAGGCCGGAGGCCTCTGCTGCATCCGTGTCCTTGGGTCCAGGATCAGCCGCACACAAATCAGGGGATACTTGCTTCTTAAAAACCAGTTCAACTGATCGAACAGTCTCAGTTCAATTGATGATACGGCACAGTATGTGTCCGTGTTCTCCGTTAATTCAGCCCGAGCTATCCCTTTGCTTACTGGCTCCTTCAGCCCCCGGGATACTCCGTCTGGCTCCGCAGTATTAACAAGACCCATCCCGTCTCCCTCACTCATTTCCCCGTCTGGCTTCCACTTGTTGGAAAAGAATAAGGCACACTTCCCAGGGCCTAGTTTGGGTCGTAGGCCCCGGACGTTACAGGAATCGTTGCTGATATTCACATACCGCTAGAACAGTGTGTATTTGTGCCCTCTGGCCTTGAACTCTTAGGGTACTGTCACACCGTGCAATTTTCGTCGCTACGACGGCACGATCCGTGACGTCGCAGCGTCGTATGAGTATCGCTCCAGCGTCGTAGACTGCGGTCACACGTTGCAATCACGGCGCTGGAGCGATGCCGAGGTTCGCTGGTAACCAGGGTAAACATCGGGTTACTAAGCGCAGGGCCGCGCTTAGTAACCCGATGTTTACCGTGGTTACCAGCGTAAAAGTAAAAAAAAAAAAACCGTACATACTCACCATCTGATGTCCGTCAGGTCCCTTTCAGTCTGCTTCCCGCTCTGACTGAGTGCAGCCGTACAGTGAGAGCAGAGCGTCACCGCTGTGATCTGCTCTCACTTTCCGGCCGGCGCTCACAGTCAGAGAGGGAAGCAGACTGCAAGGGACCTGACGGACATCAGATGGTGAGTATGTACGGTTTTTTTTTTTTTACTTTTACGCTGGTAACCACGGTAAACATCGGGTTACTAAGCGCGGCCCTGCGCTTAGTAACCCGATGTTTACCCTGGTTACCAGCGAACGCATCGCTGGATCGCTGTCACACACAACGATCCAGCGATGACAGCGGGAGATCCAGCGACGAAAGAAAGTTTCAAACGATCTGCTACGACGTACGATTCTCAGCAGGGTCCCTGATCGCTGCTGCGTGTCAGACACTGCGATATCGTAACGATATCGCTAGAACGTCACGAATCGTACCGTCGTAGCGTTCAAAATTGCAGTGTGTGACAGTACCCTAACTAAAACTTTATCTCTCAATCTGATCTGACCAGGAAGTGCTCACCTTTTTATGTGACCTCAACCCCTCCCATACTTGGCTGGTCCCAAAAGTATTAACCATATCTAAACCTATGTTCTACCTCCTATAACTAATATGCCCATCACTGCATATTTCCCTTTCTTGCTCTAAACAATCAGCCCTATACTATAACTTATGTCCTTATGTATCTAAAGTTACTAGCTATCTCTAACTTAAGCATTAAACTGTATCCTGTACTTTCCCTATGTCTTATACACTAAAACCATTGTACATTAATCACCATTCATTAGAACTGCATAAATTAGTGCTTATAAGGTTCTATTCACTTTACATTTTACACTACTAAGATAATATAAATCACATACTTGACACTAAGCTTCTTGTAAATGTTGTTTTCATGGGTAGAGGTGTATGACAGTCCCTGTCACACCCTACACAACCCCTTTAATGCCTAAACGATTTTCCAGATCTCATGCAAAGCCCTCTCCGCTCCATTATATTCTCTGCTTTGTGCTGTCCTCTTGTAGGTCGTATCCTGAGGGCACAGTCAGATGGTTGTAACACTAGTGACGATCGCATTGGAATGCTCGGACTGGCCGGTAGCTCTCCTGACCTGACTGTGACCGCTGCATAGAAATGCAGGCTGTCATGCTCAGGTTAGGAGAGCCACCGGACAGTCCGAGCATTGCGATGCGATTGTCGTCCATGTTATAAGGTCGTCTGACTGTGGCCTAATATTAACACCTCTGTCACTGCCACGGTTTCAGTACGTCTAGTAATGCAAAGAATGACGTTTTCCAGGGTCCCGGAATTGGGGAATCTCCAAGGACTTGCTGCCTTATTAGGAGCGGCACCCTCTGCAGAACAGAGTGTGTCTGAAGGGTGGGGGTTATATTTGATATCATACAAAGGCCAGAAGTCTTGATAAACACGATTATGTGCCAGGAGAAGACAGAAGCGAGAACTAAGCAGATAGAGACGGAAAACTACGAGTTGAGGACTTTGTGATAGACTTTTTTACTAGCCACTGGGCATTGGCCGAATACCATGGGCAAGCGACTGTGGAGAAGCTGGGGAGACACCAGCAGTAAGACTTCTTCTAAGGGGATCATTACCTTAAGGACAAGTGAACACTTAGGATCTTTGTCTCTAAACAACATATAATAATTAACAAGATGACTTTAACCCTTTTATTTCATGGTCATTGCTCATGGAGAAGAGTAGAAGATGTTGGTCTCCAACACATATGAAGACCTTAACTAACTTTTGGGTCCCTCATATTTCTCAAGTCTTGTAACTTTTTCTATTTTGCTTCTCTTTGTTCTTCTCGCTGATTTCTGAGCCTTTATTCTCTTCTTCTGGTCCTTTCGGAAAGAGGAGGAGGCACCATCCAGGGGAGGATGAGAGAAGCTTTAGACTAAGTGCATGTGAGATAGGGAGGTTGAAGTACAGACGGCAGAAGACTGAGCTCTGAGACATCACAGAGAGACATATCAAGTTCACGAAGACTCAGTAAGAAAAGGATGTGTTGATATTAAGAAGATATTGAGCAGAAAGAGCCACGATTACAGTCCAGGAGGACATTTCATTACATTATTATATTACTAGACAGTGTGAAGTGAGATAACCAGACATCATGGACTGTGGGCAAACCAGAGACACACCCTGGGATTGTCATGCAAGGGACTTCAAGATACCCCACACAGGGGTGAGTATCAAAGTGTTGAGATTCAGTAGACCTGTTGTAAAATTAGAGTACTCGTTCTAGGGAGATGAAGGAGAGATAATTGTAGCTTTCTGTAATTTATTTTGATTACCGGTAGTCCCACATTATGTATCTGCTACATATGTACATTGTAATTTAACTATCAGTACTGCTACTAACTTTGGTTTCCTTTTCGTTTTCCTATCCCACCTTCCTTGTACACTTTATCCACCATCTTTTTCTCATTGTCACACAATTATTATCAACTCTATCATCTTCTTCTATAGTCTCTCAATTATTTATAACATTTTCCATCATCCTAACTAAACCTGTCTTCTCCACCAATGTATCCACCATCATACCCCAACTCTTCCTTTTCCACTGTGTTTTCTTCCTTTTCCCCAACTTCTCCATTCTACTCTACTACACCATCAACCCGTCCACGTACAGCTACCCCTCTACTTCCATCCCTCTCCATGGCCATTGGAGCATTATCAAATGCCCTGGGCCTCTGGATCCTAGCAAGAGCCTACTCCCACTCCCGAAGACTTCGAAGATCAAGGGCACAGTTTCTACTTTTGGCTTCAGGGCTTCTTTTGACAGACTTGGCTGGACATCTCATAACTGGATCCATTGTACTATGGCTCTATTCTAATGGAAAATTACCAATGGCTGGATGTCAATTTCTTGGAGGTTGCATGGTATTTTTTGGACTTTCTCCTCTACTGCTTGGGCTTCTTATGGCATGCGAGCGTTGCATTGGCCTTACAAGACCACTATGGCATTCAGCTGTTGTTACCCAAACCCGTGCTCGGATTGGCCTTGGTTTAGCTTGGGCTATAGCTCTCCTGGTATCTACTCTACCACTGCTTGGTTATGGTACATATGGACTGCAACCTTCAGGGACCTGGTGTTTTCTACAGGATCCTCCTGGATTTTGCTTACTATTCTCTGGTCTTGGTCTTGGATCACTGGTAGCTGCATTGGTGTGCAATTTGATAGTTGGAGTTACCTTGCTTCAGGCTCGAATCTTACGTGCCTTGGGGGAAGATCGCAGAAGGAAGCGTCGAAGTGCCCGTTCCCATGACTTGGAGATGATGGTGCAACTGTTGGCCATTACCATTGTTTCTTGCGTTTGCTGGAGCCCAATACTGGTAAGGACCTTTATGTTCCTATTCTCTCTGCATGACTAGAGTAATCTTGATGTATTAAGAATCCTTCTCACATCTCTGACATGATGAATCTCCACCTTAAGTTAAGAACAAAAGGCTTTAAGATCTGAAAAAAAGAATGATCACATCCAAACCGTGTCGGCTTGAGTATTAACAAATCTGTCCAAGATACTGTCTCCACTTCAATTTGCAACCAATTTGGAACCACTCCTGCGAGAGCAAAACCAACCATTAACCAAAGCACTTAACGCCCAGTAGACTATCAATCATCTCAATGAATGACATCCAGTCTCCTTAGGCTGCCAAGACAGATAAATAACACCACACAAGCCCTCATCCCACTGTCCAAAATTTTTTTTATAGGCAGAAGTTTTGGCTGCCAGATGGTCCTGGTGCCCAGTCTATATTGCTAGCTACATCCATTAGTCATCCCTGGTGCCAAATACAATTTCCCCCTCATGATCCCCTTGCACCAAGACCGATTGTTCACAGATCGTGCTTTCCCTACTAAAAATATGAACAGGAAAATGCAGTTACTGGGATGATTTAGCCCAATAGTTGCAAAAGTAGACAACCACAAGATATATCTAAATGTAGCAGAGCTGAGCTCTTCACTTGGCATGAATTCTCAATATTGTCCCCAGCTAGTTACTAAAATACACAAAATTAACAGTTTCCTGACAAACTCAACCCTGCTACATCAGTATATGCAATGGCAGTGCCGGAATGTATTGAGCAATATTCTAAGTGCAACACTTCAGTGCATTGACGTAATACCGCAGCACATCAGTCAAATTTAGATATTATGGGGTCTTTAGGTTCATATCTTTGCAAGGGAAAGTGGGCATGGATGATACGGATGTTATATTACATAATAGTGTAGAAATCGCAGGAACGCGAGATGCAGTGATGGACGGGAGGCAGAGCAAGGGTTGACGGGTTTATTTACAGGGGAATACTCCACGCAGGGAGGTAAAGAGTTAAACAGTATGAATGGCAAAGTGAATTACAATGGTACAAATAATGACACTTCAGTAGCAAGCGTATCAGGAAGTTCTAACACTGCAGCTCCTGCTGCGAACTCAATAGTGCCGGCAGTGCCTTTTTCCAGGATTGTACTGTAGTCGTTGGTCTGTCTTCTGGCGGCAGCTGTCGGTCTCCGGTACCTTCCACTGCCCCTTGTCCATATACTGATGTGGCTAACAAAAGCACAAGCCACAGTCCTGTGCGAGCCCAACGTAGCTCCTAAACTATCTTAACTGGGGTAGTCAGGTAACAAGGGTCAGGACAACTATTCTCTGCCCACATCAGGGCGCAAGTGTCGGTCCTGTGTGTGGTCTCTCTTAGGGCAGCGCATGTGCGGTACTCACAGTCACGTAGTGTACAGCACCTGGTTCTTTCTGGCGGTCACTGGACACACACCGCACGTCCCGCTCTCCCTAGTCCCCGCTGTTGGCGGCAGGCAACGCTGATCTGCTTTGCCCTGGTGCTCCCGGCCGGAGCACTACTCTCTGTGGCTGCTGCAACACTCGGCTCTGCTCTGTGTACATGGCTCTACACGGCTCTGCTCTGCTCTGCACGGCTCTCCTTGTAGGCGATGGGGGCCCATCGCCACGCCGGTACTCTCTGGTGGGGGAAGCAGAGCGCGCCGCTCACCGCTCTGCGCGCTGCTCTCTGCATTGCCCTCTCCACTGCGCCGGCGCCAGACTGACCTGCTTTGTGCGCTTTTTCTTTTTAGGCCATGTGCACACGTTGCGTTTTTTTCTGCCTTTTTGACGCTGCGGATCCGCAGCAGTTTTCCATGCGGTGTACAGTACCATGTTAACCTATGGAAAATAAAAACCGCTGTGCACATGCTGCGGAAAAAAACGCGCGGAAACGCTGCGGTTTATTTTCCGCAGCATGTCAATTCTTTGTGCGGTTTGACACCTGCTCCATATTAAAAAACCGCAGGTGTAAAACCGCAGTAGAATACGCACAAAAACCGCAGTAAAACCGTGATAAATCCGCAGGAAAAACGCAGTGTTTTTGCCCTGCGGATTTATCAAAATCAGTGCGGAAAAATCCGCATACCAGTCCGCAGCATGTGCACATACCCTTATGCCTCCGTCGCTGCGCGCCCTTTTCTGGCTCCTCCCGCTCTCCTGGGTTCAAGGGTTGGTCCGGCTCACTCACGCTTCCCCCCGTGAACAGGGCAATATCCGCCTCTCTAAAGCTTCCTCCCGGAAACAGAGGATGCAGCCCTTTCCGTTCCGGACCCGGCACGCAGGTACCCGCTGTCTTGTCGGCCCCCTTACAATAACACGAGACAGGCTTGAAAGTCACAAAGTGGTTTTATTAACAGGACGAAATCTTAATGTTTGATAGAGGTCCCATTTATGATGCCCCCATAAATTAGGAAACCAGGGTTATTTCTATCAAGGCAGCCGGTCGCTGTATACAGGGAGAGACGACATGGAGCATACCCCAATGTCAGGTCTAGTCTGGTCCTGCAAATATTAAAAAGACTGACGGGCACTTCCAAACAGAAGAAGAGTAGACAGGTGCAAGCGGAGACGACCAAGCCGATACAGTCTAGTCCTGCAGTCATACTCCTAACCTTAAGGCTATGTTCCCGCAATGAGTTTTTGCTGAGTTTTTGAAGTTGCGTATTTTGGAAAAAAAATGAAAGTAACCTATTTTACTTAATGGGTGCAGCAAATATGCAACATCAGAAAACTCACCAAAAGCTCATAGTGGGAACGTAGACCCCTACTTATTACAAACATACCAAATGTTCTGTACTGTGCAAAAGTTTTAGGCAGGTACGGAAAACATGCCGCAAAGTAAGAATGTTTTCAAAAACAGAAGTCTTAACAGTTGATGTTCATCCATTAACAAACTGCAATGTGAATGAGCAAAAGAGAAATCTAAATCACATCCTTATTAAGTGTAATCACTATTTGCCTTCAAAATGTCATCCATTCTTCTAGGTACACTTGCACAAAGTCAGGGATGTTGTAGGATTGCAGTCAGGCGTATGAGTAACCAATTATACCAGACTGGTGATAATGATCATCATTTTTGGTAATAACTGAAACAGAAACAGCTGGGTGGGAGGCTGTATCTAATTCTGTCATCAGGCTTTTGCTATGTAATCTGAGAGCAGAATAACGTAGGGGCAGAGAGCCTGATTCTATTAATGTGTCAAGCACTGGGCTGCTTGGCGTATTTTTGATAGAATTCCTGTTTCCTCTGCTGTAGATGTAGCAGTGGTCGGAATGCTGAGCTGTGTATAACCTCTCCCGCACCACTGAGTGGCAGCTTCCCGTATACAGTGTACATTGTCAGCAAGCTGACAATTAATGGTGGGGACAGGGTTACACAGATTAGCTAGCGACATCTAGCACTGCAGTGATAATCTCTTGCTGAGAAATCATTGATTGCAAGCCGCTGAGCATATGATACGTCCCTGGAGTCAGACTCTCTGCCCCCTACATTGCTTCTTTCAAATTTAATAGCAAAAATCTGCTGACAGATTCCCTTTAAAGCAGGTCAGTAAACAGTGAAATATTTCTACAAACGTGAAGCTATGTAAGACAGTTTCAAGTCACATGTCACACGATGGCAAGACAGCAACAAGACACAAGGTAGTTATACTGCATCAGCAAGGTCTCTCCCAGCCAGAGATTTCACCAAAAAGGGTCACCAAGAAGCGGTGTGCATGCTCTTTTGAAGAAGCACCAAGAAATGGCCAACATTGAGGATCATGGACGCAGTGGTCAGCCCAGGAAATTTAGTGCAGCAGGTGAAAGACGCATCACGCTTACTTCCATTCCAAATTCGGAGAATCTAGCAGTGCCATCAACTCAGAATTCATAGCAACCAGTGGGACCTATTACACCAATCTGGAGAATTCTGGACAGAAGTGGTCATCAGTCAAGAACTGTGGCTAAAATCCAAATGGCAGGAGGTGTTCCGGACTGATGAGTCAAAATGTGAAATATGTGGCTGTAAAAGAAGGCAGTTTGTTCTGTGAAGGATGGAAGAATGGTACAATAATGAGTATCTGAAAGCAACTGTGAAGCATGGTGGAGGGTCCTGGCAACTTTGGGGCTGCATTTCAGCCAATGGAGTCGGAGATTTGATAAGCAATAATGGTGTATTCAATTTTGAGAATTATCTGTGGATACTTATCCAGCTTCCAAAACATCAGGGAGGTGTCTGATCGGCTCCAACTTTATTCTGCAGCAGGACAACGACCCCAAAGATAGAGCCATTGTCTTTAAGAACTATCTTCAGCGTGAAGAAAAACAAGGCGACCTGGAGGTGATGAGATGGCCACACAGAGCCCTGAACTCAAGATCATTCAGTCTGTTTGGGATTACATGTAGATATGATTTGTGCAAGTCTACATCCACAGAAGATTTGAAGTTAGTTCTCCGAGATTGTTTGGAACAACCTCTCTGCCGAGATCCTTCAAAAACTGTGTACAGGTGACCAGTGCACCTAGAAGAATTGAGGTTATTTTAAAGGCAATGTACGGTCACACCAAATATTGATCTGATTTAGATTTCTCTTTTGTGTATTCACTTTGCATTTTGTGACTTAATAAAGCAAACTATAAACTATCACATTATTAACTATTAATTTATATATTTAAAAGCATTCTTACTTTGCAGCATTTTTCCACACCTTCCTAAAAATGTTCACAGTTCATGTGTTAGAGCAGGAAAAGTGGGCAAGCACACAGATCTGAGCCACTATGGCAAAGTCCAAATTATGATGGCTAAATAACTGGGCCAGAGAAACTTTAAAATGGTAGGTTTTGTTGGCTGTTCCTGGTATGCATTGGTAAGAACCGACCAAAAGTGGCCCAAAGAAGTATAACTGATGAAGTACCGAGAGGGTCATGGGAGCCCGTGGTTCATGTATGTGCGTGAAAGCGATGACTAGTGCCTCTTTGGTCCAATCTCAGGAAGTTGGACCTGTACATTAAATTGTTGACAAGGTTGAGCAAATACTGTCCATGATAGAAAAGTGTCAGAACAAGCAAAAATTGCAAATTTCTGCCTACCCCAAATGATTCAAAGTGTCCATGATGACTCCTGTCAACTGCTGAAAGCACCTACAATGGGCCTGTGAACATAAAAATAGGACCATGGAGACATTTTTGGAAGATGGTGGCCCAGCCTGATGAATGTTAGTGCCCTCTTTCAGCAGGATAGCCCCCCAGTCAAACTGCAAAAATTGTTTAGTAATGAGGGGTGCAAAAGTTTACAAATTATGGTGCATCATTCGTTTGCGCAATATTTTGCTTCTTTTTCTCTTATTTGGGTAGAGCTTAGTAGAAGCTGCCGATCACAGTTACTTAAAAATCCAGGGTCAACTAGACTGCTAATTAAAATCCTTAGCAAATTAATCTAGAAAGGAGGGTGATATATACACATACTTCAGAATTAGACGCCGGGAATGGAAGTTATTCTGCGCTCTCTGGAGTTGACTCAGGACAAACCAGTAGTAGAGTAAAAATGTAGGGGTATTGTCTACTCGTTTCAGAGTTCATCAACTCCTTCCTCAGGACATCCATCCATTCAATGTATCCAACGTATCCAATGTATGGTTGTCCTGAGGAAGGAGTCGGTGGAATATGAATCGCGTAGACAATACACCTGCACTTTTACTCTACTACTGGTTTGTCCTGACTCCATAGAGAGCAGAATAACTTCCATTCCCGGAATCTAATTCTGATGTATCCACAGAAAGCTGCAGCATCTGGATTCTGAGCTTTTCAGGTGGGGTGTCACACAACCCCATTTGGTGAGCGGTTCTGTTACTTCTTTACTAATCATTTATGTTTGATAAAACCCTATTGCGCGCTTGCACTTCTTTATATATATATATATATATATATATATATATATATATATATATATATATATATATATATGTATATATATATATACATACTTGAAACTTTACATGGTTAGTATCTGGCATTGTGCACATCACACCGCAGGCAATTTTGGGAGTTTGGGAGTTAGCAAGCCCTTTGTTCTGGCCCTGCCCCTTAGTGCCCATTCCCCTTTCAATTTTCTGCTTGTTCCAAATTCCTCTTCCCCATTTCCTCAAGATGCTGGGGCACATAAAACCTTTCAGATTCTTTAGATTCCGGGAAGTTCCAGAGAGACCCTGGAGCTTTGTCGTCTCTTTAGAGAGTGTGAAGGTTTTCCTTTTTTTGTTTTGGAAGCCTCTCAGATGTCCTAAGAGACTGGCAAGGGTATATATAAAGAGACTGGCACTGTTGCTGGACTTATGTACAATATATATATATATATATATATATATATATATATCTACACTCACTGGCCACTTTATTAGGTACACCTGTCCAACTTCTTGTTAACACTTAATTTCTAATCAGCCAATCACATGGCGGCAACTCAGTGCATTTAGGCATGTAGACATGGTCAAGACAATCTCCTGCAGTTCAAACTGAGCATCAGTATGGGGAAGAAAGGTGATTTGAGTGCCTTTGAACGTGGCATGGTTGTTGGTGCCAGAAGGGCTGGTCTGAGTATTTCAGAAACTGCTGATCTACTGGGATTTTCACGCACAACCATCTCTAGGGTTTACAGAGAATGGTCCGAAAAAGAAAAAAAATCCAGTGAGCGGCAGTTCTGTGGGCGGAAATGCCTTGTTGATGCCAGAGGTCAGAGGAGAATGGGCAGACTGGTTCGAGCTGATAGAAAGGCAACAGTGACTCAAATCGCCACCCGTTACAACCAAGGTAGGCCTAAGAGCATCTCTGAACGCACAGTGCGTCGAACTTTGAGGCAGATGGGCTACAGCAGCAGAAGACCACACCGGGTACCACTCCTTTCAGCTAAGAACAGGAAACTGAGGCTACAATTTGTACAAGCTCATCGAAATTGGACAGTAGAAGATTGGAAAAACGTTGCTTGGTCTGATGAGTCTCGATTTCTGCTGCGACATTCGGATGGTAGGGTCAGAATTTGGCGTAAACAACATAAAAGCATGGATCCATCCTGCCTTGTATGGAGCATCTTTGGGATGTGCAGCCGACAAATCTGCGGCAACTGTGTGATGCCATCATGTCAATATGGACCAAAATCTCTGAGGAATGCTTCCAGCACCTTGTTGAATCTATGCCACGAAGAATTGAGGCAGTTCTGAAGGCAAAAGGGGGTCCAACCCGTTACTAGCATGGTGTACCTAATAAAGTGGCCGGTGAGTGTGTATATATATATATATATATATATATATATATATATATATATATTAGTACCTTGAAAAAGTATTCATATCCTGTAAACTTTTCCACATTTTTTCACATTACACCCACAAGCTTATATGTATTTTATTGGGATTTTATGTGATATTCTAACACAAAGCAGCAGGTATTTATAATGTGTAACAGAAGAGATTCATGGTTTTCTAATTATTTTAAAAATATAAATCTGAAAATTGGCACGCACATTTGTATTCAGCCCCTTGTAGTCTGATGCCCCTAAATAAAATCCTAAGTGACCAGTTGCTTCCAGAATTCTCATAATTAGTAAATTGAGTCCAACTACGTGTAATTTATTCTCAGTATAACTACAGCTCTGTGAATACCTCAGAGGTTTGTTTGAGAAAACTGGGGATCAAACAGCATCATCCAAACCAGGGAACACACCAGACAGGTCAGGGATAAAGGTGTGGAGAGGAGAAAAGCAGGGTTATGTTATAAGAAATATCCCAATCTCTGAAAATCTTACGGAGCACTGTTCAATCCATCATCCAAAAATGGATGACGTATGGCACAAATGCAAACCTACCAAGACATTGCAATACACCAAAAGTGACATCCCAAGCAAGAAGAGCCCTAAATAGAGAAGCAGCCAAGAAACCAATGGTCACTTTGAAGGAGCTGCAGAAATCCATAGCTCAGGAGGGAGAATCTGTCCACAGGACAACTATTACTCCACAAATCTGGCCTTTATGGAGGAGTGACAAGAAAAAAGCCATTTTACAAAGCAAGCCATAAGAAGTGGCATTTGCAGTTTGCAAAAACTAATTTAGGGGACACAGCTAGCATGTGGAAGAAGGTGCTCTGGACAGATGAGACCAAAGTCAAACTTTTTTCGCTCAACGCAAAAGTTATGTGTGGTGGAAAAATAACACTGCACATTACCCTAAAAACACCATCCCCACATCAAACATGATGGTGGCAGTATCATGTTGTAGGGATGCTTTTCTTCAGCAGGGACTCAATTTTCAGATTTATTTTTTTAAATATTTAGAAAACCATGTATCATTACCTTTATACTTCCTAAATATTGCTACTTTGTGTTGGTATATCACATAAAATCCCCCGCAAAAATGAAAAAATGTGGAAATGTACACAGGGTATAAATACTTTTTCAAGGCACTGTATATCAAGAGACTATCTTTCCTGCATGAATTATGTTATATATAAAGGGACTGGTCATAGGGAAAAATATAACTAAATTAACTGGCACAGCGGCATATATAGGATACTATATACAGAGATCGGCATAGGAGAAAATGGCACTTATGACGATACCGCTGTTGGCATAGTAGAACATACACGACTTGCTTTACTGTCATGAAAAGCATGTCATGACAAGCAGTGAGCCTGGCACCTCTGAGTCTGAAGAAGCGGCCTTGGCATTTGTGAAGGCATAAACTATATGTAGATATATACAAACTCTATGTAACAGAACTCTGCATTTAATGAACACATGAATTCCATTATTGCTACACACCATCAAGTTCTTAAGGGGAAGCTATCATCAGAAAATGACATATTGTTTAAATCAGGTTTTTGCTTTAATTGTATTTGTTTTTACACATTTTTGCCATTTTCTTCCCATGTCACAATTTGTTTAAAAAAAACAAATAGAAATGTGTCAATTTTCACATTATCCACTGGGGCTTTTTTTTCTAGAATCTAACTTCCATTTGAAAACGACAGAGGAAAGAAAAATCTAATCTCCAGATTTGCTTTTTTTGGGTCACCATAATTCCATAAAAAATGCAACAAAAAAGGTTGGGTCACGATGCTAAAAAATAAGCTCTCCCTCGGCTCCATCATCAGAAAAATAAAAACTTTATAGGTCTTGGAAAATGAAGACAAAAGGCCCCCCAAATTTTGTCAAAATTCTGATTTTTTTTTTTCATTACAGTAAAAATTTATAAAATTTCGGTATCGCAGTGACCTGAACAATCACGTTTCCAGGTCACTTTTACTGCACAATAAACTCCATAGAAACAAAACCTAAAATAAAAAAAATTGTTGGAATTGCATTTTTTTTCACCATTTTGACACACTTGGATTTTTTTTCCGTTTTTAATTCAGTATATTGCAAAATGGATTGCATCATTCAAAACTACAACTGTCGAGAAAATAATAAAAAAGTTATCACTCTTGGAACAAGGTGGACAAAAAAAAAAAATGCAAACAAATAAATAAATCTCTGGTCATTAAAGGGTTAATACTTTAGGGGTGTTGGGTGTTTTCTGTTTTCCGGTGACCTGATGCCGCCATCACTACTAGTTGCCTATTGTTTTGACTTTTATGTTCTTTCCTTGTCTCTTCATTCCTCCCTCTGAGCTGTGACAGCGTCGCCACCTTCGCTCTTCTGGTTTTCTTCAGCTTTTTTTTTTTACGCCTTATATGATCCCCTCTCTCCTGTCTTTGTGCTTTTTCCTATTGAGTTTTCTCATTCCTGCACGATCACATAGGGGACGAGATGAAAGAGGTTCAAGTGCAGCCATTTATTCTAATAATCCATGTTCTATGTCAACGGGAATGTGGAAGAGGAAAAATCCAATGCTTTACATATTTCCTCATTAACCCTATATGTTGCTTTATTTCCATGCTGAACTAATGCCCTGTTTGGGTAATATTACTATTATTGTAACTAATTATATTTAGGGCAGGGGTGGACATAACATGGGTCCAACTGGGCAGCCCCACAGGGGCCTAAAAGGTAACGGAGCCACATCCATCTCCAAAACAGGTTGAATTGTGCATTATGATGAATTATTGGGCCGCAAAGGGTCCTCATATTGTTCTTGCACAGGGGCCCTCATCTGTCTGTGACTGCTCCATCAAACAGGTCCCATCTACCTGTCAGCCATATACTACGGTGCCTAATGTACCTTCTGGTGTAGGTCAATGGTCTCCAAATTTTCTAGAATTGAGAAAATTCTGGAAATTGTCACACAGAACTTCATCTGTTCTGGTGGAGACTGGTTGTCTACTTTGCCTGTCGATATGCCAATCATCTGGTAGTGTAAGTACATGCGGCTTTTGCCAATATGGTCTTCCAAGGAGCCAAGATTAAGAAACACGTCCATAGGTGTCGTCTTTGGAGCCGAAAGACTCATTTCATCGAAGAACCATTCTATGGTGGGTTATTTTCCTACATGTCAATGGCACAAATCCACACATAGCAAATGTAAGTTCCAATTCCTTACTGTTCAAAAGGCAAAAATGGGAAAATATTTATTAAAGATGTTGTCCAGGAAGAGTAATATAAGGAAGGGAGCCACCAATGGTGTAACTTGCAGCTTGTGGGTTGTAATGGAAAATCTCCAACAGGGCCCCCAACAATCGTGGGTCTTTAGTCATATAAGTCTTCTTCTGCATGGAAAAGGTAACTTTTTGACCCCTTAAAAGCTCCAGGAGCCCAGTGCGACTGCAACCCCTGTACCCACTGTAGTTACACCCCTAAAGGGGCATATAAACAGGGGTTGTCTTTATGAGACCAATCATTCAAAAGGGATGTGCCAATAAATAAATTTAGTGGAAGTCACGCCAATTACCTTCTTTCTGAGGTGGATGACTGTGCCAAACTTTCGCCACTACTTCTTCATTTTCTTCATACCGACCCATCCTGATATCCATTTTTAATCCATTCTCTATAAAACATGTTTTGCAGCGTCGGCTGCTTTATATATTTTTCAGCAGTCAGGACCATGAATCTAAGCCCGTACACGGAGATCCGCCAGGACATTAATGTAGTTGATTGTATTTTTTTTTAAAATAATTCTGATCTGAGTCTCTGGTGACCATGAATTGCTGATGAGTTTTTAATGTAAAATACAGAAAGAAAAGCCGTAACAGATGGTCTTGGTCGAGTCTCAGAAATTAGGGACAGCCAGGGAAAAGAAGACTATAGACTGGTGATGTATGGCGCCACTTTTCTACCATCTGTGCTTCTTTAGTCCTCATTGTTTGCATAATTTCTCTCATTATTTTCAAGTTGGACAACTACCTTATGTTTGGTTTTTTCGCTTTTATAATTTCTGTTTTTTTATCCTGGCTGCCAATATTCCTGAGGGCCTATAACAATGTATTGCTGTTAATAGAGATTTGCCTCTTTTATACTTTCACACACAAGGGCAAGGAAAGACCACATGCATAAGTAATCTCCTTCTTCGAGGCACATTACTCCAGAAAATTCTGAAAAAAATACAACAGAACATCCACTACCCCTTTACACATACCCTCTATGAACATCATGGGGCCATAATCAGCTGTTTTGCCATCACAGTAACCAATCACCATTATTAAACACCTTAGGCGCCACAGTTGTTTCTGATGAGAGTATCTAAGGGGGTTAACCAACTGGTATCAGAGTGTCTTAGGGAACATAAACTAAAAGCAAAGCTAACATCAGAGAAACCCCACCTGTAAAATCAATCAGTTATTGGCTATAACATAAATAAGACCAAACAAATCTCACTATTTGAGATACAAATCAAGTAGGTATTTAGCTGAATACAGTCCTACGAAAGAGCCCCGCAGACAAAAAAAAAGGCACTAGATTGACCTTGCTTTCGTCCCTACGTTTGATACTGCCTAACCACGGAGGTTGGCACCTTGACGGCTGTCCCTATAAGGCCCTAACAATTTATGTAGGTAGATATAGATGCCACCATGTGAGTGAACTACGGTTCCAAGTAAATCAGAGTTAAACAGGACCAGATAATACAGATAAAAGGAAGATTAGGGTTCAAGAGTAAAGATTAATATTTATCAGTACATATCCCCAGTAGCTGCCTCGACACGTTTCACCAAAAGGTTCATCAGGAGGGCGATATAGAGTCATGGTAGCGGGATAATTTGCCCAATATGGTGTGTCTAGTTAAGGAAGTGTCGGAGTTAAATATACCGCCTTTGATTAGGAAACACGCCTGTTGCATCTAAACATATATCCATTCATGATACTGGGTGCAGAGAGTGACCGGCACATATTGTCTGCATATTTATTAAGCCCATGTGCCAGCCCAGACTTACCCCCAGAGGTATCTGACAGAAATCAAGCTAGATTAGTGAGCCCCCGAGAACGTCACTGTGCCCATGACCGGAAAATATGTAACACACAGCTAAACTGTGCGCTCACTCCGGAAAAAAGATGTGCGTTCCAACATTGGAACTCACCACCACACATAAAGAAAGTTTCTCATATTTGATAAGAAAATTGGGGGTCTCATAAGTAATAAGATAATAAATCTATATGGATAAAAGTGCTTTTTGATTAAAAAAAAAATCCCTAGAACACGGGAGGTCTAGTAAGGGGTAAAAAATAGCCGTATGGTACAAGACGAAGATATGGTGGGCAAAACAAAACACAGGATGGTGTACAAAATAATGACCAGGGTAACAAAGATATGTATATATTATACAGGATCTCTATATTCAGGGAACCTAGCAGCAAGGCGGTATAAATAAGGATAATATAATCCAGAACTGGGCCAGGAATGTCACAGAGAAGAACATAGTTGATAGCAATGCTGCAGAAGAAATGCTAGCACAGGCTTCCAGTATCCACGACGACCAATCCACTTTCCAGGAAACTGTTCATGTAGGAATGCTCGGAACTGACACCCATAATATGGTGCACCATCTTGCTGGAAAAACTCAGGGAACGTGCCATCCTCAGTGCATAAAGAGGGCAACACATCATCATGATGGTCGTCGTGGGCCAGTTGAATGGCCACCAAGGTCTCCCGATCTGACCCCCTTAGACTTTTATCTTTGGGGTCATCTGTAGGCAATTGTCTATGCTGTGAAGATACGAGATGTGCTGCATCTGAAACAGATACTGGACGCCTGTGCTAGCATTTCTTCTGCGGTGTTGCTATCAGTGTGTCAAGAGTGGGAGAAGAGGGTTGCATTGACAATCCAACACAATGGGCAGCACTTTGAACACATTTTATAAGTGGTCATAAACTTGGAAATAACTCATGAAAGAATAAAGTTAAGTTAAAACCAAGCACTCCATTGTTTTTCTTGTGAAATTCTCAATAAGTTTGATGTGTCACATGACCCTATTCCCATTGGAAAAAATAAAGATGGATCCAAAATGGCCGACGTCAAAATGGCCACCATGGTCACCACCCATCTCAAAAAATGTTCTCCCTCCCCTATACTAATGTGCCTCAAACAGGAAATTGATATCACCAACCATTCCCATTTTATTTAGATGTATCCATATAAATGGCCCACCCTGTACATTTCCAGGAAGAATAACAGATTAATGCTAAAAAGCCAATTTCTACAAAAAGATGTGATTTTTGGAGTAATGTAAGCATTTACTAATGCCGACGTCAGGAGGACACAATTCTAAACTCTTTCCCCTTCCTCTTCTCCTCAGGTCTCGGTGGTGATGCTACAGACCGGCATACCCCTGCCTCGCCCAGATTGGCTGCTGTTCACAGTACGCTTGGCTTCATGTAACCAGATCTTGGACCCTTGGGTTTACATCCTCCTCAGACGTTCTGTCCTGCGTCGCCTCTGCAGCATCTTTGTGAGAGTTTCACGTGTTCGCGGTGGGAAACCAATTCGTTGGGATCCGAGGGACTTTCAGAGCTCGGGCCACAGTGAAATCAGCCACTTATAGGTTCTGTGCATGAACATAGTGTACAGAGATAATTCAGGGACCTCTCTGCATAAGTGACCAAGCCTTGTATTCGCAGATGAATCCAGATGTCTTGTACATACATGTATAGAAAATGACTGAAGCGGAGCTTGGGTAATATTGGGAAGACCACTGTAGTAACTACAATCCCGTACACACAGATGCTGGCAGGTATCAGCTCTGCACGATTCCCCTCATACAGATTGAGCCTCAGCTATTGGTAACTCACAAAGAGAAATCACGTGGACTGTTCAATCTTACCTTCTTCTTTTCTAGTACCAATAAAAAAATAGAGGTTCAGTTTCCTTTTTTGGCTAATTTGTGACGTAGTTCGACAGGTACCTCCACCATTGTCTCTACATTGTACCTTTATTTTTCCTTCTTGAAATGTATGTCTTCATTTCCAACTGGATGTTACTATTACTCTTGTTGATAGGGTTTATCCCTGCAGACTGACATGATCAGCGCTGATTGTATAGTGGCAGATGCGACTTATCCTCAAGGGGAGACGGGACTTGCCCATAAGGGGAGACGAGACTTGCCCATAAGGGGAGATGAGACTTGCCCATAAGGGGAGACGAGACTTGCCCAAAAGGGGAGACGAGACTTGCCCACAAGGGGAGACGAGACTTGCCCACAAGGGGAGTCGGGACTTACCCACAAGGGAAGACAGGACTTACCCTCAAGGGAAGACGGGACTTATCCTCAAGGGGAGACGGGACTTATCCTCAAGGGGAGACAGGACTTATCCTTAAGGGGAGACGGGACTTATCCTCAAGGGGAGACGGGACTTATCCTCAAGGGGAGACGGGACTTATCCTCAAGGGGAGACGGGACTTATCCTCAAGGGGAGACGGGACTTATCCTCAAGGGGAGACAGGACTTATCCTCAAGGGGAGACATGACTTATCCTCAAGAGGAGAGGGGATTTATCTTCAAGGTGAGATGCGACTTACCCACAAGGGAAGACGCGACTTACCCACAAGGGAAGACGGGACTTATACTCAAGGGAAGACGGGACTTATCCTCAAGGGAGAACGCGACTTACTCTCCAAGGAAGACGCGACTTGCTCTCAAGAGGAGACGGGACTTACCCTCAAGGGGAGTTGGAACTTATCCTTAAGGGGAAGGCTTCATCAGGGAAAATTTACCCCGTCCTCTGCAGTCCAATCCCTGTACTTTCTGCAATGTTATTTTCGCTGATGAATCCCCTTCAGACTGTTAGGGACATTAGGAGGAATGATTGCTCAGAGGAAAAAAGGAGAACACTAGTACTTGAAATTTTTTTATGCCAAAAACTGTTGCAAAAGCCTACAGAAATTAATTCCTTAAGCTCCCTCATAAACATTAGACTAACGTTGGTCAAAACCACCGATTTCAGCCAACAGTCTGATATGTATGAAGATTTCCCAACTCCTCTTTGACAAATGAGGTTGGGAGAGAGAAGGATCTAGCATATGGCATTTAAAAAAGGGAATACTTTTGTTATTTTAGGCAGCAGCTCTCTAATAGGCTGTTCTTGTGTATGGAGGAGTTGACAGAGATCATTCAGCCAACGGCTGTCTATCGAATATGAGGGCTTTAAGGAACAATGCATGTTTTTATGGTATTGTGTGCTGGGTCTCTGTAATGCAACTTTATACAGTGGAGCCACCATTCGACTCTTCTAGAGGGATAATTCTCTTAAGGACAAGGCCAGCATACGGAATACCTGGAAATTCCATAAGGAATTGAAAATCCATAGCTAAAAATGTGTTCTTTGTGGGGAGGTTCCACTCTATGCACCAGGTTTTTTCATAGTGTCCATCACCACAAACATCTCAGTAGACTAGTGAACATTGCATAGTTAATAAAGATCTTTATTTACAGAACAGCCTGAGATCGGGAGAAAAAGGCAATGGACATATGGTGGGCAGAAATGTATTTTTAAGAACTGAAAACCAAAACAATACTGTGAGGATAAAAGAAATTAAGAATGTCTCCAGATGTTCTCCTCTCAGGCACCATCCCTCACATAGTCAAAGCCCTGAAACAGGCTCTGTTCTTGGGGATTCAATATTCGAGGTTCCCTTGGGGGAGTCAGCTCTGGTCCTTCACATGTGAATTCCGGGTCGAAGTTGCTGATGTCATGCGGTCCTTTCAAAGATGGGGTGAATGGAGGGGGCAGCCGGCGAGCGAGGAGAGCCTCAAAATCCAACTCCTGGGATAGAAAATAAAACTTCTATTGGATTGATGTCTAAACATTATTCAAGAAGTCATATCTGGTCTATAAGTGATTTACCTTGAGGGCCTTAGTAAAATTACACACCCGTTAAGTGAACCAAGGACACCAACATGCCAAGTTTAACAGCAAATAGACCATACAATATACTATAGCTATATTGGGGGTGGTTTTTCTGTCTCAAATTGCCCGAAAATTAAATTTTAACTTAGATTTGGTGTGTATAAGAGGAATTGTAAAATGTGACAGTCTGATCTAGTTTTACCCTGTCTCATTTAAATGGTCACCATTTCAACAAACCCTACACGATCCAAAGGGGTTGTCCAGCACTATTTTTTTAATTAAAAATTGGCCCATGGGGAAATTAAAACAACAACGGATACTCACCTACTGGACCCCACCAATCCACTTCACTTCTGTATGTTTCCCCTACCTCCTTTCCTATTCTGGCACAAGACGTCACTTGACTGCTGCAGCCAATCAGTGCTCATTGATCGGCTACAGCCTTCACATTTCCACCCAAAAAAATTGTTTTTCAGGCAGCGAAAGGCAGGGATCCAATACATCAGTATCTCATCTTCTTTGTTCTAATACCCCCCAATGAACCACTTTTAATATGAAATAAATATTGAACAAACCCTGTAATAGTCCTAGCATATACAAGGTATCTTATCAGAGAAATATGCTTCTTTATCCACTTATGAGCCACTTTTTTTGCTCCCACCTGCCTTTTAAACTCAACAATCACTTTTAAAAACTGCGAAAAAGTCATGTTGGTCAAAACAAACTGCTGGATCAGATTACAGCTGCCTATTGAAGTCTTTACAGAGGAGAGGAGGCGCAATGAAGAGCACAGAGTGAAACAGAGAGGCACCGACACACACAGATGGTGTTGCTGCTTTCTATTAAACTATTACACCCTGGGGCTTAAATCACAGCTACACTGCTCAGTACTGCTGTCTAAGGTCCTCCATGCTGCCTCTTTTGAATATGTGTTACACAGAATCAGGAGAGCAGGAACCTTTCATGTTTGTGTGTGTTGTGTATGGGACACATCATAGCAGCTAATCTTTACCCTCTAGCGCAGAGACAACTGAAAATTAGTGAAAAAGCCAGCAATGGGGAAAACTGGTGGAAAATTCGGGATACAAAACAAGTAATATAATGACCAGAAGCAGTGTTATTCTTTATGTATACAAACGGATAAAACATAATCTGAACAGTTACCTGAAAAGACAGTTTTGTTAGAGAATTATTAAATCCCCCCATGGTGTATATATACTACTTACTTTAAAGAATGGCTGTTTTTTCACATCTTCTGCATCGCGCTCTCCCGAGCCCAGGCGCCTCTCTGGGTTTCTGCGCAGCAGCTGTTCACAGACACACGAAAAAAAAGGAAGAATCACAAGGTTAGCAGCTACTCACAGCCGAAGCTATAGAAGGTTTTCACATCTGCTCATTCTGGCCAAACACAACTCTAATTTTGCACAATATGACGACCTGATATGGAAAGAAGATGGCTACTCCTGCATCTGGTGATTGTTCAGACATTGCCCTTACCCTCCTCATGATTGCGATGGCTTCAGCTGAGAGGAATCGAGGATACCGGACTTCATCATTAACAATACTGTCAAATACCTCCTCCTCCTCATCTCCTGGGAACGGAGACTGAGACAGAGAAGACGCAGGTTAATAGTGATGATATACTGCACACACCGACACTGCGGAAAGACTCTATGCAGTTTTATCTTAATGCATCAAACATAAAGTAAAAACGTACTTCTAACTATAAGGGTTTGTTCCCACGGTCACTAAACGCTGCGGGTTGGACCCTGCGTACATCCACAGCGTCCAACCCGCAGCGTCAAGGTGTTACAGCCTAGTGGATAGGATTTCAAGAAATCCCATCTCCACTATGCGTGCACTGACGGATCACCCGCGGAGATGAACATGCGGTGCGTCTTTCCAGACCGCAGCATGTCAATTTATCCTGCAGAGACGCTCTGTCCTCACAAGATAAATATCACCCGTACAATGTATAAGGCGCGGTGATTCCACACGGTTCAATGATCACATGCGGAATCACCTGTGTTCAAAAGCCCGACAGCGCTTTGGACGCAGCGGACATGTGCTGCGCCCAAAACGCTGCCGATTACTGACTGTGGGGACGTAGCCTGAGGGTTTGATCTTTCATTTGTGTTTTTATTCACTTTGAATCTTTTGTTTTGCTCAAATTTAAAAAAGTGGTCCTAATTTTTTGTGTGCCATCACAGAGCAAAAAAATCTCATGTTCTGCCAAAATATTGCAAAATGTGTCAAAAAATTAACAGAACTACACAAAAAAAATTTGGAAAGGGCCTGAACTGGGGAAGATTTGTGCAAAAATTTTGTGAATTTTTAAAAGTTGGTATATTATCCAAAAACATCTGGAAACCCCATTGCCTGCCTAGAATGGCAAATATACAGCTCTGGCAAAAATTAAGAGACCACTGCAAAATGTTCAGTTTGTCTGATTTTTCTCTTTATAGGCATATTTTTGAGTAAAATGTAAATTGTTCATTTATTCTATAAACTTCTGACAACGTCTCTGAATTTCCAAGCAATAAACTTTGTATTTTTTTTACGAAAAGGAGAAATGGTCAAAATAAAAAACAAACAAACCGTGCTTTCAGACCTCAAATAATGCAAAGAAAACAAGTTCATAATCATTTAGAAACAACAATACTAATGTTTTAACTCAGGAAAAGTTCAGAAATCAATATTTTGTGGAATAACCATGATTTTTAATCACAGCTTTCATGTGTCTTGGCATGCTTTCCACTACTTCTCCATTACTATCCATCATCCTCTTGATTACATTCCAGAGGTTTTCAATGGGGTTCAGGACTGAAGATTGGGCTGCCCATGACAGGGTTTTGATGTGGTGGTCTCTTAATTTTTGCCAGAGCTGTATATATATATATATATATATATATATATATATATATATATATATATATATATATATATATATATATATATATATATATATATACTTACATACATACATGCATTTATATACAAGAGAAAGCAACAACAGGTCAGCACACAATATAAAATAGACTTTAATAAAGACACATATTAAAATAAGAAATTAAAAACAGGAAAAATACACCAAAAACTAGACAAAAAAAGCGCAGATGAAATAATGGATCAGGTCCTTGGTGTTTGGAACATGATCTCTCACAAGTTGTGAGGTGCAACAATGGTGACACCATCTTGGAGAGAGAGTGGCTATGCTCTTCCTCTTGTCTCCACATTTACTGTAGTTTTTTTTTTATTCTTTTTTTGTTTTGCAAAAAAATGTAGGAGCACCTCTCTCACTGCAGATCTTATGGACTTGAAATCATTCTAGTCACCTATTTCAGATTGATTTATTCCCAAAATGATCAACAGAGTTATAAACAGTGGAGATAGGCAAGGCTTACACAGCTTACTCATTTTTCTCCTCTAAACCTATTGTCCGAAAAATTGTCCAGAAATTATACTCTTTTTGTATTGTCCTGACTTTTTTTTACAATAGTTTGAGGGGAGAACAACACAAAACCTAAATACAATATATACACCAGTGTTTGTGTCCAATCTGCAGCGCCACTCACTGATAGCAACACAGTCCTCATGTTGGTACTTCTATTCTTTATGTTCTTCTGTTCCATGTTTTTACTTTTCATTTTGTCTACATTTATCTATTTTTTTCTTCTTTCGTCTGTTTTTACTATGTTCTCTGAATTGTTTTCCATGTTCTATTTTTTTTCTTGTTCTCTCTATTTCTTTTCTATGCTTATCTCATCTTTCATTTTTTTTTCTGTTTTGTTTCTTTTTGGAATTTTTTCTATGTTCTATGTATGTTTATGTTTTCTGTTTAGTTTTTTCAATGTTCTGTTTTACCTACTCTATGCTCTTCTGTTTTCTTTCTGTTCTTTTTACCTTTTTTATGTTTTTTTTTATGTTTTGTTCTGTCCTTTCTATACTCTTGTATGTTTTTTTCTATTTTTTTTCTATGTTCTATGTTTTACTATGTTCTCTATGTTTTTTTCTATGTTCTATTTTTTTGTGATATTTCATGTTTTATTAAGTCTTTTCCTGTTTTTTTATTTTTTTTTCTATGTTCCAAGTATTTTTACTATCTATGCTTTCTATGTTTTTTTCCTGTGTTCTTTTTAATCTGTTTTCCTGTTTTTTTTTCAAAGTTCTTTACCTTTTTTTTTTTCATTTTTTTTTTTTTTTTAAATCTTGTCTACACTTTTCAGTTTTTTTATGATTTTTTTTCCATTTTCTATTTTTTCCTCTATGTGCTATGTTTTTACTATGTTCTCTATGTTTTTTCTCATGCTGTTTTTTTTTAAAAGGGAAATAAAAATCTGATGGATTCTCATTTTACATAAATCTATTACATACCCCATGAGTCTTGAGGTTAATTCCTTTATTAGAAATTTTTCTAACATTACCTCCATGAAATGTCTATTTGGCATTTTGTTCCACTACATTGTATTGCTATAAGGTCTGTATGAGCCGTTAGTGAAAATTCTTAAAGGCTATTAGTCATCCTGATTATCCTACACTGATGGCCTCTATTTTATTAATTAACTTCTAGACCAATGGTCTGCAGATATACGGTAAGTATAATGCTTCACATCAATGAATATGAGAACGCTGCATCGTCATTTCTTCATCTAACGCCCTTACAAGAGCCGTATCCATGGTCTTTGTTGGATCTAAGTATTTTTTTCAAAAAATTTTATGGGATCCACTCATGTTTTAGTCAAAAAATGTGTGAATCTATTATGGGCTCAAAACATGGCTGTATAAATACATTGTAAAAGTGTGAGAAATATCTAATACTAACCACATCCTTATTCCATTTCTGGCCAACATCCATAAGACAACCCGACACAACATTCTCCATAAAAATAAAAATAATTCTTGGCCATTTCTATATATCCAGCATATCCAAGTCATAGACAACATCTATATATTACCTCCATTAATTAAAGTTTACAGTTTCCATCTCACATATTGTTAAATCATTTATTTATTTTTAAATGCTGTGGATGTCTAAAGAACCCATACCTAAGTCAATATTTCCAAAAGTGTCTTACCTATCCACCCATGACCTCATAGACCACAATTATTAACCAATTCTTCATCATTACATGGATGACAGAAGTCAGTCTTACCTCTCCGACCATCATCTCGTAGATAAGAACTCCAAAGCCCCACCAGTCCACTGCTCGAGTGTAGGAGGCATCTGTCAGGACTTCAGGGGCCAAAAACTCAGGTGTTCCACAGAAGGTGGAGGTGCGATCTGAGGGACCCATTCCTAATATATACATATACACATATATATATAAACAAAGGTTAGATGTTGCACAAAATCTGTTTGTTTTTTTTCATTTTGTAGGCCATGCTTATTGAAAATTCTTAAGAGGACCTATCTGTCGTAAGTCATCACAGCCATTTTTGCCATCATTACCCTCATCCCAAGCCTTCCAAACATTTTCACACAATGTGGTCAATCATATGTAAATTCAACAAATGTATTGCATTAAATAAAAAGGGCCGCATTTGACCAATTATTTGTATACATGAAATAATTACAGGCGAGCAACTGTGATCTTACTGAATCCAATATATGGAGGACATGAGTTGTGGCTATACCCAACAGCAACCAGAACTTGGAAACAGCAAATAAATGTCACTTTTACAGATGCAATGAAGGAGTAGTAGAGGTTTGTTAGGAGAAGACAAATGTTGGAGCGGTTAATTATTGTGCTTTATGGTCATTCTTGAATGTAGCACTGTATAAAGATCTAGAAAGCTTGCATACTTTTTAGCTTCTTTTCCTGAATAATACATGGTGATCCTCTTAGGGCCAAAAAGTACAAAGAGTGTCTTTCACTGTGGAGGATCCAGCACAAGTGTCATGATTACACCACGCTGTGAGTGACAGCTCAGTCACCCTATAGGATCAGGTACTGTCGGTACTGTGATTGACAGCCCAGCTGCCCAATCTGGCAGGGCCTGCAAGGTTCTCCAGGTGTCACCCGTTCTGGGTGATTACCTGTCTATTTAGCTGGTTGGCTATTATCAGACATTGCCAGTTGTTGCTTTAAACTCAGTGGTGTGTTTGCTCTGTATTCTGATATTCAGATCTTTGTTGTCAGACCTTGGATTTGCCTTTTTGACTACCCATTTGTATTACCCCTTTTGCTTTGATGCACTCTGAATTTGGTTTCCTAACCCGGGCTTTGCTTTGACTATCCGTTTGTCTTTTTCCCTTTGTCTATGATATACCCTCCTAGCATTTGACCTTGGACTTCCCCGCTGGGTGAAATCCCCGCTAGCACAGTAAGAAAGTCTTACGGTGCAGCGCTGAGCTGAAAGAGTTCACCGTAGTTCACTCTGAGAAATCTCACCCCGTGAACTGCGGTGAACTCAACGCTGCACCGTGATCCTTTTTCTCACGGTGCTAGCGGGGATCTCACCGAGGTCACCGCAGTTCAGGGGCTGGCTGGGAACGCAGCCTCAGTGACCAGAGGTAACATCAATGACGTCACTATTAGTCACTGATGCTGCGTTCGCAGCAACTCATTTATCGGTGGTTCTCAGCCTGGACGGTAGCATCTTGGCACCGTCCAGGTTAAAAACTGTCTATCCCCAGACATAGATTGTGGTGTGGGACAGAACGGCGGACAGGTGAGGGATATGGTTGTTTTTTATTTTTGTTTTATTACAGGAAATGATGGCTTCAATGGAATGGGCGATGACATGAGTATGGTTCAATGTAGATTCATTAAAGGAGTCTGTATCATTCTTTCAATTAAAGGACTTTATTCTGGCTGTGTATTCATTTACAATATAACTATGCACATGACAGCTTGACAAACACTCGATGTTTGGGGTGCCAAACTCGAACAGTAACACGGACTTCCTGGTGAAGTCCGTGTTCGGTGTCTGTGCCCGAACAGTAGGTGTTCGGTACAGACGATGAACTTTACTGCTGCTGCGGTCACCCATCTCTACCTATAAACTATGCACACTCACCATGCAACCATGAATACATATACAGAGTATATATACTGTACAACATGTCAATATGCTATAACAATTGCTAAAGCTATTTGTTACCTGTGTAGACATGTTGCACAGTGAGGACAGAAAGGGGTATTGAACAGCCTCAATGCGCGTTTCACAGCCAAAAAGACGCCACTTCGTCAGGAGATCCTGGCGAAGCCGCATCTTTTTGGTAGTAGTGTGGGTATACAGTTATATAGTTTTTTATTGTTTTGTTTCTGTTTTCTGTCTACTACTATTTGTATACTATATATTGTGGTTACCTATCTAGGTACATCAGTGTTTATATATTATCTCTTAATACATTTTGATACTGTTTTTGAAATTTTGGATCCCATACCTCTTATTTGGACTCTATGGGTTATATATGCTATTTCTTATGAAGGGGATTGTATTTGTATAGAGGATTACTGCACGTTGTGTGACACAAGCATTGTATATTACAACACACATATGTACATACTGTATGTGTATACATATAGCGCACACACACATGTAAGCACCAAGCACATACACACACAGATGTATATAAAGAGCAGATATATGCATGCACGGATCACATACATACAGATTTATGCATAAATGGAGCACATACAGATACATGCATGCATGGAGCAGATACATACAGACGCATGCATAGACATGCATGCAAAGGCGCATACATTCATGCACATAAATACGGACACATGCATGCACGCGCGCACATATGTACAGATACAGCCATCTACATACTGGTATATACAGCCACATACATACAGACACATGCATGCACATATATACTGTAAGGTGGCTGTCGGACACCTAGTGTTTGGGAGATAAACTTGAAGCAATGTTTAGTACATATTGGACTAAAAGGGGTTATTCGGTCATGACAGTTTGATTGTGAGCAGCTGATGATTTGGGAAAGACTGCTGCTCGCCATATCTTCAGCTCTTGAAAGCTGTTTATCTCACACATACCAGTGTGTATGGAGGTGTGCAGATCTCTTGAATTGAATACCTTTGCTAAAGGACTAAGAAGCTGGACTCTAAGCCAGGCGGGCTAACCAGCACTAATGTATGGACTTTATGCTTTATGTTGTACTTTGAGCCAGACAAGGGCTGTATTTGAGTTTGCTGTGATGTGTTTTATGAGGACTGCAATGAACCAGTCCGACTTTAAAAAGAATTGGTTCCTATAATACCTCAGATCGCATTGTTACATTACATACAGAAACATGCATGCACATACATACAGATGCATACACGCAAGCACATACATACAGAGACATGCATTCACATATACTGTATACATATAGACACTTGCATGCACAGGTATGTATATATATATATATATATACACTGCTCAAAAAAAAATAACGTGAACACTTAATCAACTGAATATAACTCCAAGTAAATCAAACCTCTGTGAAATGAAACTGTCCACTTAGGAAACAACACTGATTGACAATCAATTTCATATGATGTTGTGCAAATGGAATAGACAACAGATGGAAATTATTGGCAATTATCAAGACCCCTCAATAAAGGAGTGGTACTGCAGGTGGGGACCACAGACCACATCTCAGCACCAATGCTTTCTGGCTGATGTGTTGTGAAATTGGATTTTGGGCTCCCCCGGTGGCCACTGGTGGAATTGAACTTGTGTGCATCATCCCCTCTGTTCACCTGTTCCCATCAGGATGTGGGAGTCGCTATTTAACCTTGCTCCTCTGTCACTTCCATGCCGGTCAACATTGTAATCAGAAGCCTTTCTGTGCATGTTCCTGCTACCAGACAACTTCCAGCTAAGTCGGACTTTTGTCCTTGTTTGTTTTTTGCATTTTGTTCCAGTTCACAGCTGCAGTTTCGTTTCTGTGTCTGGAAAGCTCTTGTGATCTGAAATTGCCACTCTGATGTTATGAGTTAATACTAGAGTCTTAAAGTAATTTCAGGATGGTGTATTGATAGGGTTTTCAGCTGACCATGAAAGTACCCTTTCTGTCTTCCTGCTATCTAGTAAGCGGACCTCGATTTTGCTAAACCTATTTTCATACTACGTTTGTCATTTTCATCTTAAATCACCGCCAATATATGTGGGGGCCTCTGTCTGCCTTTCGGGGAAATTTCTCTAGAGGTGAGCCAGGACTATATTTTCCTCTGCCAGGATTAGTTAGTCCTCCGGCCGGCGCTGGGCGTCTAGGGATAAAACGCAGGCTACGCTACCCGGCTACTGTTAGTTGTGCGGCAGGTTTAGTTCATGGTCAGTTTAAGTTTCCATCCTTCCAAGAGCTAGTTCCTATGTATGCTGGGCTATGTTCTCTTGCCATTGAGAACCATAACAGTTTGACCGGCCCACAAAGGGTTAAATTAATTGGCAGAGAAAGGAGAGAAAAAAGAAGTCTGCTAAAAAAAATTTTTTTTTTTTTTTTCCTTCAGTTCTGAGTGTGCTTTCAATTGAATCACTTGCAAGTCTGCCTATATTGCAGCCTTCCTCTCTCTCTCTCCTTCTAATCCTGGAATGGCTCTGTGTTCACCTGTTTAAAATGGATATTCAGAGTTTAGCTGCAGGTTTGAATAATCTCACCACGAAAGTTCAAAATTTACAAGATTTTGTTGTTCATGTTCCTATATCTGAACCTAGAATTCCTTTGCCTGAATTTTTCTCGGGGAATAGATCTTGCTTTCAAAATTTCAAAAATAATTGCAAGTTGTTTTTGTCCCTGAAATCTCGCTCTGCTGGAGATCCTGCTCAGCAGGTCAGGATTGTGATTTCCTTGCTCCGGGGCGACCCTCAAGATTGGGCTTTTGCATTGGCTCCAGGGGATCCTGCGTTGCTCAATGTGGATGCGTTTTTTCTGGCCTTGGGGTTGCTTTATGAGGAACCTCATTTAGAGCTTCAGGCGGAAAAAGCCTTGATGTCCCTATCTCAGGGGCAAGATGAAGTTGAAATATACTGCCAAAAATTCCGTAAATGGTCTGTGCTTACTCAGTGGAATGAGTGCGCCCTGGCGGCGAATTTCAGAGAGGGTCTCTCTTATGCCGTTAAGGATGTTATGGTGGGGTTCCCTGTGCCTGCGGGTCTGAATGAGTCCATGACAATGGCTATCCAGATCGATAGACGTCTGCGGGAGCGCAAACCTGTGCACCATTTGGCGGTGTCTACTGAGAAGACGCCAGAGAATATGCAATGTGATAGAATTCTGTCCAGAAGCGAACGGCAGAATTTTAGACGAAAAAATGGGTTGTGCTTTTATTGTGGTGATTCAACTCATGTTATATCAGCATGCTCTAAGCGTACTAAGAAGCTTGATAAGTCAGTTTCAATTGGCACTTTTCAGTCTAAGTTTATTCTATCTGTGACCCTGATTTGTTCTTTATCATCTATTACCGCGGATGCCTATGTCGACTCTGGCGCCGCTTTGAGTCTTATGGATTGGTCCTTTGCCAAACGCTGTGGGTATGATTTAGAGCCTCTTGAAACTCCTATACCTCTGAAGGGGATTGACTCCACCCCATTGGCTAGTAATAAACCACAATACTGGACACAAGTAACTATGCGAATTAATCCGGATCATCAGGAGATTATTCGCTTTCTTGTGCTGTATAATCTACATGATATGTTGGTGCTTGGATTGCCATGGCTGCAATCTCATAACCCAGTCCTCGACTGGAACGCTATGTCTGTGTTAAGCTGGGGATGTAAGGGGATGCATGGGGACGTACCTTTGGTTTCCATTTCGTCATCTATTCCCTCTGAGATTCCTGAATTCTTGTCTGACTATCGTGACGTTTTTGAAGAACCTAAGCTTGGTTCATTACCTCCGCACCGGGAGTGCGATTGTGCCATAGATTTGATTCCGGGTAGTAAATACCCTAAGGGTCGTTTATTTAATCTGTCTGTGCCTGAACATGCTACTATGCGAGAATATATAAAGGAGTCCTTGGAAAAGGGACATATTCGTCCTTCGTCATCTCCCTTAGGAGCCGGTTTTTTCTTTGTGTCTAAGAAAGATGGCTCTTTGAGGCCGTGTATTGATTATCGGCTTTTGAATAAAATCACGGTTAAATATCAATATCCGTTGCCACTGCTGACTGATTTGTTTGCTCGCATAAAGGGGGCCAAGTGGTTCTCTAAGATAGATCTCCGTGGGGCGTATAATTTGGTGCGAATTAAGCAGGGGGATGAGTGGAAAACCGCATTTAATACGCCCGAGGGCCACTTTGAGTATTTGGTGATGCCTTTTGGCCTTTCAAATGCCCCTTCAGTCTTTCAGTCCTTTATGCATGACATTTTCCGTGATTATTTGGATAAATTTATGATCGTGTATCTGGATGATATTCTGATTTTTTCGGATGACTGGGACTCTCATGTCCAGCAGGTCAGGAGGGTTTTTCAGGTTTTGCGGTCTAATTCCTTGTGTGTGAAGGGTTCTAAGTGCGTTTTTGGGGTTCAAAAGATTTCCTTCTTGGGATACATTTTTTCCCCCTCTTCCATCGAGATGGATCCTGTCAAGGTTCGGGCTATTTGTGATTGGACGCAACCCTCTTCTCTTAAGAGTCTTCAGAAATTTTTGGGCTTTGCTAACTTTTATCGTCGATTTATTGCTGGTTTTTCTGATGTTGTTAAACCATTGACTGATTTGACTAAGAAGGGTGCTGATGTTGCTGATTGGTCCCCTGCTGCTGTGGAGGCCTTTCGGGAGCTTAAGCGCCGCTTTTCTTCCGCCCCTGTGTTGCGTCAGCCTGATGTTGCTCTTCCTTTTCAGGTTGAGGTCGACGCTTCTGAAATCGGAGCTGGGGCGGTTTTGTCGCAAAGAAGTTCCGACTGCTCCGTGATGAAACCTTGTGCTTTTTTTTCTCGTAAATTTTCGCCCGCCGAGCGGAATTATGATATTGGGAATCGGGAGCTTTTGGCCATGAAGTGGGCTTTTGAGGAGTGGCGTCATTGGCTTGAGGGGGCTAGACATCAGGTGGTGGTATTGACTGACCACAAAAATCTAATTTATCTTGAGTCCGCCAGACGCCTGAATCCTAGACAGGCGCGCTGGTCGTTGTTTTTCTCTCGGTTTAATTTTGTGGTGTCATACCTACCGGGTTCTAAGAATGTTAAGGCGGATGCCCTTTCTAGGAGTTTTGAGCCTGACTCCCCTGGTAATTCTGAACCTACAGGTATCCTTAAGGATGGAGTGATATTGTCTGCCGTTTCTCCAGACCTGCGGCGGGCCTTGCAGGATTTTCAGGCGGATAGACCTGATCGTTGCCCACCTGGTAGACTGTTTGTTCCTGATGATTGGACCAGTAAAGTAATTTCTGAGGTTCATTCTTCTGCGTTGGCAGGTCATCCTGGAATCTTTGGTACCAGGGATTTGGTGGCAAGGTCCTTCTGGTGGCCTTCCCTGTCACGAGATGTACGAGGCTTTGTGCAGTCTTGTGACGTTTGTGCTCGGGCCAAGCCTTGTTGTTCTCGGGCTAGTGGATTGTTGTTGCCCTTGCCTATCCCGAAGAGGCCTTGGACGCACATCTCGATGGATTTTATTTCGGATCTTCCTGTTTCTCAGAAGATGTCTGTCATCTGGGTGATGTGTGACCGTTTCTCTAAGATGGTCCATTTGGTTCCCCTGCCTAAGTTGCCTTCTTCTTCCGAGTTGGTTCCTCTGTTTTTTCAAAATGTGGTTCGTTTGCATGGTATTCCGGAGAATATCGTTTCTGACAGAGGAACCCAATTCGTGTCTAGATTTTGGCGGGCATTCTGTGCTAGGATGGGCATAGATTTGTCTTTCTCGTCTGCTTTCCATCCTCAGACTAATGGCCAGACCGAGCGGACGAATCAGACTTTGGAGACATATTTGAGGTGTTTTGTGTCTGCAGATCAGGATGATTGGGTTGCTTTTTTGCCTTTAGCGGAGTTTGCCCTCAATAATCGGGCCAGCTCTGCCACCTTGGTGTCTCCTTTTTTCTGTAATTCGGGGTTTCATCCTCGATTTTCCTCCGGTCAGGTGGAATCTTCGGATTGTCCTGGAGTGGATGCTGTGGTGGAGAGGTTGCATCAGATTTGGGGGCAGGTGGTGGACAATTTGAAGTTGTCCCAGGAGAAGACTCAGCTTTTTGCCAACCGCCGGCGTCGGGTTGGTCCTCGGCTTTGTGTCGGGGACTTGGTGTGGTTGTCTTCTCGTTTTGTCCCTATGAGGGTTTCTTCTCCTAAGTTTAAGCCTCGGTTCATCGGCCCGTACAAGATATTGGAGATTCTTAACCCTGTGTCCTTCCGTTTGGACCTCCCTGCATCTTTTTCTATTCATAATGTTTTTCATCGGTCATTGTTGCGCAGGTATGAGGTACCGGTTGTGCCTTCCATTGAGCCTCCTGCTCTGGTGTTGGTTGAGGGCGAGTTGGAGTACGTTGTGGAAAAAATCTTGGACTCCCGTGTTTCCAGACGGAAACTCCAGTATCTGGTCAAATGGAAGGGATACGGTCAGGAGGATAATTCTTGGGTGACTGCCTCTGATGTTCATGCCTCCGATCTGGTCCGTGCCTTTCATAGGGCTCATCCTGATCGCCCTGGTGGTTCTGGTGAGGGTTCGGTGCCCCCTCCTTGAGGGGGGGGTACTGTTGTGAAATTGGATTTTGGGCTCCCCCGGTGGCCACTGGTGGAATTGAACTTGTGTGCATCATCCCCTCTGTTCACCTGTTCCCATCAGGATGTGGGAGTCGCTATTTAACCTTGCTCCTCTGTCACTTCCATGCCGGTCAACATTGTAATCAGAAGCCTTTCTGTGCATGTTCCTGCTACCAGACAACTTCCAGCTAAGTCGGACTTTTGTCCTTGTTTGTTTTTTGCATTTTGTTCCAGTTCACAGCTGCAGTTTCGTTTCTGTGTCTGGAAAGCTCTTGTGATCTGAAATTGCCACTCTGATGTTATGAGTTAATACTAGAGTCTTAAAGTAATTTCAGGATGGTGTATTGATAGGGTTTTCAGCTGACCATGAAAGTACCCTTTCTGTCTTCCTGCTATCTAGTAAGCGGACCTCGATTTTGCTAAACCTATTTTCATACTACGTTTGTCATTTTCATCTTAAATCACCGCCAATATATGTGGGGGCCTCTGTCTGCCTTTCGGGGAAATTTCTCTAGAGGTGAGCCAGGACTATATTTTCCTCTGCCAGGATTAGTTAGTCCTCCGGCCGGCGCTGGGCGTCTAGGGATAAAACGCAGGCTACGCTACCCGGCTACTGTTAGTTGTGCGGCAGGTTTAGTTCATGGTCAGTTTAAGTTTCCATCCTTCCAAGAGCTAGTTCCTATGTATGCTGGGCTATGTTCTCTTGCCATTGAGAACCATAACACTGATGTTTTGGTCACTTTTGAATGTTGGTTGTGCTTTCACACTCGTGGTAGCATGAGACGGACTCTACAACCCACACAAGTGGCTCAGGGTGCAGCTCATCCAGGATGGCACATCAATGCGAGCTGTGGCAAGATGGTTTGCTGTGTCTGTCAGCGTAGTGTCCAGAGGCGCTACCAGGAGACAGGCCAGTACACCAGGAGACATGGAGGGGGCCATAGGAGGGCAACAACCCAGCAGCAGGACCGCTACCTCCGCCTTTGTGCAAGGAGGAACAGGAGGAGCACTGCCAGAGCCCTGAAAAATGACCTCCAGCAAGCCACAAATGTGCACGTGTCTGCACAAACGATTAGAAATTGACTCCATGAGGATGTCTGAAGGCCCGACGTCCACAGGTGGGGGTTGTACTCACAACCCAACACCGTGCAGGATGCTTGACATTTGCCACAGAACACCAGGATTGGGAAAAACTTGTCACTGGCGCCCTGTGCTCTTCACAGATGAAAGCAGGTTCACACTGAGCACATGTGACAGACGTGACAGAGTCTGGAGATGCCGTGGAAATTAATCTGCTGCCTGCAACATCCTTCAGCATGACCGGTTTGGCAGTGGGTCAGTAATGGTGTAGGGTGGCATTTCTTTGGAGGGCCGCACAGACCTCCATGCCCTTGCCAGAGGTAGCCTGACTGCCATTAGGTACCGAGATGAGATCCTCAGACCCCTTTTTAAACCATATGCTGGTCAGGTTGGCCCTGGGTTCCCCCTAATGCAGGACAATGCCAGACCTCATGTGGCTGGAGTGTGTCAGCAGTTCCTGCAAGATGAAGGCATTGAAGCTATGGACTGGCCCGCCCATTCCCCAGACCTGAATCCGACTGAACACATCTGGGACATCATGTCTCGCTCCGTCCACCAATGTCACGTTGCACCACAGACTGTCCAGGAGTTGGCGGATGCTTTAGTCCAGGTCTAGGAGGAGATCCCTCAGAAAACCATACGCCGCCTCATCAGGAGCATGCCCAGGCGTTGTAGGTAGGCCATACAGGCACGTGGAGGCCACACACAATACTGAGCATCATTTTGACTTGTTTTAAGGACATTACATTGCACTTTAATTTTGTATGTGACTCCAAATCCAGGCCTCCATTGGTTAATAAATTTGATTTGCATTGATGATTTTTGTGTGATTTTGTTGTCAGCAGATTCAACTTTGTACAGAACAAAATATTCATTGAGAATATTTCGTTCATTCCCTTTATTTTTTTGAGCAGTGTATATACAGTATATACACACACACAGTAGAATACTTAGCAGTTCCCTCTTCTTCAGTTCTTCTAAGCTTCCGCACAGTACAGATCCTGTGGTGACATCATGGTCACATGACCAGTTACATCATCAAGATGTCACTGGAGGTCCTGTAGTCCCACAGAGTATAAGACCTGTGATGACATTATGGTCACATGACTGTAATGTCAACTAAAGTCCTTAAGAAGTCTCAGGATTAGCAGTTACAGCAGTCTCAGTGTATCTTCTGCGATGTATATTGGAGTATCAGTGTATTCTATGTAATGTGTAAAGCAGTCTTAGAGTATTCTGTGTGATGTGTATATCAGCCTCACTGTATGCTCTTTGATGTATACAGCAGTCTGGGTATCTCCTATGTGATGTATATAGTAGTCTCAGTGTATGCTATGTGATGTACATTGGGGAAAAAAGTATTTAGTCAGCCACCAATTGTGCAAGTTCTCCCACTTAAAAAGATGAGAGAGACCTGTAATTGACATCATAGGTAGACCACAACTATGCGAGTCAAAATTAAGAAAAGAAATCTGTCTTTCTGTCTGTCCTTCTGTCTGTCTGTCTATCACGGAAATCCCAAGTCGCTGATTGGTCATGGCAAAACAGCCACGACCAATCAGCGACGGGCACAGTCCGGCGGCAAAATGACTGCTCCATACTCCCCTCCAGTCAGCACTCACACAGGGTTAATGGCAGCGTTAACGGACCGCGTTATGCCGCGGTGTAACGCAGTCTGTTAACGCTGCTATTAACCCTGTGTGACCAACTTTTTACTATTGATGCTGCCTATGCAGCATCAATAGTAAAAAGATCTAATGTTAAAAATAATAAAAAAAATTAAAAATAGTTATATACTCACCGTCCTTCGGCCCCTCGGATCCAGAACAGGCCTTTCCCGCTCCTCGCGACGCTCCGGTGACCGCTCCATGCATTGCGGTCTTGCGAGATGATGACGTAGTGGTCTCGCGAGACCGCTACATCATCATCTCGTGAGACCGCAATGCACTCTTGGGACCGAAGCACGCAAAGAGCATCGGTAAACGCTTCGCCTGGATCCGGGGGCCAACGGAAGGTGAGTATATAACAATTTTTTATTTTAATTCTTTTTTTTTTTAACAGGGATATGATGCCCGCATTGCTATATACTACGTGGGCTGTGCAATATACTACGTGGCTGTGCAATATACTACGTGGGCTGTGCTATATACTACGTGGGCTGTGCTATATACTATGTGGGCTGTGCTATATACTATGTGGCTGTGCAACATACTACGTGGCTGTGCAATATACAACGTGGCTGTGCAATATACTACATGGCTGTGCAATATACTACGTGGCTGTGCTATATACTATGTGGCTGTGTTATACACTACGTGGGCTGTTATATACTATGTGGCCTGTATTATACACTACGTGGGCTGTTATATACTACGTGGCTGTGCTATACACAACGTGGGCTGTGCTATATACTACAAGGGCTGTGCTATACACTGCGTGAGTGGGCTGTTATATACTACGTGGCCTGTGTTATACACTGCGTGGGCTGTGTTATACACGACGTGGGCTGTGTTATACACTGCGTGCATGGGCTGTTATATACTACGTGAGCTGTGTTATATGCTACGTGGCTGTGCTATATACTCTGTGGGCTGTGTTATATACTACGTGGCTGTGCTATATACTCTGTGGGCTGTACTATATACTCCGCTGTGCTATATACTACGTGGCTGTGCTATTTACTACGTGGGCTGTTATTTACTATGTGGCTCTGCTGTATACTACGTGGCCGGCCGCGAACAATCAGCGACAGGCGCAGTCCAGCAGCGAATTGGCGCGGGATTTGAACCACGCTTCGCTAATTGGTCGCGGCCGGCCGAATCCTGTGTATTCAATGTATTATTCTAAAATCTTCATAAATAAACTACATACATATTCTAGAATACCCGATGCGTTAGAATCGGTCCACCATCTAGTTTTCTATATTAGTGGTTACAAACTTGGGACCTGTTTGATAATTTTAAAAGACTCTCTGAACAGATGGCTGCATAATTAGGATTCTTTTTTGCTAATCTGTGGTGGAGGATATCAAGTAAATTATACACAGACCTTTTTTTGCTTGTCGGCCTTCATTAGTGTTCATGTTTTTAATCTGCGGCCCAAGGCAACTATATTTCTTCCAATGTGGCCCAGAGACACCAAAAGCTTGTACAAGCATGTTCTAAACTCAACCCTGATACCATTATTGTAAAAGATAATATATCAGATTAAAAAAAACTTATATAGTAATAAATATACCTAATTGATGGTACATTTATTGCTTCAGAGGGACGCAATGTAAAGCAAGGGTCCCTTAGCAGTATAATGATGGCCCCTCTATGTTATGTATGCCCCTGGCCTCTCTCGGCAGGAGCCACTTGTCTTGTCTCCCTCTTCTCTTTCTTAGATTTTCCAAACTACAAATAAGGCAGAGTTGCTGTAGTTGTGGTATATTTTACCCCTATGGTGGATATTGTGTGGTCGTGTCTGCAGGGGAGAAGGGCTCCCATATGGCGGAATGATAGGATTGTGATACTGTCATCTCTCATCGCCATCAACCAGTATTTCCAGCACAGCTCATAATGATCCTTTGAGTCTAAGAGTCTTCTTATTAGTACATGATGGTCTCATTTTGCTCAGACCGGCCCAATGTTCACTATTGTACCCTAACATGAGGGTCCGGATACATGAAGACGTGGTGTAAAAGCTTTGTGGCTCATAACTTATTAAAGCCATTGATGACAAGTAGTATTTTTGGAAACAAACCAAAAATTGAAGTCCATTAAGGAGGTGATTTATCATTGTCTAGGATTTTATGTTTCCGTCATTGATTTGTTTTGTTGCGCTCAATTCTGAAAATTGTTAAGTAGGAAATTCAGACGATCCAGACAGAAATTAACGTGAATTACAGGCAGCTATGGAAAGTACAGCTTCTTAGTATAGACTGGACCAAGGGTCGGGTCACACAATTATTCTCAATATATATGGTAAATAAGTACAAATATACAGTATATACCCTATATTATTAATACATACTATTACTATTTACTTTTTTACTTCCTATAGGATATTTGCTAATTTTCTTTATATTCTAGGTTATGTTTGTTATTGGTATACAAAACAAAAGCAAAAACCGGCACTATCCGCAATCCGTAATGCTCCTCACATGAAGGATCGTCCACACACACTTGCGACTCTGGGGAACTCTGGGTGCTGCGCCGCGTGTAGAGCTTCCATGAAGTTGCAGAAGGATGAAAGATGGCGCTCTCAGTCCCAGAAAACTCCTATTAGCTAAACATCTTATAACATGGATGCAGGAGGGTGCAGGCTGAACAAAGGACGATGGATGTTTCGAGGGTCTTGGACTGTGCTTGGACTCGTTGAAGCGCCAGTGGGCACGAAACGGCCTTCATCCTTTATTCTCCTTGCACCCTCCTTCATCCAGGTTTTAAGATGCACCCGGAGCCTGCAGGACAGCTCGAATTTCTTTGGAACTTGATTGAGACTGCTTATCCACCATCCGGGCTATCCTGCGTTGTAACCTCCTTTTATCAGTTTCTCTCTGTCGTCCACGTCCAGCGAGATTAGCTACAGTGCCATGGGTTGTAAACTTCTTTATTATGTTGTGCACCGTGGACAAAGGAACATCAAGCTCTCTGGAGATGGACTTGTAACCTTGAGATTGTTGTCCTCAGACAGTTCTCATCTCCTATTTCTGTTCTCCATGCTTGGTGGCAGACACAGTCACACAATGCACAGATTGAATCAGCTTCTTCCTTTTTTATCTGGTTTCAGGTGTGATTTTCAAATTGCCCACACCTGTTACTTGCCACAGTTGAGTTTGAACGAGCATCACATGTTTGAAACAAAGTTGTTTACCTACAATTTTGGAAAGATGCCAACAATTTTGTTTGACCCATTTTTTAGATTTTTTTTTGTGAAATTATGTCCATTTTGCCTTTTTTTTCTCTTTTTTTTTGTATTGTTTCAATGCACACACAGAAAGTAAACGTGTGTATAACAAAACTTGTGTAATTGCAATAATTTTCTGGGATGAATACTTCATTTTCTGGAACAATTTCAAAAGTGTCAACACTTTCAGCCATGATTCGAAAAAAAAAAAAAAAATATATATATATGTATCTCGCACATAGACCATGTACTAACCTTCTTTGCAGAGGCCATAATCCGCCAACTTCACATATCCTTCTGAGTCCAGAAGCAGATTATCCAGTTTTAAATCTCTGCAAAAGGATCAAAGATTCGTAGATGAGTAATCAGGTAAAATCTAATTAATCATTGACACATTGTTACTCTTATTCTTTACACATGATCACATGAAATCACAAATTTGTGCTGCGAAAACAGGAGAATCATGACAGTACGCACATTGCACACCGTCACGATTACACAATCTGCTGACATATAGAGTGATTGTAGACTTTTCATTTTTAAAATGTACTGGAGGGGAGATATGCTTCCCATGGGCTATTAGCTTCAGTGATGTGAAACCCAGAAGTTTTGCTCCAGCACACTAAGTGTTGAGAGGGGTTAAGCAGCTATTTTAAAAGGGCTCAGTTTTGAGAACAACCATAGAGCCGGTGGGAGGTTGTTCTCCATATCTCCACCCCAGGGTGTGGTTTGGGATTCACATAGTTGGCCTTCTAAGGTATTGTTCAGTGTGTCTGGAGACGTTTACTCCAGTGAGGTGCTCATGTTGGTGCTAAACTGAACCATGTGTTTTTGCTAATCCTGAGCAGGCGGATCCCCGCATATGTATGGACTGTGATATAACAGTTTGTTTTGTCTTTATGTTTTGCCCAAAGGGCCGTGTTTATCTTTATGGTTTATGCCCATTATGCACATAATAAACCAGTGACGGACTTAAAGAGACAGTGTTCCCATGTCTATCTCCGTGTACTGCTGAGTGAGCCGATCTGCCGGTACTTTTTTTTTTACCAATGAGCGGCACCGCTTATGACACATTCTCTGACATATTGGCCTTTGTATACTCTACCGGTACATCTATCTGCTTTATTCGTCCTTGTATGCCATGCCCCATCCATTCCCCCACAATGTACACAATGCCAGCACCAAATACACATTCCTTACACCACCCACTACTTATCCTTTGTATATAATAATTAATAATGTCTCCTCACCTATATACAATGTTCTTACTGTGCAGAAATTGGAGCCCGAGAAGTACACACGCTGCATAAAACCTGAGATGGAAAATAGTGCATGGGTTAATAAGTAAAAGGGATCTTCTGAAAGGGGTGTTAGATACGGATCCCACTGAGAACAGGGCTCCGGGGTGCGCTCAGAAATTTCCAGTGCTCCCCTTTATAAATTAATGGAAAAAAAAATAACACAAGGGTACAAGAGAAGGGACCCCATCTATCAGACATTATGTCCTAGATGGGATGGGTCCTATAAAGGGGATCTGTCAACAAGTTTTTACTATGTAGGGACAGAGACCCTGATTCCAGTCCAGTTTACTGGGTGCAGCAGCAGTGATAAAATAATAGCTTTCTCTGCTGCAGATCTAACAGAGCTCGGAATGCTGGGTCCTGTATAACTCCGCCCACACCACTGATTGGCAGCTTACGGTGTGCAATCAGTGTGGGGGGGTGATTGGACCAGGAGGCACGAGACACCTAGTCCTGTAGCAATAATCTCCTGCTGATAAAACACTGATTTTAATGAAACAGCAACAAACAACCTAGTAAATGACACATTGCTGGAATCAGGGTCTCAGCCCCTATATCATACTGCTTTAAAATTACATAGCAAAAAGCTGCTGACAAATTCCCTTTAATATACCAGTTCTTTTGATGTGATATAAACATGTAGAATATTTTTTTTATTTCTGTTTTTGTTCACCTTCATTTTCTATCCTGATATAGACATGAGATATCTGCTCTGGATGGGTGACGCCAGCATTTTTTGATGAGCGCACCCATCGGTCACACATATACTCACATTGCTCGCTGCTGGCTGAACACCTCCGTGTGTATGTGAGTCATCAGGTCTCCTCCAGCCATAAAGTCCATGACAAAGCAGACGTGCTGCGGGGTCTGGAAACATCCCAGAAGACTGAGCAGGAACGGGTGTGAGGCTCCGCTCACTGCTACAAAGACCCGCTTTTCACACATGAGGCTGGAGAAAATAGGGAAAGGTGAAATCTCAGCAAGTTAGGAAAAATAAGTGACCCCTTTAAGTAATCTATAACGTAGCTGTCATGTGCACACAAACCTCTCAACCTCGTCCCTGGCAATGATATCTCCTTTTTTTAGAGCTTTGATTCCATATAATTCTCCAGTTTCCTTGTACTCAGACAACAGAACCTGAATAGAAGACATTTAATAAAAAAACCCAAAGGGATTTATATGTCCAAAAAAAGGCAACCAAGATGTGGACATTCAAGTCTTAAGATTCAGCACAGCCTAAAAGGGGTTTCCAAGCTTTGGGATCAGTGTGACTGTGAATCCTTACAGTGTGCACCGTGCACGCTTTCAGAATTCTCTGGTGTATGCAGGATTCTCCGGTGCCGGCTCTGGGAGAGGGCAGGAGCGTTACCACAAGTATGTGATTTGCATGCATGCGGTCACATGCCGACTAGCACAGCCTTGCTCAATACAAGTGAATTGAGCAAGGCTGGACAGGTCTAGTCAGAATGTGGCCGGAAGTACAGTTGCGCTCAAAAGTTTACAATTTTTGCTTTCTTGGCCTTTTTTCAGAGAATATGAATGAGAACACCAAAAGTTTTTCTCCACTCATGGTTAGTGGTTGGGTGAAGCCATTTATTGTCAAACTACTGTGTTTTCTCTTTTTAAATCATAATGATAACCCAAAACATCCAATTGACCTTGATCAAAAGTTCTCATACCCTGGTGATTTTGGCCTGATAACATGCACAGAAGTTGACACGAATGGGTTTGAATGGCTACTAAAGGTAACATCCTCACCTGTGACCTGTTTGCAGTGTGTGTGCATAAAAGCTGAGTGAGTTTCTGGGATCCAGACAGACTCTTGCATCTTTCATCCAGCCACTGACGTTTCTGGATTGTGAGTCATGGGGAAAACAAAAGAATTGTCAATGGATCTACGGGAAAATGTAGTTGAAATGTATAAAACAGGAAAGGGATACAAAAAGATATCCAAGGAATTGATAATGCCAGTCAGCAGCGTTCAAACTGTGATTAACAAATGGAAAATCAAGGGCTCTGTAAAAACAAAACCACGGTCAGGCAGACCATCAAAAATGTCATCCACAACTGCCAGGAAAATTGTTCGGGATGCGAAACCCCCCCCACAAATAGCATCAGCTGAAATATAGGACTCTGAAAACTAGCGGTGTGGCTGTTTCAAGATGCACAATAAGGAGGCACTTGAAGAAAAATGGGCTGCATGATCGAGTCGCCAGAAGAAAGCCATTACTGCGCAAATGCCACAAAGTATCTCACCTATAATATGCAAAACAGCACGGAGACAAGCCTAAAAATTTCTGGTACAAGGTCATTTGGAGTGATGAGACCAAAATTGAACTTTTTGGCCACAAACATAAATGTTACATTTGGAGAGACTTCAACAAGGCCTATGATGAAAGGAACACCATTCCTACTGTAAAGCACGGAGGTGGATCGCTAATTTTTTGAGGATGTGTGAGCTACAAAGGCACAGGAAACTTGGTCAAAGTTAAAGGAAAGATGAATCCAGCACATTATCGGAAAATTTGCAATTATCAGCCTGGACGCTGCACATGGGACGTACTTGGACGTTTCAACATGACAACAATCCAAAACACAAGGCCAAGTCGACCTGTCTATCCTACAGCAGAACAAAGTGAAGGTTCTGGAGTGGCCATCTCAGTCTCCTGACCTCAATATCATTGAGCCACTCTGGGGAGATCTCAGGCGCGCAGTTCATGCTAGACAGCCCAGGAATTTACAGGAACTGGAGGCTTTTTGCCAAGAAGAGTGGGCAGCTTTACCATCTGAGAAAATAAAGAACCTCATCCACAACTACCACAAAAGACTTCAAGCTGTCATTGATGTTAGAGGGGGCAATACATGGTATTAAGAAATGGAGTATGTGAACTTTTCATCAGGATCATTTGGATGTTTTGGGTTGTCATTATGATTTAAAAAGAGAAAACACAGTAGTTTGACAATAAATGGCTTCACCCAACCACTAACCATGAATGGAGAAAAAATGTGTTATCATTCATATTCTCTGAAAAAAAGGACAAGAAAGCAAAAATTCTGCCAGGGTATGTAAACTTTTGAACACAACTGTATGCTCCCAGCGCTGGCATCGGACAGCACACACTGTTCGCGCTTTGAGGATTCACAAGTCTGCAGTCACATTGATCCCAAAGCCTGGACAACCCCTTTAAAGTGAATCTATCACCAGGTTTTTCCTATGTAACCTGAGAGCAGCATGATGTAGGTGCTGAGACCCTGATTCCAGAAATGTCACTTGCTGCTCTGCTTGCTGTCATTTCCACACAATCACTGTTTTCTCCGCTGTAGATCTAGCAGAGGTCACAATGCTGACACCGCTCAATGTTCTGAGCTGTGCTAGATCTGTAGCAGTGAAAACAGTGATTGTATTAAAATGACAGCAATAAGAGCAGCAAGTGACACATCACTGGAATCAGGGTGTCAGCCCCTACATCACGCTGTCCTTATATAAGATGACAACAACCTGCTGACAGATTCCCTTTAAATCCCAAACGAATATATGCCACTCACCTTTCCAAAGTGCCCCCTTCCCAGGACGGCCAATAGTCTGAAGTCCTCTAAACCCAGATGTGACACGCTCTGCGTTCTGTAAAAGGAAGACATACTGTAGCATCTAAAAAAAGTACTCCCCCCCCCCCAAAGGGAACCTGTCACCAGAAAAAAACACTGTTAACCTGCAGCGCCGCCCCAGTGACAGAAACTAGAATGCTGCCGGGGGAAAATAAAATAAATTTTCTCCCTGCAGTGTGCTGATGCCCGACAGGTTAATAACGCTATTAACCTGCAGATTAACCCCATATCTGCAGGTTAATAGCGTTTTTTTTTCTGGTGACAGGTTCCCTTTTAAAAAAATGTGTGATATGAAAAAGTATAGGGTGCCAATACTTTTTTATAGACAAACAGATTTCCCACTATGTCTGCAAAGGCAAGATCTGCAATGGTGGAGGATAATGTCATCTGATGAATAAATCAGGTAAGGAACGACAACTTGATGGCATACAGTATAGATATCATGATATTGGGGTCTCGTGACTTCAAGTCTCCCGACAGACAATGACGGGGCGGTGAAGGATTATCGGCGAGCATTGTTGGCTCTTTTGCTTTTAAAGTATCAGGTTTCCACAAGTGGAAATATCAGCCCCCCCGGGGACGTCTTCTCTAGCAGACTGTCAGGCAGTGTTCTTACTGGAATGGCCGGGAATTAGATGTTATTAATTAGTAATGACAGTCAGTGATAAGTTATGTGACTCCAAGAATCTGATTGGATGTGTCAGAGATGAAGTGATCGATCTCATCATCTTTATGATAAATACCTCTGCGCATGTGCTATTGAGGCAGCGGCAGGGGCGGCTGGGGGTCCATGGTGATTAATCAAATTTTATAATTATAGTACATGATGTATTTTATACAGAGGTTATAGATTGTGTTATACTACAGAGCTGCATTCATAATTCTGTTAGAGTCAGAACTAAACTCTCCCACTATTAACTGCTTGATTAAGTGGGAAAAAGAAGGGCGCTCCAATGATAATGGAATGGGGCAAATGGCTCCAATAAGTCAAGATAAAACAAAAGCTATATAAACATATATAAACCTTTAGTTAAAAGACACTATGTGTATCAGCTGCATACGGCCTTCCTCAGGTGTCCTGAGGGAGGCTGGATGGAGCCTCGGGTGTGCTGAGGAAGGCTGGATGGAGCCTCGGGTGTGCTGAGGAAGGCTGGATGGAGCCTCGGGTGTGCTGAGGAAGGCTGGATGGAGCCTCGGGTGTGCTGAGGAAGGCTGGATGGAGCCTCGGGTGTGCTGAGGAAGGCTGGATGGAGCCTCGGGTGTGCTGAGGGAGGCTGGATGGAGCCTCGGGTGTGCTGAGGAAGGCTGGATGGAGCCTCGGGTGTGCTGAGGAAGGCTGGATGGAGCCTCAGATGTGCTGAGGAAGGCTGGATGGAGCCTCGGGTGTGCTGAGGAAGGCTGGATGGAGCCTCGGGTGTGCTGAGGAAGGCTGGATGGAGCCTCAGGTGTGCTGAGGGAGGCTGGATGGAGCCTCGGGTGTGCTGAGGAAGGCTGGATGGAGCCTCAGATGTGCTGAGGAAGGCTGGATGGAGCCTCGGGTGTCCTGAGGAAGGCTGGATGGAGCCTCAGATGTGCTGAGGAAGGCTGGATGCAGCCTCTGGGGTCCTGAGGAAGGCTGGATGGAGCCTCGGGTGTGCTGAGGAAGGCTGGATGGAGCCTCGGGTGTGCTGAGGAAGGCTGGATGGAGCCTTGGGTGTCCTGAGGAAGGCTGGATGGAGCCTCAGGTGTGCTGAGAAAGGCTGGATGGAGCCTCAGGTGTGCTGAGGAAGGCTGGATGGAGCCTCGGGTGTGCTGAGGAAGGCTGCATGGAGCCTCGGGTGTGCTGAGGAAGGCTGGATGGAGCCTCGGGTGTGCTGAGGAAGGCTGGATGGAGCCTCGGTGTCCTAAGGAAGGCTTGGTGCATCTAAAATGCGTAGTGTCTTTTAAATAAAGGTTTATAAAAATACATTTGTTTTATCCTGACTCTTTAGAGCCATTTGCCCCATACTTTATCAAGCTCTGCTGCAACTCCCTATGGAGGAAATTCCCAGAGTAGGCCAGGTCGGCTGCACTCACTGGAACCTGTTATAGTGCAAATAACTTTGCCAGGTGAGAACATTTTTTACAATTGGCTCTATATATATATATATATATATATATATATATATATATATATATTTAACCTCAAATAGCGCTCCTTTCTATTCTTCTTTCCACTAAGGAAATTCCATACATTGGTATGCTATTAATTGCCTGTTCAGTGTCTGCACAGAGCTTGGTCAGATTTGCCTTCTGGGAACTGTCAACTTTACACTTTCAAGCACTCTGTCCAAGTGCATCATAGCGGCATTTACAATCCATGGATACCACTGACATGCCCCAAAAATATTTTTACAGATGCTTATATCTTATCTCTAGTTAATAAAATTGCATTAAGTTTAATCCTTCATTTATTTTCAGACGCCCCCTGATACGCAGTTTGCAGACTGATCCACGTTTCAGATTTTTCTTTTGTGAGAGTGTCTCTTTCAGCAATATAGGCTGGACCTGAGGATGTGTATATCTAAAGTGCTACTGTATTCACTGCTCATATCTCAGCACAGCTTCTATCCTGCAATTATTTCCTCTTTATCTACAGCCAGTTTCTCTGCCCTCCCTGAGACCATATATGCTTTCTCCCCTCTCTCTGGGACATGGAGATCTGCATACAACTCTTTCCATGATGATATCTCTAACACCGAGAGAAAGGAGAGAGGAGAAGGGGCAGAAGTTCTGACAGATTTGTATCTTCTTTTTGCAGCAAACAGTAGTAAATGTTTAATAAAGACTATTTAGAAAATTCCTCATCTTTGCATTCAGGATGCAAATTAGCAATACAAAATTATTTGTGCATAGATGATGACTGTGTGCACTGACCGTCTCTGGCTCTCCCGCCTTGTCGCTGGGCTCTTTAGTACAACTGGGGCATCCACCTGGGAAGAAAACACCATAAATATATGCAAGCTCGCATGGGGTAATTTACAAAAGGTTATGCAAATTAGCTCTCCTCCAGAAGGTAGAAACTGTTCCTTTAGTGCAACCCTATAGGTAACCTGTAAGGGTAAAAGAGGAAGAAGAGAACCCAAAAAAACAAGAAATTGCATCAATTTTTTTTTTGTTAGTGTTTAAATTTATGTTTTATCTTCCAATAAAGGAGCATTGCAAGGCTTAAAAGTCTCCTCACCTTGGCATGTCAGGCTTGACATGTCACTCTCCGTAAGGAGAAATGTTACCCTTTGTTTTATCTCAGAAATTTACCAAATGTGAATATACCTGAAGACTTTCATATAAAAGAAGAAAAAAAAGCAGCAAATTTCAGGGAACCATTATTTCTGTAGTCACCAGGAGCCAAAACCTGACATCTAATACTAATAATAATCATGAGTGGATAAAAGACGGACGCAGAAAATCATGACATAAAGCTACAGTCACCACGGCGCCGCCTGGTGGTCACTGGCTATATTGCTATTTAATCTAAAAAAACATAAAATCAGAAAATTCTCACCTCATCCTTTGTTTCCTGCCCTGCTCTCAGTGTTAGAGAATCCAGATTCAGCTCTCTATTAATAAAAAGTCACAATAACAAGAGTAATGTACATAAAAAAGAAAGTGATTCATATCAACCTGGGACCCCCAGAGAAATGAGAAGGGGCGAACAGTGGTCATGGGCCGCTACAGAAAAAGTGACAAAATGATTGAGAAAACGACTCACTCTCCATGCTCGGCCGGACTGTACCCACCAGTACTGGCAGGGATCGCCCTTCGTAGGAGACGGAGCCAGGTGGAAGGATCGATGTTCATCTGTCTAGCACGAAGAAAGGCCTTTCCTGTGTACGACCATTCAAACAATATATGATGGATTTTAATAATTAGATCTATTTTCCATTTAGAAGGGCAGTAAGGGAGAGTAAAGATAAAGGAAGAGAAATCCAGACTGTAGAGGCAGCACAGGAGCAGTCCTATAGCTGTAGATGTGAGATTATGAGAGGAGAACATTAGAGGGTCAGCACAGGATCACAGAGGCTACGTAAAGGGAATCTCTCACCAGGTTTTTGCCACCTAAGCTGAGAGCAACATAATGTAGAGGCAGATACCCAGATTCCAGATATGTATCACTTACTGGGCTGCTTGCTGTAGTTTTGACGAAACCAGTTTTATCAGAAGGAGATTATCATGAGAAGACAAGTAAACCTATTGCCTTGTAGTCCTCCATATCCATGAGCTGCATATAACCCTTCCCTCACTACGAATTTACATATTTATGCCTATGCACAGTGTACACGTACAACTGTAAATCAGTGGTGTGGGTGGGGTTATACAGAGCTCAGCATTCAGAGGCCTGCTAGCTCTGCAGCAGAGAAAACTGATATTATCAAAATGACAGCAAGCAGCCCAGTAAGTGATACATCGCTGAAATCGGGTTCTCTGACCCTACATCATGCTGTTCTCAGATGGGGTAGCAAAAACTTGGTGGCAGATTCCCTTTAAGGGAGGATGTAGATGTAAATTGTAAAAGTTGTGTAGAAACTGAAAGTACTGTTATTTGAGACAGAGACTACATTTACTAAGACCTTGTTCTTTGGAGAAAATCTTCTTCTGTCGACGTAGTTTGGAGAACCTTTCAATCACAGGGTTATAAAATGTCACCTGAAATACAGCACATGTATATGTTTCCATATGAAGACATCAACACTCCCTGCTCTCATGTAACCCCTTTCCATATATATTGGGTTAGGCTAATATAATGGGAAGTTGAGCATTTCTATAGCACAAAGGATCAGTGTAGAAGCTTCAGCTAGAGGGCCTGTTGGAGTATACAACAGCTGCAGGCTTAGGCTGCTTTCACACTAGCGTCGGTACGGGGCCGTCGTGCTGCGTCAGCCCGACGTACCGACGCATACTGTGAAAAAAATGCCCGACGTTGGCAGCGGAAGCAGTCTTAAGACGCTTCCGCTGCCCCATTGTAAGGTCCGGGAAGGAGGGGGCGGAGTTTCGGCTGCGCATGCGTGGTTGAAAATGGCAGACACGACGTGCAAAAAAAGTTACATGTAAAAGTGCCGACGGTCCGCCAAAACACGATGCAACCGTCGCACGACTGTTGCGATGTGTGGCACTGCGTCGCAATGCGTCGCTAATAAAAGTCTATGGAGAAAAAATGCATCCTGCGGGCAACTTTGCAGGATACTTTTTTCTCCACAACGACGCATTGCGACGTGCAGTGCCCGACGCTAGTGTGAAAGTAGCCTTATGCTGTGCGATGGTCTAGACCACACAGCAGTGATGGTGTCTGAATTGTTAGCGTTTGTGTGACCTCTCTGGTTTGTTTGTGTATGTTCTTCCCTGATACCCTTCCTTCTGTGACGTTACAGATAATAGTTGCTGTATGTCCCAAGTAAAAGAGTTTATTCTCCCACAATGTCTGAGTGCTGATGATTCTGCTGAAAGCTGAAATCTGCAACAGGGATAAGGTATATCTTTTGCACACAAGTCCAGAAGCTTTAATTCCGACCACCTGTTCGACCACCCAGTATAAGCCAGCTCAAAGCAGGGGAAAATCTGGGTCCCAAAGAACTACATGTCCATCACCCTAGGAAACATCTCAGAAGAAGCACAATCTATAGGGAGTACTGCATCCATCAAAGACAAAAAGCTCTAAAATATGAGAAAAATCTAAATGTAACCCCCTTCCTATACTCGTTTATTAGCCTAGGTTCACATTGCGTTAACAGCAGCCCGTTCAACACATACGGTAACAGGCTGCTGTTAATGCAAGTGCTGATATGTCATCGCGCTAGCGCAGATAGAGCTGGCAGATGCTCTATCTGAGCTAGCAGTGACGGACCTGGAAACGCTGCAGCCCGCGTCTCAGGGTCCGTCACTCAATGACGGCACATGGCTAGCGCACGCCCATTGTGGGCGTGCGCTAGCGATGCGTCCGACATAGGACATAATGGCGGCGTTAACGGACTACGTTACACCGCATTATGCCGCGGTGTAACGTAGTCCGTCTAACGGACGCCTATAACGTAATGTGAACCCAGCCTAACCAAACACTCAAAAAGAGGAGGGTCAGTCCCTTGTTTGCTGCCCTTTGTAGGTCGTAGTGACAAGGAACCAATTCCCCTCAACTGTGGACACCCAGAAGGCTACATGGTCGACAGAAGGTGGTAAGCAATACAGGTCAGCTCCAGAGCCCAAGCGAAATGCTATTGGACACTAAAATTCAGTTTGGCCCCATCCTGTCCCCGATCCTTACTACAAAGCCAAAATCTCATTAGACCCCAAAATAAGTTCAGATCCTAGACCAGACCTCCTAATGAATGTAAACCCCAGACGCGACCCTAAAACTAATTCAAACCTCAAAACAATTTTGGACCCCATACCATTCTCCATAACCCAAGTAGATAACATTATACCCTCCAACCAAACCCAATAACGCAGACCAGTCTATCTAAATCCAGAAAATTTGATGCCCCACTTGTCCCTAACACCATGCAGCTGACCTGGGTCTCGAGCTCGGCTCTTTTAAGCTAAGCTTAAGAGGATGCAACCCAAGAGTGAAAAGGATGAGTAACGAACTTCACTGACAGATGAGGCACAAAGTGGGTCTGCGACTGCTGTGAACCCTACAGCTATGAAACTGCTTAGCACCATCAAAGTCAGTCATGGATGGTCGCATAATCCAGGGCTGCATTCATAATTCTGCTGACTATTAGTTTGCACAGTCAGCAAAGATGTCTTCAGATATGTACCTATCAGGTTACATGAGCTGATGTGACGTAGAAGGGCAGAATGTTTCGGATTTGGATGTAAGGACTACACTTTCCAGATATAATCTTTGTGCCGACGCTGAGTTGGGACCGGTCAGGATCAGTATACACTTGTAGGTTACCTCACATAGGAGGGTTCCTTGAGGTTCCAGCTCCAGATACGTTTCTTTCCTTTGGTCGTCCAGAAATTCTTCTAGTTTCACATATTTGATAGCACAAAGTGAGCGGAAATCTCTCCGGTACACAGAGACCTGCAGCTCCCGGGACTGTAAACACAAAGAGGATATATATATACACACATTCGATAATTATCACAGTATTGTACACACCCTTAGTCAAGGTTCACTGGTTCATGCCATCAACTTATCCCTTTTCCTGTAACGGGAACTGTCCTAAGAGCAAGATCACAGCGTTGTGCATCAGGCATTGATCAGAGACCACTAAAGTTGGTCTTCGATTGCTTAACACTTCAGATGCCCTTTTACTCTTTTCTACCTTCAGAAGAAGATCACCAACGTGAGTTGCCAGTGAATTCTTGTAATGGCAGGGTCTCAAACCCTTACCTCATCTCTCCTCCCGGACCAACTTCTAAGCTGATTTGGGATCAGTTGTAAGTTGAACTTTTATCAGAAATCAGCTCAGATGATGGTTCAAAATAAGAAAGTTGTTGTTAAACTTTCTCATTGATGGATTCACTGTGAACTCCTTCTGCAGCCTACCACATACTGTGATGCATAGAGTCTGTGGTAACCAATGTACAGTGGTGATGCGTAGAGGCTGTAGAAGCCAAATGTACTGTGATATATACAGACTGTAGAAGTCAAATGTAGTGTGATACATAGAGGCTGTAGAAGCAAAATGCACTGTGATACATAGGGCTGCAGAAGCCAATTGTACTGTGATACATAGGACTATAGAAGTCAAATGTACTTATGGCTGTAGAAGCCAAATGTACTTTGATACATACAAGCTGTAGAAGCCAAATGTACTGTGATACATGAAGACTGTTGAAACCAAACATACTGTGATACATACAGGCTGTAGAAACCAAATGTACTATGATACATAGATGCTGTAAAAGCCAAATGTTCCATGATGCATAGAGGCTGTAGAAGCCAAAAGTACCATGATACATAGATGCTGTAAAAGCCAAATGTTCCATGATACATAGAAGCTGTAGAATCCAAATGTATTGTTAAACATAGAGACTGTTACAGCTACTGTAAATGTACCGTGATACATAAAGGCAGTAGAAGCCAAATCTACTATGATACATAGACACTGTAGAAGTCAAATATGCTGTCATACATAGAGGATGTAGAAACCAAACGTACTGTGATACATACAGGATGTAGAAGCCAAATATACCATTATGCATAGAGGCTGTGGCAGCCAAATGTACTGTGATACATAGAGGCTGTATAAGTCAAATGTACTGTCATACATAGAGGATGTAGAAACCAAACATACTGTGATACATACAGGCTGTAGAAGCCAAATGTACCATGATGCATAGAGGCTGTAGCAGCTAAATGTACTATGATACATAGGGCTGTAGAAGTCAAATGTACTGTGATGCGTAAAGGCTGTAGAAGACAAATGCATTGTGATACATAGGGCTGTAGAAGCCAAAAGTACTGTGATATGTAGAGGCTGTAGAAACCAAATGTACTGAGATACATAGGACTGCAGAGGCCAAATGCACTGTGATACATAGGGCTGTAGAAGTCAAATGCACTGTGATACATGAAGATTGTAGAAACCAAATATATTGTGATACATACAGGCTGTAGAAACCAAATGTACTATAATACATGCTGCAGATGCTGTAAAAGCCAAGTGTGCCATGATGCATAGAGGCTGTAGAAGCCAAGTGTACTGTGATACATAAAGGCTGTAGAAGCCAAATGTACTGTGATACATAGAGGCTGTAGAATCCAAATGTATTGTTAAACATAGAGACTGTTAAAGGTAAATGTACTGTGATACATAGGGCTGTAGAAGCCAAATGCACTGTGATACATGTGGCCATAGAAACCAAATGTACTGTGATACACAGATGCTGTAGGAGCCAAATGTACTGTGATACATAAAGACAGTAGAAGCCAAATCTACTGTGATATATATATACGCTGTAGAAGTCAAATATGCTGTCATACATAGAGGATGTAGAAACCAAAAGTACTGTGATACATGCAGGATGTAGAAGCCAAATATATCATGATGCATAGAGGTTATAGAAGCCAAATGTACTGTAATACATAAAGGTTGTATATGCTAAATTATACACATTTTTTAACGAAACGCTAAATGTGTTTTTTAACCAAAAATGCCTGCATGTAAGTAAAAAATGTCCCCAATAGTTTTTATACCCCTCAGTTTCCAATACAAGTGGGATAAAAGGAGATGTTTACACCATTTTGCTCATTCCTTGTGAGAGGTAAATGATGTGCCTTGTTACGAATGGGTAAGAGATGTAAAGCTTACCTGTTTTAAGTCCACTCACCACACACTATATAGCAGCCACAATGCCTACATCTGTGGTGCAAGCACCTTTTGTTTTGGAGTAAGAAGCATGTGACTGATCCAATCACTATTATACCTTGGATCCACGTGTATGATCCTTAGTGCCTTAATATAGTGGTTATGCTCACCCTCTCAAGTTGTAGCTTGAACACTTGATCCCACGTGTCTCGCCCTTCTGTCTTCCAAGAAGTCTGCCCGACCACCACATTATCCAGACGTAAGACAACGCTGATTTCATCTAAGGGGCACAATCATGGAGGACAGTGTTAACAATTGTATACAGATATGCTGAATATATACAAGCTATAAATACTGTCTGTATGCATCTATAAATCCTACAATAAAGAGAGCAAATAAAATAATGACCCCCTATATTCTGTTCATCTCATGTCAAGTGACCTTCAATACAGAAAATGTTGGACATTTTTGGAGGAAACTTTTTAAATTGTTGAGTATTCTAAACCCTGACCAAAAGAATGACAAAATACCTCCAGTATGGGGGCTTCAGTTATTCCAGTGGTCAAATGCTTTTGACTCTGACAATAGATAGCGCATGGGGCAATAATGTAAATCTTGTAAATTCAAAGTTATTCCTTCCCAGTTTTTGCTATGTTCTTTTTTTATACTCCCCATCCTTCCAAAAGTAACATTTGTTTTCTTTTTCCACCAACATAGCAATATGAAATATTTTTTGCAGCACGAGTTTCAGTTTTCAATGAGCCCTTTCACTTTCCCATATAATGTACTGAAAAATGCGGAAAATATTTTTATGTGAAATTAAATGGTACCCCCCCCAAGTTTAGATTTTCATGGCACAGAAAAAATTATTCTAGATTTTTAAAATTTGGACTTTGATGCAGTGATACCAAAGTGGTACCTGTACCTAAAGCTGCACCCACAGCACCTGATGCTTGACACCACACCTGGCGGTACCTGTGCCTAAAGCCACTCCGGTGGTACTTGAACCCTGAAGCAGCATCGGTGGTACATGAATCCTCCAGCCGCACTAGCAGCACCTGAAGCTTGACACCACACCTGGCGGTACCTGTGCCTGAAGCCACTACGGTGGTACTTGAACCCTGAAGCAGCATCGGTGGTACCTGAATCCTCCAGCCGCACTAGCAGTACCTGAACTCCAAAGCCGCACAGGTGGTACCTGAATCCTGAAGCCGCAATGGCGGTACCTGAAGCCACAGTGGCGGTACCAAAACCCTGAAACCTCACTGGCAGTAACTGAACCCTGAAGCGGCACTGGTAGTACCTGAAACATGAAGCCTCTTTGGCGGTAACTGAAGCTGCACCGGCAGTACTTGAACCCTGAAGCCATACCAGCTGTACCTGATCTCTGAGCCTGCACTGATGGCACTAGAACCCTGAAGCCGCACCGGCGGTAATTGAACCCTGAAGCCACACTGGTGGTACCTGAACCCAAAAGTCACAACAGCGGTTTCCAAACCAGTAACTGTTCAATCATTAGTAGAACCTATACCTGTGTCAGTCCTTGTTAGGGATCCAGAGTCCATACTGTTGTAGCATGTTCCAGGGGACAAATCTAGCCCTGTCTGTGACTCCGTGTCAGTATTCGTTCTGCCCGAGGATCCAACACCTATGTAGTCTGAACGGAGCACGAACCCTTTCCTGCCAGTGACTCTAAGCCCAGTCCGCGTCAGCGTACCTAACCCCTGAGGTCAGCAGCTGCAGTATCGGGGCCTGCCTAGGAGTGGTGCCTGGCGGCTACCTGCAGACCAAGCCTGGCTCCACCATCAGAAGCTCCAGTGAACGCCGGGTAGCCGCTTAGCTACGCCCCTCCAAGGTGAGCCCGGCCTTGTGGCACAATGGGTCCACGAACCACGTGCATCACCTGCGAGCCTGACACAGTGTTAATGCTCCTTTCCATTGCTGACATCCGTAGTGTATGTTGTGGGCCAAGCTCAGCGTCAGGTTTGTATACATATGCAAAAATATTCAAGCTGTGTCAAGGTACTTGATACTTACTGGAGAAATCATCACTACGGCTCAGGCTGGATGCTCGTGAGTACATACTCCTTGACGTTCTCGCTTTCAGTGTCCTACCCTCTAGGGGATTATTTCCAGGTAACCAGACAGGAGAACTTTTTGTACGTCCTGGGACAGAGTCTAAAAGGTCTGTGCACCCCAAGAGCCGGACCTGTAGCACCCCTGTGAAAAAATGTAAAGACATACATTGTAACACAGGCATTTTTTATTTTGTCACTTAGACTAAAGCATTGCATCAAATTTTCATGTGTTTTTTTAATGTTGTAAATAAGTGACAGGTCCCCTTTAATACTCTCCTTCAATTTCTGGTTCTCTGAGCATACTACTACACAACAGATGTCATATTGTAAAATATTCCTATGAAACCATCACTGTATGCATATGTAGTCATCCAGTTACCTGTGAGGGGTGCAGACTTGGAGAGGTTGCTATATGGAGAGGCCGGTGATGGAGCACCCAGTCTTGTTGGAGAAACACACATGGCCATCTCTTCTCGCAAGAGACATCTCTTAGGGTGGTCATGAGGTAGGTCCTCGAGACACCTATGTAGAGACTGTGTCAAGAGATCCAGTCTCTGCCGAGACTCCACAAGGCGAGCCTGCACCTAGTGACCGGAGAAGATATTAGTGTTGGTTAGCCACAGTAAAGACATATGGCCCCATGTCCAATCAGCAGGGTTGTATTCCCAGCCATTTGTTAGGATGTTGAGGCATTGGAACTAGAAAAGCAATGTGTGACTTGATAATGGGCAACTTAGTCGGCCCACCATAGTCAATGGTCAACCATGAAGATACCTCGGCCCCCCACAGTCAATGGTCAACCATGAAGATACCTCGGCCCACCATAGTCAATGGTCAACCATGAAGATACCTCGGCCCCCTGAAGTCAATGGTCAACCATGAAGATACCTCGGCCCCCCACAGTCAATGGTCAACCATGAAGATACCTCGGCCCCCCACAGTCAATGGTCAACCATGAAGATACCTCGGCCCACCATAGTCAATGGTCAACCGTGAAGATACCTAGAAAAAAAACAAGGAGGCAGCTGAGAGTTACAGCAGTTAGACTGCTGGTCTAGCATCCCTGGCATATCCTTATTGGTGGCCATTTCCCATCGAGCATTGCATTTACAATTCTCTGGGTTGCTGAGCTCGCAACTCCCAGCAACCTTTACATGTTCAGTGTCTTCACAAAGCTTTTTTTGTTGATTAGTAATTTTGGAGCTTTCCCCGAACACTGTACAATTATCTGATGTAAAAAAAAAGCTAATTCTCCGGGAATGCAGCACATGACATTGTATGAGCTCAGCTAAGCTCCTAGGCACGTGTGTGTCTAAATACAATTGGTTCCAGTTGTAAGCAGAAGGATTGGGAGTGCAGCTCTGGATTATAATGCAGGCTGTAACTTAGGATCAGTTCAGCATAAGTAAAGCAATGATATATAAAGTTACTGTACAGTCTATCTAGTCCACTGCTAAATATAAGATCCTATATGGCAAGAGGATCTTGAGTTATTCATGATGAAGCGATATGGAATGAGCATTGATATTCTGCTGCCTGCCTTCTAGAATCGCAGAGCTGTCCTGAAGCACTTTGTTTGAGAGCTTGGTAGAAATGTTGTTTTTCTACATCAGACTGCATTACAGGGACCGGAGTACATGGGAAAGACCATACAAATTAGCAGTGAATAAGAAGCCCAATATCTCTGGAACAGTATGACGAATATTAAAAAATGGCGTACCAGGTGAATAAAATAAAACCAAAAGCTGCAAACTTTAGACCTGGTGAGAGGTCTTCTTTAAGCACTGTCAAGAGTTAAGAGGCATTTTCCATAATTACAGCCTCATACAGGGTGATTCACGCTTTACTGTACCCAGAAAAATTGCTGTAATCTCTAAAAGAGACGGTTGTACATACTTTGGGTCATGAGAAGAGAGAGTGCAATGAACCTCAGTAACAGCAACAAAAAACATCCTCACGGCGAGTGGTCTCGCCGACTTGTAGCCCTGCCGATCGTCTCCACTGTGAGACAGACTTGCTGCACCCTTTTCTGCTCGTTGGTAGTTTATGCGTGGTGTTTGCATTTTACTCCTGCCGAATTCCTTCATTTCTTAACAATATACAGATATACTTTGCAGGAGCGTGATTTCATTGGGAGAACATTTTGGAAAATGGAGTCCTTAAAGAGGTGCCAAAGTGAGTTTCTAAAGAAGTTTGGAAGTTGAAATCCACCGTCCATACCATGTATTCTGTCATTGGTGAATAAGCTGAAATGTACAGGAACATTACTGGATTGGCATGATGGAGGACGTTCAAAAATAAGGAAACAGTTCAAGATGTGAAACAGTAACTTCTGGCATCTCCACAAAAATTATTGCACAGGTGTTCCCAGGAGACAGGCATGTCGTATTCCATATGTCAACGAGTGGCCAAGAAAGGTCGTGTTTGTCCATACAGAGACAATGTACAGATTTATCAAAGCCGGATATTTCGTTTTGGGGCCATTTGAGGGGTCAGGTGTATAGTGCAGCGCCCCAGAGTCCTGGTCGTTGCAGTAATGTCATTCTTCCACCAGGGTGAGTGATGTTACGTCTGAAGGCAATAAAGGAGATCTCTTTGTCAGGTAACACAATGCATGCAACATGTTCACACTCCAGACCAGAAGGGGGAGCTCTAAGCCTGCTTTAGGTGAGCTCCCCTATAAAACATCCTGATCTGGAGGGAAAAGGGGTTCAGAGTTCAGCTTCTGTCAGGAAGACAGAGGGAGAGGAAGGAGTCCTGGAGCCTGAAGTGCTGCAGCTCCTGGAAGAAGACACTAAAGTGAACATATTGCAGAGAGTGTGCAGGAAAGCAGAGCACAGGAGAGGAATATCAGAGGGAGATCAGCCAGGAGCAAGCTGCCCCCTTCTGAGGCGCAAGAATCCGGTGGCCAGAATACCGAGGGAGTAAGGATCTCTACGCTTTACTTCAGAGACTGGCAGGACAGATAATTCCACGTTACCTGCCCGACCCATACCCAGGAGGCACGGTGGCAACTTGTGGGGGCCGGGGCGTGATAGAGTCCCTGTAAAAAGCCTCAGGCGACCAGTCATACGGGTTTGTCCTATCCTATCCATCAGGGGGACAGAGAGAAAGAGAAATAACATCTAGAACACCAACATCAGTTGTGAGGACCTTACCGAGAAGCTCAGCAGGGAGGTACTACAACATCCAGGTGCTAGAGGAAACTACTGATTTCCACCTGGATAATGGGACTCTGGTTTTGCCTTCAGACTGGCCGGACTCTGCCTACCCTGTGGTCTGTACCCTGGACTGTGATGCTGAAGCCTTTAGTAAAGGTAAAGAGACTGCAACCTTGTGTCCTCGTTATTCACTGCGCCTCACACCATCCACCATCTACACTCTGGGAAGCCCTGGGGATACACTTCACCTGTGGGAAGGTATACCATCTAGCTGCCATCACATCACCCCAGCGGACCCCTAAGCAGCGTCGGTCACCCTGACCGAATACCACAGGTGGCATCACGAACATTATCCCTTTAAAGACCTTTCCCCCATTTTCCAACGGATGTCCCTAGGGCCACGGACCGGGTCAGCCACCGTGACATCCCCACCGAGAACCGAAGGACCCGGTACCGAGTACCCCACTGTCCTACGGGGGCGATCTATATAGTAACAAGCCACAAATATTACAGGCACTTCGAGAGAATATAGAATGAGAAATTCAGGCTATGATTCCAGACATCCTGCCATATACATTCGACAATATGAAGTGGCGTGTGCAGATGTGCTTGGATCTGAACAGTAGACATTTTCAACACCAAAAATATCAGTTTGTCATGAACAGAGGTATGTACAGTCCAAATTTCAGTACGATAGATAATCTCTTTTAGAAGTCACAGAAATGTTCAGAGTAAAGTAGAGAGTGAATCGCCCTGTACAATATATATTGGGTCTGGGTTGTACGTCAAGGACTATGAATGACATCAGCAGAGGAACTAACTATGTGCCATATCTAAATATGACATAAAGTTGAGCTTACCCTTTTTCACTCTTAAGTGTGGCTTTTAGTCTGGCGATGTAATATTTTCTCAGCGACACTATATGGTGGCAGCAAAGAGCATGTACAACCGAAAATATATGGGAAGGGAGAAACCACATGAAAAGTAATTGCTCCAGTATGGCACATTAAACTCAGGCCCACAGCAGTCAAGTTGGTGGTTCTGAACTTAATGGAAGCTACTTTTGTGGTCAACCATTTAATTGTTCACAGAAACTATTTCAATAAAATGTCTTTTATTAACACCTCATTGACCGCACTCTTGTCCTGAGCCTTGACACCTCCCAGCATCCTCAGGGCATTCTCTGCTCCTTCTGACACTGCCCACTCGATCCGATAGTGGTGTCTCAGCTCCTCGATGTGCATTTCAGTGTGTGATAATTCAGTCGTGCCTAGGCAGAATGATATCATACAATTAGAATAATCTTTTATATACTGAAGCCTCCCATACACTATAGATTAAAGGGGTTGTACCAAGATTGAAAGTTATCCCCTATCCGTAGGGGGTCATATGGCTTAGACAACCACCAATCCTGAGGATGAGACTCTGAAGAGTTCTGTAGGAATTGAGCATAGGTAATACATGCATCCATCTCTGCTCTATTCAGTGTCTATGGGACTGCCGGGGATAGGCGAGTACATAATGGTTCCATAGAGAAAGAATAAAGCACCATATTCTAAGGATTGGTGGGTATCCCCAGTGGTCGGACCCCAACGATTGAAAAGTTATAATTTCCCAACTTGATGCCACCCCTTTACTGATGGCCAAACCTGGTGATTTTGGTGGGACTAGAAAACCACCCATTGTGTATGGGAACCACCCTACAGATGAAGTAAGAGGAGAATAGGATCGGGCAGTGTAACCTCTACTCCTGATCCTATTAGTTCCAAGGTGGTTACAATGGCACCAGAGTAGGCTGGCAGCGGCCTAATACACTCTTCCCATAGAGATCACAAGAATGCCTAGTTGAGCTGAGCTATGTATTGGTGCAGAGGTGAGTTCACCGCAGGTCTAATTCACTGCAGTGAAATTCTCCCGGTGAACTGCGGTGAACTCACCTCAGCATGGTGAGACTTTTTCTCACTGTGGTAGCGGGAATCTCACCGAGGTCACCAGAGTTCAGGGTCCCAGCTGGAAATGCAGCCTCAGTGACCAGAAGTAATCTTGATGATGTCACCGCTAGTCACTGATGCTGCTCATTCCTCAGTGGTTCTCAGCCTGGAAGGTCGCATCTTGGCACCTTCCAGGTTGAAAACTATTTATCCACAGACATGGATTTCGGCATGGGACAGAACGACAGACAGGTGAGGGAGATTGTTGTCTTTTATTTTTGTTTTATTACAGAAGACAAGGTGGAGTAGGCGTTAGGTGAGTATAACTCAGTTTGTTATTTTTAAATAAAAATGGAAAACTGTTTTGTTTTATTTTAAATAAAGGGCTTTATTCTGGCTGTGTCTTTATTTACCATATAAATATAGGATTAGTAATGGAGAGGTGTCTTATAGACACCTCTCCAATGCTAAGCCGTGGGCTTGATGTCACCGGACAATACAAAGGTGACGTCAACCCCACAAATATGAGCCTTACTTGCCATCTCTACAGGGCAAGTGGGAATAGCAGGGAAAAGTGCCAGAATTGGTGGATCTAATAGATGTGCCTTTTCTGGGTGGCTGTGGGCTGCTATTTTTAGGCTGGGGGGAGCCAATATCCATGGCTCCTTACCAGCCTGAAAATACCAGCCCACAGCTGTGAGCTTTAGCAAGGCCGGTTTTCAAAAATTGGGGGGACCTCACACCGTTTTTAAAAATTATTTAAGTTAAAAAAATCGGAGCGGGGACCCCTCTATTTTTGATAACCAGCCTTCCTTATGCTGACAGCTGAGGGTTGCAGCCCCCGGCTGTGAGTTTTGCCTGGCTGGTTCTCAAAAATACAGGGAACCCACACTGTATTTTTTTTAATTATTTACTTACAGCGCAGGTGCCAGCTGATGAATACTCCCATCAGCCGCTCTTGCTCTCACTGGCATTAGTGGAAGCAGGCGTCGGCTGATGGGAGCAGTAGTACCATCAGTTGACACCAGTGACCAGAGTTACATTTTATACCTTTGATCACAACTGAGCTGAACGCTGTCTTGTGACAGCATCGGAGCCACGGCTGTCTGACTGGCGGTGATGATTTTACCGCCAATCAGATGCAGTGTTTGCCGTGCTGTCATGCACATGACAGTGTGGCAAACACTGGATATTCGGGGCCCCCATTCAAGTGAATGGGTCCGGGCTCGGGTTCGGGTACTGTTCTGGTAACCAAACCCAAACTTTTTGTAACTATTAGGCCAAACCCGCCGGATACGAACAGCCAGGTGTCCACCCATCTCTAGACATCACAGCTCACAAAATCAGAAATAACAAAAGGAGTGTGGCTCAACGGAATCAAATATTGCTAAAAAGGACCATAAAAAATACTCACCTTGACAAGTTCTGTGCTTGCAGGCACATCTCTGTTTAGCACAAATAGTTTGAACAATCAATGAACCTGCTGTCACGATACATTTTTGGATGCGTGGCAGCTCTGGTTCGACTATGATTTAAATGTAGCTTTTTTCCTTTCAGGCCAGCAGGGGTTAATGTCAGTTTCCCTTGCTAGCAGTGTACTGCAATTGCAGAGTTGTTAGGTCAACTGATGTGGGTGGTGATCACTTCCACCATCCTTTAAATAGTCACCTGATGCATGAGCTGACTGTCGGTGACAGAGCAATCTATGCTGTCCAAGCCTGGAGTAAGGAGCTCTTTGGCTGCAGTGGTGAATCTGCTGGTTTCATGGAGTTCCGTGTTCTGCTGTGTGGTGCTTTGCAGCAAAGAAATGTTAAGCTAAGTTTGGTGTTTTTACCTTGTCTTGTGTTTGTCACCATCCCCTGTGTTGTACCATCTGCAGTGGTGAGGCTAGCGCCCTTGCCAGCCAGTGCACTAGCCAGGGCAGTGCGAGATGACAGCCAGTGATGAGGTTCCTGACGGCGGCGGGGAGAAGGACCCGCTTAGGGCATTAGAGGAATGCAGGGTTGGTTGGAGCTCAGAAGGTGTCCATCCCTCATTCCTTATCGGTAGGGCCTTCCTCTCCCCATTTCCATCTATGGGTTCACCAACTAGACCAAACACCTTCATGCTCCAAGGTTAACTACAGTGATACTTAAAAGTCTGTAAAAATACTTGACTTTGTGACATTTTAAATGAGGAAAATGATCCAATATCTCATGTCTGTAAGTGGGGAAATGATGTACACCTTTAGGATTAGCTGATAATTTGAAGGCAAAATTCAAACAATTTGGTGTTTTCAAACAATTTGATGACAACCAGATGTAAGTAGATGACCTGCTTATTTAAAGAGCCAGTATCAAACTCTTATCTTCACAATAGATGTTTGTTGAAGGGTATCATGGTATCATGGCATGAACAATGTAGATTTCTGAGGATCAAAGAAGAAAAGTTGTTGATGATCATCAGGCTGGAAAAGGTTACAAAACCATTTCTAAAGAGTTTGAACTCCACAAAATAGAGTCAGACAAATTACTCTCCCCAGGAGTGGTCAATCAATAAAGATAATATTATCTTTATATCAACAATAAAGAAATATTCTAAAAGAATATTGGTACCTGTCTGCAGTTTTCTAAAGATCACATGGACAAGCCATTAAGCTATCAGGCAATGTTTTTTGAACAGATGAGTCCAAAATAGAGCTTTTTTTGTTTAAATGAGAAGCACTATGTTTGAAGAAAGAAAAAGACTGCATTATAAAATGCTCACACCATCTGTGTAAGGCCCCTTTCACACATCATTTTTTTTTCTATCAGTCGCAATCCGTCGAATTTTGAAAAAAACGAATCTGGCGACTGATGCCGCCGGATCTGTTTTTTTCTCATAGACTTCTATTAGGGACAGATTGCGACGGATGGCCTCACGTTTCATCTGTCGTTCGCTAGATCCTTCGAAAATTGTTAGTCCGGGGGCCGGAGACAATGGACAAAGTAATGTTTTTTGAGTACGTCGAAAAATTGGACAGCGACGGATCCATCGCTGTCCGTCGTTTGCTCAAATGGAAGCCTATGGGTGCCGGATCCATCAAATGACGGAATCTGGCGATAGATTCTGTTTTTTTTTAACTGAGCATGCTCCGATTTATTTAGGATCCAATTAGCCAGATCCGCTAGTCGGATCAGTCAAAAAAATGAATCCGTCACATCAGTTTTTCACAATCTGTGATGGATCCGTTAATCTGTTGAGCCAACGGATTGTGACTGATGGCAAAAAACTGATGTGTGAAAGGGGCCTAACATGGTGGTGGTAGTATCATGGTTTGGGCTTGTTTTGCTACATCAGGGACAGCACAGCTTGGAATCATTGATAGAACAATAAATTCTGAATTATACCAGCACATTCTAAAAGAAAATTTCAGAACATCTGTCCAGGAGCGGAATCTCAACAGATTGTGGATCGTGCAGCAAGACAACGACCCAAACAACACAAGTTGTTCTGCAAATGAATGGTTAAAGAACAATAATTTTAAAATTTTGGCATTGCCAAGTCACAGTCTTGACCTTAATCCTACAGAAATATTGTGGGAAGACTTGAAGAGAGCAGTTAATGGGAGAACACCCTCCAACATAACAGAAATGAAGCTGTTCTATAGGGAGGAATGTGGGAAAAGTCCTCCAAGCCAATGTGCAGGACTAATCGACAATTTCCTGGAAGCGCTTAGATGCAGTTATTGCTGGAGTCACACCAGATACAAAGCTGAAAGCAAAGGTTCACATACTTTTGCTCACAGATATGTGATATTGGATCACTTTCTTCTTTTTAAAAAGATGACAAAGTCTAAAAATTTTTATACATTTGTTTGATTTGCTATACATATATATATATATATATATATATATATATATATATATAAGAGTTCCTACTGTTATAGTAATTAAGCTACATAAAGTCCTAGTGTGGAAGGCATTATTGGCAGATGCAATGACAGCATTAAACAAAGGTTGGCATACTTACAGTGGCTACGGAAAGTATTCAGACCCCTTTAAATTTTTCACTCTTTGTTTCATTGCAGCCATTTGGTAAATTCGAAAAAGTTAATTTTTTTCTCATTAATGTACACTCTGCACCCCATCTTGACTGAAAAAAACAGAAATGTAGTAATTTTTGCAAATTTATTAAAAAAGAAAAACTGAAATATCACATGGTCATAAGTATTCAGACCCTTTGCTCAGTATTGAGTAGAAGGACCTTTTGAGCTAGTACAGTCATGAGTCTTCTTGGGAATCATTCAACAAGTTTTTCACACCTAGATTTGGGGATCCTCTGCCATTCTTCCTTGCAGATCCTCTCCAGTTCCGTCAGGTTGGATCGTCAGCCAGTTGGTGGACAGCCATTTTCAGGTCTCTCCAGAGTTGCTCAATTGGCTCTGGCTGGGCCAGTCAAGAATGGTCACAAAGTTGTTCTGAAGCCACTCCTTTGTTATTTCAGCTGTGTGCTTAGGGTCATTGTCTTGTTGGAAGGAGAACCTTTGGCCAAGTCTGAGGTCCACAGCACTCTGGAAGAGGTTTTCATCCAGGATATCTCTGTACTTGGCTGCATTCATGCTTCCTTCAATAACAACCAGTCGTCCTGTCCCCGCAGCAGAAAATCACCCCCATAGCATGATGCTGCCACCACCATGTTTCACTGTTGGGATTGTATTGGGCAGGTGATGAGCAGTGCCTGGTTTCTCCACACATACTACTTGGAATTATCACCAAAAAGGTCTATCTTTGTCTCATCAGAGCAGAGAATCTTATTTCTCATAGTTTGAGAGTCCTTCATGTGCTTTTTTTAGCAAACTCTATGCAGGCTTTCATATGTCTTGCACTGAGGAGAGGCTTCTGTCAGACCACTCTGCCATAAAGGCCCGACTGGTGGAGGGCTGCAGTGATAGTTGACTTTGTGGAACTTTCTCCCATCTCCCTACTGCATCTCTGGAGCTCAGCCAGGGTGATCTTGGGGTTCTTCTTTACCTCTCTCTCCAAGGCTCGTCTCCCACGACTGCTCAGTTTGGCTGGACGTCCAGGTCTAGGAATACTTCTGGTGGTCCCAAACGTCTTCCATTTAAGGATTATGGAGACCACTGTGCTCTTAGGAACCTTGAGTACTGCAGAAATTCTGTTGTATCCTTGGCCAGATCTGTGTCTTGCCACAATTCTGTCTCTGAGATCCTTGGCCAGTTCCTTTGACCTCATGATTATCATTTGGTCTGACATGCACTGTGAGCTGTGAGGTCTTATATAGACAGGTGTGTGCCTTTCCAAATTAATTCCTATCAGTTTAATTAAACACATCTTGACTCCAATGAAGGAGTAGAACCATCTCAAGGAGGATCATAAGGAAATGGACAGCATGTGATTTAAATATGAGTGTCTTAGCAAAGGGTCTGAATACTTATGACCATGTGATATTTCAGTTTTTCTTTTTTAATAAATTTGCAAAAATTACTACATTTCAGTTTTTTTTCAGTCAAGATGGGGTGCAGTGTGTACATTAATGTGAAAAAATTAACTTTTTTGAATTTACCAAATGGCTGCAATGAAACAAAGAGTGAAAAATGTACAGGGGTCTGAATACTTTCCGTACCCAGTGTATCTAATAATGCTTACCTGCTCCTCCCGCAGACTTCTCCTGAGTTGCCCTTCGGATCTGAGTGCGCAGGATATGGATCTTTTTGTCACTGTCGGACAACATCTGTTGAGCAGCTGAAAGCAGCTTCTTATCCTGTAATACAATGAGATTAAATCTGAGGGGAAAGCAAAAATCAAAGTTTGATCATTTTGATGGGTTTACTCGGATATTGGCAATATTTTGTATTACGGTAATTAGTGACATTGATTTTTGGAAAAATGACAGCACAGTGTTAGCTTCTCAGATGTTACGATTCGTGGAGGGGTAGTGGTCCATACATTGATAGATAGCCCCTCCAATAACAAACATTCTTTCTCCTGCGATTTGGCCTTTTTTGCAGTTATGCTTACCAACACAACTGATGACAGCGAGAGAACAATCTGAAATGCTACCCAATAACGTCCTTTTTAACCCCTTAAAGGAACCTGTCATCAGGTTTGGCTGATACGAGTTATTGCCATCACCTTTCAGGGCTGATATATAACATTCTATAATGCTGTATCGCTATTCTTGGTCCAGCGCCTCCCATATTCTTGCGATGCCGCCCTCCTGCTTGGTTTGTGAGGATGAGACGCGTCCCTGCATCATCCACACAGTTTGCTCGACATCGCGCTCCTGCGCAGATGTACTTATCTTCCCTATTGAGGGCAGAGCAAAGTGCTGCAGTGTGCAGGCGCCAGGAAAGGTCAGAGAGGCCCAGCGCAGGTTCGTGGGGGCAGATATACAGCATCATAGGATGCTGTATACAATACCTGAAAGGTGGTGCCTGTAACTCATATCGGCCAAACCTGGAGACCGATTCCCTTTAACGACCAGAGGTATTTTTGGTTTTTGCATTTTCATTTTTTGCTCCCCTTGCAAGAAATGTGCAATCCCACAGTTGTTTTTTTTATTATTTTACCATGTTCACTAAATGCTAAAACTGACCGGCCATTATGATTCTCCAGGTCATTACAAGTTCAAAGACACCAAGCACGTCTAGGTTCTTTTTTATTTAAGTGGTGAAAAAAATTTCCAATGTTTGTTAAAAGAAAAGTGCCATTTTCCGATATCCATAGCGTCTCTATTTTTCGTGATCTCAGGATGGGTGAGGGCTTATTTTTTCTGTGCCAAGCTGACATTTTTAATAATACCATTTTGGTGCATATATGATCTTTTAATCACCTGTTATTGCATTTTAATGCAATGTTGCGGCAACAAAAAAAAAACGTAATCTTGGCATTTTGACTTTTTTTTCTTGTTATGCCATTTAGCAATCGGGTTAATTATTTTTTTATATTGATAGATAAGGCGATTCTGAATGCGGCGATATCAGATATGTGTATGTTTGATTTTTTTTTTTTATTATTTTGAATAGGGCGAAACTTATATATTTTTTATTTTTGTAATATTTTTTAAAACTTTTTTTTCACTTTTGGCATGCTTCAATAGTTTCCATGGGAAACTAGGTGCTGCCATAATCCGATCGGCTCTGCTGCATACAGTTGATGATCAGATCGCCTGTATGTAGCAGAATTGCTCACTTGCTATGAGCGCCGACCACCGGGTGGCGCTCATAGCAATCCAGCAGTGACAACCATAGAGGTCTGCTGGAGACCTCTGGTTGTCATACCAACCCATCAATGACCCGCAATCACGCGATGGGGTCACCGATGGGCGGGATTTCCGGTGCGCATTAAATGCCGCTGTCAGAGACTGACAGCAGCAGCCTCGGACTGGCCAATAGGGGAACAGGGGAATCCCCCGGTGGGCCCATGTGCCGACACGGCCCCCCAACCCTACTATATGGGCAGTACTTGACATAATTCACATGATTTACTCTGTACAGAAAAAACTGCATCTCATAATTGATTAACCAAATTACCTAGTTTATTATTATATAGATATATAGGTAAATTTGTGAACATGGGTAGTGTAATATTTGTATGCAGATGAAAAGTTGGCCCCCAAGGTCATTGTTACTGGTGGGCCCTTGGCACCCCAGTCCGACACTGGACAGCAGCATTTAGCTAGTTAACTAGTTAACAGCCGCAGGTGGATAGCGATTCTTCCAATGGCTGTTAGAGGCACATGTCAGCTGTTCAAAACAGCTGACATGTGCTGGAAAAGATGTGGGCTCAGCGCCTGAGCCAACATCAAAGGGAGAGCGTCCGACATCGGCCTAGCATTACTCTCAATGTCGGAAAGGGGTTAACATGTATCTATATTGATGTATAGATGTGGGAAAGTTGATGTGTGTGGGGTCTCCCGACTCTCACTCACTAGATAATTGAGGAAATAAAAATCAGACATTTCTCAGTGCCTGATGTTTTCATTCTTCCTTGAGATAAGACACCTTTAGCAGTGGCTTAATCCTATGTCCTAATTGAGAGCACACACATGCTCGGCCAAAAGGAGTGTATATGTGTATAGGGGAGTTGGGGGACAAACAGAGCATCTGTTCAAATGACAGCTACAGATGCTTCTCACAAAATTAGAATATCATCAAAAAGTTAATTTATTTCAATCCTTCAATACAAAAAGTGACACTCATATTATATAGTAATTACGAACAGAGTGATCTATTTCAAGTATTTATTTCTGTTAATGTTGATGATTATGGCTTACAGCCAATGAAAACCCAAAAGTCATTATCTCATTAAATTTGAATAATTACCAAACAACACCTGCAAAGGCTTCCTAAGTGTTCAAAAAGGTCCCTTAATCTTTTTCAGTAGGCTCCACAATCATGGGGAAGACTTCACAGATGTCCAGAAGGCAGTCACTGACACACTCCACAAGGAGGGTAAGCCACAATAGCTAGGTCATTGCTAAAGAAGCTGGCTGTTCACAGAGTGCTGTATCCAAGCATATTAATGGAAAGTTGAGTGGAAGGAAAAAGTGTGGTAGAAAAAAGTGCACAAGCAACCGGGATAACCGCAGCCTTGAAAGGATTGTTAGGAAAAGGCCATTCAAAAAATTGGGGAAGATTCACAAGGAGTGGACTGCTGCTGGAGTCATTGCTTCAAGAGCCACCACACACAGACGTATCCAGGACATGGGCTACAAGTGTCACGTTCCTTGTGTCAGGCCACTCATGACCAATAGACAACACTAAATACATCTTACCTGGGCCAAGGAGAAAAAGAACTGGACTGTTGCTCAGCGGTCCAAGGTGTTGTTTTCAGATTAAAGTAAATTTTGCATTTCATTTGGAAACCACGGTCCCAGAATCTGGAGGAAGAGTGGAGAGGCCACAATCCAAGCTGCTTGAGGTCTAGTGTGAAGTTTCCACAATCAGTGATGGTTTGGGGAGCCATGTCATCTGCTGGTGTAGGTCCACTGTGTTTTATCAAGACCAAAGTCAGCGCAGCCGTCTACCAGGAAATTTTAGAGCACTTCATGCTTCCCTCTGCTGACAAGCCTTCTGGAGATGGAAATTTCATTCTCCAGCAGGACTTGTCACTTGTACACACTGCCAAAAGTACCAGTACCTGGTTTACAAACAACTGTATCACTGTGCTTGATTGGCAGCAAACTCACCTGACCTTAACCCTACAGAGAATCTATGGGGTATTGTCAAGAGGAAGATGAGAGACACCAGACCCAACAATGCAGACGAGCTGAAGGCTGCTATCAAAGCAACCTGGGCTTCCATAACCCCTCAGCAGTGCCACAGGCTGATCGCCTCCATGCCACGCCGCATTGATGTAGTAATTGATGCAAAAGGAGCCCCGACCAAGTATTGAGTGCATTTACTGAACATTCATCTCAGTAGGCCAACATTTCAGATTTTAACATAATTTTTCATGCTGATGTTATAAAGTATTCTAATTTTCTGAGATAATGACTTTTGGGTTTTCATTGGCTGTAAGCCATAATCATCAACATTAACAGAAATAAACACTTGGAATAGATCACTCTGTTTGTAATATATATAATATATGAGTTTTTAATTTTATGAGAAGCACTTGTATTAAATGTGTATGGCCGTCTTAAGAGAGCACCATCTGCAGCATAGTTCTATTTAATAAATGGCTATAAGGATTATATCTGAAATAAAATGTAAGGATAGATTCATAGAGTTAAAGAGATTGTCCTTATAGATCATCAGATTAGAAGAATGGTGCGTAGTAATTAGTGATAAGCAAACATGTTCATATAAGGTTTTATCCGAGTGTCTTCGGCGTGCTCGAAAAATATGTTCAAGTCCCGCGACTGCATGTCACGCGGCTGTTTGACAGCCACAACACATGCAGGGATTGCCTAACAAACAGGCAATCCCTGCATCTGTTACAGCTGTCTAACAGCCGCGAGACATGCAGCCGCGGGGACTCGAACATATTTTTTGAGCACTTTGAAGACACTCTGCTACCCTCATATCGCTACCTAACTACATTCACTATCTTTTCCTACTTATCATATATGCTAAGACCTAATCTATGTCTTACCTTATGCTATCCTCTACTGTACACTATTAAATTATGCACTACCTGTACAGTACTTATATACTATACATATTACACTTCACATGACACAATACATATGTAAGGGGATGAAGGATTATGTTTCCTATTGCTTCTCTACCTTAACAGGTCCTGATACCATCTGCTCTATTATGATGTATATATGTTATTATATAATGGTATTGCTACATAGGTGCATGTACTACCGCCTACTTATCATGGAAGTGCTACACTCTTAGTGTATTACCATGTCTTGTAAATACGCATTATGTGTTTTAGTAAAGTATACTGTATTTGCACTTGTATTAGGGAAAGTGTAGTGCACCTGTTGGCCACTAGATGGGGGCATTTTTAGTGCACACAGTTCCTAATTAGTACCTAAAGTAAGTATATAGTTAACTGTAGGAGGGGCTGCTGTTTGTTAGGATAGGGATAGTTTTAGAATAGGGCAGAAGGCTAGGGATGCCTGAACCGTCCACATGGGCTATAGGCCCAGGATGAGACAGCAGTCACACAGCATGAAGAGAAATGGACCTCAGCCATCCACAGCTACAATACGGATAATCAGCGGGTTAGAACAGTTTGAAGACTCAGAATGTGGCAACTCATTGTCTGGGCAGAAACCCTTAGAACCGGGGCGAAACGGTTAAGTGACTCCGTGGAAGCAGTGAGTAAGTACAGTAAAGAAGTGGTGCAAAGGCAGAAGGCAGAACAGAAGGGCAGTACTCTCTTTCAGTGGCTTTATACTCCGGATATTAATGATCTTGTGTCTGGGGTGAAACAGACCGAAGGAAGCATTCCCATAGCAGAGCTGCATAGAGAAAATGCTGGGAAACCCTCAGGGACAGCCCGACCCGGGACCTGCTTTGTGATCACGAGAGAAGTGCAGGGAAAGAAAAGGAATTTTGTTTTGTGGAACATGTTGTCATGAATGTGAAGTCTTTGGATGTTCTGTGTAACGGAATCAATAAAGATGTTATTGTTGAAGTTTACTTGGACTGTGTCTCAGTTTCTCCTGACTCATCTGGAGAGGATCTCCCACAGCAGAAAAGAGAGTCCGAAGGAGCTGGACTTGAAGGTACAGGTATGCTGACAAATGGAGAATATGTTTCTATGAGGGGAGGCCAGGGCACTGATGTACCAGAGTGTTTGGCCATGACTACAGCTATGGGCCAGACCATTAAACATACAAAGACACAAAACATAACACATATTACAACGCGATTGATGTCTTCAGGGGTAAGAATGCGACAGTCCAATCCACACCCCTTACATCAGAACTGAACCCTGAGAAACCCCGACAGTGAGGGGAAGAGGAGAGGCAGAGGAGCCAGCAAAATATACAGTGAAGGAGCAGTCAGAGAGGTAGGAGGAGAACCAAGATAGAGCAGCGTCCTTGAGCCCGATAGAGCAGAGCATAGTGAGGAGGAGCTGGTGAACTATAGTGTCAAATGCTGCAGAGAGATCCAGGAGAATCAGCAGGGAGTAGTGACCATTAGATTTAGCTGTTAGTAGGTCATTAGAGACTTTAGTGAGGGCAGTTTCAGTAGAGTGTAAGGGTATGTGCACACGTCAGGATTTCTTGCAGAAATTTCCTGAAGAAAACCGGAAATTTTCTGCAAGAAATCCGCATTTTTTATTTTGCGTTTTTTTCTCGGTTTTTTTAGCATTTTGCAAGCGAAATTAGCTTGCAGAATGCTAAAGTTTCCCAAGTGATCTGTAGCATCGCTTGGAAAACTGACTGACAGGTTGGTCACACTTGTCAAACATACTGTTTGACAAGTGTGACCAACTTTTTACTATAGATGCTGCCTATGCAGCATCAATAGTAAAAGATAGAATGTTTAAAAATAATTAAAAAAATTAAAAAAATGGTTATACTCACCTGCAGACAGCCGATCTCCTCGATGACGTCGCGGTCATGTGAGCGGTCACATGAGCGGTCACTCGACCAATCACAAGACCGCAACGTCATCGCAGGTCCTTCACACACACCATCTATAGGAACGGAAGCAGGCAGCATGCACCTGAGAGGCGGGAAGACTCCAAGGCCATCAGAGGGTGAGTATATGACTATTTTTTATTTTAATTCTTTTTTTTTTACCAATTATATGGTGCCCAGTCCGTGGAGGAGAGTCTCCTCTCCTCCACCCTGGGTACCAACCGCACATGATCTACTTACTTTCCGCATGGTGGGCACAGCCACATGCGGAAAGTAAGCAAATCAATGCATTCCTAGTTGTGCGGAATTCCCGCAATTCCGCAAATTTAATGAACATGTTGCTTTTTTTCCGCGATGCGATTTTTTCACGGAAAAAAATGAAACATTTGCACAAGAAATGCGGAATACACTGTAAATAATAGGAGGCATATGTAAGCATTTTTTTCCGCATTTTTTTCACGTTTTTATCACGTTTTTATAGCGAAAAAACGCGAAAAATACTGAACGTGTGCACATGGCCTAAAGAGCGGAAACCAGATTGTAAAGGGTCAAGTAGAGAGTGATATGAGAGATAGCAGATTAGATGGGAATCCACCCAGTGTTTCAGAAGTTTGGAAATGAAAGGGAAACAAGACAGATCTGTAGATAGCTGAGCAGTAGTGGTCCAGGGATGTTTATGTAAGTAATGGGTGTATGCTGGCGTGTTTGAATATGGAGGGAAAGATAACAGATTAGAGAGATTAAATATCTTAGTTAGGTGAGTGGTGACAGTCAGGGTAAGGAATTGGAGAAGGTGTGAGGGAATAGGGTTACTGGTGCAGGTAGTAGGGCGAGAAGATGCAAGAAGCCTGTTAACTTCTGTGACTGGTTCAAAGAGAGAGTGAGCTAAATGGAATGCAGAAGATAAGAGAATGCATGATGTTAGAGGATTGGGAGAACATTTCATGTTGGATTTGGTCAATGTTTTCTTTTGAAATAATTGGCCAGATTATCAGTGCTGAGGTTGGCTGTTGGGGCCTGAACTCTTGGAGTGAGGAGGGAATGAAAGTGTCAAAGATTCGCTTAGGATTGTAGGATAGTGAGGTGGCGAGGGTGTTGAAGAAAGCTTGTTTGGAGAAGTGAAGGGCAGAGTTGCATGTTTTTAATCATAATCTTATAATGGAACACATCTGGGATATCAGTAATCGGCAATTACAAAGGGAGCTGCCAGCAACGAATCTTGATGATTTGCCCAAGTGAACTCAGCAGCAGATCACTCCTCAGAAACCCAATAATAACCTCACTGTTAGCAGACAAGGAGTGTAAGGTTATGTGTGCACGTTGAACATTTGCTTGCAGAAATTTCTGCAAGGTTTCGGCATCTCTTGGCAGGAAAAATGCTCAAACGCGCGTTTTTGCTGCGATTTGGTATGTTTTTGCATGCGTTTTTGGTGCATTTTTGTATGCGGTTTTTGTACAGCAATGATGGTTTTTTTGAGCTAAATAAAGATATTAAAAAAAGTTTTGTGATGTGATTTCTTGGTTTAACATCACCTTTTTCACGCTGATGCAGTGTGGTATCAGGGTAATGGGATTAGGGCAGCAGTTGTCATTGACATGTAGCTCTAAGATTAAGGCTGAGTCACACATAACGATATCGTTAACGATATCGTTGCAACGTTACGCTTTTGGTGACGTAGCAACGATCCCGCTAACGATCTCGTTATGTGTGACAGCGACCAACGATCAGGCCCCTGCTGGGAGATCGTTGGTCGATGGGAATGATCAGGACCTTTTTTTGGTTGCTGATCACCCGCTGTCATCGCTGGATCGGCGTGTGTGACGCCGATCCAGCGATGTGTTCACTTGTAACCAGGGTAAGTATTGGGTTACTAAGCGCAGGGCCGCGCTTAGTAACCCGATATTTACCCTGGTTACCATTGTAAAAGTTAAAAAAAAAAAACCAGTACATACTCACATTCTGATGTCTGTCACATCCCCCGGCGTCCACAGGGTTAAAACTGCTTTCGGCAAGAGCGCTGCTAATATGCACGCCCTGCTGCCGAGAGCTGACCTGCACTGACTATGTCAGCGCCGGACGTAAAGCAGAGCACAGTGGTGACGTCACCGCTGTTACTGCCGGCGCTGACACATTCAGTGCAGGGAAGCTCTCGGCAGCAGCGCATGCATATTAGCAGCGCTCTTGCCGAAAGCAGTTTTAACCCTGTGGACGCCGGCGGGGGACGTGACAGACATCAGAATGTGAGTATGTAGTGTTTTTTTTTTTTTTTACTATTACAATGGTAACCAGGGTAAATATCGGGTTACTAAGCGCGGCCCTGCACTTAGTAACCCGATGTTTACCCTGGTTACCCGGGTGCTGCAGGGGGACTTCGGCATCGTTGAAGACAGTTTCAACGATGCCGAAGTCGTTCCCCTGATCGTTGGTCGCTGGAGAGAGCTGTCTGTGTGACAGCTCCCCAGCGACCACGCAATGACTTACCAACGATCACGGCCAGGTCGTATCGCTGGTCGTGATCGCTGGTAAGTCGTTTAGTGTAACTCCAGCTTTAGTAATGAAAAAGTGTCAGCGGGACACCTTCATTACTAAGCCGATAAGTAAACATAAACAAACACAAACACACAAACCTACACACACATTGTCACCAGCCTATGTAGGAGGGTTAACAGAACGAACGTACATAGGCTGAAGCCAAACAGCAACTGTTAATTTGAAAGAAATAAAAATGAAAAAAAAAAAAAAATGGCGTGCGCTCCCATGTAATTTTAATAACCAGCACAGGGAAAGCTGACAGCTGGGGTCAGATATTTATGGCCTGGGAAGGGGTAATACCCATGGAGCATCCCAGGCTATTAATATCCGCTCACAGCTGTATACTTAGCCTTTACTTGCTATTAAAATGGGGGCTTCCCCGTATAAAATGAGGTGGGGTACCCTTATAATTAATAACCAGCACAGGCTATGCAGACAGCTGCGGGTTGATATTAATAGCCTAGGAAGGGGCCATGGATATTGGCCTCTCCCAGACTAAAACGATCAGCTCTCAGCTGCCTCAGAAAAGGCGCATCTATAAGATGCACCAAATCTGGCACTTAGTCTTGCTCTTCCAACTTGCCCTGTAGCGATGGCAAGTGAGGTTCATATTTGTGGGATTAATGTCACCTTTGCATTGTCAGGTGACATCAAGCCCACAGGTTAGTAATGGAGAGGCGTCTATAAGACACCTATCCATTAGTAACCCCATAGTGATATTGTATAAAAACACAGACACCCAGAATAAAGTATTTATTTGAAATAATGACACAGACTCCTTTAATGAATCTTAATTAAACCATACTTACCGAACGCCTAATCCGCCAAAGCTAACGTCTCCTGCAACAAAAGTAAAACAATAAACCACAAATATTCTTCACCTGTCCACAGAGAAGATAATCCATAATGTCCCAAGACGATCCTGATCACTTTGAGAGCAGTCACATCAGTGATGTGACTGCTCTCACAGACAGAAGACAATACACCTGCAGTGTAGCACTGAGCTGCAGTGAGAGAGTTCACCGGAGTCCATCAGCTGATCAGCTCTGGTGAACTCCCTTACTACACCACTGCTGCGTTGGGAAAGTTCTCACGCAGCGATACCGTAAGTGAGAGCAGCGGAGCTGATGAACTCCAGCGAACGTTTACGGCAGCTCAGTGATACACTGCGGGAATGATTACCTCCTGTTAGTGTATCGCCGGCGGTCGGGTAGAGCTGTCACATCTTCCGATGTGACTGTTCTACAGGTGAGATCGCCGTGGGACAATCTGGATTACGTGGACTACCACAGACAGGTGAGTATATGGTGGTTTATTGTTTTACATCATTTCTAGGAGACGAGGGCGTCAGGGATTTGGTATTAGATGAGTATAATTTTTTTTTATTTTTATGTGAATACGTAAGTAATTTTATCATTGACAGCAGACATAACCCGATTGGAGCAGTAGTCTCATCGGCCCACGCCAGCTTTTTATCACAGGTCACAGCTGCGTGTCACAGTCATCTGCGGGATCATGCTGACATCAGACAGCATGATCCCGCAGCGCTGTGACCAACAGTACCGGCAGTAACATTACCGAGGGAGACAGTCACAGCTGCGGGGCTACACTGACATCTGACAGCATGATCCCGCAGCGCTCTGACTGACAGTCTTACCGGCGGTAACATTACCAAGGTAGACGGTCACAGCTGCGGGGCCACACTGACAGCATGATCCCGCAGCGCTCTGACCGACAGTCTTACCGGGGGTAGCGTTACCGCCGATAAGAACCACCGCGCCGGTGTTTCCCACGCTGTCACACAGATGACAGAGTGGGAAACTCCATACAAACATGGTAAAACACAATACAAAAACTCAGCAAATCCGCATACATTTTTATACCTGAGTCTTTGCTGCAGATTTGACTGACTTTAGTTGAATTCAATTGGAGCGGAAACGCTGCAGAAACGCAAAAAGAATTGACATGCTGCAGAAAAAAAACACTGCAAATACACACGGAAATTTAGTGATCATGTGCACAACTCTTCTGGATTGTCATTGAATTAGCTTGCCTAAGGATTCAATTGCATTTCTGGACCATTTCCACAATGTGTGCAGATAGCCTAAGTATGGGGCTTTCTGTGCATGTAGCTGTTTCATACTCTGTACTCAATAAGTTGAAAAGTTTTGAAAATGTTTTTTCCATATTTTGATCATTGGCAGATCATTAACCTGTGTATCCATCCAGTGATTTCTATAATTCCACGACTTTTTATCTATCTATCTATCTGTCTGTCTATCTATCTATCTATCTATCTATCTATCTATCTATCTATCTATCTATCTATCTACCTATCGTATGGAGTACGTAAAGTATAATTTCTCTTCATTTCTTCCTGCGTCACTTTTATTATGTCCACCTTTTGCAGCCTAATAACATTAACATCTGATCTAAACGAGAATGCCACAACTTCCTCCATCTGTATTGCTGCAATGTGTGCGGCACCCCCGCCCTCCGGCTTTCTGTGCAGAACAGCGAATCATGAAGCAGCCCAATCACAGGCATTTCCCGTCTGTTTCCTCAAGTCACATTTATAACCTTCCCTTTTATGCTGCCTAAACATGAAAGCTCAGTGTGGGGTGAATTGAGCTATTCTTCTTGAAGTCTACACATAGGTCACCATTCTGTATTGTGCATCCGTCCCTGCAAATCCCTCTCCGACACCGCAGCCATTTCTGAAGCTCAAGAAATAGGCAATCATATAAGTGCCGTAAAACCTATGACATTAACTGCTGTCCGGTATAAGTATATAAACCCCCTGAAAGGGGTAAGACGTAGCCCGCTTCCATTTAGGCCTCTTTCACACGTCTGTGGTACGTGTGGTGATAGTTTTCACACGTACCGGAGACAATGACACAGGTAGACCCATTCAAGTGAATGGGTCTGTGCACATCAGTGTGTTTCCACAGACTGCACACATGCACACAGAGGACACTAATTGATGTCATCCGTGTGACATGCATCAGCACTGGGGAAGAAGCGCTACAGTAAGCGCTGTTCCCTGGTCGCAGGTGCTGAAGACGGCTCTCATCATTCTCCCCTGCTCTGCCAGCGATCGTCACAAGCAGGGGAGAATGATGAGAGTTATATTAAAGTCAGAACGATGACAGCAGGTAGGGGCTTTTGGGACTATTACTCCCATCAACCTACACCTGCTGCCGCTAAGAACAGTGACAGCAGGAGCGGATCATGGGGGTATTCCTCATCCGCCGCCTGTGCTATAACTAAATAAATGAATGGATAACCCAGCGTGGGTTCCCCCTATTTTCTATAACCAGCCTGGCAAAACTCACAGCTGGGGGCTGCAACCCTCAGCTGTCAGCTTCAGCAAGGTTGTTTATCAGCAATAGAGGGGTCCCACACATTTTTGACAACCAGCCTTGTTAAAGCTCACAGCTGGGGGCTGGTATTCTCAGGCTGGTAAGGGGCCACTGATATAGCCCCCCCAGCCTAAAAATAGCAGCCCGCAGCTGCCCATAAAAGGCGCATCTATTAGATGCGCCAATTCTGGCACTTTGCCTGGCTCTTCCCAATTGTCCTGTATTTGTGCGGTTGTAATCACCTTTGTAATGTAAGGTGACATCAAGCCCGCGGCTTAGTAACGGACTAAAAAATGCGTAAAATAAGAACATTTTTTATGTGCTTTGATGAGTAATAAAACATGCCGCTTTTTTACCATTCAGTTGTTTGGGTGAAAAACTGCAAAAACGCTTAAAGAATTGACAAGCAGCAGATTTGAAAAAAACATGGTTCAAATCTGCAAGGAAAAAATAGGCAGCAAGTGCATGAGCTCATACACTTTCCTGGTACTGTGAAATGCTGTGGGTTTTTTTAAAGTGAGCAGCAGAAACAAAGAAAAAAAATGCAACATGTGAATAAGCCCTTGAACTTTTCTTTTTTTGTTCTATTTTTAAAATAATATTTTTAAATTTAATATGTTAATTTTTTAATCCCCTGCTCGTTTGTTCTATGTACTACAATACTTCAGCATTGTGGTATATAGAGAAAATGATCTCATATGAAGCCCAGCTACATGTCTGGGCTTCACAGAAGAACGTATATGGCAGCCAAGGGAGCCTTCAGCAGGCTCTCGGCTGGCATCACAACCCATCGGCACCTTGCCATTGCACATGTTCCAGAAATTTGTTTATTAAATGCAACTGTGAAATGATTGACAGCAACATTTATGCTAAATGGTTAAATAGCTAACTAAAAGGAATCTGCCGGACATAGTGCAAGCTCAGCTCCTGAGCGCACGATACAGGTGAAACGGACATAAGATGTACTATTATCTCCTACATCAGGAAGAGGTTAAAGAATCAAGAAAAGTAACAAGTATATTTGCAAAGCTAAATAAAAAACTATAGATAAGCCTATCTTTTTTTTCATATCCGAAAACTGATCCTTGTTTTTTTCAGTGTATTGGGTCTATTTTCAGTCTGTGTCGGTTTTTACAATCCTTGTTGCATCCATTTTTTTTGTATGAAGAAACATTTTATTTGCTTCTCCTAGCCATTAAATAGTAAAATACGGACCTCACAGAACACAAAGTTCTTTTCATGAGACCATTAATTTACATTGGTGAGTTTGACCCACAACATGCATGAAAGTAGCACGTCTCCCTTTTTCGGTCAGTATAAGAACATCTATTGCCCGTGGTCTATCAGCAAAAAATAAAAGTTATCACATGGAGCAAAAAAACTGATATGCAAAAAAGCCCTCACTGATGTTTCCGATGTAAGGAGGAGAGCCAGCCTCGGCGTACCTTGTCCGGGACGAGTCAGGAACCATCAGTGCTGTCATCCAAGTTGCAGGGGGGAGAGTTTAGTGCCTTGGACAGACCTTTGAACTTGAGATCAGGGGGCGTGGAGGATATAAGAGGGGGACAGAGTGGGACAGTGCGCGGGAATGAGAGTTCATTTGTCGGAAAGCTGTGGTGTGAGGAGGCAGAGTGAGAGCCCTCGTGTGCTGTGCAGTCAGGAAAAAGTAGGCCCAAGTCAGAGAGGCCTACGGAGACTTACCGGAGATTGTAGGAAGAGACGTCTCCGAGAAACCCCGACATCCACTCCCGCAGTGTCACTGAGCGTGAGTCTTCCCCATGACCAGACCACAGGGCGCGCAGTTCTAGACTCAACATCCCGGCTGTGAACTGTGTGCAGCCATTGTACGTTTACTCTCCCGCCCGCATTAGCGTTGTGCTGACGCTTCTAAAGAAAGGACTGTTCTCTCTCCATCGTGACTCATCGTGTAACCAGAATCCGCAAAAGGACATTCCAGGACCCTCGCCGACATCGGAACCCAGAATCCATCTTGGATCAGGACAACGTCGAATTCTTCAACAGGCCCTGCGAGAGTGCTTGAGAGTGAACCCAAATATGGCATTTGCAGAGGTGGGAGGTGAAGCGCGGGCACGAGAGCAGGAACAGGGGGTGACAGTACCGGTGGTTTGGAGCGGAGAGGCGGCCGTGAGCTCGGTTACTGAACCAGGCTGGGACGAAGACCTGTGCAGAGAAAACTTAGCCATAGACTGAGACTAAGAAGAAAGTGACGTCATTGAGTGTCCCAGGAACCAGAACTTGCTCAGAGTCGAGACGGGGAGAAAGGACAGCTAGGCGGGAAGAACTCCCTACCTGCTTTCTATGTGGAGGGCTTGGGCATATGGCTCGGGACTGCCCGCAATGGCGACGGCATCTACAGCGCCACCCATTAAACTAGGAGACTCCGAGGCTGGTGGATGCCGCCTGGAGCCAGTACAGTCAGTGAAAAGAACCAGAAGTTCCACTAATCTAGTTTCAGTGTGGCCGTTAGTCTGGGCTGAAATCAATGGGCAGGCCGTGTGATGCCTAGCAAATACTGGTTCTCAAGTGACCACGATGCCAGAGGCGTACTATCGAAGACATTTCCTTGAGGTCATGACGCCTGAATGGTGGCAAGTGATAAGATTGACGGTCGCCAATCAACTGCCCATCCCAGTCGCAGGGGTGGCTTGGATGCAAATTAAAGTTTGCAGAAAAGATCTAGGCCGTACACGGTCACCTTGGGGATGAATGTGTTGAAAGAGTGCGAAAGTGTGCTGATGAACGAGGCCTCCGATGTCCTTCTGCAACAGTGGAGTCCACAGACACCCCAGAGGAAGTTGTTCCAGCAATTGAGACAGTCGGCACAGGCCCAAGAAGCCTCCGGCGAAGAGAAAGTGCTGGGAAAGATAGTCACCCCAGCTACAGGTGAACCGAAAGTACCTCCTGAACAGACCATACTATCCTTGCGTCTCCGGGCCCTTATGTCTCTGGAAGGGGTAGAGATACAATTAGAGCCAGCCACTCTGGAGAATTTACCACCCAGGTTACTGGTCGCACGGACGCTGGCTACCTTATGTGAAGGAAAGGCACCAGCACGCTGTATAAATCTAAGGGAAGAACCCCTCACTTTGTCCCCCAGGAGTGAGTTAGTCAAGTCATCGGCATGCCAGAGGAGTAAATACCACCTCAGACGGTCCAATTGACCGCAAGGGCAGAAGACCCTTGGATCGTAACTATAAGAACTCTCTCAGAACCATTCCAGCAAAAAGAGGGGCGGAAAATACTCGACCATGGGGGGCTGAACTTACTGGGCTTACACCTAGCCAGATACAACAAGTGGAAGTCCTACTGGGACGCTATTGGGATGTGTTTGCTCGGCACAAAGAAGACTTCAGCTGTACCACCGCTATCACCTATGAGATACCAACGGGCTCCCGTAAGAGAGCATTATTGGCAGATTCCTCCACAGCTGTATCAGGAGGTAAAGGGGATGCTCTCTCAGATGCTACAGAATGATGTGATACGGGAAAGTCATAGCCCGTGGGCCACTCCGATAGTCCTTGTCAGAAAAAAAGATGGAACCCTTCGATTCTGTGTGGACTACCGCAAGTTAAACGCCTGTACCGTGCGGGATTAATATCCATTGCCCCATTTAAAAGAGTCCCTCTCTGCCCTTGGACATGCAAAGCATTTTTCTATGCTGGATCTGGCAAGTGGTTACTGGCAGGTGCCCATGTCAGAGCACGACCGAGCAAAAATGGCCTTTATACTAACAATGGGGCTGTTTGAGTTTAATCAGATGCCATTCGGACTGGCAAATGCTCCGGGAACCTTTCAATGGCTCATGGAGAAGTGTCTGGGGGACCTGAATTTTGAAGCCACACTGATCTATCTGGATGACATAATTGTCTATGCCGGCACGTTTGATGAGCATCTGCAACGACTAGAGCAAGTATTGAGCCGACTTCAAGGGCATGACCTAAAAGTGAAGCCCTCAAAATGCCACCTGTTCCATACCCAGATTGAATACTTAGGGCACATGGTTTCAGCTGAAGGGGTAAAACCGTCTCCATAGAAGATCGCAGCGGTGCGAGACTGGCTCACTCTAAAAGCCGTAAAAGACGTAAGAGCTTTCTTGGGACTAGCTGGCAACTACCGGCGATTCGTGAAGAACTTGATGCACATAGTAAACCCGTTGCTGGAACTAACTATTGAGGGGCGTTCCATCTGGAGCAAAGAATCGGGAAATACAATGGGGAGAATGGCAGAAACAGGCGTTTGAAGCTCTAAAAACTCCCCTAACAGAGGCACCAGTACTGGTCTATGCCGACTTCTCACAGCCCTTTATTCTTCAGATGCCTTGTCCAGACTTCCACATGGAGAGCCTGGTCCCAATCGGGATGAAGAACTTGAGGATGAGGAAGTTCCTGTTTTCCATGGAACTGTCAGGACATTGACAACGACGCAGCATCAGGTATCAGTGGGTGTCGAGAGCCTTGTGATGAATAGGTGAGAATACAGCAAAATGATGAGGAACTAGCATGGATCTGGTCTTGGGTAGCCCTACAACAACTGCCCAGCAAGAGTGAGAGAGAAACTCTGACCACCGGGGCTTTGCAAATACTCCGGCAGTGGGAAAGTTTACATCTGAAAGACGGGCTCCAATATCGGCAGATCCAGCTACAGAAAGTTTTGCCCATTGTCTGGCAAGTGGTGATTCCAGAAACACTGGGGCACGAAGTTGCAAGAGGCCCACAAACATGGAGCACACTTTGGTCCCGGAAAGCTCTACATTGGCTGCAAAAGACAGTTTATCATCTTCTACTGAAAACTGCGGTAGAAGAGGTGTGCCGGCAATGCAAGTGCAGCGCCCCAGAGTCCTGGTCGTTGCAGTACTGTGGCTCCGCCACTATGGGGAGCTATGGTACGTCTGATTGCACTAACGGAGTCTCTCTGACCAGGTAACACCTCACTACACTTCACACTCCGGCCACCAGGGGGGGTGGTTCTATCTACTAGGCCACTCCTCACATTCTGGTAAAACTGGGGGTTGGACTGGAAGACAGAGAGAAGTAGCTGGGAAGAGCTAGCGAGAGGACCTGTCAGGGATGGGATCCTGGCAGACTCCTCAGAGCAGGACTAACCAGTGCACAACGGGAACACAGTAAAGAGGAATTGGGACCAGAAGGAGTCGTGCTGTTAGACCGAGGCAACATCCTTCTGAGGCGCAAACAGTCGGTGGCCGGAACGCCGAGCAAGTAAGAGACTTTAAGTACACTGCAAACCACGGCCGGACAGCCAATTACAGGTTGGCTGTCTCACTTAACACCTAAGCAGACAACGGAGGCAGCTGTGGGAGAGGGGCAAATCTAGGGTCCCGGAAGAACTCCAGGCCTACCCCGTCATACGGGTGCGTCCTACCATATCACCTGGAGGACGGAGAGAACGAACATTAGAGAAAGACAGAACCAGTTGTGAGGACTATCCCGGGAGCTCAGCAGGGAAGGACTACAACACCCAGCGCTAGAAGGTAGACACTGATCCCCACCTGTAAAGAGAACTCCTGATGTGCCTTTGGACCGGCCGGTCTCTGACAACCCTGTTAACAGCACTCTGGACTGAGGACTCTAAAACCTTCAGTAAAGAGGTAAAGAGACTACAACCTGGTGTCCTCATTATTTACCGCGACCTGCACCCCACAACCGCACCATTATCACCACTTATTGCACCGGACGTCCCCCACTGATAGACAGGGCCACGGACCGGGTCTAGCCACCGTGACCACTCCAGGACTGAGACTCAGAGGCCCGGTACCGGGTACCCCTCGGCCCTGCGGCGGTGTGGGGGCGCTCCATTTTGGCGTCACGAACAGGATCTACTTAAGCCTGAAGAATCAGGTCATGTGTGCCTTGGAACTGTGAATTATTGTGCTCGAACTGTACTTTATTGAAAGGACTGTGTATTGCCATTTACCGCCAAAATTCGCCATTGCCGCGCACGGAGGGAGGAGCCTTAGCTACGTGGGCGGAACCAGCCAAAAGAAGCGCGGAACGGAAAGCGCGGTAAGGCGCCAATCCCGGAAGAGGAACTCCGACCTCCAGCAGGTTAGTGGGAGGAAGGGACAGCCATGTCCGAGTCGGGAGGAGAGGAGGTGGCGGTCGCAGCCGCGGACGCAGGGGCAGCTCTGGTCCCCGCAGCGGGCGAAGCCGCGGCCCTAATACCACCACCGGTTGCCGCAGAACCCGCTGCCCCCGTCAGCCAGTCGGACACTGCCGCTAACGCAAAAGCCATAATGCCCTTCTCTATGCCCTACCTGCCCGGAGCGGCCTGGCTCCCACGATACTCTGGGGAGTCGCATACATTCACTGACTTTAAGGAAGGGCTCTGCAGCCTGCTCGAGTTCTATCCCCTGACAGAGCCTCAGAAGGTCCATATGATAACCGGCCAACTCTTTGGGGCGGCTCTGAGAGAATTGAAATCCTGGCCCGCTGAGGATAAAGGAACTGCACAACAGATTTTTGCCAAGCTTAAAGCCACCTTTGATACTCGCACTGCTACAGAAATTAAACTGACTTTTTATGGATGCAAACAAAGGCCACAGGATAGCTTACAGGACTATGCCCTTAATCTCCAGGAGGCGATGCGGGCCATTAAGCAGAGTGACTCCGGCAGCATGCAGGATGAGGATAAACTTCTGAAGGAGCGGTTCATTGAGGGGCTCCTGTGCAGTCACCAGCGGGGCCAATTGCACTTCCTGGCCATGCAAAATCCAGACTTGACTTTTGCGCAGTTTAAAGATAAAGCTATCCAGGCATTGCAGGAGCGACAGCCCAGCCGTGCAATACCACCCAGGCGCCCCGCTATCACATACCACCAGGAGGTGGCATCGGATACCCCAGTTGCCGCGGAGGTCGACGCCCAGAGCTTCGAGGACGACTCCCCTGCAGGACTCCGTCTTCAGATGCGGGAGCTGACCAGGAGCGTTGCTGCCCTAGCCCGGACGGTGCAGTCCCTACAGGAGGCCCCCAAAGAAAAGATCCAGCTAGCCTCCGGACCAGAGGATGTTCCCTGGACGCGACAGAAGAGGACCCCACCGACCAGAGGCCGGGACAGCGATCGCTTCCATCAGGACGGACGACCCATCTGCCGCTGATGTCACCAGGTGGGCCATCTTGCAAGGTACTGTCCTTTAAACGAGCAACCCCTGGGGCAAAGGGCCAACCCCCAGGAGTAGGACGGTCAGGCCCGCAGCATTGGAGAACCAAGTATATTGGTGGACGACCAGTTCTCCCTGTAGTGATTGATGGAATCCCCTTGAATGCTTTGCTGGACACCGGTTCTCAGGTGACGACTATACCTTACGTGCTCTACAAACGGTATTGGGAGGACGCTGATATTACTCGTGGCCCTGACGATGATTTCACCATAATAGCTAGTAATGGTCAGCCGTTGCCACAAGTGGGGTATAAGGAGGTCACCATCAAAGTGGGGCGGGTGGAATTGAAAGCCCAAGGGATTGTGATTGTTGATATTGATCGTCGAGAATGTAATCCCATGATGACTCTTGGTACTAATGTTATAGAAAATTGTCTTGCAGAAGTGATTGTTTTGTTGCAACAGGTGGCAGAAACCGCTGGCCACAGTGAGCAACGCGCCCTGCAGAAGGAAATCAGGGCTCTGATGCAGAGACAGCAGGTAGAGCTGACTGGTGGTGAGATTGGTCGTGTCACTGTGAGTGATTCAAACCCCATCGCGATACCCCCCAAGAGCGAAATGTTAATATGGTGTCGAGCAGCCATAGGTCTCAGGGGTAAGGACTACCAGGCCTTGGTAGAACCCGTATATTCAGACAATAGGCCTACTGTTCTGACAGCCCGGGGGGTGGTCGACGTCCGTCAGGGGAGAGTGCCCGTACGTGTCCTCAATTGTGGGGAGGAAGAGGTCCACCTAACCAAGTATACCACGCTCGCCAAACTGTTCACTGTCAATAATAGTGTAATACAGACACCTGAACCCTTGGTCCCGTCAAACGTGGCGGAGAACAAAGGTTCTGCAGAGCACTCGAAAGACTGGTGTCGGGAATTGCATGTGGGCACTGACTCTACCCCATCTCATCAAATACAGGGAGCTTACAGGGTGGCACACGAGTACGAGCAGGTATTCAGCAAACACCCCTTAGATTTTGGGCAGGTGAAAGGGATCCAACATCACATCCCCACGGGAGATCACCGACCCATAAAAGAGAGATATCGCCCTGTACCCCCAGCTCATTACCAGTGTGCCAAGGACATGTTGCGGGAAATGAAGGAGGCTGGGGTGGTGAGAGACAGCTGTAGCCCCTGGGCAGCTCCGTTAGTCCTTGTTAAAAAGAAAGATGGTACAATGAGGATGTGTGTGGATTACAGGCAGTTGAATCGCATTACACATAAGGACGCATACCCACTGCCCAGGATAGAGGAGTCCCTGGCTGCTTTAAAATCTGCTAACTACTTCTCTACCTTAGATCTCACCAGTGGGTACTGGCAGGTTCCTGTAGCGGAGGCGGACAAAGAGAAGACGGCCTTCACGACACCAATGGGTCTCTGCGAGTTCAACTACATGCCCTTCGGATTGTGCAATGCTCCCGGGACGTTCCAGAGGATGATGGAGTGCTGCCTGGGACACATGAACTTTGAAACTGTGCTGCTGTATCTGGATGACGTCATAGTCTTCTCTAAGACCTACGAAGACCATCTGAAGCACCTGGCCGAGGAGTTTGAAGCCTTGTCCAACTTCGGCCTAAAGGTGAAACCGTCCAAGTGTCATCTGCTGAAACCTAAAGTGCAGTACCTGGGCCATGTGGTGAGCGCTGAAGGAGTGGCCCCAGACCCCGACAAGGTCACAGTGATCAAGGACTGGCCAAAGCCCAGTGACCTCCACGAAGTCCGGCAGTTCCTCGGGCTGGTAGGCTATTACCGGAGGTTCATTAAAGACTTCACCAAGAAGGCCGCACACTTGCAAAACCTGTTGGTGGGCCAACCAAAGAAGACCAAGGGGAGGAACACCCCCTTTGACTGGAACGGGGAGCTGGAGGAATCCTTCACCTGCTTGAAGTCGGCGCTGACGGGAGAAGAGGTACTGGCTTACCCCGAATACGACCAACCGTTTGTGCTGTACACAGATGCCAGTAATGTGGGACTAGGAGCCGTGCTGTCTCAAGTCCAGAAAGGCAAAGAAAGAGTGATCGCTTACGCCAGCAGGAAACTCCGTCCCACGGAAAGGAACCCTGACAACTACAGTTCCTTCAAGCTGGAATTCCTTGCCCTTGTCTGGGCAGTGACGGAGAGGTTCAAGCACTACCTGGCCTCCGCGAAATTCACCGTTTTCACGGACAACAATCCACTAACGCATCTGGATACTGCCAAACTCGGGGCTTTGGAACAGCGGTGGATGGCCCGGCTGTCCAACTATGATTTCACCATCAAATATCGGGCAGGACACCAGAATGCCAATGCCGATGCCCTGTCCCGAATGCCCAATTTACCAGAAGTGGGAGAAGACCCGGAGGCACTTGAAGAGGTGGAGCTGCCTGCCTTCCATCGCCCCAAAGCCACTCAGAACTCTCACCATGTGAAGAACAGACACAAGAACCCACCGGATGCCACGCTGAATCCCCTGCCCCACCACGGATGGGCAGAAACCCATGATAGTGACCCCGCGGTCCGTCAGGTGAAGGAGCTCTTGACGCAGGCTGGGTTGCACCCTGGCCCAGATGATCCACAAGAAACCCAACAGCTGTGGAAGGGGAGAAGCAAACTGTTTATCCATGATGGCAAGCTGTGCAGGAGGAGCATCGACCCACGTACTCATGAATTGGTGTGGCAGATAGTGGTGCCAAGGCGAGATGCGCCCATGGTTCTGGGAGCCTACCATGATGGGGCCGGACACTTCGGATGGAGGAAGCTGGAGAAGCTGCTCCGAGGGAGGTTCTATTGGATTGGCATGAAGAGAACCATTGAGAAGTGGTGTCGGGAGTGTGGTCCATGTAGTCTGCGCAGAAAGGACCGTGACAGTCAACGGGCTCCCCTGCGGCCTATCATCACCAAACGGCCGCTTGAACTGGTCGCGCTGGATCATGTGAAGCTGACACCTAGCCGGTCGGGCTATATCTACGCCCTTACCATCGTGGACCACTACTCCAGGTTTTTGGTGGTTGTGCCTGTTAAAGATCTAACGGCCAGGACTGCCGCCAGGGCCTTCCAGCAGCACTTTTGTAGGCCCCATGGCTACCCAGAGAAGGTACTGACCGACCAGGGACCTGCCTTTGAAGCAGAAGTGTTCCAGGAATTCTGCCAACTGTACGGGTGTAAGAAGATCAGAACCACACCGTACCACCCTCAGACCAACGGGATGTGCGAGAAGATGAACCAGGTGGTAATCGATTTATTGAAGACCTTGCCTGTGGAAGAACGGAGCCTGTGGCCGATAAAGTTGCCTGACTTGGTGGATATGTACAACCACATCCCAGTAAGTTCCACCAACTGCACTCCAGCGTACCTGATGCGAGGAAGATCTAGTCGGTTACCCGTTGATCTGGATATGGGGGTCCTAGTACCCGAAGATACCCCGCCGGAGGCAGATTGGGATACAGAAAGGCAGCGAAGATACCGCGAAGTACAGGAGTGTGTAGAGAGGAGCCTCGCCCAGGCTAGGCAAAAACAAGAAAGGGACTACAACCAACACGCTCCTGCGATTCCTCTATCACCTGGTGAGCAAGTACTTAAATGAAAGAGGAGGTTACATAAACTCGATGACCAATGGGAAGCGGAACCGTATACCATCCTGCCGTCCGATTTCGACAACACAAAGGTCTGCCTCATCAGCAAGGACCAAGGGGAGACCTCAACAGCGGTATCCAGGGATCACCTTAAGGTCTGCCCCGATAAGTTGAAAGAGAGACGGTCCCAAAGATCTCCCCGCCGGAAGAAAAGGAGAAGATGTTCCATACCGTCCTTGGTGACTTTCCCCAGTCCTGGACTCAGATAAATCAAGCCATCGTGGTGCCTGTTCAAATGTTTCAACAGCCGGACCCGCCAGAAACAGTGGTGGCACCAGATCATCCGGCCCCGCTACCTCAACAAGCCTTACTTGATGATGCCATGCCAACCGTTGAACCGGTAAATCCTCCCTCTGCTGTCAGTGAATCTGCTGTACCCACTGTTGATAGCAGCAGCTCTGAGAACCCCAACCTGCCAGTGCTACCCCGATTCACTAGAAGTGTAGCTAGAAGACAGTGCACTACACCAGCGGTAGCAAGCATAGCGGGCCCCGTTAGGCCAATAGCAACCCCTGCGCTGCGAAGGTCCACACGCAGCACTCAAAATCAAACTCCCCTCCGCTACAAAACTTGGAGGTATTAATAAGGGCTGCTCTTTAGTTAAGAATGTTTTTGTGTATGTCTTTTGTTACAGGTTTTAAATGGACAATAGAGTAATGGACGGTGAATTGCTCAAAAACTTTCACAAGGGGACCCCTTTGTTTACCCGGGGTCCCCGCTGTTTCAACCACTGAACTGAGAGTCATAAACTGTGCATGACCTAACTTTTGCAACGTTCAAGAATCCTCACCTCCCGTAAAGGGAAGCACTGTTATGTTCAATTGTTATGCTATTTCAAAAAATTTGTGTGTTTTCTGTTAACATGTGTTATTGTTCTTGTTTTCCCAGTCCCGGAGTACTGGATTTAACCGGGGGGGAGTGCAGCGCCCCAGAGTCCTGGTCGTTGCAGTACTGTGGCTCCGCCACTATGGGGAGCTATGGTACGTCTGATTGCACTAACGGAGTCTCTCTGACCAGGTAACACCTCACTACACTTCACACTCCGGCCACCAGGGGGGGTGGTTCTATCTACTAGGCCACTCCTCACATTCTGGTAAAACTGGGGGTTGGACAGGAAGACAGAGAGAAGTAGCTGGGAAGAGCTAGCGAGAGGACCTGTCAGGGATGGGATCCTGGCAGACTCCTCAGAGCAGGACTAACCAGTGCACAACGGGAATACAGTAAAGAGGAATTGGGACCAGAAGGAGTCGTGCTGTTAGACCGAGGCAACATCCTTCTGAGGCGCAAACAGTCGGTGGCCGGAACGCCGAGCAAGTAAGAGACTTTAAGTACACTGCAAACCACGGCCGGACAGCCAATTACAGGTTGGCTGTCTCACTTAACACCTAAGCAGACAACGGAGGCAGCTGTGGGAGAGGGGCGACTCTAGGGTCCCGGAAGAACTCCAGGCCTACCCCATCATACGGGTGCGTCCTACCATATCACCTGGAGGACGGAGAGAACGAACATTAGAGAAAGACAGAACCAGTTGTGAGGACTATCCCGGGAGCTCAGCAGGGAAGGACTACAACACCCAGCGCTAGAAGGTAGACACTGATCCCCACCTGTAAAGAGAACTCCTGATGTGCCTTTGGACCGGCCGGTCTCTGACAACCCTGTTAACAGCGCTCTGGACTGAGGACTCTAAAACCTTCAGTAAAGAGGTAAAGAGACTACAACCTGGTGTCCTCATTATTTACCGCGACCTGCACCCCACAACCGCACCATTATCACCACTTATTGCACCGGACGTCCCCCACTGATAGACAGGGCCACGGACCGGGTCTAGCCACCGTGACCACTCCAGGACTGAGACTCAGAGGCCCGGTACCGGGTACCCCTCGGCCCTGCGGCGGTGTGGGGGCACTCCACAGGAACTGCGAGCTGACCAAACCACCGGAGCAGAGAGCTCCTCTCCAGACGGTGGTGACCTCAGCCCCACTAGACGTGTTGATGATTGCCTATATTACAATAGGACCAGCTTGCCAAGGATACGAACACTGCCCGGTGATGGTAGACAATTTCACTAAATTTGCGGTAGTGACCCCGACTCGAGACCAAACTGCAGAGTCCGCAGCACATGCCTTCTGAAAAATCTTCATTCAGGTATTTGGATGCCCGAAGAGAATACATTTAGATCAGGGAGCCTGCTTCCTGGGAAAAGTAATGGAAGAGCATCATCGTTTATACCAGATAGAAAAATCGCAAATGACTCCCTACCACACTCAGGGCAACAAGGCCTGTGAACATTTTAACTGCACCCTCATCCAAATGTTGAGAACCTTAGAGGAGGATCGTAAGGCCCGCTGGCTGGAGTTTGTACCAGAACTGGTGTGAGTATATAACAACGGAGTCCATAACACCACGGGACACACACCTTACTCCCTACTTTTCGGCTGAGTCAGCAAAGAAATCACTGAGCTGGAGCTGGACCCAGATGAGGACTACCCGCGCATGGGGGTGTACAATTGGGTGCGAGAACATCGGCATCGACTACAGACCCTGCATCACCTAGCCAAGACTAGGATTCAAGAATTGGAACATGTTGCAGCAGCCCCACTGTTTGATCCGACTCCCTCGCATGAGAGTGCACAGGTGTGGAGAAGATTGAGAACCTAATTTCTCCATCTTCTCCATGGTCTCTGTGAGCGTACATTAGACTGCAATCGGATGACGTAGTCCAATGTTTTACACGCACTCATAGACTTTTGTGGTTGCACGTGATCTAATTATTGGATGCACTCGCAGCATGCTGGGATTGTTTTCTCATGCCGAATCAGTATGAGAAAAAAAACACAGCTCTACACTGCCCCATAGTATACCATTGGGCCGAGTGCTGTCTGATAAAACATCGGCTAGCACTCAGCCGTGTTATATGCCGGTGTGCATGTACCCGTAGGCTGGGCATGCAGGGACTATATGTTGTGTTTGATGACTTGAGGTATGGTTATAAATTTGTAGATTAATCTAAGAAATCAGACTCTGTCAAGAACAAGGGATAACTGGGTATGACCCTCTCTGGTCAATATTTTCTAAAATCCCACTTTCCACTCCACCAACACTCCATACTTGCACCAACTTCAGCAAAACATAGTACCAATCCAATAAGGTAAAATATTTCCAAAAGACCACCTCTTTGAAAGGACTACCAGCATATCAAGACGAGATTTCCTGCAAAAGAGTTTTAGTTCCACCATATACTATATTACACATACATATCGTCGTCTTGGACCATCACAGATGACCACTGTTCATTGCAACTTTGACTGGTCATCTCAAAGAGCTTTCATTATAGCTGTTGATTTAGACACGTCTGATCAATTCTTACCTTAACTGAACCATTATTGTACATCTGGATCATATTTTCTGCTCCTTGTCTCACTCGCATCTCAATACCCAACTGGCGTTCTAATCGGGACACACGAATGTGCTGGGCCTGACACAGGACACCTGAGGAAAGTGGGTTACCTAAAAATGGAAGAAGAAAAAGAGAGATTTGTTTTTCTTAGAAGACAGATTAGGGTTTAGCTAGAGATGAAGGAATCAATTTGAATTCTTGTTAAATTTAGGAAATTTGCTGGAATTTGCAAAATCAAACAATTGGTAATTTCAGTTACCCATATCGAAAAAAATGCCTGTGCCACTTCACATAAAGAAGAAGATTGCATCAGTCATAGAAAGTTCACATGACCTTAGGTGTGGTTGCATAGGCTGCCTCATAACGCCTTGCAGCAATCACATCACATAGCACAGTAAACCAGGAGGGACTGTCATAGCCTGTATAAAAGCCGAGGTAGGAAATGCAGCAGCCATTTTCTGGTGAATCTGAATAGTGGGAGGATGTTATAGCAGATAGCATAGCAATATACAAATAGAGATAGGGAGTGAAAGCCCTAAAACATTGGAAAATACTTCAGACAGAAATGTCTTGTACCACTGCAGCAGAGAAGAAGATAAATCTAGTAGTCTGTGAATAATACAGATATATAGGATGAGAAATATATAGGAAACATACCTTAAAAACTTAAATAACCATGACATACAGTGTATGACAGGACAGCAGTGAAAAACACCTACTAACCATTTACCCATATATGTTGAGGTCATTTTGACATTACTAAGACAGTTTTAAGAGACCTCAGACTGTTACACAAATCTTTTCAGGGTAATAGAAGGCTTTGCAGTGCTGGCAATTCACAGCGATTCAATTTGCTGCTAACTTAATTTTTGAGAAAAATTTGTCGAAGGTGGTGAATTCGAATTTCAAAAGATTTGCTCATCTCTAGTTTTAACCAGTCTGTTAATTTGTATGTCTTGGAGATAAGATTCAGCGCCAATGAGTCTATCAACCACTTCTGAAATAAAATGCACTCCAAAAACATTGTTTCTATGCTCAGTTTGAAGAATGGCATTACCTGACTTTTGGTTTGGTGATGTAGGAGAGACATCAAGGTCGTCCAGTTCCTGTTTCAAGCTGTCCAGTCTTCTCTCACATGTCCTAAGCATGGTCTCTACATGTCCCAGGTTCTTGCGCTCTGTGGTTGCTCTCAGGAGCCTCTCTGCTCCTTCCTTAATCCTCAGCTCCCTGCAGATTTCCCTGCGCAGACGTTCTCTCTCATGTTCTACTCCCTGTTGATCTCCCTTGTCACACTCCATGCCTGGCAGGTCTCCTCCATCTATTCTCTGAAGCTCCTCACTCGGATCTCCAATACTGGACCGTTCCTCTCTCGCTGCTTGCATCCCACCTCTTTCTTTGGGCCCCTGTTCCATTTCCATATTGTCACCACATGGAGAACAGACATTATCCTGTAAAAAAAAAACAACAGTACAGGTGAATAGGAATAGAATACTACACTGTGTTCCAAATTATTATGCACATAGAGTTTAGGAGTGATAAGGTTAGAATTTTTTTGTTTGTCATTTAAACTCATTGATGGTGATGTGTGTCAGGGCTCTTTATATAACTGAAAGCAATTGCAGATACCTGTGCAAATTAGTTTGGCAGGTGTGTCCAAATAAAGGCAAGACTACTTAAGAAGGCTGTTCCACATTATTAAGCAGCCTACATTTTTTGCCAAAATGGGAAAGAAAAAGGATGTGTCGGCTGCTGAGAAGCAACAAATTGTGGAGTATTTAGGTCAAGGCATGACTACAATCAACATTGCCAAGACACTTCATCGTGATCATCGCACAATCAAGAAGTATGTAGCTGATTCCCAGCACACACGTGTGCGTGCTGATAAGGAAAAATTGAGGACTCTTTCCAACAAGCAATTGCGTAAGGTTAAAAGAGCAGCTGCAAAAATGTCTTGTCATAGCAGCAGACAAGTTTTTGAAGCTGCTAGTGCCTCCAACGTCCCCAGAACAACAAGATGCAGGGTCCTTCAGAGGTGCGTAAGCCATCCTGTCGACCACTCTATCCACTGCACACAAGCAGAAACGGCTCCAGTGGACCAAACGATACATGAAGACTGACTTCCAAACTGTTTTGTTCACCGATGAGTGCCGTGCAACGCTCGATGGTCCAGATGGATGGAGTGGAGAATGGCTGGTTGATGGACACCCCATGAAAACACGGCTAAGGTGCCAACAAGGAAGAGGTGGAGTAATGTTTTGGGCTGGAATCATGGGGAGAGAGATTGTCGGCCCCTTTATGATCCCTGAAGGGGTAAAGATGAACTCCATAATCTATGTGGAGTTTCTAAAAACACTTCCTGCCATGGTTCAAGAGGAAGAACTGTGCTTTCCGCAGCAAGATCATTTTCATGCATGATAATGCACCGTCTCATGCTGCAAAAAACACATCTGCATCTCTGGCTGCTATGGGCATAAAAGAGGACAAACTTATGGTGTGGCCACCATCTTCCCCTGACCTCAACCCCATTGAGAACCTCTGGAGCATCATCAAAAGGAGTGTCTATGATGGCGGGAGGCAGTTCACATCTAAGCAACAGCTCTGGGAGGGTATTCTGTCCACATGCAAAACAATTGAAGCAGAAACCATCCAAAAACTGACAAATTCAATGGACGAGAGAGTTCAGAAGCTTCTTTCGAACAAGGGGTCCTATGTGCTAATGTAACATCACATAGAATAAAGTTTTCACTTGAAAACTGTTTGATTTCATTTTGTAATAAGCTGATAATGCTTATAACTTCACAATTGACCATCTTTTTGTTCAAAATAATAAAAAAAAGGTTGAAAACTCTGCTGTGCATAATAATTTGGAACATGCATTTTGAGTGTTTATTTTTTTTTAAAAGATACTATTTTCATAGGCAGTTTGTTCCAAAACATGGCAATTATACTAGAATAGTAGATGACTGGAAAATAACAATGACTGAAATTCAGATAGATAATTTAGAGAAAATATGAGGAAATATTATTTGCATAATAATTTGGAACACAGTGTACAGATAGTGGGAATACACTATGAGTTGTTAATGGCACCTAGGACACATAAAAAACTCCTTGAGATGGAGCTGAACTTCTTTATCAGGTAGACCTGGACATGAAATTAGGCCATTGTGCCTGGATGAACAATCAAAAGAGAGCACCGCAACCCCTTGTGCTTGTGTGGAGGCCTTTAGGGACATTTATGGCCTACCCAATGTTTTTCCTGAAAACACTCTGTGTAATTCCATGCTAGACTATTACGGTATATTGAACACTTTGACCCCAATCGACACTGAAGATGGAAGTGTATATGGCAATATTCAGTATGCATATGTAGCTAAAAGCTGCGCTGCTCTGGCTGCAGTCACCTCATGTAAGAGACAGCTGTTTATTATTGCTACTATATTGGTGTGCAGAAATATGACTGACTACCCATATAAAATATAAAGGTTATGTTGGTTAATAAAATAAGTACCTTTTATTTAGGAACAAAATCATAAAACCGGTTTTCGGCTCTGTACTGAAGCCTTCACCTGATCAAGGCTCCAGTCCGGAGCTGAAAACCGGTTTGTGATTTTGATCTTAAATAAAAGGTAGTTATTTAAATTACCATATCTTTACTAACATCATTGGCAGCACACCAACATAACCTTTATATTTGGGAAGGACATGACCACAGGAGGAAACTGGTTGCATATCAGGAATCTGACCATGAATGGAGGCGTGAGGGAAGGAGTCTATGGCTAAAGCCCCCGTCACACTAAGCGAGGTCGCTAGCGAGATCGCTGCTGAGTCACAAGTTTTGTGACGCAACAGCGACCTCAGTAGTGATCTCGCTATGTTTGACACGTAGCAGCGACCAGGCCCCTGCTGTGAGATCGCTGGTCGTGTCGGAATGGCCTGGACCTTTTTTTGATCGTTGAGGTCCCGCTGGGTAGCACACATCGCTGTGTTTGACACCTTACCAACGACCTCGTTGACGACTCAGACACCGACACATAGGCGTGCATTTGCGTTGCCTTTTCCGCACCCCTCCGCTCCGATTGGTGGTCGCTACTGCGTTCTGATTGGCGGTCATACCTTCAACAGAAGGCGACATGTGTCGCCTCATAAGGCAAGGCCGCCACCAATCAGAACGCAGTAGCGACCACCAATCGGAACTGAATGGGCGCAGAAAAGGCAACGCAAATGCAAGCCTGTGTGACTACAACGTCACACAGGACGTCCCTCATCGAGGTCTGAATCGTCATAATAGCTGCCATGTGACAGGGTCACAACGACCAACGACATCGTTGTACAGGTCGCTACAGGTCGCCGCATCGCTGCTGCGTCGTTGGGAAGATCTCACTGTTTGACATCTCACCAGCGACCACATAGCGACGCAGCAACGATCCCTGACAGGTCGTATCGTTGTCGGGATCGCTTTAGCGTCGCTAAGTGTGACACTGACGGGGCCTTAGTGCAATTTTTTTTAACAGCAGATAACTACAAATATAGATAATATTTCAGTTGTATTCCTGGATTTTTAGCGATTAGTAGCTATTGTATCTGATGATTGTGAAATTTGACTTTGAATTTTGCGGTGTCTATAACTTACAATGTTTCATACATGCTTACTGCAGAATCTGAGGAATGTGCTCCAGAGACGGTGAAGGCACCAGGCCTCTGATCTTACTTGGATATTGGGACTATAAAACTTTCACACCAGTAATTTAATACAATTAAGAATTCATTCTCTTATCTCAGTTTGTTTACTTAAATGTCCATTTATTATACCATGCCTTTGTTTTTTGTGCATATACTGGTGTTTCTTCAGAAACTTTATTATACCATGCCTGAGGAAGGGACCTAAGATGTCTCGAAAGCTTGCTTTATAACATCATTCATTTCATTTTTGTTAGCCATTAGAAGGTATCATAACTACAAGATTATCTTGTTTTTCTAACTGAGAGCAATCTTTTTTCAACTGGCTAACACGATACCAAACCCCTTTATTCTTTTAACTACAAAGTTATCGACATGTTATTTATGCTATCTTGGACAAATCAAGTGTTGTCAATTCTGAATATTTCTGCTTCTATACACACATTTTCCTGGAATCTTTCTTCTCAACAATCTACGTTCATAATATTTAATGTGCCTAGAATGAAAGAGTGTTGGAATATCTCAGAGGTTAAAAATACTCCATAATGGAGGTAGCCATAGTTGATCTCCCTAATTGTGTTAAGACCTTCATTGTGACCGTCAATACACTTTCACTTCAATATTTTGGAGCTGATAGCATCAGGAAAGTAGATTTTTACGTGTGTGATGTCAGAGACCGTGACCAGCTGGACAAACATTGTATGTTTACCTGGAGGTTTCCTTTACAGAACAACCATTGTGTGTATAAAGGTCTTCAATATGTTTCAGACATTTGCAGAACACTGGTGCAAAGAGTTCCTATTACCTGTAAATGTAAGGGACCTAGTTTCATCACGGACTACACTAGGTACGATTGCTATCTGTGAAACAGCACTTGTCGCGAAAAAATGGACATCTGAATGAATCCTTATACGTAGCAGATTCAGCAAGTCAAGAAGAAAAATAAAAACAAAACACGGTGTAAACAGTACAGACGTCACGTGAATCCCAAATGTCCTACAAATTTAGGACTACCAACTTTGCTCACCTACATTTCCTTTCCTGGATTATAATACTCCAGTTATGTAAATGAATCCCAGAAATGAGGAGACATGGGAGCTACTGTAAAGGTAAATGTAATATTAGGATAAGTCTGACATCCACATGGTTGTCTTTGTACAAAAGGCCATAAAAATTAGATTTTTTTAAGCAGCCTGGGCCTTTAGGGCTAGCAGGAACCAACGCTGAGGAGTTATATCTTTTGGAAAAGAGATAGTCCTGCTGGACACTTAGACTTGGCTACTCCAAGCTTCAAAAGATGGGCAGATGGACCTATGGGATCCAAAATGAACAATCCCCATTCCCTATATTAAGGGAGAATGCAAGAAAATGAGCTACCGCATTTAATATTGATTGTTCTTGTCCTGTTATTAACTCACTGTCCAGTTACAGACTGAAATTAACTTAGCAAAATGATTGGCGGTCCTGGAAACCTTTTAGTTTTGTATGGCTCCTTTGAAATGTCTCTTGACTTGATGTTGTTAAATATAGTCTTGGATTATGGTCTAAATCAGTGTTTTCTCAATTTTTGTTCTACTGGGGCTCTTACCCTTCGTATAACACTAAAACAAGCCCAAGAAGAGTCATTGTTGCTCAATCAGAAATTGTTTTAGCAAAAATAAGGTTTGTGTAGCTTTCATTACTTTTGTGAAAACGGCCTTCCCTAGTGGAGTCTCACTAAAAGCCAAGAGGGACCTTACTGGTGAGGCCACCTTGAAAGTTGGCGAAGCATTGGACTAAAGCAATAGTGCTCGACCAATGGAAAGTTTCCAAATCAGAACCAAAGGGGCCACCTCTGTGAACATCTCAGAATTGATCATAGATGTACCCAAGGATAGCAGTGTCTCAACCAATTCATCTATGATTGCAGGAGTGCCGTAAGGATCGGAATTAATGCTTGCATATAAGGACTTGGGAATGAAAATGACTCAGGATTGGTTAGTTATATAGAATTGAATTGTCTGATCACGGGTCTGATTAAGGATCTTTAATGGGTAATGGGGTCTGAATGAGTTTACGGGTCTAATTTTGAGTCTCAATAAGTTTAGGGGTCTCAGGTCTCAATAATTTAAGAAGCCTACAAGGAGCTTGTATGTTCTTCTCATGTTTGCATGGGTTTCCTCTAGGTTCTCCTACTTCCTCAAACAATCTAAAGACATAGTGATAGGGAATCTAGATTGTGAGCCCCAAGGAGACAGTGATGATGTCTGTAAAGTGCTACGGAATTAATGGTGCTATATAACCAAGTAAAAATTTTTTTAAAAGATAAGTCTGATGTCTCATGACGTTTGGGAGTCTGGTTTAGGGTCTGAAATTAGTCTTAATTAATTTGGTGTCTGGTCTGGTTTTACCACTAACAAATAATAATAATAATGTAAATAATTCTACAACTTTTTCAAAATGTTAGCAAGACAACATTTTACTTCTATGCTAAAAATAGTTAGGTGGCCAAGGTCTAAATATATGTATAATGTATCTGTAGATTTTGTATAAAGAAAATCTAAATCTGCTGATGTCAAAATAGAAAAGAAGTTTAATATATATTTTACCACTTTCCTGAACTATACAAGTAAGTACGCCTCCACATATCCTTTTTTTTAACAAAAAAACATGTGCAAATGTCAAGTCACTGCAGTGATGAGGAACAAGGCCTCAAGATGAGGCGGCTAATTGATGGGTCTCTTGTGGTGAGCTTGTGGTGCTTTTAGATCCCATCAAGCAAGGAGAATATAAATGAAAGCACCAAATAAACTGATTCATCACAGATAATTACCATCACCCACAGAATTTCTGACTTCATAACTGAGAGAACTCCCAAGTTTATGGTGACTCAAGTTTGCTAACTTTGTACTTACTAATGAACTAAACTACTGGGCTAGAGGAAACTTCTATATACTGTATATGACTTTTCGGACTGTAGTTCACTTGTTGGCAGACGACACCTAGCAATAAACATGAACAAAGACGATACAAGAGGGCAGCAATAACTAATTATGCTAATGGTGGTGGCCTGTGCTGAACTTACGAGTCCTATACACAGTAGATAGCTGTCGGCTGAACCGAATGATAATTTGGCCCATTGCTTGTCTGGCAGCTACCTTTACCATCTTCTCCAGGCACAGGAGCGTTCTTATGTTCTCTCTGAGAGAGCCACTGCCAAATTTCACTGGCAGTGGCTTATCCGAAAGCAGGCACACCAGATGCGTACCTGCAGCGCCCCAGAGTCCTGGTCGTTGCAGTACTGTGGCTCCACCGCTAAGGGGAGCTATGGTACGTCTGATGGCACTGAAGGAGTTCATCTGACCAGGTATCACAGACACCAATACATTTCACAGCCGGGCCTCCAGGGGGAGCTAAGGGTTCTATTCATTAGGCCACTCCTCACATACTGGTAAAACTGGGGGTCAGGCAGGAAGTTAGGGAGAAAGCTGACTGGGTTGGAACCAGGCAACACCTTGTGGCAGAGGGTGTTGTGGGGGAAGATTCGGTAGGGCCCCTGTCAGGGGTGGGATCCTGACAGAGGCCTGGCAACTAGAGAGAACGTCACGGAACCGTGCCTGCTCAGCATAGCGGCGGTGCCCAAGGAAGGATTAGAAGCGAGATAGATTGTGCTGAGTGAGAAACGAGATCAAAGCAACAAGGAGAATACCAGTAGGAGTCGTGCTGTGAGACCGAGGCAACATTCTACTGAGGCGCACAACCGGCGGCCGGAACGCCGAGGAAGTATTTATAAATCTAGCTTCAAGCAATACTTCAAACCAACGGCAGGACAGTCAGTCATAGGCGGGCTGTCTCACCTAAATCACCTACGAAGACATAGGGGGCAACTTGTGGAGAGGGGCGACTCTAGGGTCCCGGAAGAGCTCTGAGCCTACCCGTCATACGGGTGCCGTCCTAACCGTAACATCAGGGAGGGACGGAAGATTAGCAGAACATCATCTAATCGAGTTGTGAGGGAACTTAAGAAACAGACACAACAGTTGTGGGGACTTCCCGTAAGCACAGCAGGGAAGGACCACGACACCTAGCGCTAGCAGGAAGGCACAGATTTCCACCTGCAAAGAGAACTCTGGAGGTGCCATTGTACCGGCCGGACTTGCGCAGCCTGGTTAACCGTATTCCGGATTGAGGACCCAGAGATCTTCAGTAAAGAGGTAAAGATACTGCAACCTGGTGTCCTCGTTATTTACTGCACCGCACCACCACCACCATCCACATCTATTACTGTACGCCCCTCAGCAGGGTCACGGGCCGGGTCTAGCCACCGTGACAACCCCAGAGCAGAGACTTAGAGGCCCGGTACCGGGTACCCCTCGGCCCTGCGGCAGTGGGGGCGCTACATACCCCCCCAACCCACATCATCTATCCGGGGAGTCTTGAGGCCACCATACACATTAGACTTTCAGCTAAGCTCATCGATATTGGTGTTTTCTGCCGGCATTAGTTTAATGAGCATGGGGACCTTAACTCATAAGCTGTCTACTGTTCCAAGCAACAGGATGAGGTCGCCCCTGAAGAAATTCTGCAAAGACTGTTTATAAACTCAAACATCATTTACTGTTTTTTTTGTGAAGAGGCAAACAGGCATAATAGTTATAAATTCAGTGAGTCACCTATGCTTATGGTACTCACAGAGACACACAATGCTTTAAATAGTCTTTAGCAGGAATAGTGCAACAGCAATAAGATCTGAGGAGATGATTTTGCCATTGACCCCTTCAAGCACCCTGACGTAACTATGTCACAGTCAGGGGGAACATGTATACAGCGGGCTCAGGAGATTTGCCCACATTATACATCGTAGTTGCTAGCTGTGACATCATTCATTCAATCCACCTTGGCCAAAACAACTGATTGCTAGCTCAATGGGGGATCAGATTACAGCTTGAAGTCTATGGCGAAGGTTTGGGAAAGCAGGAGAAGAGTGAGAATCAGAGTGGTAGAGAAAGGTACACAAACACACACGCATGTTGCTTTTTTTATCATGTCACAGTGCTGGATTCACAGTCACACTGCTCAGTGCCGCTCTATATTGCCCTCCATGTTGCTTAAGCTTCTAAATGTGCACTACAAACGTATGCGAATCTCTTCATGGGGCTGTGGGAGAGGGAGCTTCTTCCTGTCAGATCGGCTGACATCAATGTGCTGCGTCCTTTCCTGGACGTGGTACATTGATGACATCTTACTGATCTGGCAGGGATCAAGAGAATTATTGGATACATTTTTCTCTACTTTAAATGAAAACGATCTCAATATTCACCTTACACATAGGTGCAGTGCCGGCAAAATAGATTTTTTAGATGTTCTCTTAAAAAGAGATGAGAGAGATGAAATTCAGACTAGTATCTACCAGAAGACTACAGCTACAAATGCATTGCTACATGCCTCCTCCTCGCATCCACGCCATATTATTCACACTGTCCCTACAGGACAATTTTGAAGGCTACGGAGACTATGCTCTAACGAAGAAGATTTTTATATCCAGGCTAATGATTTAAAACTATGCTGAAGGGAAAGAGGGTATAGTGGGAGAATTATAAAAAAAAGGCCTTTAACAGGGCAAAATATTCATCAAAGCATGACCTTCTGTACAAACCGCAGAATAAAACTGATAATGAGACGGTCTGTTTCATAACGAACTATCACTCACAATTTAACCTATTAAAGAATATTCTGGACAAATTATGGCCAATCCTCAAGGCCGATCCGGTCCTTTCCAGATTCTTGCCCGAGAGGGCTGCCATCATGGCACGTAGATCACGTAACCTAAGGGACATGTTAGTTCGTAGCCATTATGCTGGACAGACACCAAGAACTTTCTTGGATAATATGGTTGCCAAGTGTGGTTGTGCCCCCCGTGGCCGCTGTGTGGCATGCCGTAACATTGACCGATGTGATGCGTTTTCTAATGCCGATGGTTCTCGGGAATATAAGATAAGAAAGTGCATCACATGTGTTATGATGTGGTGACCTTGGAGCCGCATGAAACTTTCTCTGGAGACGGTGGAACCTGTACTGACCGCAAATCCTGAACTAACACCGCAACTAGAAGTAGCCGTGGGGTGTGCCTAACAAACCCTAGACACCTCGACACAGCCGGAGGACTAAATACCCCTATAGGTGGAAATAGGAATGCTACCTTGCCTCAGAGCAGACCCCCAAAGGATAGGCAGCCCCCCACGAATATTGACTGTGAGTAGGAGAAGAATAGACACACAGGTAGAAAACCAGATTTAGCAAAAGAGGCCACTCTAGCTAAATAGGAGAGGATAGGACAGATTACTAGGCGGTCAGTATTAAAACCCTTCCAAAAATATCCACAGCAGATAATACAAAAAGTTCCACAATCTAACTAAAGACATGGAATGTACAGTATATCTGCCACTCCAGAGAATCCAACAAGACTGAGAAAATACTGACACAATCTAAGCTGGACAAGAAAACACAAGGAATAGCACTGAATTGTGAAGCACACCGCATGTGTGCCACAGGAAAAAAAAACCAGACACTTATCTTTGCTGATTTGGCAGAAAGGCAGGAGGAACCAGTTAGAGGTCCAACACCTCCCAACAACAATTGACAACTGGCAAGGACTAATGAATCCTGCACACCTAAATACCCCAGTCAGAACTGCAGTCAGCAGACACACCTGACCAGGACTGCAACCCAGGGACAACTGCATTACCACCTACTACCACCGGAGGGAGCCCAAAAGCAGAATTCACAACAGTACCCCCCCCCTTGAGGAGGGGTCACCGAACCCTCACCAGAGCCCCCAGGCCGATCAGGACAAGCCAGATGAAAGGCACGGACCAAATCAGCAGCATGGACACCAGAAGCAAAAACCCAAGAATTATCCTCCTGACCATAACCCTTCCATTTGACAAGGTACTGAAGCCTCCGCCTCGAAAAACGAGAATCCAAAATCTTCTCAACCACATACTCCAACTCCCCATCAACCAAAACAGGGGCCAGAGGATCAACGGAGGGAACAACGGGCACCACATATTTCCGCAATAAAGATCTATGGAAGACATTATGGATAGCAAAAGAGGCCGGAAGCGCCAATCGAAAAGACACCGGATTAATAATCTCAGAAATCCTATAAGGACCAATAAACCGAGGCTTAAACTTAGGAGAAGAGACCTTCAAAGGAACATGACGGGAAGACAACCAAACCAAATCCCCAACCCGAAGCCGGGAACCAACACACCGACGACGGTTAGCAAAACGTTGAGCCTCCTCCTGAGACAACACCAAATTGTCCACCACATGAGCCCAAATCTGCTGCAACCTGTCAACCACAGAATCCACACCAGGACAGTCAGAAGGCTCAACCTGCCCAGAAGAAAAACGAGGATGAAAACCAAAATTACAAAAAAAAGGCGAAACCAAAGTAGCCAAACTAGCCCGATTATTAAGGGCAAACTCGGCCAATGGCAAAAAGGCCACCCAATCATCCTGATCGGCAGACACAAAGCATCTCAAATAAGTCTCCAAAGTCTGATTAGTTCGCTTGGTCTGGCCATTTGTCTGAGGGTGAAATGCAGAAGAAAAAGACAAATCAATGCCCAGCCTAGCACAAAAGGCCCGCCAAAACCTAGAAACAAACTGGGAACCTCTGTCGGACACAATATTCTCCGGAATACCATGCAAACGAACCACATGCTGAAAAAACAACGGAACCAACTCTGAAGAGGAAGGCAATTTAGGCAAAGGCACCAAATGAACCATCTTAGAAAACCGGTCACAAACAACCCAGATAACCGACATCCTCTGGGAAACCGGAAGATCAGAAATAAAATCCATAGAAATATGCGTCCAGGGCCTCTCAGGGACCGGCAATGGCAAAAGTAACCCACTAGCACGGGAACAACAAGGCTTGGCCCGCGCACAAGTCCCACAGGACTGCACAAAAGAACGCACATCACGTGACAACGAAGGCCACCAAAAGGACCTACCAACCAAATCTCTGGTACCAAAAATACCAGGATGACCAGCCAACACAGAACAGTGAACCTCAGAAATCACTCTACTATTCCATCTGTCAGGAACAAACAATTTCCCCACAGGACAGAGGTCAGGTCTATCAGCCTGAAATTCCTGAAGAACCCGCCGTAAATCAGGGGAAATGGCAGAAAGGACCACCCCTTCTTTCAGAATGCCGACTGGTTCAAGGACCTCAGGAGAATCAGGCAAAAAACTCCTAGAAAGGGCATCAGCCTTAATATTCTTAGAACCCGGAAGATACGAAACCACGAAATCAAAACGGGAAAAAAACAAGGACCATCGAGCCTGTCTAGGACTCAGCCGTTTGGCAGACTCGAGGTAAATCAAATTATTATGATCGGTCAGGACCACAATACGGTGCTTAGCTCCCTCAAGCCAATGTCGCCACTCCTCAAACGCCCACTTCATAGCCAACAACTCCCGATTGCCGACATCATAATTGCGTTCAGCAAGCGAAAACTTGCGGGAGAAGAAGGCACACGGTTTCATCAAAGAACCAACAGAATCCCTCGGAGACAAAACGGCCCCTGCCCCAATCTCAGAAGCATCAACCTCAACCTGAAACGGAAGAGAAACATCTGGTTGGCGCAACACCGGAGCAGAAGTAAATCGGCGTTTAAGTTCCTGAAATGCAGAGACAGCCGCAGAGGACCAATTCGCCACATCAGCGCCTTTTTTCATCAAATCAGTCAAGGGTTTAACCACGCTGGAGAAGTTAGCAATGAAACGGCGATAAAAATTTGCAAAACCCAAAAATTTCTGAAGTCTCTTCACAGATGTGGGTTGAATCCAATCATGAATGGCCTGAACTTTAACCGGATCCATCTGCATAGATGAGGGAGAAAAAATAAAGCCCAAAAAAGAAACCTTCTGCACCCCAAACAGACACTTAGACCCCTTCACAAACAAAGCATTGTCACGAAGGATCTGAAATACTATCCTGACCTGTTCCACACGAGACTCCCAATCATCGGAAAAAATCAAAATATCGTCCAAATATACAATCAAGAATTTATCAATATAAGTCCGGAAGATATCATGCATGAAGGATTGAAAAACAGATGGAGCGTTAGTGAGCCCGAATGGCATCACAAGGTATTCAAAATGGCCTTCGGGCGTATTAAACGCAGTTTTCCATTCATCACCCTGCTTAATACAACAGATTATATGCCCCCCGAAGGTCAATCTTCATAAACCAACTAGCCCCCTTAATCCTAGCAAACAAATCGGAAAGCAAAGGTAAAGGGTATTGAAACTTGACCGTGATCTTATTCAAGAGGCGATAATCAATACAAGGTCTCAAGGAGCCATCCTTCTTAGCAACAAAAAAAAAACCTGCTCCCAACGGTGAAGAAGATGGCCGAATATGCCCTTTCTCCAAAGACTCCTTAACATAACTCCGCATGGCGGTATGTTCAGGCACAGACAGGTTGAAAAGTCGGCCCTTAGGAAACTTACTGCCTGGAATCAAGTCAATCGCACAATCACAGTCCCTGTGCGGTGGAAGGGAACTGGACTTGGGCTCATCGAATACATCCTGAAAATCAGACAAAAACTCTGGAATTTCAGAAGAGGAAGAAGAGGAGATTGACATCAAAGGAACATCATTATGAACCCCCTGACAACCCCAACTAGTCACAGACATAGATTTCCAATCCAACACAGGATTATGTACCTGCAACCACGGGAAACCCAGCACGATAACATCATGCAAATTATGCAACACCAGAAATCGACAATCTTCCTGATGGGCTGGCGCCATGTGCATGGTCACCTGTGTCCAAAACTGGGGCTTATTTTTAGCCAAAGGTGTAGCATCAATCCCCCTTAAAGGAATAGGGTTCTGCAAAGGCTGCAAGGGAAAACCACAATGCCTGGCAAACTCAAAATCCATTAAGGTCAAGGCGGCGCCTGAATCCACAAACGCCATGACAGAAAATGATGACAATGAGCAGATCAAGGACACCGATAACAGAAATTTAGGTTGTACAGTACTGATAGTAAATGAACTAGCGATCCTTTTTGTCCGCTTAGGGCAGACTGAAATGACATGAGAAGCGTCGCCACAATAATAACACAACCTATTCTGACGTCTGAATCCTTGTCGTTCCGTTCTAGACAAAATCCTATCACACTGCATTGGCTCAGGACTTTGCTCTAAGGACGACGCCACAGTGCGCACAGTTTGACGCTCCCACAAGCGCCGATCAATCTGAATGGCCAGAGACATAGAATCACTCAGACTGGAAGGCGTGGGAAACCCCACCATAACATCTTTAATGGATTCAGAAAGACCCTTTCTGAAAATTGCCGCCAAAGCATAATCATTCCATTTAGTCAACACAGACCATTTTCTAAATTTCTGACAATACAATTCTGCCGCCTCTTGACCCTGAGACAGGGCCAACAAGGTTTTCTCCGCTTGATCCACAGAATTCGGTTCATCATATAATAATCCTAAAGCCTGAAAAAAGGAATCTACATTAAGTAAGGCCGGATTCACAGATTCCAGGGAAAATGCCCAATCCTGAGGATCGCCACGCAGCAGGGAGATGACAATTTTAACCTGCTGAATGTAATCACCGGAGGATCGCGGTCTCAGAGCAAAAAACAGTTTACAATTGTTTTTAAAACCCCAAAATTTGGACCTATCACCAAAAAACAAATCAGGAGTAGGAATCTTCGGCTCTAAAGCAGGAGTCTGAACAATATAATCAGAAATACCCTGTACCCTAGCAGCAAGCTGGTCTACACGAGAAGCTAATTCCTGAACATCCATGCTGGCACAAGACTCCTCAGCCACCCAAAGATAAAGAGGGAAGAAAAGACAAAACAGACTGCAGAAAAAAAATGGCTCAACACCTTTCTTCCCTTCTTCTGAGATGCATTTAACTCATTATTGGCCAGTTGTACTGTTATGATGTGGTGACCTTGGAGCCACATGAAACTTTCTCTGGAGACGGTGGAACCTGTACTGACCGCAAATCCTGAACTAACACCGCAACTAGAAGTAGCCGTGGGGTGTGCCTAACAAACCCTAGACACCTCGACACAGCCGGAGGACTAAATACCCCTATAGGTGGAAATAGGAATGCTACCTTGCCTCAGAGCAGACCCCCAAAGGATAGGCAGCCCCCACGAATATTGACTGTGAGTAGGAGAAGAATAGACACACACAGGTAGAAAACCAGATTTAGCAAAAGAGGCCACTCTAGCTAAATAGGAGAGGATAGGACAGATTACTAGGCGGTCAGTATTAAAACCCTTCCAAAAATATCCACAGCAGATAATACAAAAAGTTCCACAATCTAACTAAAGACATGGAATGTATATCTGCCACTCCAGAGAATCCAACAAGACTGAGAAAATACTGACACAATCTAAGCTGGACAAGAAAACACAAGGAATAGCACTGAATTGTGAAGCACACCGCATGTGTGCCACAGGAAAAAAAACCCAGACACTTATCTTTGCTGATTTGGCAGAAAGGCAGGAGGAACTAATGAATCCTGCACACCTAAATACCCCAGTCAGAACTGCAATCAGTAGACACACCTGACCAGGACTGCAACCCAGGGATAACTGCATTACCACCTACTACCACCGGAGGGAGCCCAAAAGCAGAATTCACAACACACATGCACAAGTGTCAATGTTATCAATTATGCCATCTGTCCTTGTGCAAAAATCTATGCAGGTCTCACTAAGCGCCAATTGAAGATGCGTATAAGAGAACATGTTTTGGGCAGTAGCACCCCAGTCTTACACTGTCTATGACTGGTCAGTAGGGTTGAGAGAAACGGATCGGACAAATTAAAAAATTGCCGACTCTCGGCAAAGTCGGGTTTCTTGAAACCCGACCCGATCCTAGTGTGGGATCGGCCATGCAGTCGGCGATCTTCGCGCCAAAGTCGCGTTTCATATGACGCGTTCAGCGCCATTTTTCAGCCAATGAAGGAGGACGCAGAGTGTGGGCAGCGTGATGACATAGGTCTCGGTCCCCACCATCTTAGAGAAGGGCATGACAGTGATTGGCTTGCTCGTATATCAGCCAGCCACTTTCTGCCACTTACATTGTGTTGTTTTATGCACAGGGCCTGAGTTTTGGTTCAGTCTCCCCAAAAAAAAGGGAGATTTAAATTCTCAACAAGTTTATATACACCTTCTACCTTGTTTTAAAGTACCATATAACGGTTGTTATTTTGGTTAGATTTTCCAAAAAATGAGGAAGTCTGGTGGAAGAGCCCGTGGGCGGTGGTTGCCAGCTGGTACTGATGGTGGTGGTGGTGGTGGTGATGCATCTGGTGGTAGTGACAAAAGCACAATAGCACCTAAGGCTGGAGGTGTTGAGCCAGCGTCATCGTCTGGCTACACACGGCCTCAAAGGCTCTCTTATCTGGGAGTAGGAAAACAGCTTTTAAAGCCGGAGCAGCAGGAAAAAGTTTTGGCTTTCCTTGCTGACTCAGCCTCTAGCTCTTTCGCCTCCTCTTCAGAAAGTTCCAAATATAAAAGCAGCGAGTCGTCAGTGGATGCTCCCGGTCAGGAACAAGACGTTTCCTTTTGTCCTTCACCCAAACCAAAAGTGAAGGATGCGTCAGGTGACACTACAGGTTACTCCATGGAGCTCTTTACACATACGTCTGGCTACCCAAAATGTTGATGATCTAACCTTCATTAAAATGCGCCAATCATGGATTTCAAATTATTTGGCCCCACCTTCCCCTGCTGACACGTAGCTTGCCTGAAAAATGTCTTGCTTTTGGCCTCCTCTTACTGACTTCTCCAATTCCTCCATTTGCAGCTGCTGAATGTCCACCATAGGCCATTTTTATACCTCCCTAAATGGGCTGACTCCCCCCACAGGGCCGTGGTCACCACCTGGCGCAAGCACCCGTGCGAGTGCCGTTTGCCTGGACAGGTGGGTGGGCCCACTCTTGGGTGATGGCACTGGCACAGGGTCCCTCATAGTACAATGAAGTGTCTCTGACGGTGGTGGTGCACAACCAACGTCAGACACACCATCGTAATATAAGGGGCCCTGTGCCAGTACTGCCGCCCACGAGAGAGTGTTCCCCCCCAGCTCGAACAGTGCTCTACCACTTGCAATACTTACCTCTCCCTGCTCCACCACTGTGTAGTCTGTGCTGTTAAATCCTTCAATGGCACTGCCAATACAAATTTGTTGAAATGATAGATGATAGTTAAAATATACAGGGGCCCTGGCCTCCATTTAGACCAGTTAATACTTTGCGCCTACTACCACTGTCTGGTACTCAGCAGAGGAGCCCACCCCTGTACCTAGCTAGGCCACCTGTTTATTTCTGAACAATTTTTTGGCAGACATTTAGCCCACTTTATTATTTGGGCCTACTAACTTAGTCTGCTACTCATTACAATTTTCCGACACTGAGCAAAGCAATGTCGCCTGTTTATTTATGAACAATTTTTTGGCAGACATTTAGCCCACTTTATTATTTGGGCCTACTAACTGTGTCTGCCACTCATTACAGTTTTCCTCCACTGAACAAAGCAATGCCGCCTGTTTAGTCCTGTTACCACATTTGAACTGCATTTAGCCTACTTTATTATTTGGGCCTACTAACTGTGTCTGTGTTGTGAATTCCGTTCTTGGGCTCCATCCTGTGGTTGCGAATGGTATTTTTGGGAGTTCTGCTCTTGGGCTCCCTCTGGTGGTTTCAAGTAGAACTTAGCAGCTGCGTTCACTAATCGGTTTCCTGGCCTTGTTATTTAACTGGGCTTTTGGCTTTAGTGGATGCCAGCTGTCAATGTATTTCCTGTGGATTCAGTCCTTTCCTGGAAGTTCTCTGTTGGCCAGTCCATTTTCAGCTTAAGATAAGTCTGCTACTTTTTGGGTGTTTCCCTGCTTATGACCTTCTGTTCAGTTCAATTTATGTCTCTTTTGTCCAGCTTGTCATTATGAAATATTCCGGCTAGTTGGAAGCTCTGGGGTCGCAGATTTGCCCCTCCACACCGTGAGTCGGTGTGGTGGTTATTTTTGTAAACTCTGCGTGGACTTTTAGTGTTTTGTTGTGAATTTGCTTTTTGCTCCCTCTAGTGGTTACTAGTTTTTTGACTCTGGTTTTTCTGTCATTCCTTTTATCCGCACCTGGGTCGTTAGTTAGGGGTGTTGCTATATAAGCTCCCTAGACCTTCAGTTCAATGCCTGGCAACGTAGTTATCAGAGCTAGTCTGCTGTGCTCTTGTCTACTGATCCTGGTTCCAGTTATATCAGCTAAGTCTGCCTTTTGCTTTTTGCTATTTGTTTTGGTTTTGTATTTTTGTCCAGCTTGTTCCAAATCTATATCCTGACCTTTGCTGGAAGCTCTAGGGGGCTGGTGTTCTCCCCCCGGACCGTTAGACGGTTCGGGGGTTCTTGAATTTCCAGTGTGGATTTTGATAGGGTTTTTGTTGACCATATAAGTTACCTTTCTTTATTCTGCTATCAGTAAGCGGGCCTCTCTGTGCTAAACCTGGTTCATTTCTGTGTTTGTCATTTCCTCTTACCTCACCGTTATTATTTGTGGGGGGCTTCTATCCAGCTTTGGGGTCCCCTTCTCTGGAGGCAAGAAAGGTCTTTTGTTTTCCTCTACTAGGGGTAGCTAGATTCTCCGGCTGGAGCGTGTCATCTAGAATCAACGTAGGAATGATCCCCGGCTACTTCTAGTGTTGGCGTTAGGAGTAGATATATGGTCAACCCAGTTACCACTGCCCTATGAGCTGGATTTTTGTATTCTGCAGACTTCCACGTACCTCTGAGACCCTCGCCATTGGGGTCATAACAGTTTGCCAGGCCAGTATTAAATGTTTAATGCGTTGCAGAAGAGGGATTATAAGAAAGAAGATTCTGAGTTTTTTTTTTTTTCTTTCTTCTTCCCCTTTACCTCAGAGTGGCTATGCTTGCTGCAGACATGAATGTCCAGACCTTGATTACAAGTGTGGACCAGCTGGCTACTCGTGTGCAGGGCATACAAGACTATGTTATCAGAAATCCTAGGTCAGAACCTAAAATACCGATTCCTGAACTGTTTTCCGGAGACAGGTTTAAGTTTAGGAATTTTGTGAATAATTGTAAATTGTTTTTGTCCCTGAGACCCTGTTCATCTGGAGACTCTGCTCAGCAAGTAAAAATAGTTATTTCGTTCTTACGGGGCGATCCTCAGGATTGGGCTTTTTCGCTGGCGCCAGGAGATCCGGCATTGGCTGATATTGATGCGTTTTTTCTGGCGCTCGGTTTACTTTATGAGGAACCCAATCTTGAGATTCAGGCAGAAAAGGCCTTGCTGGCTATGTCTCAGGGGCAGGACGAGGCTGAAGTGTATTGCCAAAAATTTCGGAAATGGTCCGTGCTGACACATTGGAACGAGTGTGCACTGGCCGCTAATTTTAGAAATGGCCTATCTGAAGCCATTAAGAATGTTATGGTGGGTTTTCCCATTCCCACAGGTCTCAATGATACTATGGCACTGGCTATTCAAATTGACCGGCGGTTGCGGGAGCGCAAAACCGCAAATTCCCTCATGGTGTTGTCTGAACAGACACCTAATTCGGTGCAATGTGATAGAAAAACCGCAAATTCCCTCATGGTGTTGTCTGAACAGACACCTGATTTAATGCAATGTGATAGAATCCTGACTAGAAATGAGCGGAAAATTCATAGACGCCGGAATGGCTTGTGCTACTACTGTGGTGATTCTACACATGTTATCTCAGCATGCTCTAAACGTATAGCTAAGGTTGTTAGTCCTGTCACCGTTGGTAATTTGCAACCTAAATTTATTCTGTCTGTAACTTTGATTTGCTCACTGTCGTCTTATCCTGTCATGGCGTTTGTAGATTCAGGTGCTGCCCTGAGTCTTATGGATCTGTCATTTGCTAAGCACTGTGGTTTTACTCTTGAACCATTAGAAAATCCTATTCCTCTTAGGGGTATTGATGCTACGCCATTGGCAGCAAATAAACCGCAGTATTGGACACAGGTTATCATGTGCATGACTCCTGAACACCGCGAGGTGATACGTTTCCTGGTTTTACATAAAATGCATGATTTGGTTGTTTTAGGGCTGCCATGGTTACAGACCCATAATCCAGTCCTGGACTGGAAGGCTATGTCAGTCTCAAGTTGGGGCTGTCGTGGTATTCATGGGGATTCCCTGCCTGTGTCTATTGCTTCTTCTACGCCTTCGGAAGTTCCGGAGTATTTGTCTGATTATCAGGATGTCTTCAGTGAGTCTGAGTCCAGTGCACTGCCTCCTCATAGGGACTGTGACTGTGCTATAGATTTGATCCCAGGCAGTAAGTTTCCTAAGGGAAGACTGTTTAATCTGTCGGTACCTGAACATACCGCTATGCGTTCATATATCAGGGAGTCTCTGGAGAAAGGACATATTCGTCCGTCTTCTTCCCCCCTTGGTGCGGGATTCTTTTTTGTGGCAAAAAAGGACGGATCTTTGAGACCTTGTATTGATTATCGGCTTTTAAATAAGATCACTGTCAAATTTCAGTATCCTTTACCGCTGTTGTCTGACTTGTTTGCCCGGATTAAAGGTGCCAAGTGGTTCACCAAGATAGACCTTCGTGGTGCGTACAACCTTGTGCGCATTAAGCAAGGTGATGAATGGAAAACCGCATTCAATACGCCCGAAGGTCATTTTGAGTACTTGGTGATGCCTTTTGGGCTCTCCAATGCGCCTTCAGTTTTTCAGTCCTTTATGCATGACATTTTCCGGAAGTATCTGGATAAATTTTTGATTGTTTATCTGGATGATATTTTGGTTTTTTCTGATGATTGGGATTCGCATGTGGAGCAGGTCAGGTTGGTCTTTAAAATTTTGCGTGAAAATTCTTTGTTTGTCAAGGGCTCAAAGTGTCTCTTTGGTGTACAGAAGGTTCCCTTTTTGGGGTTCATTTTTTCCCCTTCTGCTGTGGAGATGGACCCAGTCAAGGTCCGAGCTATTCTTGATTGGACTCAGCCCTCGTCGGTTAAGAGTCTTCAGAAGTTCTTGGGTTTCGCTAACTTCTACCGTCGTTTTATCGCTAATTTTTCTAGCATTGTGAAACCGTTGACGGATATGACCAAGAAGGGCTCCGATGTAGCTAACTGGGCTCCTGCTGCCGTGGAGGCTTTCCAGGAGTTGAAGCGCCGGTTTACTTCGGCGCCTGTTTTGTGCCAGCCCGATGTCTCACTTCCCTTTCAGGTTGAGGTGGATGCTTCAGAGATTGGAGCAGGGGCCGTTTTGTCGCAGAGAGGCCCTGGTTGCTCTGTTATGAAACCTTGTGCCTTTTTCTCCAGGAAGTTTTCGCCTGCCGAGCGAAATTATGATGTGGGCAATCGGGAGTTGTTGGCCATGAAATGGGCATTTGAGGAGTGGCGTCATTGGCTCGAGGGTGCTAAGCATCGTGTGGTGGTCTTGACTGATCACAAAAATCTGATGTATCTCGAGTCTGCTAAACGCCTTAATCCGAGACAGGCCCGCTGGTCATTGTTTTTCTCCCGCTTTGATTTTGTTGTCTCGTATTTACCAGGTTCAAAGAATGTGAAGGCCGATGCTCTTTCTAGGAGCTTTGTGCCTGATGCTCCTGGAGTCGCTGATCCTGTTGGTATTCTTAAAGATGGAGTTATCTTGTCAGCTATTTCTCCGGATCTGCGACGTGTGTTGCAGAGATTTCAGGCTGATAGGCCTGAGTCTTGTCCACCTGACAGACTGTTTGTCCCGGATAAATGGACCAGCAGAGTCATTTCCGAGGTTCATTCCTCGGTGTTGGCAGGTCACCCGGGAATTTTTGGCACCAGAGATCTGGTGGCCAGGTCCTTTTGGTGGCCTTCCTTGTCAAGGGATGTGCGGTCATTTGTGCAGTCCTGTGGGACTTGTGCTCGAGCTAAGCCTTGCTGTTCTCGTGCCAGCGGTTTGCTCTTGCCCTTGCCTGTCCCGAAGAGACCTTGGACACATATCTCCATGGATTTCATTTCTGATCTTCCGCTATCTCAGGGCATGTCCGTTATCTGGGTGATATGTGATCGCTTCTCCAAGATGGTCCATTTGGTTCCTTTGCCTAAGCTGCCTTCCTCTTCCGATCTGGTTCCTGTGTTTTTCCAGAACGTGGTTCGTTTGCACGGCATCCCTGAGAATATTGTGTCAGACAGAGGATCCCAGTTCGTTTCTAGGTTCTGGCGATCCTTTTGTAGTAGGATGGGCATTGATTTGTCGTTTTCGTCTGCTTTCCATCCTCAGACTAATGGACAGACGGAGCGAACCAATCAGACTTTGGAGGCTTATTTGAGGTGTTTTGTCTCTGCTGATCAGGACGATTGGGTGACATTCTTGCCGTTGGCTGAGTTTGCCCTTAATAATCGGGCTAGTTCCGCCACCTTGGTTTCGCCTTTTTTCTGCAACTCTGGTTTCCATCCTCGCTTTTCTTCGGGTCATGTGGAGCCTTCTGACTGTCCTGGGGTGGATTCTGTGGTAGATAGGTTGCAGCGGATCTGGAATCATGTGGTGGACAACTTGAAGTTGTCACAGGAGAGGGCTCAGCGCTTTGCCAACCGCCGCCGCGGTGTGGGTCCCCGACTACGCGTTGGGGATTTGGTATGGCTTTCTTCCCGCTTTGTTCCTATGAAGGTCTCCTCTCCCAAATTTAAACCTCGTTTTATTGGGCCTTACAAGATATTGGAAATCCTTAATCCTGTATCTTTTCGTCTGGATCTTCCTGTGTCGTTTGCTATTCACAATGTATTTCATAGGTCCTTGTTGCGGCGGTACATTGTGCCTGTAGTTCCTTCTGCTGAGCCTCCTGCTCCGGTGTTGGTTGAGGGCGAGTTGGAGTACGTGGTGGAGAAGATCTTGGATTCTCGCCTCTCCAGGCGGAGGCTTCAGTACCTGGTCAAGTGGAAGGGCTATGGTCAGGAGGATAATTCCTGGGTGGTCGCCTCTGATGTTCATGCGGCCGATTTAGTTCGTGCCTTTCATGCCGCTCATCCTGATCGCCCTGGTGGTCGTGGTGAGGGTTCGGTGACCCCTCACTAAGGGGGGGGTACTGTTGTGAATTTGCTTTTTGCTCCCTCTAGTGGTTACTAGTTTTTTGACTCTGGTTTTTCTGTCATTCCTTTTATCCGCACCTGGGTCGTTAGTTAGGGGTGTTGCTATATAAGCTCCCTAGACCTTCAGTTCAATGCCTGGCAACGTAGTTATCAGAGCTAGTCTGCTGTGCTCTTGTCTACTGATCCTGGTTCCAGTTATATCAGCTAAGTCTGCCTTTTGCTTTTTGCTATTTGTTTTGGTTTTGTATTTTTGTCCAGCTTGTTCCAAATCTATATCCTGACCTTTGCTGGAAGCTCTAGGGGGCTGGTGTTCTCCCCCCGGACCGTTAGACGGTTCGGGGGTTCTTGAATTTCCAGTGTGGATTTTGATAGGGTTTTTGTTGACCATATAAGTTACCTTTCTTTATTCTGCTATCAGTAAGCGGGCCTCTCTGTGCTAAACCTGGTTCATTTCTGTGTTTGTCATTTCCTCTTACCTCACCGTTATTATTTGTGGGGGGCTTCTATCCAGCTTTGGGGTCCCCTTCTCTGGAGGCAAGAAAGGTCTTTTGTTTTCCTCTACTAGGGGTAGCTAGATTCTCCGGCTGGAGCGTGTCATCTAGAATCAACGTAGGAATGATCCCCGGCTACTTCTAGTGTTGGCGTTAGGAGTAGATATATGGTCAACCCAGTTACCACTGCCCTATGAGCTGGATTTTTGTATTCTGCAGACTTCCACGTACCTCTGAGACCCTCGCCATTGGGGTCATAACAGTGTTTATACTGACCGCACAGTAGCCTTTTCTATCTCTGTCTATTTAGATAGTATTGGCCTCCTTTGCTAAAAAATCTAGTTTCATTTCTGAGTTTGTCATTTTCCCTCTCCACTCACCGTCAATATTTGTGGGGGGCTATCTTCCTTTGGGGGTTTCTCTGAGGCGAGATAGCTTTCCGTTTCCATCTTCAGGGGTAGCTAGTTCTTAGGCTGTGCAGAGGCGTCTAGGCAGAGATAATCGGGCTAGTTCGGCTACTTTGGTTTCGCCCTTTTTTTGCAATTTTGGTTTTAATCCTCGTTTTTCTTCAGGGCAGGTTGAGCCTTCGGACTGTCCTGGGGTGGATTCTGTGGTGGACAGGTTGCAGCAGATTTGGACTCATGTGGTGGACAATTTAACATTGTCTCAGGAAAAGGCTCAACGTTTTGCTAACCGCCATCGGTGCGTTGGTCCTTGGCTTCGGGTTGGGGATTTGGTCTGGTTGTCTTCTCGTCATGTTCCTATGAAGGTCTCTTCCCCTAAGTTCAAACCTCGTTTTATTGGTCCTGATAGGATTTTGGAAATTATCAATCCGGTGTCTTTTCGTTTGGCCCTTCCAGCTTCGTTTTCCATTCATAATGTGTTCCATAGATCTTTGTTGCGGAGATATGTGGTGCCCATGGTTCCCTCTGTTGACCCTCCTGCTCCGGTGTTGGTTGAGGGGGAGCTAGAATATGTGGTGGAGAAGATTTTGGATTCTCGTCGTTCAAGGCGGAAACTTCAGTATCTGGTCAAGTGGAAGGGTTATGGCCAGGAGGATAACTCTTGGGTTTTTGCCTCCGATGTCCATGCTGCCGATTTGGTACGTGCTTTTCATTTGGCTCGTCCCGATCGGCCTGGGGGCTCTGGTGAGGGTTCAGTGACCCCTCCTCAAGGGGGGGGGGGTACTGTTGTGAATTCCGTTCTTGGGCTCCATCCTGTGGTTGCGAATGGTATTTTTGGGAGTTCTGCTCTTGGGCTCCCTCTGGTGGTTTCAAGTAGAACTTAGCAGCTGCGTTCACTAATCGGTTTCCTGGCCTTGTTATTTAACTGGGCTTTTGGCTTTAGTGGATGCCAGCTGTCAATGTATTTCCTGTGGATTCAGTCCTTTCCTGGAAGTTCTCTGTTGGCCAGTCCATTTTCAGCTTAAGATAAGTCTGCTACTTTTTGGGTGTTTCCCTGCTTATGACCTTCTGTTCAGTTCAATTTATGTCTCTTTTGTCCAGCTTGTCATTATGAAATATTACGGCTAGATGGAAGCTCTGGGGTCGCAGATTTGCCCCTCCACACCGTGAGTCGGTGTGGTGGTTATTTTTGTAATCTCTGCGTGGACTTTTAGTTTTTATACTGACCGCACAGTAGCCTTTTCTATCCCTGTCTATTTAGATAGTATTGGCCTCCTTTGCTAAAAAATCTAGTTTCATTTCTGAGTTTGTCATTTTCCCTCTCCACTCACCGTCAATATTTGTGGGGGGCTATCTTCCTTTGGGGGTTTCTCTGAGGCGAGATAGCTTTCCGTTTCCATCTTCAGGGGTAGCTAGTTCTTAGGCTGTGCAGAGGTGTCTAGGCAGAGATAGGAACGCTCCACGGCTATTTCTAGTGTTGGTGTTAGGAGTAGGGATTGCGGTCAGTAAAGTTACCACCTCCTCAGAGCTAGTCCTATTTTTGTTTTACCCACCAGGTCATTTCAGTGTTGCTCCTTAGCGAGTCCATGATTGGTTTTGCCCACCAGGTCATCTCAGTACCACTCCGTACCCACCAGGTCATAACAGTCTGCCACTCATTACAGTTTTCCTCCACTGAACAAAGCAATGCCGCCTGTTTAGTCCTGTTACCAATTTTGAACTGCATTTAGCCTACTTTATTATTTGGGCTTATATCTGTGTTTCCTCCTCAGTCTGCTGGTACATTGACCCAGACCACTACATTCCCCTTGCACTCTACACAGCCAGAATCTGACCCTGTTGAAAGTCAGGTTCCCCTTCCCGCATACTATGACCGGGACAAAGAGGAAGGTGCAGATGAAAGTGCAGGTTCCTTCATCAGGTGGGGGGGCATACTCATTGGCGACGTCACTGGCACAAGGCCCCTCATAGTACACAAAAGTGTCTCTGCCAGTGGAAGGCCCCACCCGCCGTCAAACACACTGCCGTACTATGAGGGGCCCTGTGCCAGTGCCAACGAGTGGGCCCCCCCTGCTTGCTCAGGATCACAGCACTTGCAAAGTTGAAATACTTACCTCTCCCTGCTTTACCGCCGTGACGTATTCTGCGTTTCCTGGGCACACGAAAATCTTGAGCCAGCCCTACTCCCCCCACAACTTTAGCCAAATGACCCCCAGTTTTCAATGCCTAACTATTATTATAAAGTAAATTAAGATTGGCAAGCTTAAGTAATAAGAATTGATGTTTTTGGCATTAAAATGGGCACTGTGGGTGTTTCCCTGTCCTCCACTCACTGCCAACTTTGATTCCCCATTGACTTGCATTGGGTTTCGTGTTTCAGTCGGCCCCCGACTTTTTGCAATGATCGGCCGATTTCACCCGACCCGACTTTTGACAAAGTCGGGTTTCGCGAAACCCGACTCGATCCGAAAAAAGTAAAAGTCGCTTAACTCTACTGGTCAGTAATGTCAGTGGCACCCCAGTCCTACACTGTCTATGACTGGTCAGTAATGTCAGTGGCACCCCAGTCATACACTGCCTATAACTGGTCAGTAATGTCATTGGCACCCCTGTCCTACACTGACTATAACTGGTCATTAATGTCATTGGCACCCCAGTCCTACACTGTCTATGACTGGTCAGTAATGTCAGTGGCACCACAGTCCGACACTGTCTATGACTGGTCAGTAAAGTCATTGGCACCCCTGTCCTACACTGACTATAACTGGTCATTAATGTCATTGGCACCCCAGTCCTACACTGTCTATGACTGGTCAGTAATGTAATTGGCACCCCTGTCCTACATTATCTATGACTGGTCATTAATGTCATTGGCACCCCTGACCTACACTGTCTATGACTGGTCAGTAATGTCAGTGGCACCCCAGTCCTACACTGCCTATAACTGGTCAGTAATGTCAGTGGCACCACAGTCCGACACTGTCTATGACTGGTCAGTAATGTCATTGGCACCCCAGTCCTACACTGTATATGAGTGGTCAGTAAAGTCAGTAGCACCCCTGTCCTACACTGACTATAACTGGTCAGTAATGTCATTGGCACCCCAGTCCTACACTGTCTATGACTGGTCAGTAATGTCAGTGGCACCCCTGTTCTACACTGACTATAACTGGTCATTAATGTCATTGGCACCCCAGTCGTACACTGTCTATGACTGGTCAGTAATGTCAGTGGCACCCCAGTCCTACACTGTCTATGACTGGTCAGTAAAGTCAGTAGCACCCCTGTCCTACACTGACTATAACTGGTCAGTAATGTCATTGGCACCCCAGTCCTACACTGACTATAACTGGTCATTAATGTCATTGGCACCCCTGTCCTACACTGACTATAACTGGTCATTAATGTCATTGGCACCCCTGTCCTACACTGACTATAACTGGTCATTAATGTCATTGGCACCCCTGTCCTACACTGTCTATGACTGGTCATTAATGTCATTGGCACCCCAGTCCTACACTGACTATAACTGGTCATTAATGTCATTGGCACCCCTGTCCTACACTGACTATAACTGGTCAGTAATGTCATTGGCACCCCTGTCCTACACTGACTATAACTGGTCATTAATGTCATTGGCACCCCTGTCCTACACTGACTATAACTGCCTACAACTGGTCAGTAATATCATTTGCACCCCAGTCCGACGCTGCCTATAAATGATTATTATACAATTTCATCTTTGGATTTCACTGCTTGGATGGGTTTATAATAGTCCCATACATTAAGACTTCCTGTTTTATCGGAGACAAAATCCCAGCTGCCCAGACTATTGTTACCCTACACTATAATGTTATTTCAGTACCTGTATGATCTAACAATAATAATGTCACATACTTGTCTCTCACGTTCACAGCTTCCTATCTGAATAGTAAGAAAGTAAGAGATGAGAGGAGGAAACACCCCTGATATCAGAGAGATTCATAGGAGATAATAGTTGTTCGTAAGACCAAACTACTAGAGTAAAAGATCCAGAGTAACTTATAAGACGCTTCATTGGCATACACTGTATGGACATAAGTATTGGGACACCTACTAGAGTATAATAAGACTCTTGAGAAAAAGCACCATAAAAATCTGGTTATAATTATAAATCTAGACCAAACAGGGAATGGCATGACTGCTCTTCAGTTGCTTCTTCTTTTTCTGCTGGCAGAACTGTGCCTATACAGCTTTGATTGACCACATGAGTCATTGTAGATAATGGTGGGGGGATTATTAATAGCAGCATCTCATACACCAGTCTTAAAACATAACTTTTTGCTCTATTAGTTTAGCTTAATTTTGAGATCTGGTTTCGGGTCTTAAAGCGTTGCGCTCATCTTCTCTTTAAAGAGCGCACCGCTACTCTGTCTCCCGGCATCCTATTTGCCTGGGGAACCGTGCGCTCCCGCTCACACCAGCTGTGTGGTTGTACCACTGGTCTGAAATGTATGCTTTCCGATGTTGCTAGCAACTTTAACTCTTACATATTCAACAAACACAGGGGCACTGAAGCTCTGTGAATCCAGCAATCTGGCCAACCTCTTTAATAAGTTTGTGGTATGGTCTGGTATCTCACGGAGAAGCCATCATGATAGTCTGGGTTGGATGGAGAGGAAAAGGAAAGAAAATGTATACAATCAGAGAAATGCCACCTATGATACTTTGGCTGTTAACTGTTAGGTATTCTACCTGTGACTGTGTTTGATCAGTGTGGTATTTTCTTGTACAGTTTGCACCACGATAATACTCCATTAAAAAAACATGAGGCAGATGGTAATTGCCCAATATTAAGGGAAAAATTATTTCCCAAATTGAGGGACTTCATTCCCCATATGGCAATCAAGTTAGTTCCCTGGATCATCATCTCATCACAGAATCTAGTACCCACAACCTATAATATTATATTTTTCAAGAAAGACATTCAGGCCCTCCTTGTACTTTTGTAGTGTATCAAGCATTACAACATCATGTGGCAGAGAGCTCCATTGTCTCATTGCTTTTACAGCAAAGAATCCATAATCTCTCTGCTCTTTCAGTAAATAATCCATAGTCTGACTGCTCTTACAGTAAAGAATCCATAGTCTCACTGCTTACAGTAAAGAATCCATAATCTCTCTGCTCTTACAGTAAAGAATCCGTAGTCTCACTGCTTACAGTAAAGAATCCATAATCTCTCTGCTCTTACAGTAAAGAATCCATAGTCTCACTGCTCTTACAGTAAAGAATCCATAGTCTCACTGCTCTTACAGTAAAGAATCCGTAGTCTCACTGCTCTTACAGTAAAGAATCCGTAGTCTCACTGCTCTTACAGTAAAGAGTCTGTAGTCTCACTGCTTACAGTAAAGAATCCATAATCTCTCTGCTCTTACAGTAAAGAATCCATAGTCTCACTGCTCTTACAGTAAAGAATCCATAGTCTCACTGCTCTTACAGTAAAGAATCCGTAGTCTCACTGCTCTTACAGTAAAGAATCCGTAGTCTCACTGCTTACAGTAAAGAATCCATCGTCTCACTGCTCTTACAGTAAAGAATCCATAGTCTCACTGCTCTTACAGTAAAGAATCCATAGTCTCACTGCTCTTACAGTAAAGAATCCGTAGTCTCACTGCTCTTACAGTAAAGAATCCGTAGTCTCACTGCTTACAGTAAAGAATCCATAGTCTCACTGCTCTTACAGTAAAGAATCCATAGCCTCACTGTTCTTACAGCAAAGAATCCATAATCTCTCTGCTCTTACAGCAAAGAATCCATAATCTCTCTGCTCTTACAGTAAAGAATTGCCATCTGTGATTATGATTAAACGTTCCTTCTTCTAGACATAGAGGAGGACTACGTTTAAAAAGATCATTAGATCTCCATACTGTCGCTTCATATATTAGTGCATTGTAATTAAATTGTTTTTCTAAACATAATAACCCCAAGTTGAATAAGCTGTCTTTGTATTGCAGTTCATCCATTCCCTTAATAACCTTGGTCGCTCTCCTCTGCACCCCTTCTAGTTCATCTATGTCCTTCTTCTACACTGAATTCCAAAATTTTACACAGTATTCTAAGTTTGGCCGCTCTAGTGACTTGTATGTCCCAAAACTAGGTTCTTCTTATTAGCATAAATGCCTCTATGATTATTTCCCTAGGCACCAGCTGCAGAGCGCAGTTTGACCCGGAGAGTCTGCAGAGGAGCAGAACGGTGCTGGATCACGGAGAAGGCGGCAGTAGGTTTGTATATTAACACACTCACACTACACGCATATATCTACAGATCTAGTAATTAAAAAAGTGAATAAAATGTAAAATTATGTAAATTTTATTTTCTCTGCCCATTGCATTACTTTACATTAACCTACATTAAAGCAGCACGGTGGCTCAGCGGTTTGCAAGTAGTTTGTATGTTCTCCCTGTGTTTGCGTGGGTTTCCTCCGGGTTCTCTGGTTTCCTCCCACATTCCAAAGACATACTGATAGGGTATTCAGATTGTGAGCCCCATCGGGGACAGCGATGATAATGTGTGCCACCCGCAAAGCGCTGCGGAATATGTGGGCGCTATATAAAAATAAAGATTATTATTTATTCTTATTAAAGCACTCCCATAAAGATTTTTTTAATTAAATCTGTGTATATATGTATATCGTGCGAGAGTGTTAATATACTCATCTCCCGTCACCTTCTGTGTGATCCAGTGCCATTCAGCTCTTCTTCTCAGTGATGTCACCACCACGATTCAGACTATCCGTCTCACTCTATGCTCTATGTGTGAGTTGGAAGTCTATTTTACAGTGTGATGCTATGGATCCTCGTTCTGATGCTCCATAGACTTACATTGGAAAAGTCACTTCCCAGATACACAGAATACAGTGTCACCCACAGAGTCTGCAGAGGAGCAGAACGGAGAGTATATTAACACACTCACACTACACTACACACAGATTTAGTAAAAAAAAAAAATTTAATAGAAGTAATTCTTTAAACTTCAATTGCCATTTCACAGTCAAAGCCTCCAATTCTGTAATCAGCCTCCTTCAGCCTCCTACAGCCTCCTTTTGTAATATTAAATTATCATCCTCTGTGTTAATAATTTTGCAGGAATTAGTATCATCTGCAAATATTAAAATTTTACTCTGCATCCCCTTTGCAAGGTCATTAAAAAATGAATGTATGTTAAAAAAGAAGAGGGCCCAATACTGACCGCTGTGATTCTCCACTGTTTACTGTGACCCTGTGACTGTGTATGTCTTAAGTTATTTGGAGGAGTAAAGGCAAATTGCCAACTGCAGTTAATAAAAGACTGAAAACAATCGATTTGGTAGGCAGTCCATATTTGATTAGCTCAGAACCATTGTTAATATGGCCGTTATTAGAACGTCATTTTATTGGCAGCACACCTTCTGTTTACATGGGACGTTGCGCTGTTAATAGCAACGATTTTTAAGAAAGCTTAAAAATGATGGTACCCTATGAATGAGCGTTTTTGTTCAGATGGACCGATAATCTGGAATGACTGTTCCTAGGAATGCTTGTTCCCCCATTATCTGCCCTTCTAAATGGGTCTTGAGAATAAAGCAAAGTCCTAAGAGGATGTGCAAGAAGATTCAGCTAAAAATAGCTGACTACAGAGACAATAGATTCCTTTCAGCGGCACAGAAAATGTAGTAAAATGGCGTTAGGTTTATTGTCCCTTTAAGAGACTGAGTACAGTGATGGGTTCATTAGATTACTGACAGGAAGTCTGTTGTTTGCAGGCCTCTCTCACCTCCAGTACCCATCATAACCCATCATAGTCCACAAATGTCTACAGAATATTAACCCCTTCACGGCACAAGACGCACAGTTACATCATATGTTGTGTCCCTGTCTTCGATGCGGGCTGGCAAGCAGAACACGCACCTTTCCTGGCAGATGATGGCGGATTTACTCAGCCATTAATCTACAAAACACTTAGATTATCTAAAATCAATTTCTTTAAACTACTTAGAGCATGGTGACCTAAGCTATGGCTTCATTCGAGATGGAAGCGCTGCAGATGTCGAAAGGGCAGTAGCTTAGAACATCGGCAATGTCTGGGGCTCCTATACTTGCACAGCATTACAACTTCTGTCGGCTGTAGATTAGAAAAATCAATTTATATATTTTCTTTTACTAAAAATCTTATTTAAATTGATGTATTTATTGTGCTGTGCTTATATAGCACCATTATAATCTGCAGCGTTTTCCAGTCATTATTGTCACTGTCCCCCAGGGGCAGAGGTCCCGACCAAGATCGGGCCCATGAGGGTGAGGAGCCTGCCGACACCAGCAGGAACTTCTACTGAATGTGTGTCCTTGGATGTACAGTATATTCCAGGGTGGAGGATATATATACTAGGATGGGGCCGAGGATAAGAGGCATATGTACCAGGATGGAGGATATATATACCAGGATGGGGCCCAGGATAAGAGGCATATATACCAGGATGGAGGATATATATACCAGAATGGGGCCCAGGATAAGGGACATATGTACCAGGATGGAGGATATACAGTATATACCAGGATGGAGGATATATATACCAGGATGGAGGATATATATATACCAGTATGGGGCCCAGGATAAGGGACATAGATACCAGGATGGAGGATATATATACCAGTATGGGGCCCAGGATAAGGGACATAGATACCAGGATGGAGGACAAACAGTACAGACCAATAGTTTGGACACACCTTCTCATTTAAAGATTTTTCTGTATTTTCATGACTATGAAAATTGTACATTCACACTGAAGGCATCAAAACTATGAATTAACACATGTGGAATTATATACTTGACAAAAAAGTGTGAAACAACTGAAATTATGTCTTATATTCTAGGTACTTCAAAGTAGCCGCCTTTTGCTTTGATGACTGCTTCGCACACTCTTGGCATTCTCTTGATGAGCTTCAAGAGGTAGTCACCGGGAATGGTTTTCACTTCACAGGCGTGCCCTGTCAGGTTTAATAAGTGGGATTTCTTGCCTTATAAATGGGGTTGGGACCATCAGTTGTGTTGTGCAGAAGTCTGGTGGATACACAGCTGATAGTCCTACTGACTAGACTGTTAGAATTTGTATTATGGCAAGAAAAAAGCAGCTAAGTAAAGAAAAACGAGTGGCCATCATTACTTTAAGAATATAATTCCAAACTAGGGATTGGATTACTTGTGATTTTAATGGTCGCTGACATCAAGCCTAGGACATTTAGTTGTGAAACTTTTGGGTGCAATTACTTAAGGGACTTATTGAACAGCCCATAAGTCCCATAGGTCATAGATACACTCACATAAACTGTTGATGCATTTGGTCTAGCACCTCCTGACTTCCGCAATGGCTGACTTCCTGACCCTCACCCGCTGTGCTCTATCATTAACCCCTTCTTTGGAAACTTCTTCTAGATTCTGCCTAAGATGTAACATCTTAGAGAATGCCCCACCAAGTTCCTCCTTTCCAGCTGCCTAACATAATACAACCAGAGACCTCTCAACCGTAGACTACACCTACCCCATCCAGGCATACACAAGTAGCCGACGGCACACAAGTCCAACGTGGCACAATGACCCCTCCCTTGGCACCTGTTTGGTTTCCGGTAATCACTACAAGTGCCAAAATATTGTAATATGAACACTAACTGACCAAAAACCTCAAATGTCCCCTGGGGATAGACATACCAAAGACTGATGATGACCTAGTGGTCCACGTCTCTGTCGTACAACACATGTGTCTATTCCCAACGTGGTTTGGTTTACGTTCATTTTTTTATGATTTCTCCTCTACATTACCCTACACTACAACCAATATTACAATTTGCCATGATCCCACCCAGTAAGAGCAAGTGGAGAATATGGCCTCCCCGAAGACCGAAGCATTTCATATGGCCGCCTACAGCCAAATAAGACTTACTATCGTTAAAAAAGACACAGGCATTAATATACGGGCAAGACGTTGAAAAACTTTAGATTTTTTTTTAAAGGTCACAACAAGACCTCGGTGTCAAGTTTAGTGACAAAGTCAAGATAAAAACGCGGCCCACCTGATCAATAGGTGCTCAAGTAAGGTCCCAAATCGTAAATATATAGTAGAAAAACTTGGCACTCGAGTGTCAAGTGTAGTGACATGGCAGAGCTGAACTGGCTAACTATTTCTTCACGACTCCAGTGTTCGTGAATCATGAGACAGCCTGCAGTCCTATGTAAAAACCACCGATGACCCAAGCAAAGGAAACAAAACTGAGCTAAGTGCTGGATATAAAACATGGAAAAATAATAATCAAATGCAGATGATCACGGCTACAAATGAAAGACCAGACTCACTATCTCACACAACATACACATCATCAGTACCTCTGCATCCTGCTCCTCCGTCGGTGTGTGGGGCATTATGTGACCCGGTAAGTGACACTCGCTCACACAGTGTCACCAATGCCGCCCTTTAGCCACACACAGGATGACATGGTGTCACACACACACTGAGTGACGGTCTCTTTGTGCCGGTCCCTCCCTGCATTTCCTGTGGATGTTCAGATACGGTTGTGAGCCTGCAGTTTGTGAACTCAGATCTGATACTTCTGGGTGGAACAAGTGACTGTGTGAATAGTACCCTTATATAGGGGTGCAGGAATCAATATTGGGGGACAACTAGATGTCGAGCCTCCAAAGCTTATTAGTTTTTCTTTTTAGCTATTTTTACTTTTCATGTTTTATGCTTATCTTACAGCACATATTTGTTGTGCATCTTTAAAAAACAAACAAACAAAAAAACAAACGTATTTAATCTGATACGTTTGTATTTACATAGAATATGATGGATAAACCACAAGTCGAATAGGTTTCCGTTTGACATACACACTCCTCGCAGATGTTGTCCTTGGTGGGATTTGAACTCAGGACTCTGCACGGCTACAGCGCTATCCACTGAGCCACCATGATGCCCCTCAATATAAAAACATGTATCTATTAAAGGGAACCTGTGAGCAGGTTTTTGCTACCAAATCTGACAGCAGCATGATGTGGGGGCAGAGACCCTGATTCCATAAATGTGTCATTTACTGGGCAGCTTGTTGTAGAATTGATAAAATATTTGTCTTATCAGCAAGAAGTTAGCACTAGAGGACTAGTAAATCTGCTGCCATGTAGTCCTCCATATTCATGAGTTTTGTATAGCTCCACCCCCACCGCTTATTGCCTATGCACAGTGTACAAGCTGCCAATCTTCGGTGTTGGCGGGGTTATACAGAGCTCAGAATTCAGAGACTGGTAGATCTGTTTCAGATAAAACAGAGATTTTATCAAAATTACAGTAAGCAGCCCAGTATGGGACACATCACTGGAATCAGGATCTCTGCCCCTACATCATGCAGCTCTCAGATTGGGTAGGAAAAATCTGGTGACAGATAAGCTTTAAAGTTGTCAAAAACGTGGGGTGAAAAAGATTTAATTTGGGCAGCACTGGACACTTTTGTATAATATTGAGGTGTACTGACTGGGAAAAGATTGGGATAAAAGGATTGGTCTTAAAATTTTGGATTTGAACATGTCTGATCTATTGTAGTACTGAAAGATGTGTCATTAACAATAACAACTTGATAATAACTTTTTTTTCTATAGCATCAAAATATTTGACAGCAATTAACATTTCAGATAATCGGCACAGCACACAAGAAGTCTTGGAGACGGGGGTGGGAGGTTCAGATTATTGAGGATGTTAGTGTTATGTCATTAGCGGAATAGAGGGCACAGGTAGGTTGGTAGACAGAGATGAGGGAGGAGATATAGGGTAGTGCAGAACTATGGAGAGCATTGTGAGTGAGAGACAAGTTTATATTGGACTCTGTAGTGGATGGGCAACCAGTGCAATGAATGGCATAAGGTTGAGGCATCGGTATAGCGGCTGGACAGGATTTTGATCCTGGCTGCTGTGTTCAGGATGGATAAGAGAGGAGAGCGTTTAGTAAGAGGGAGACCAATTAGTAAAGAGAATGTCTAAACGAGAATGAATAAGAGCAACAGTAAGAGTTTTTGCAGTCAAACGTAAGAAGATGTTTTAGAGGTGCAGGTAACATGAGTGAGCATGTGGTATCATAATCTTCATCATATTTCTGAGAATATCCTTTTGCGATTAATCTTGCTTTAAAACTGTGAATCTTGCCTTCTGAGTCATACTTGGTCTTAAAAACCCATTTACATTTGATTGCTTTCTTGCCTTGTGGTAGTCTGGTGAGTTTCCAAGCTTGAAGTTGATGAAGGAACTTCATTTCCTCATTAGCACAATTAATCCATGGACAGGTAGTTGTTGCATCTCATCCCATGACGGCCCTGCGGCACTGACTCAGGTAGTGTTTTGGCAAAGTAGAATAGACGCTTAGCTGGTATACCCTTGTTTGATCTCAAGGATCTCCTGACTTCAGGTTCACCTGATTTTTCTTCAGTGGTTGAAGAACCTAACAAACTTCTACATCCTTTTCCTTGTTATTTTGAAATTTTGACGGAGATTGTTGTTGGCAAATCTGCGTCAAATTGCATACATCTTTCACTTTCACAAAGTGTCCAGTTCCTTCTTTCTGCTACACCATTTTGTTCAGTGTTGTATGGTATAGTGATTAAACAAAAGCCCACAGGGTACAACAAATACATGATAGAAGGATCAGATAAGGACCGGTGTCCTAGATGAACCTGGAAGAAACTCCATATAACAACCTATTGTATAATGGATGCTTCAAATCTAAAAATCATTAATAAGCACAAATGTTTGGAAGTTGTGACACACAAATAATGTTAAAACTGCATGACAGATAAAAGATAGAACTGATAACTATATCCGGTGCTTGAAAAATCAAATGAGCAAGGCTCATAATATCTCAATATGTAGAAACAATCACAATATCAAGAGTTCTAATACATAGAAATAAGGTATGAACATGGCAATAGTCCCACTTGGGAAGATAGTTTATAAGTCACAGCACATGCAGTAGATGGCAAGTAAGCACTTGTAATATTGGTATACATTGGTCTGACTTCTAGGGAGCTGAGAATTAGTCAAGGAGCATGTGCGCGATATTGACGCAGCCAGTTCAATGGCCGATGTCTCAACTTTGAAGACATTACCACGACATGTTAGAATGTTCCATGAATGCAATACAAAATTATTATCAATACTGGGAATTGACGTAGTGCATTGGGGCATTAGAGGGGGTAACCGTAAAAAGATACTAACCCAAAAAGAAACTAGATGAATTACTAAATGAAACTATTAGTTTTGCACCATTCCTGTAGACGTCCTCCACTCACCAGCCTTTTTTCCTTTCCCTTTTATTTATGTGAAAAAATTAGTTCCCTTTTTAATGCCTTGTTGATATTTGACATCTGACATTTGTTGGTTTTTGATAACTTTTTGTCTTGATTCCACTCATCTGACAGCCACCTTGTTATGGCATTTGGATATGATCAATCATGTGAAATCAAGGACTGCGAGGGAAGTCAGTGCTAATATTGCGTTATACAACATTGCTTGATGAAAATAGCAAAAATAGACTGAACCAATGAACTTTGAACACTATGCTCTATTAAAAAGAATATTCTTTAGGTTTATATATCCCTTTTGTGGTTTTAATATTTGCATATTTGCCATATGTCCCACCCACAGGTTCATGGACCCATTGTGCCACAAGGTCAGATCTGCTTAGGAAGGGGCCTATAGCTAAGCGGCTACCAGGTGTTCACTGGGGCTCCTGAGGGTGGAGACAGACTGTGCTGCAGGTAGCCGCCAGGTACCACTCCTAGGCAGGTGCCGGTATTGCAGCTGCCAATCCCAGGAATCAGGTTCGCTGACACAGAGAGGTCACTGACAAGCAGGTAACAGAGACTGACGGACTGTACGGACAACATGAATATTGAAGATAGGTTTTTGTTCACACTCATAGATAACAGTAAACTGTTCTGGAGCTGGCCGCACTAGGACTATGGTCAGAGGCGTATCTAAGGGTTAGCAGTCGGGCATGTGCCCCGGGCACAAGTGGCAGTGGGGCGCAGTTGGGCCGCCCAATGCAAAGTGTCTCCCCCGTCGGCTGCGTTTGGCTGTTCCCCAGACTGGGAGCTGGCAGTTCTCTAAGCCAGAGGTCAAGTTGACAGACATCTCAGAGAGGCTGCAGCGCACTACCTGCCGGGCGAGAGAGACATCAGGAGCATGATCATGTGATCACGCTGCTGACATCACTCGCTGGCACAGCAGGGGCACGCATTGGTGGTAAGTGCTCCAGAGGATTTAATGTGTACAGAGGCGTTTACTGTGTGTAGAGGGAGATTTACTGTGTATGTGGGAAGTTACTGTGAGTGTGGGGGAGATTAGTGTAACGGGGATGGGGCAGATTTACTGTGTAAGGGGATATTTACTGTGTGTGAGTACTACTGTGTGTCCGGGTTTTTGTTGAGTGTGGGGATATTTACTGTGTTAGGGGAAATTTACCGTACATTGAAGATTTAGTGTAACAGGGCTGGGGAAGATTTACTATGTGTGGGGTATTTACTGTATGTGGGGGTATTTACTGTGTAGAGGAGATTTATTGTAATGGGGCTGTGGGAAATTTACTGTGTGTGTGGGGCAGTAGCGTAGCTACCAGGGGGGCAGAGTGGGCCATTGCCATCGGCTAGATACAGCTGACCGCATTGATGAGAGAGGGAGCGTTAAACTCCCTCTCCCATCATCCCCCTCTCAGCATCTGATGTCACCGACGCTGACACTGACAGGGGTCACGATGACGTCACTACCCGTCGCCTGCGGTCCGGAGGTGTGCAGGCACTCAGAGCAGCGGACGAACCAGGAAGAAGAGAGGTGAGTATTTATTTATTTTTTATGGGGGCTGCCTTATACTACAGAGTCTGCCTATGGGGGGGCTTCCATGTACTACAGAGTCTGCCTATGGGGGGACTTCCTTATACTACAGAGTCTGCCTATGCGGGGATTCCTTATGCTATAGAGTCTGCCTATGGGGGGGCTTCCTTATACTACAGAGTATGCCTATGTGGGCTGCCTTATATTACAGAATCTGTCTATGGGGGGCTGCCTTATACTACAGAGCCTGCCTATGAGGTATGCCTTATACTACAGAGTCTGCCTATGGGGAGATTCCTTATGCTATAGAGTCTGCCTATGGGGGCTGTTTTATTCTACAGAGTCTGTATATGGGGGCTGCCTTGTGCTATAGATTCTGCCTATGGGGGCTGCCTGTGCTATAGAATCTGCCTATAGGGGCTGCCTTATAATACAGAATCTGCCTATGGGGGCTGCTTTGTACTACAGAGTCTGCCTATGGGGGGCTGCCTAGTGCTATAGAGTCTGCCTATGAGGGCTGCCTTGTGCTATAGAGTCTGCCTATGGGGGGCTGCCTTATACTGCAGAGTCTGCCTATGGGGGCTGCAACTGCTGTACATACATAAAAAAAGTTTTCATCTTGGGACTCACCCGGGTGCCTGAGATGGGAGAGGATGAAGAGATGAGGTGGGTTCACAGTGTCCAGCGTCGGCAGTGAAGAGGAGAGGATCCCTGGAATTAGTGAGAGCAGTGTTCTCTGACGCTGATACGGGCAGGCCAGCATCAGACAGAGATAGGTAGGAGCCATATTCAAGCTGTGGCAGCCTTTTCAAATTTCTAACTTGGTCCTCTGTGCACACGCGGTTTCCTGCTTGCCCTCGCTCACAAGGGTGGCAGCCGCGCGCATGCACGAACAAGGGTGACAGCTGTGCTCGCACTGACACAGGCGGCAGCAGCTGGAAGCACCAGCTGGAGTTAACCTGACTCCAGGTATCAAGGTCGTCCCAGTCCAACGGCAAGCCCAACAGCTCTCAGACCCCTAAACCCTGGCCAGAGCACTTTCCTGTGATTGAAAAGTACGGGGACTTGGACACTTTTTTGAGGGCCTTTGAGAAGGCCTGCAGACAGTATCAGCTGCCGAATGATGAATGTGCCTGATAGCTGACCCCAGGGCTGAAAGGCAAAGCTCTGGAGGCGTTTGCTTCTCTCCCACCAGACCAAGATGAAGACTATGAGGCCATCAAGCAGGATCTGATAACAAAGTACCAGCTTACACCGGAGGTTTACTGTAGAAATCTCCGTAACCTCCAATGTGGCCCACACGACAGCTACGGTGATGTGGCATATGGACTCGGAACCCACTTTGACCAGTGGACCCAATGACTGTCAGTGACCACCTTTGCACAGCTGCGGGACCTGATGATCAAAGACCAGTTCTTGCATCTTTGTCCAGCTGAGGTGCAACAGTTCGTGATGGACAGAGAGTCCAAAGATGTGACTAAACCAGCGCAGATTGCCGATGCCTATGAGGCCAACCGTAAATCAGAAGTGCGGAAGCCAGTCACCACCAGCTGGAGAGGGGATAAGCCTGCAACCAACCACAGTGCCCCTGCCAGCCGACTCACCAGAGGCCCTGTCCCCGGTGTCAACAGCATGACCTACCACCGACTTTTGCCAGTGTTTTTTCTGCAAACGGACTGATCATATCAGCGCTCCCTGTCCAGAGAAGCAGAAGAACCCCCAGCCAAGGCCCTAGGGCCTACTGCAGCAGTTCTTTTGGTGGGGGGGTGGCTGGGAGGGTGTATGACAATATGCAGCATGTCACCATAGGGGGCCATGTTGCTACAGGCCTCAAGCACACTGGGGATTGGGGGCATGGGCTGTCCCCTACCAATGGCCCTGGTGCATATAGATTGGGGTGTCGGGAGCGAGGTGAAGGAAGTGGGGCTGTCCAATAACTTGCCCACTAATGTTTTATTGGGGACTGATTTGGGTGGATGGTTGCATATTATGTCCCTGACTCCCCTCTCCAATCAAATGCTGATGATAGCGATGGGAAATTGCATGTGCTACCTGACAATGCTTTACCGGTTAATGATGTACCTGATAATCATTTTTCTGAAAATGCCGAGGGTAATACTGATGATGCTGATGATGTGAATGTGCATGTTTTACCTGCCAACCATTTATTTCCTAAGAATGATGTGTTCACAGGTGCAGGAGTGCTCAGCCACGTCACTCTGCGGGGTGGTATGGCTGAGGAACCCCTAACAGGAGCAAGCGATGGTGCTCAAGGGGATGGGGAGATGCATGGGAACCGTGATGAAGGTAATGCCGTGCAACTGACCAGTGCCACAGAGGAAGGTAACTGCCCCATAAGTAGCACTGCTCCTGAGATGGTGGGGTTGGATGGGGAGGTAGAACCCATAGCAGTGCTGGCTGATGGGTCTGTGGAAATCTCTGGGGAGACAGCCTACGTAGCTGCTGTCACCTGCAGTCAGAGTGCCTGGAACACAGATAACATTCTGCCTTCTAGATCCTCCTCAGTCACAGGCGTAACTGAACCAGAGATGGACCCAGCATCACGAGCGGGAAGCCTGCATTCTACCGATCTGCAGCTTGCCCGAGGATGGGGAGGAAGACCCCCTCTTGGACATGCTGGCCCAAGCCAAGGCGGGTGGGTCCATCGAGGACGTGGAGTTAAGTGCCTTGTTAACCGAACCCCTGCGGTCGCAGTTGCGGACCACGCTGGAACCCTTCCGGGTCGTGTTCTCCAAACGACCTGGAAGGACTGAGCTAGCAGTCCATGAGGTGAACACCGGGAATCATGCCCCACTGCGGCGAACACCATATCGGATCTCCGAAGAGGTGCAGCAGGTTATGCGCCAGGAGATCAATGAGATGTTACAGCTGGGGATGATTCAACGGTCAAAGAGCCTCACCTGTAGTTCTCATGCCAAAGACAGATCGGAACACCCGGTTTTGCATGGACTATAGGGGCTCAACACCATCACAGCCTCTGACATGCACCCAATGCCGCGCATCGAGGAGCTGCTTGAGGGGTTCCACACATGGCTTGTAGCCAGCGCAGGGGAATGTGGTCAGTCACCACAGTGCAGGTGCGACCGCACAGGTAGGGCTGCAAACGTTGCAGGGCGCAGCCTGTTGTGAATTCTGTTCTCGAACTCCCTCCGGTGGTTATGAATGGTACTTCGGCGAGTTCTGTCCATGGACTCCCTCTGGTGGCTGTGAGTGGAGCTGCTGGTTCTGAGGTTCCTTCCTCAGCTGACTTCGTTTAGTTCTAGGCTGCTGCTCTATTTAACTCCACTTAGATCGTTACTTGATGCCAGCTGTCAATGTCCTAGTACTGGTTCAGTTCTCTCTTGGATCTTTCAGATGACCTGTCTACTTCAGCAAAAGCTAAGTCCCTGCTAGCTTATTTGTTTACCATTGTTTTCTTGTCCAGCTTGCTATCATGATTTTGCCTTGCTAGCTAGAAGCTCTGGGATGTAGAGTGGCACCTCCACGCCGTGAGTCGGTGCGGGGTCTCTTTTGCACACTCTGCGTGTTTTTTTGGTAGTTTTTATGCTGACCGCAAAGATACCTTTTCTATCCTCAAGTCTGTTTAGTTAAGTCCGGCCTCCTTTGCTGAAACCTGTTTCATTCCTGTGTTTGTGACTTCCATCTTAACTCACAGTCAATATGTGTGGGGGGCTACCTATTTCTTTGGGGAATTTCTCATCAGGTCATTCCTAGTGCTCCTAACCACCAGGTCATCATAACAGCAGCCATGGCCAGGCACTCCTTCTTGATGGTGGAATAGGCCACTTCTCTCGGCAGAAGTTTCCAGCTCAGGTACAACATGGGGTGCTCTTGGTTCCCCGAGTCCACCTGGCTGAGCACAGCACCGAGGCCAAACTTGCTGGTATTGGTCTGCACCAGGAACGGTCGACTGCTGTCGACTGCTTTTAACACAGGAGAGTTGCACAGGGCTGTTTTCAAAGCCTGGAAGGCCCCCTCACAGCCGTCGGTCCAGTCGACTATTTGGGGTAGCTTCGTCCTGGTGAGGTCCATCAAGGGTTTTGCCAGGCTACTATAGTTCTGTACAAAGCGCCTATAGTACCCTGCAGTGCCCCGGAAGGACATCATCTGCTTCTTGGTCCTGGGGGTGGGCCAGGATGCGATCGCGTCCACTTTCCCAGGCTCTGGCCTTATGGAGTGCCCCAGGTAGTGGACCTTTCTTATGCCCATCTGGCACTTTCCCGGGTTGATGGTCAGACCGGCTTGGTAAATTCGCCTGTGCACCTCCTGAAGATGCCGCAGGTGTTCGTCCCAGGAGGAACTGAAGATGGCAATGTCATCCAAATACGCCACCGCGTACTTCTCCAGTCCCTGAAGCAGGTAGTTGACCATCCGCTGAAAAGTGGCAGGGGCATTCTTCATGCCGAAGGGCATGACCATGGACTCATACAGTCCTAAGGGTGTGATAAAGGTGGACTCCTGCACCTCGGGGTTCAGAGGAATCTGCCAGTATCCTCGACTCAGATCCATTATGGTCAGATATTCTGCACCAGCTAACCTCTCAAGCAGCTCCTCGATGCGCGGCATTGGGTGCCTGTCAGAGGCTGTGATGGCGTTGAGCCCCCTGTAGTCCACGCAGAACCAGGTGGTCCGATCCTTCTTCGGCATGAGCACTACAGGTGAGGCCGACGTGCTTTTGGACCGTTGAATCACCCCCAGCTGTAACATCTCATCGATCTCCTGGCACATAATCTGCTGCACCTCTTTGGAGATCTGATATGGTGTTCACCGTAGTGGGGCATGATTCCCGGTGTCCACCTCATGGACAGCTAGGTCAGTCCTTCCAGGTTGGTTGGAGAACACGACCCGGAAGGGTTCCAGCGTAGTCCGCAACTGCGACCACTGGGGTTCGGTTAACAAGGCGCTTACGTCTACGTCCTCGATGGACCCACTGGCCTTGGCTTGGGCCAGCATGTCCAGGAGGGGGTCTTCCTCCCCATCTTTGGGCAGGTTGCAGACCAGTAGGATGCAGGCTTCACATTAGTGAAGAGTCTTCATCATATTGACGTAAAAAGCCTTTCGCCTACCCCGAACGTGGTCAAGAGTGACCACGTAGGTGACTGGGTTGAGTTGTTGGTGGACGACGTATGAGCCTTCCCAGGTTGCCTCAAGCTTATCCTTTGGTACGGGGTCCAGCACACACACCTTTTGACCCCTATCATAGGTTCGCTCCTGGGCGTTCTGGTCGTACCAAATCTTCTGATCAGCCTGAGCCTGCGTCATGTTGTCATGCACCAACTGCATCAAGGTCTGCATTTTGTCACGGAAGGGCATGACATACTCCACTATGGACACTTCAGAAGGGTTCGGCTCATTTTCCCAGGATTCCCTTACCAACCCAAGGGGTCACTGGATTCGCCTGCCGTACTGGAGCTCGATGGGGGAGAACCCCGTTGAGGCCTGTGGAACCTCTAGGTAAGCTAATAGCAGGTGTGGGAGATACCGCTCCCAGTCTCGTCTGGTCTCAACCAGAATGCGTAGCATGTTTGATGGTACCGTTGAAGTGCTCACACAAGCCATTGGTCTGTGGGTGATACGCACTCGATACCAGACGCTTCACCTGCATTTTCTTACTGAGAGCCTCCATTAGGCGAGACATGAATTGGGTCCCGTAATCTGTAAACATCTCCCTGGGAAATCCTACCTGTGAAAAGATGGCCAACAGTTCATCCGCCACCTTATCCGTCCTAGTTGAGGACAGAGCCACTGCCTCTGGGTACCGGGTAGCGTAGTCTACCAGAGTGAGGACTTATTGCTTTCAACAGCACCTGCGGACGGGCCCACAATGTCCACCATGATCCTCTGGAAAGGCTCCTCTATCACTGGTAAAGGGATCAGGGGAGCCTTAAGAGCAGGCACCGCCTTCCCCATGAGCCCAAGTCCAGTTCCCTTCCACCGCATAGGGACTGTGATTGTGCTATTGAATTGATTCCAGGCTGTAAGTTCCCTAAGGGCCGACTTTTCAACCTGACTGTGCCAGAACATACCGCCATGCGGAGCTATGTTAAGGAGTCCTTGGAGAAGGGGCATATTCGGCCATCTTCTTCACCATTGGGAGCAGGTTTTTTTTTGTTGCCAAAAAAGATGGCTCCTTGAGACCCTGTATTGATTATCGCCTCTTGAATAAAATCACGGTCAAATTCCAATACCCTTTGCCTTTGCTTTCTGATCTGTTTGCTAGGATTAAGGGGGCTAGTTGGTTTTCTAAGATTGACCTTCGAGGGGCATATAATCTTGTTCGTATTAAGCAGGGTGACGAATGGAAAACTGCGTTTAATACGCCCGAAGGCCATTTTGAATACCTTGTGATGCCATTCGGACTCTCTAATGCTCCATCTGTGTTTGTCCTTCATGCATGATATATTTCGGAATTATCTTGATAAATTCATGATTGTATATTTGGATGATATTTTGATTTTTTCAGATGATTGGGAGTCTCATGTGAAACAAGTCAGGATGGTATTTCAGATCCTTCGTGATAATGCCTTGTTTGTGAAGGGGTCTAAGTGCCTCTTTGGAGTACAGAAGATTTATTTTTTGGGCTTCATTTTTTCTCCCTCATCTATAGAAATGGATCCGGTTAAGGTTCAGGCCATTCATGATTGGATCCAGCCCACATCCGTGAAGAGTCTTCAGAAATGTTTGGGCTTTGCTAATTTTTATCGCCGTTTCATTGCCAACTTCTCCAGTGTGGTTAAACCCCTGACCGATTTGACGAAGAAAGGCGCTGATGTGACGAATTGGTCCTCTGCGGCTGTTTCTGCCTTTCAGAAGCTTAAACGTCGATTTACTTCTGCCCCTGTGTTGCGTCAGCCGGATGTTTCTCTTCCTTTTCAGGTTGAGGTTGACGCTTCTGAGATTGGGGCAGGGGCCGTTTTGTCTCAGAGGAATTCTGATGGTTCCTTGATGAAACCGTGTGCCTTCTTTTCTCGAAAGTTTTCGCCTGCGGAACGCAATTATGATGTCGGCAATCGTGAGTTGTTGGCTATGAAGTGGGCATTTGAGGAGTGGCGACATTGGCTTGAGGGGGCCAAGCACCGTATTGTGGTCTTGACCGATCATAAGAATCTGATTTATCTCGAGTCTGCCAAACGGCTGAATCCTAGACAGGCCCGATGGTCCCTGTTTTTCTCCCGTTTTGATTTTGTGGTCTCGTATCTTCCGGGTTCTAAGAATGTTAAGGCTGATGCCCTCTCTAGGAGCTTTTTGCCTGATTCTCCTGGGGTCCTTGAGCCGGTCGGTATTCTGAAGGAAGGGGTGATTCTTTCTGCCATCTCCCCTGATTTACGACGGGTTCTTCAGGAATTTCAGGCTGATAAACCGGACCGCTGTCCAGTGGGGAAATTGTTTGTTCCTGACAGATGGACTAGTAAAGTGATTTCGGAGGTTCATTGTTCTGTGTTAGCTGGTCATCCTGGGATTTTTGGTACCAGAGATTTGGTTGGTAGGTCCTTTTGGTGGCCTTCTTTGTCACGGGATGTGCGTTCTTTTGTGCAGTCCTGTGGGACTTGTGTGCGGGCCAAGCCTTGCTGTTCTCGCGCTAGTGGGTTGCTTTTGCCTTTGCCGGTCCCTGAGAGGCCTTGGATGCATATTTCTATGGATTTTATTTCGGATCTTCCGGTTTCCCAGAGGATGTCAGTTATCTGGGTGGTTTGTGACCGGTTTTCTAAGATGGTTCATTTGGTACCTTTGCCTAAGTTGCCTTCCTCTTCTGATTTGGTTCCGTTGTTTTTTCAGCATGTGGTTCATTTGCATGGCATTCCGGAGAATATTGTGTCCGATAGAGGTTCCCAGTTTGTTTCTAGGTTTTGGCGGGCCTTTTGTGCTAGGCTGGGCATTGATTTGTCTTTTTCTTCCGCATTTCATCCTCAGACAAATGGCCAAACCGAGCGAACTAATCAGACTTTGGAAACTTATTTGAGATGCTTTGTGTCTGCTGATCAGGATGATTGGGTGGCTTTCTTGCCATTGGCCGAGTTTGCCCTTAATAATCGGGCTAGTTCTGCTACCTTGGTTTCACCCTTCTTTTGTAACTCTGGTTTTCATCCTCGTTTTTCTTCGGGGCAGGTTGAGCCTTCTGATTGTCCTGGGGTGGACTCTGTGGTTGACAGGTTGCAGCAAATTTGGGCTCATGTTGTTGACAATTTGGTGTTGTCTCAGGAGGGGGCTCAGCGTTTTGCTAACCGTCGTCGGTGTGTTGGTTCCCGGCTTTGGGTTGGGGATTTGGTCTGGTTGTCTTCCCGTCATGTCCCTATGAAGGTTTCTTCCCCTAAGTTTAAGCCTCGGTTTATTGGCCCTTATAGGATTTCTGAGATTATCAATCCAGTGTCTTTTCGTTTGGCCCTTCCAGCCTCTTTTTCCATCCATAATGTTTTTCATAGATCTTTGTTGCGGAAATTTGTGGTGCCCGTTGTTCCCTCTGTTGATCCTCCTGCCCCGGTGTTGATTGATGGGGAGTTGGAGTATGTGGTTGAGAAGATTTTGGATTCTCGTTTTTCGAGGCGGAAGCTTCAGAATCTTGTCAAATGGAAGGGTTATGGCCAGGAGGATAATTCTTGAGTTGTTGCCTCCGATGTTCATGCTGATGATTTGGTTCGTGCCTTTCATTTGGCTCGTCCTGATCGGCCTGGGGGCTCTGGTGAGGGTTCGGTGACCCCTCCTCAAGGGGGGGGGTACTGTTGTGAATTCTGCTCTTGGGCTCCCTCCGGTGGTTGTAAGTGGTAGCGCTGCTGTCTCTGAATCGCAGCATTTATCTGGTGTGTTCACTTTTTGCAATTTTGACTGGGCTATTTAGTCTTGCTTCACCCTTTAGTCAGTGCCAGTTGTCCATTGTTCCTGGAGGATTCACATCCCTGCCTGGTCTCTTCTGCTTTGCAGTTCATTTCAACAAAGATAAGTTCTGGCCTTGATTTTTGCTGTCCACATGCTGTGGCCTTATGGTTCAGTTCTTTTCCATGTTTTTGTCTTGTCCAGCTTGGTCTGTATAAGGATTTGTTTAGCCAAGCTGGTATCTCTGGAGATGCAGATATACCCTCCATATCTTTAGTTAGCTGTGGAGATTTTGTATTTTCTGTGGTGGATATTTTCTAGTGTTTTAATACTGACCGCATAGTACTCTGTCCTATCCTTTCTATTTAGCTAGAAGTGGCCTCCTTTGCTAAATTCTCATTTCAGTCTGTGTATGTTTTTTCCCTCTCCTCTCACAGTCAATATTTGTGGGGGGCTGCCTATCCTTTGGGGATTTTCTCTGAGGCAAGATAGTTTTCCCTTTTCTATCTCTAGGGGTAATTAGTCCTCCGGCTGTGTCGAGATGTCTAGGGAGCGCTAGGTACATTCCACGGCTACTTCTAGTTGCGGTGTTAAGTTCAGGGTCTGCGGTCAGTACAGGTACCACCTTCTCCAGAGTACATCTCATGCTGCTCTTAGGCCACCAGATCATAACACCCATGCCTTCTGGAACAGGCTGTACCAGTTTTGGCTGGTATTAGGTGGGAGAGGGAATGAGGGATTTAGAGAGAGATGGCTTACGCAGCACAGAGCCATATAAATTCCACAGTGATCCCAGTGTTGGCATACTGGGCTCACATTACAATTATATAGAAAGGGGAAGGAGTTACCTGCAGGCTTAGAATTCCAGCCTTCTGCTGACAGGCACAGGAAACTGCAGCTGAGAGCCCTGTATGTGTAACTGAACTTCTTCCTATTTCCTGACAGGCATCGTGTCTAGTGTGTTGGGCCGCCCTCCTCGGGTCTGGCCTCATGTCTGGTGTGTTGGCGATCCAACACACCAGACACGAGGCCAGACCCCGGCCCAACACACCAGACACAAGGCCAGACCAGATGCGGGTGGCCCAACACAAGAGGCACAAGGCCAGTCCTGAAGCGGGTGGCTCAACGCGAGACGTGAGGCCACACCCGTGGCGGGAGGCCTAATACACCAGACACGAGACCACACCCGATGCGGGCCCCCAACACACCAGAAAAGAGGCCAGACCCAAAACGGGCAGCCCAGCACACCACACACGAGGCCAGACCCAAGGTGGCCGGCCCAACACATCAGACACGAGGCCAGGCCCGGGGCAAGTGGCCCACCAGGCATAAGACTAGAACTGTGGCGGGTGGCCAAACACACAAGACATGAGGACAGATCCAAGGTGGGCGGCCCACCACACCAGACACGAGGCCAGACCCAAGGCGAGCGGCCCACCACACCAGACAGGAGGCCAGACCAGAAGCGGGCCACCCAACACACTAGATACAAGGCCAGACCCGAGGTGGGCGACCCAGCACACAGCCTGCTTTGGGTCTGGACTCGTGTCTGGTGTGCTGGGCCTCCCGCCTCAAATGTGTGTCCTCATGTCTGGTGTGTTGGGTCTCCTGCCTCAGGTCTTGCCTCATGTTTGGTCTGATGGGCCAATCGCCTTGGGTCTGTCCTCGTGTCTGGTGTGTTGTGCCACCCACCTCAGGTCTGGTCTCGTGTCTGGTGTGTTGAGCCGCTCACCTGGGGTCTGTCCTCGTTTCTGGTGTGTTGGGTTGCCTGCCTCGGGTCTGGCCTCTTGTCTGGTGTGTTGGGCCACCCGCCTCGGGTCTGGCCTCGAGTTTGGTGTGGTGGGCCACCCGCTTTGCATCTGGCCTCATGTCTGGTGTGGTGGGCTGCCTGCCTCGGGTCTGGCCTCGTGTCTGGTGCGGTGGGCCACCCTCCTCGGGTCTGGCCTTTCGTCTGGAGTGGTGGGCCACCAGCATTGGGTCTGACCTCATGTCTGATGTGTTGGGCCGCCTGCCTCGGGTCTGGCCTCGTTTCTGGTGTGTTGGGCCACCCGCCTCGGGTGTGGCCTCGTGTCTGGTGTGGTAGACCGCCCGCCTCGGGTCTGGCCTTGTGTCTGTAGTGTTGGTCAGCCCGCCTGGGGTCTGGCCTCATGTCTGGTGTGTTGGTCCACCCACCTTGGGTCTGGCCTCATGTCTAGTGCATTAGGCCGCCCTCCTCGGGTCTGACCTCGTGTTTGGTGTGTTAGGTCGAGGTGAGACCCAAGGCGAGGGACCGAAAACACCAGACACTAGGCCAGACCTGAAGCAGGCTGCCCCACACACCAGACAAAAGGCCAGACATGAGGCCAGACCCCAGGCAGACGGCACAACACACCAAACATGAGGCCAGACCCGAGGCAGGCATCCCAACAAACTAGACATGAGGCCACAGCTGAGGTGGGTGGCCAAACACAACAGACACGAGGCCAGACCCAAGTCCGGCGGCGCAGCACACCAGATATGAGGCCAGACCCAAGGCGGGCGGCCCAACACACCAGACACGAGGCCAGACCAAAGGCGGGCGGCCCACCACACCAGACAAGAGGCCAGACCCAAGGCAGTCAGCCCAACACACCAGATACGAGGCCAGACCAGAGGCAGGCGACTCAACACACAGCCTGCTTCGTTTCTGGCCTCGTGTCTGGTGTTGGACTGCCCGCCTCGGGTCTGGACTAGTGTCTGGTGAGTTGGGTTGCCCGCCTCGGTTTTGGCCTCATATCTGGTGTGTTGGGCCACCCTGATCGGGTCTGGACTCATGTCTGGTGTGTTGGGCTGCCCGCCTCAGGTTTGGCCTCTTATCTGAAGTGTTGGGCAGCCAGCCTGGAATCCGGCCTCATGTCTGATGTGATGGGCTGCCTGCCTCGAATCTGGCCTCATGTCTGATGTGTTGGGCTTCCTTCCTCGGGTCTGGTCTCGTGTTTGGTGTGTTGGGTCGAGGACAGACCACAGGCAGGCGGCCCAACACACCAGACACGAGACCAGACCAAGACGGGCGGCCCAACACACCAGACACGAGGCCAGACCCAAAGCGGTCGGCCCAACACATCAGACACGAGGTCAGAAAGGAGGCAGGTGACCCAACACACAGCCTGCTTCCGGTTTGGCCTCGTGTCTGGTATGTTGAGATGCCCGCATTGGGTCTGGCCTCATGTCTAGTGTGCTGGGCCACCCGCCTCGGGTCTGGCCTCGTGTCTGGTGTGGTGGGCTGCCTGCCTCAGGTATGGTATCGTGTCTTGGGTGGTGGGCCTCCCGCTTTGGGTCTGGCCTTGTGTGTGGTGTAGTGGGCCGCCCGCCTCGGGTCTTGCTTCGTGTCTGGTGTGATGGGCTGCCTGTCTCGGGTCTGGCCTCATGTCTCTTATGCTGGGCTGCCCGCCTCGGGTCTGGCCTCGTATCTGGTGTGTTGCTCCACCCGCCTCGGGTCTGGACTTGTGTATGGTGTGGTGGGTCGCCTGCCTCGGTTCTCGCTCCGTGTCTGGTGTGGTGGGCCACCTGCCGTTGGTCTAGTCTCGTGTCTAGTGTATTGGGCCGCCCATCTCAGGTCTGGCCTCATATCTGTTGTGTTGGGCCACCCTCCTCGGGTCTGGACTCCTGTCTAGTCTGTTGGGCCGCCGCCTCGGGTGTGTCCTCGTGTCTGGTGTGTTGAGCCTCTCGCATCGAGTCTGGCCTCATGTCTGGTGTGGTGGGCCGCTCGCCTCGGGTCTGGCCTCGTATCTGGTGTGGTGGGCCGCCCGCCTCAGGTATGGTATTGTGTCTTGTGTGGTGGGCCTCCCGCTTTGCGTCTGGCCTGGTGTATGGTGTTGTGGGCCGCCCGCCTCGGGTCAGGCCTCGTGTCTGGTGTGGTGAGCTGCCTGTCTCGGGTCTGGCCTTGTGTCTGGTGTGTTGAGGTGCTCCCCTCGGTTCTGGCCTCGTGTCTGGTGTGGTGGGTAGCCTGCCTCAGGTCTGGCCTCATGTCTCTTGTGTTGGGCTGCCCGCCTCGGGTCTGGCCTCATATCTGGTGTGTTGCTCCACCTACCTCGGGTCTGGACTTGTGTCTGGTGTGGTGGGCCGCCCGCTTTGGGTCTGGCCTTGTTTATGGTGTGGTGGGTTGCCCGCCTCGGGTCTGGCTTCGTGTCTGGTGTGGTGGGCCACCTGCCGTCGGTCTGGTCTCGTGTCTAGTGTGTTGGGCCGCCCATCTCAGGTATGGCCTCGTATCTGTTGTGTTGTGCTGCCGTCCTCGGGTCTAGCCTCATGTCTAGTGTGTTGGGCCACCCGCCTCGGTTCTGTCCTCGTGTCTGGTGTGTTGGGCCGCCCACCTGGGGTCTGTCCTCCATTCTACTGTGTTGGGTCACCTGCTTCGGGTCTGGCCTCATGTCTGGTGTGTTGGGCTGCCCGCCTCAGGTCTGGCCTCGTGTCTGTGTTGGGCCGCCTGCCTTGAATATAGCCTCGTGACTGGTGTGTTTGGCCGACCCACCTGGGGTCTCGCCTCGTTTCTGATGTGCTGGGCTGCCGACCTCAGTTTGGCCTCGTGTCTGGTGTGATGGGCCGCCTGCCTCGGATCTGGCCTCATGTCTCTTGTGTTGGGCTGCCCGCCTCGGGTCTGGCCTCATATCTGGTGTTTTGCTCCACCCACCTCGGTTCTGGACTTGTGTCTGGTGTGGTGGGCCGCCCGCTTTGGGTCTGGCCTTGTTTATGGTGTGGTGGGTTGCCCGCCTCGGGTCTGGCTTCGTGTCTGGTGTGGTGGGCCACCTGCCGTCGGTATGGTCTCATGTCTAGTGTGTTGGGCCGCCCATCTCAGGTCTGGCCTCGTATCTGTTGTGTTGGGCTGCCCTCCTCGGGTCTGGCCTCATGTCTAGTGTGTTGGGCCACCCGCCTCGGTTCTGTCGTCGTGTCTAGTGTGTTGGGCCGCCCACCTGGGGTCTGTCCTCGTTTCTACTGTGTTGGGTCACCTGCTTCGGGTCTGGCCTCATGTCTGGTGTGTTGGGCTGCCCGCCTCAGGTCTGGCCTCGTGTCTGGTGTGGGGCCGCCCACCTGGGGTCTGTCCTCGTTTCTAGTGTGTTGTGTCGCCTGCCTCGGGTCTGGCCTCATGTCTGGTGTGTTGGGCCGCCTGCCTCAGGTGTGGCCTCGTGTCTAGTGCGTAGGGCCGCCCTCCTCGGGTCTGGCCTCGTGTCTGGTGTGGTGGGCCGCCCGCCTCGGGTCTGGCCTAGTTTCTGGTGTGTTTGACCGCACGCCTCGGGTGTGGCCTCATGTTCTGGTGTGTTGAGCCGCTCGCCTCGGTTCTTGCCTCGTTTCTGGTGTGGTGGGCCGCGTGCCTCGAGTCTAGCCTCATGTCTCCTGTAGTGGGCTTCCTGCCTCGGTTCTGGCCTTGTGTCTTGTGTGTTGCCCCGTCCGCCTTGGGTCTGACCTTGTGCATGGTGTGGTGGGCCGATATGAAAAAATGAAAAAAACAGGCGCACTGCCATATAAAGAATATGAAAGCCGGGGTGCAACCAGTAGAAAAACAACAATGAAAATTAGAAACAAAAGACACTACTGAAGTTATGCCCACCACCGCAACCGTTCTAATATGAAAAATATCCACTTTATTAGTACACAACAATTAAAACATAATTAAAAATACCCATACAACTGTCCCCACTCTGGGTACATAGCATAAACCTCAATACATAACCTGGTATACAGTAATATATGCATACATGCATAAATTTAAGATATAATACATATTCCTCACTCTATGGCTCATGGGGCACCTAGAAGACTCCTATCCATATGAAAACATCAAAAAAGAGTCAATCAAAAATACTTTGTTAGAAATAACCTAATAGATGCCCCCCTATCCAAGGCAAGAGGGGGCCCAAATGGCCAGCAAGATAGCTGGTGAACCAACCCCCCTCAAAGTATTATAGAAGGAGGGTCCATGGTGAAATCAGAATAAAGAGTGAAAGAATATTACCCAGTATGGTCTAATCGCATGAGAGGTAACCAGGTTCAGAGGTCCCAGAGCGAAGGGCAGGACATAGCCCCATGAGTATTGCCTCCAAAGTGAGGCTTCGTCAGGGGAAGTACTTCAGTAGTGTCTTTTCTTTCTAATTTTCATTGGTGTGGTGGGCCACCCGCCTCAGGTCTGGCTTCGTGTCTGGTGTGGTGGGCCACCCTCCTCAGGTGTGGCCTCGTATTTGCTGTGTTGGGCCACCCTCCTCGGGTCTGGCCTCGTGCCTGATGTGTTGTCGGCCCAACACACCAGACACGAGGCCAGTCCCAAGGCAGGCGACCCAACACACCAGACATGAGGCCAGACCGTGGCGGGCAGCACAAAACACCAGGCACGAAGCCAGACCTGAGGCGGGCAGCCCAACACACCAAACACGAGGCCATACCCGAAGCAGGTGGCCCAACACACGAGATGCGAGGCAACACCCGAGACGGGAGGCCCAATACACCAGACACGAGTCCACACCCGAGGCGGGCCACCCAACACACCAGACATGAGGCCAGACCTGATTCAGGCCATCCAACACACCAGACATGAGGCCAGACCCGAGGTGGGCGGCCCAACACACGAGACATGAGGCCAGACCCAAGGCGGCCGGTCCAACACATCAGACACGAGGCCAGACCCGAGGCGGGCAGCCCACCACACCACACATAAGGCCCGTCTCGAGGTGGGAGGCCCCCCACACCAGACACAAGGCCAGAACTGTGGCAGGCGGACCAACACATGAGACAAAAAGAAAGACCCAAGGTGGGTGGCCCACCACACTAGACATGAGGCTAGACCCGAGGCATGCTGCCCACTACACCAGACACAAGGCCAGACCAGAAGTGGGCAGCTCAACACACCAGACACAAGTCCAGACCCGATATTAGCGACCCAACACACCAGACACGAGACCAGACCCAAGGCGGGCGGCCAACACACCAGACACGGGGCCAGAGCCATGGCGGGTGGCCCAACACACCAGACACAAGGCCAGACCCGAGGCGGGCAGCCCACCACACCAGACATAAAGCCAGTCTCGAGGCAGGCGGCCCCCCACACCAGACACAAGGCCAGACCCGTGGCGGGCGGCCCAACACACGAGACAAGAGGAAAGACCCGAGGCGGGTGGCCCTCCACACTAGACACGAGGCCAGACCCGAGGCGGGCTTCACACCAGACCAGACACGAGGCCAGACCCGAGGCGAGTGGCATAACACACCAGACACAAGTCCAGACCCAAGATTGGCCACCCAACACACCAGACACGACACGAGACCAGACCCGAGGCGGGCGGCCCAACACACCAGACACGAGGCCAGAGCCATGGCGGGTGGCCCAACACACCAGACACGAGGCCAGACCCGGGGCGGGTGGCCCACCACACCAGACATGAGGCCAGACGTGATGCGGGCAGCCCACCACAGCAGACACGAGGCCAGACCTAAGGCGGGTGGCCCAACACACCAGACACGAGGCCAGACCTGAGGGGGGCCGCCCAAAACACCAGACACGAAGCCAGACCTGAGGACGGTGGACCAACACACCAGACACGAGGCCAGACCAGAGTCGAGCCGCTCAACACACAAGACACGAGGACAGAGCCGCGGCGGGTGGCCCAACACACCAGACACGATGTCAGACCTGAGGCTGGTGGCCCAAAACACAAGGCCAGGCATAAGGCGGCAAACCCAAAGTACAAGACATGAGGTCAGCGCCAATACACGACACACACTTTGAGCTTCTGAACAATCACTTTCTTACATATGAACTTGCAGGCAATGAGCAGCTAACACCACCAGCAATCAGCTGTTTCTGCTGGGAGAAGTACTGGCCTCTGCAGAACTTATTCAGCATTACACAGTATTACACAGCCCCCAGTGATGGGATGGGTGACTAATAGTGATGAGCGACTATACTCGTTGCTCTGGTTTTCCCGAGCACACTCGGGTGATCTCCGAGTGTTTGTTAGTGTTCGGAGATTTCGTTTTCATCAAGGCATCTGAATGATTTCCAGCTATTAGCCAGCTTGAATACATGTGGGGATTCCCTAGCAACCAGGCAACCCCCACATGTACTCAGCCTGGCTAGTAGATATAAATCATTCAGCTGAGACGATGAAAACTAAATCTCTGAACACTAACAAATACTTGGAGAACACCCGAGCGTGCTCGGGAAAACCCGAGCAACGAGTATATTCGCTCATCACTAGTGACTATGTATTACATGGATCTTCTGAGTCTTCCAGAACTTGATCTGCTCTTTGTATTGGCTCCTCACTGTGGCTAATAGAGGGAGAGCATAGTTGGACCTCACCCTCTATTACATTCATATGTTTTAATACAGACAGGGATGGTACAGTTGGTACTCCATGAGTCTGTTGTTGGATATTCTTACCATTTATGTTCACAAACCATAGCATTTTGTAACAAAACTGTGCAAAGTGCTAGTGTTCTCTGTTGTCAGCACTTTTGCTGCGGTCAGGAATTCCAGTATGGAGTCCAGTGTGTTCCTTTAGTATATAGAGCAGTAGGTGATATGTACTAAAAGAAGTGTCTCTTATAGGAATTGGCCAAACTTTGGAAGGATGATTTAGTACCTACTAGTCATCCTGTCCTTACCACTCATCATTCTTATAGAGGTTGTCCGGTCACAAGATATTGTTGAACTATTATTGTAATTTGTCATCAATGTAAGATCAGTGGGATTCCGACACTCGGCATGCCTACAAATCAGCTGTTTACGCCAACGGTGGTCAGAGGTAAACACTGAACGGAACTGCACAGCTTCATTCACAGTGTAGTGGCCGCTGCTGGCTACTGGAGATCAGCTTCTATTCAAAAGCAGAGCTCATCATTATCAAGTAACCAGACAACTCTTTTAAAGGGAACCTGTCACCCCCAAAATCGAAGGTGAGCTAAGCCCACCTGCATCAGGGGCTTATCTACAGCATTCTGTAATGCTGTAGATAAGCCCCCGATGTATCCTGAAAGATGAGAAAAAGAGGTTAGATTATACTCACCTGGGCGGGCAGTCCAATCCGATGGGCGTCGCGGTCCGGTCCGGGGCCTCCCATCTTCATAGGATGATGTCCTCTTCTTGTCTTCACGCTGCGGCTCTGGCGCAGGCTTACTTTGCCCTGTTGAGGGCAGAGCAAAGTACTGCAGTGCTTTCAGGATACATCGGGGGCTTATCTACAGCATTACAGAATGCTGTAGATAAGCCCCTGATGCCAGTGGGCTTAGCTCACCTTCGATTTTGGGGGTGACAGGTTCCCTTTAAAGTCCCCAGACACAAGTCACTTCTTTGGAGGCAATTTGGAACCTCTATTATATTTGCCAAAAATAAAAATGATGCTGCATGCAATGCAAAGGACACCTTGGCATTACCCAATAGACCCTGATAAGAGTCAACGGCAACTTATCTCTGAGATAAAAATGTTGAAATTCAACATGCTGATCCTTCTTTCCCTGACATCATCTGTCGGGAGAAAGTTGGAACGTCCCCCATGCACATGAGGCGTCGGATGTTCCCTCCAAAATCAGTGAGTTCACCAACTTATCTAATATGTATGGGGGTCTTTAGCTTGCTGAGGGTACATTGTATATTAGTCTGTAAGAGCAGAGTGTCCACTGTACTAGATTGTGAGCTCCTATGAGCAGGTTGCATGTCTTTCTTTCCAGGATCGGCTCTCCTGAGCTTATAATTACGTACAGCAATATGCAGCAGGACAGATGAGATCCAGGGAGATATCCGATCGCCAGAAATGGGGTCAGGAAGGAATTTTTTTCCCCCCTGAGGGGGGGTTTCTTCGCCTTACTCTGGATCTTTGGATCCAGTGGCTCCCATCAGGTCCACAATGTCCGTAGAGTCATTGTGACCTTTTATTTATTAAAGGGCCGGTAATATTTTTCATTACAATGTTGCTTATTGCTATTCCAATTTAAAAAAAAAAAATTACAAATAATATATTGTGTCGTGTGTTTTATTTGTGTGCACTTCACCCTACACAGTGACAATGATGAGAGTGATTGCCGACACTCAATATTCCAGACTTGGCTGCTGATCCGGCATTTAATGAAGTGTCTCATCTGCTATATACATGGCTGCAGCTGCTGCAAGACCAGGGGCTATAGGGGGCGCTGTATACACAGAGACCAAGTTACATCACTAATGTTATGGGGTCGGGCTCTGTAATGGGGTCCTATATAACACACTACCTGAGAGACTGAAGATAGGATCACAGCAACGTAAAATACAGGAGACACAGGAAAATAGAAGCATGGCCAAAGAGGCGTCACAGGGTGCAATAAAGTAGCCATGGGGCCCGGGACACAACTAGGGCCTCACTCAGAAATTAACACACTGGTCCATTTACAAAGATCGGCTATAGGAAGTAAAGCAGATACTCAGGACGGCCTGTCGTGGTTGAGTTGTAATCAAATGATATATAGGAAAATATCTGAGCAAAGCAGATATACAGCCTCTTGTGATACCTGAGGAGCTCATGGTCCTGTGGAATAATTGGTCCCATTCGGAAAGTGAGGGGGTATGGAAGTATCTACCCACATAACTAAGCAAAACATGGGATATGTATTTCTTGGTGTCTTTCAATAAGAGTCTGCACTGACTGTGACTACATCGCTCTTGAGGTTCGGTGAACAAAATTACCAAATGAGTGAAGGCCTTGTTTGTACCGACTGCCAAAGACGGTATGAGGATGACTGCATTGAAAGTCAGTTTCCCACAAAGGTTTCGTATAAAGATAAAAGAAGGTCTAATTTTTTAAGTGCCCTAGTTTTGTTCGTGGCCCTCCATTGTGTAAGCAGTAGGGGATTTTGACTCACTGATGATGGAAGGTCTCCATAAGGAGAGTGTAAAAGGTTGGTGGTCTAAGTGAGGATCAGTGTAGTATGAAGTATTGTGAATCCAGTCACTAGTTATTTGAAGCAAAGCGACTAAATTTAACGTGCGTATGTTTGTAAAGTTTAGGTCGCCTAAATTGATGTAGGATTTTGAAAGAGATTTTTAAGTTTTTGTTGCCTCATAGAAAGGATCGGTAAGGAAAACGAATTCTTCGCTCATTTCTCGGGCGGAGATAGACCAAGAGTACCTGTATAATATAAAGTAGTCTGGGAGTTTCTATTATTTTTTAAGAGATTTGCTTTTCCTATAAAAGTGAAGGGAAGCTTCTGCCATGTTGACAGATTTTACTCTAGTTTTGTTAGGTATGTTAGGATACTGAAGGAGGAAATACCTGCAGGCATCCTACTGATCTCCACATTCAGGAAGCACAAAGAAGAACGTTTCCATTGAATTAGTACCTCACAGTTGTCTATGTTGAGCATGTAGCCAGATAAAGAGCCTATTTGTTTGAGAGTCTCTGGATAGCAGGAGGTGTTTCTTTTCGGGGAGGAGACCATCAAGAGTATATTATGGGCGAAAGCCATTGCTTTAACCAACTGTTTACCTATCGTGACACCAGAGTGTAGAGAAAATGTTTTGAATGTTGTGAAGTAGAAGGTCTATGGATAGGTTAAATAGGAGGAGTGAAAGGGGGTAGCCTCGTCTAGTACCTCGGAGGAGGTAAATTGGGTCAGTGTTTCTTCTATTGATGGTTAATGTAGGGCATGCTCCTTCATTAATGTGTTGTCTGATAAGGATTGCAAATAAGTAAGGCCATGAAACGTTGTCAAATGCTTTTTCCGCATCTAGTTATGGTTCAGAAGATCTGCCTTACTACATATTTTGGGGGTAACTCAGGAGGAATTATTACTGTATATTGGGTTATTAGGGTACATTATTACTGTATATTGAGGAATTAGGGCAGTATTACTAAATATGAGGAGGAATCGGGGAATTAATAAATAAGGAGGGATCGGGGGCATTCTTACTATATACACTAACTCAAGAGGTAAATATTTTTATACATGGAGTACGCAGTGGATTTTATTACTATATTTTGGAGGAATCAGAGGGCAATATTACTGTATGTGGGGATATCAGGGGGCATTATCACTATATGTGGAGACTACGATATTACTTTTGGTGAGGCACTCGGTGAAGGGAAAGTTCAGGAGGATTTAATACTTTTTGTGAGGCACCGAAGAGGCATTATTACTCTTTAGAGGCATTATTATTTGCTAAGAGGACACTTGGGGGCATTATTACATTATAGAGGTACTTAGGGTATTACAACAATTGAAGAGGTACAAATGAGCCAATAGAACTTGCTAAGGGGCACAAAGAGAGCCACCATTACTTTCTAGGGTGCCCTTGAAGAGCATTTATAATTTAGGGGGCAATTCTACCATCTAGAGGGCACATAGGGGGCACTAATGGCAGCCCTGTTCCTTTACCGCACAGCAGGAGAAGTAAAAAAAGAACAGATAGGTTTTTAACAGATTTTAAATTTGGGTGACAGTAGATTGAGGAGTCTGTGCAGGTTGGGAATAGGTGGTGATTGTGCTGTAAATGTGAGAAGTATAGAATGTTTGCGTTTTTTTCATCGTGTCATTGATGATAGCATGGTTTTTGTCTTTTTGCTTTGTTTTTGATACTTCCTGGTCTTTGCCATTGACAAAACTTTATTGATACAGGCATGTGCAAATTACATGCGTTATTTACGTGCGTTTTTCCACATCTAATGTGGAAATCTGCACATAAAACTCAAGAGAAATTGTCATGTCATGGATGAGATATCTATAAATCCCATCCACTGCTGGGACCGTGAGATGCTGTGGTTACAAAAATATGCAACGTCAAAAAAATGACCCAAAACTCATTGTGGGAACTTAACCTTACACTATTCTGTCCAGCAAAAAAACAGACCCTAGTATAAAGGTGGCCAAATGGAGTGCCAACCTGCATATTTCAAACTAACACGACCGTGAAACAATAATGCGCATGTCAATGGGCTTACTTTTTCTCAGATAGAAAAAGATGTAATCATATAATGCGTATGCCTGTGGACTCAGCCTCCAAATTAAACAAAAAGTGTGTATATTGACATAGTGTGCATGTCAATGGTATCCAAATTCAGGCGAACAAGGTGTATTAAACTATATAACCTTAGAAGAATTATCTTTCAGTTGTGTTATTTATATATGGATTATACATTTAAATATATGTAAATACTTGTATGCCCCAAAATTACAAAAATATTCTAGGAGTGATACCTTTATTGGCTAACCGGAAAAAAAAAATATTTGCAGCTTTTAGAGCACAGAGGTGGCTCCTTCAGGCAGTTTTACAAAGGCTCATTCTTTGTAAACCTGCCTGAAGACGGACCCATGGTGCTCTGAATACTGCAAACATAATTTTTGGGGGATATCACTCCTAGAATATTTTTTTCCATTTTTGGGCATAAAAGTATTTACATTGATTTTTCTGGCTAACAAGGAACCAGAATATCATTTTTTATTGTACATCATATTTAAATATACAGATTTCATGCATTAACAATAATCATAATAATATAGCACAATATTTCTTCACAGTAAATACATAGAAAATTAGGTTAAATAGATTGGTTAGGTTAATAACATTGGTCCACATGATTATTATCACTATTTAGTATTATTTCAGTATATATAGTAGGCAGGTAAGTATACAGTAAATTATCATGCCTCTGACAGTATTTTGTATCATCATTTTGTCCAAGTGAATGCATTGTTTTTAAGGGTATGTGTAAGAGACGTGCCCCTTTTTTAAAGTGATATCTGACTGTTTTGTAGATGATAAGAAGATAAGTTAATAATTAGACTATGCTTAGTGCCTTCTCCTTGGTAGGTGTTAGGTTGGACATTTGTTCCTTAAGGAACAAACAAATGTTGTGCTGTACCATTTAGAAAAAGTGATGGAGTCCTAGTGGCTACAGGTAGTTGTTTGAAGAAGAGTGGTAAAAAGAGATGGATTTCGACCTCCCACTGTTAATGTTGTTGTAGCTTTGGCCAAAAGTGTTGGTATTGTTATATTTGTGGACCTTGTTTGCATCTCTTTTAAGAAAGGGAAGGATGCATATGAAGGGGAGTCCTCCCACCTGCTGAGTCCCTCTTCTGTCTGCAAATTGTTTGTTTCTGTGACCATTCCTATGAAAGAAAAAGGAGTTTTCTTTTGTTTTAGATTTCTTTTGGGTCCACTTTTGCATTTTGCACCTTTAAATTTTTGTTAACGAACCCTCTTAGTCAGAGACATCTGTTTCTAAGATATCAAATTTGGTGTAAATTCTGCACTCTTGTTCTCTGCTTGTGGACCTGCCTCATTACAAAAATTCTTCAGATCCCTGATATATTTACGATGTTTACGCTCTTTAATTTACCTTTTAAACCTCTCGATATTTCTCTGTATATTAGATTCCAATTTGTTAAATTCGTGCTGTGATGCAAATTGTTGGGATCTCACTGATCTCTCTTTCTAGTTGTTTGTTAATTTTATTGAGTTTTTGCTTTTCATGCTCTAAAAGAAAGATCAACACAACCGTAAAGGATGTTCTGCTAATAGCTGTTCCCAACCTTGTATGAAGTTTACATCTTCTCGATGTGCATTTATGAAGATGTTTCCAAATTATGTCCTACCAAGCCCTTGTATTTCATTTGAACGGTTTTAATAGACTATAGATGTCACCTTGCGCAAATGGAATACTAGTGGTCGAAAAATCCCTGTGTAGCCTCGAAATTTTGCTTCTGTGATAGGAATCCAAAACTACTCTACAAACACAAAAGAAATAGAAAATAAACTAACAAGACTGTGCTACACAATCTATGTATGGATGAATCAATTCATGTGACCGTATTGCCCAAAAGGCAAAAAAAACCTATCTAAAAAATTGGTAATAAAACGTAACTTTTAATAAACTCTATTAATACTCAGAAGCTAATTCTAAGGCCGGGGTCACACTTGTGAGTGCAATGCGAGAAACTAGCGTGAGTCCCTCGCATCAATACCCGGCACTGCCGCCGACACTCGGGACCGGAGTGTGCGGCTGCATGTATTTCTAAGCAGCTAAATGCTTCGGTCCCGAGTGCTGGTGGCAGTGCCAGGTATTGATGCAAGGGACTCGCGCTAGTTTATTGCATTGCACTCGCAAGTGTGACCCCAGCCAAACTATTAAAAACACAGATGCAGTTGTTGATCTTAGAATACACTGGTAATTTGGTGGAACCCTGATTTTCTACTGATAAACGTCCTATATATTTGCCTATGTAGGCATCTTAATTGCATATTGGGAGCTCTGTCATGGTATTATATATGATGGGGTTAAGTAAGTATTGTCCGTCTGAATTTTGAACACCAAGTCCATTGACATATGCACTCTGTCAACTTACGCAGTTTTTGTTCAGTCCGGAGGCTAAGTCAGCGAGCATGCGCATTATATGATTACATCTTTTTCTATTTTCAAAAACCACTGACATACGCATTATCACTGGCCATTGCTGCGAATGTGCTGGTGTGTCATTGCGTAACTCGGAAATTGATTGTGGTTGGACATATACGTCAACCTATGAAGAGATACTTGGTGACGTCTATGATCATGTGTTGGTGATCCTGGTGTCTGACGCAGATGAAATACATTGGTTGCACATGATCTGTGGGTATGTCCACATTGAAATGTGGGCTGTTTCTTCATGCAGGCATCCAATGTATTCACTCATAGATCTCATGCTATATTTTGCTTGGTTTTGATAAAGAAGGTGGATGCTTTTAAAAGAGTAAATTCTATAGGTATTTCTAATTTAATTTTCTCTATTGGCTAACTCAGGGGTGGGCAATTCATTTTCCTGAGGGCCCACGTGAGAAAACGGGACTGTTGTGGAGTGCTGAACCAGTAGGCTGTAATTAATTCTGCTCAATATTAATATATTAAATATTAATATATTTCCATATGAAGTGCATATAATTCCCACCTGGTATGCTGCTATTCTACTCAGCTTTCCCTGCTATGTCTTTCCATATGAAGTGCATATAATTCCCACCTGATTTTTAATTGCTATGAATTCGACTAGAATTGGACTGGAATTGACTGGAAGGTAAAGGAATAGAAAACTACTATACTGTTCCGATTTCTTTTAACATTCACCCCCATACTACTCTCTTTCTTCCTATCTCCTGCAATCCCTCCACCCAGTAACTAATCATTTCTTCCTCCATCCTCCCCAGCCACCTCACCTCCTCCACAGAACTGTTCCTCCACATACAATCCTTTCTCTCCAGGCACACACGGCCACATCATGACCTATCCAGCTCACACCTTCTAACGCTCTGTCTGCTGCTCCTCATTGCTGGTGACATATCCCCAAATCCTGGCCCTCCTCATCACATCCCCACACTCATTTCTAATCCCCTGCCACGATCCTCTACACGTCTTCGCAACAACAGTAACCTCATACCCATTCATCCAGCCCCCACTCCCCCAATTTCCCTATCTGGAGCACTATGGAACGCACGCTCTGTCTGCAATAAACTGTCATTTATCCACGACCTCTTCATCAATAACAAACTCTCCTTCCTCGGCATCACTGAAACCTGGCTCACCCCCTCTGACTCAGCTTCTCCAGCCGCGCTTTCCTATGGTGGATTCCACCTCTCTCACACCCCTCGCCCCAACAGCAAGCATGGCGGAGGAGTTGGTTTTCTCCTGTCAGATAACTGCTCCTTTGCCCCAATCCCACTGCCACCCTCTGTTACCCTCCCTTCCTTTGAGGTGCACTCCATGCGCATCTACTCCCCCTCCAACCTCCAACTGGCTGTCATCTACCCTCCCCCAGGGCCAGCCACCACCTTCTTTGACCACTTCACCACCTGGCTACTCCATTTCCTCTCTGCTGACATCCCCATTATCATCATGGGCGACTTCAACATCCCCATTGACACTCCCCTCTCAGCTGCCACTAAACTTCTATCTCTCACTTCCTCCTTTGGCCTTGCTCAATGGTCTTCTACAGCCACTCACAAAGATGGTCACACACTGAATCTCATCTTCACCCGCCTCTGCTCCCTATCTAAGCTCTCTAACTCACGTCTTCCTCTTTCTGACCACAACCTACTCACATTCTCTTCCCTCTCCACTCCTTGTCTACAATGCCCACCCCACAAACTTGCACACCCTCGCAGAAATCTTAAACACCTTGATCTACACTCACTCTCTGAATCCCTCCTCCCTCTCACAGACATAAGCTCCCTACACAATGCGGATGACACCGCCGCTCTATACAACACCACAATAGCTGTAGCTTTGGAATCTCTTGCCCCTCTCACACATACCAAAGCTCGCAAAATCAACAGACAGCCCTGGCACACCAGCCTGACCAAAGAACTGAGGCGAGCTTTCAGGGCTGCAGAGCGGAGATGCAAAAGATCCCACTCCAACGAGCACTTCATCGCATTCAAACAGTCCCTCACTACTTTCAAGACCACACTCGCCACAGCAAAACAAACCTACTTCTCATCTCTTATTTCCTCCCTGTCTCACAACCCCAAACAGTTATTCAACACCTTCAATTCTCTCCTCCGCCCCCCAGCGCCTCCTCCCTCCCCACTCATCTCTGCTGAAGACTTTGCCTCATTTTTCAAGCAGAAGATTGAGAACATCAGAGACAGTTTTAGTCGACAACCCCAGAGCCCTTCCTCCCGACTTCCCAGCCCTCCACCTCCAAAACCAACTTCTCCACCATTACAGAAGACAGACTCTCCACTCTACTCTCAAGATCGCATCTCACCACCTGTGCACTTGATGCGATCCCATCCCACTTCATCCCAAACCTCGCCACAGTCTTCATCCCAACCCTAACCCATCTCTTCAACCTATCACTAACAACTGGTGTTTTCCCCTCAAGCTTTAAACATGCCTCAATCACACCTATCCTCAAAAAGCCCTCTCTTGACCCATCCTCTGTAGCTAGCTATCGCCCTATATCACTTCTCCCCTATGCCTCAAAACTACTGGAACAACACGTCAATCTTGAACTGTCCTCCCATCTATCTTCCTGCTCCCTCTTCGACCACTTTCAATCTGGCTTCCGGTCACACCACGCCACTGAAACTGCCCTAACTAAAGTCACCAATGACCTATTAACCGCCAAGAGCAAGCGGCACTACTCTATCCTCCTCCTCCTGGACCTGTCCTCTGCCTTTGACACAGTGGACCATTCCCTGTTGCTGCAGACCCTCTCATCCCTTGGCATCACAGACTTGGCCCTATCCTGGATCTCGTCATACCTAACTGACCGGACATTCAGCGTCTCCCACTCACACACCACCTCCTCACCTCGCCCCCTATCTGTCGGAGTCCCGCAAGGTTCAGTTCTAGGGCCCCTACTCTTCTCCATTTACACATTTGGCCTGGGACAGCTCATAGAATCTCATGGCTTTCAGTATCATCTCTATGCTGATGACACACAGATCTACATCTCTGGACCAGATATCACCACCCTTCTAACCAGAATCCCTCAATGTCTATCCGCTATTTCATCCTTCTTCTCCGCTAGATTTCTAAAACTTAACATGGACAAAACAGAATTCATCGTCTTTCCCCCATCTCACACGACCTCCCCAACGAACCTATCCATTACAGTGCATGGCTGCCCACTCTCCCCAGTCCCACAAGCTCGCTGCCTCGGGGTAATCCTTGACGCTGATCTCTCCTTCAAACCACATATCCGAACCCTTTCCACTTTTTGCCACCTCCAACTCAAAAATATTTCACGGATCCGTACATTCCTAAACCAAGAATCTGAAAAAACCCTAGTCCATGCCCTCATCATCTCCCGCCTCGACTACTGTAACCTCCTGCTCTGTGGCCTCCCCTCTAACACTCTTGCACCCCTCCAATCTATTCTAAACTCTGCTGCCCGACTAATCCATCTGTCCCCCTGCTATTCCCCGGCCTCTCCCCTCTGTCAATCCCTTCACTGGCTCCCCATTAGCCAGAGACTCCAGTACAAAAGCCTAACCATGACATACAAAGGCATCCACAACCTGTCTCCTCCATACATCTGTGACCTCGTCTCCCGATACTTTCCTGCACGCAACCTCCGATCCTCCCAAGATCTCCTTCTCTACTCCCCTCTTATCTCCTCTTCACACAATCGCATGCAAGATTTCTCTCGTGCATCCCCCCTACTCTGGAACTCTCTACTACAACATATCAGACTCTCGCCTACCATCGAAACCTTCAAAAAGAACCTGAAGACCCACCTCTTCCGACAAGCCTACAACCTGCAGTAACCACCGATCGACCAAACCACTGCACGACCAGCTCTATCCTCACCTACTGTATCCTCACCCATCCCTTGTAGATTGTGAGCCCTCGCGGGCAGGGTCTTCTCTCCTCCTGTTCCAGTTGTGACTTGTATTGTTCAAGATTATTGTACTTGTTTTTATTATGTACACCCCTCCTCACATGTAAAGCGCCATGGAAAAAATGGCGCTATAATAATAAATAATAATAATAATTACTCTTTTATATTAACTGAAAGGGTGAAGATACAGATTAGATATTATTAGATATTAGAAAAAACTATTTGACAGTGAGGGTGATCAATGAGTGGAACAGGCTACCACGAGAGGTGGTGGCGAGTTCTCCTTCAATGGAAGTTTTCAAGCAGAGGCTGGACATCTGTCTGAGATGGGTTAGTGAATCCTGCATTGAGGAGGGGGTTGGACACGATGACCCCGGAGGTCCCTACCTACTCTACCATTCTCTGATTCTATTATATTAATATTAATTGTGTCACTTAATATTGAGCAGAATTGAGTATGCTGACATCTCCCCTATATACTGTATGAGCCAACACACAGCCCCCCTATACACCATATGAGTCCACACACATCTCACTATATAAAGCATGACCTCCCACACAATCCCCCCCTACATACAGAATAAGCCCCCACATGGCCCCTGTATACAGTGTAGATGAATTATAAGCTATGTTTCCTGACTAACCATATATAAGAATGTGTGGCTCTTTTGGATCCTGTCAAAATTGATGGATTTGGCCATCTTTTATTTAATGTGTATGGAGGCCTTTCGAATAGACCATCAATGAGGATCAGTGAGGATTAATTTTTTGGCAACTCCACTGTTTCTGAGGGACACGGTCCTCGAGTGAGACTGTGGAGAACAGACCATCACATTTCAGGTCTGGGATAGCCAGTAGAAGGGTTGGATTATCTTCTGTCATATTTGTATAAATGGATTCTATTACTGGATTGTAGACTTTGAGACTCCAAATAATATTATAGTGGACTAGAAACCTGTGGGAAACCCTAGATCTATTATCATGGAAACCAGTTTCTACATAAAGAAGGTATTTACCAAAAAATCCGGTTCAAGAATGTGTTCAGAAGCCTACGGTTGGGCAACGCCCTACAAATGGACAATATCCTACAGATGGACAACACCCTATACAATATTACTAGATGTCCAGTACACAATAAAAATGCAAACAGGGAGCCAATCTTGCTATAACAGACTACAGCAATGACTGATGAGAAGGTTTAAACCAAACAAAAGTGAAATCAAATTAAATTTCCCACTTAAAAGAAAAAAAAGAAATATAATAGATGTCACCACAGGGTAAAGTCTGATTGAAATCAATATTATGTTATTTATCCCACACAGAAGCCACAATAAAAACAAAGTTTTTGGTTTGTGATTTTTTTAAGTCACTTTTCTTTTATTCATCTTGTCGTATTCATTGATATTCATTTCCCCCAATTTCATCTAAATGGGTCACATGGTTCAAGAATTTTTAGGCAAAATCTTAAAATGTTTTGTTTTTCATGTCAATCTCCATTTTCGGAATTTGGAAAGTCGCCTCTTTTTCAAAACGACTTGATCAAACATGTAAAAAATAACTGAAAAATAACATGTTAAAAAAAAAAGAAGGGACTGGAGTAGAGTTGCGGCAAATTTTGCTGCAAATACAGAAGTACCTAACAACATCTGCAATTGCTACATTCCGGCTACAAAGTGGAAAAAAAACAGGTGACAACATATAAAATAGACTTAAAAAAATAGAATAATGAATTGGGTGCAAATAAAAAAAGTGCAAAACAGGCATAAAGCATAAAGGCAATGATAAATCGGTGCCAAAATGGCAGAATTTTTTGTTAACCTTCCCTCCAATAAAAAAGTGCCAGAGACAAAAAAAGCACCAGAATGTAAGGCTATGTGCACACGTTGCGGATTTGCCTGCGGATCCGCAGCAGATTGGCCGCTCCGGTTTCGCAGTTTTCCATCAGGTTTACAGTAAACCTATGGAAAACCAAATCCGCTGTGCCCACCATGGTGCGGAAAATACCGCGCGGAAACACTGCGTTGTATTTTCTGCAGCATGTCAATTCTTTGTGCGGATTCTGCAGCGTTTTACACCTGCTCCTCAATAGGAATCTGCAGGTGTAAAACCGCAGGTGAAATCTGCACAAAAAATGTACGAAATCCGCGGTAAATCCTGCGGATTTTTCAAAAACGGTGCGGAAAAATCCACACACGAATCCGCAACGTGGGCACATAGCCTAAAAATGACACATAAAAAGTGACATGCGCTTTTTCTTCCATCAGACATTTTTCAAAACCTGAAGAGAAAAAAAATTGATCAAAAACCTCCTCACATGAACAGCATGACTAGACTATGTTCATGCTGAACTGAGTTTTTTTTTCCAGTGGATTTTTGTTTCTTCAAACTCTTTCCAAAAAACTATTTTAAAACTCTTGGAAAACTCTTCCAATTAATGGGAAATTCAGTTCATTGTTGAGGAGTTTTTGAAAAATGCTTGGAGGAAAACTGAAAGTGCCTATCACTTTTTTGAAGGGGATCTTGATGGAAACTTCTCTAAGCTAGATACTGATCAATTAAAAGGCTGCAAAGAACACATCAAGAAAAAACTCTCCAAAAATCTTCAAAAAAAAATTATTTAAATATAAATATATATATATATATATATATATATATATATATATATATATTTCGGGAAAGTAAAAACTCTTCTCAAAATAAAAAAGAAAACTCTGTGTGAATATTGCCTCCATATATCTGCACACAACATCCGCCTAAAAAAAGTGTAACAAAATCCTACGCAAAAAATCAACCTAATGCACAGCGATGTAAAAGCGACATTGCTGTGCATATGGTCATTCTTTTGATACTACATTTATCCGATTCAGTTTTTTAAAACCGTGAAGCAATTAAAAGAAGTAGAAAGTTCAATTTCTGGAGTGGCTTCTGCTTGGATTTTGCTAGTAGAAAAATGACGGTAAAATCACTAGCGAAGCTTCAAGGTAAAGAATGTCTTCTTTTTCCAGACACGTCTTCACCTTGGAAAAACTCGACAGGTGCGACGGCATCTTAAACATGGTGCGTACACATACCCTCAGGCAGATCTCATAAATGTTGCCCACTGTATGAGAAACCAATTGACGGCTTTCTTCACATGCCATGAATTTTTTTTTTTTTTTTTTTTTTTTTATGATTTTAGCTTAAAGTCAACAGAAAAATATAGAACGCATAACAGTGATTCATTTTACTGACTATGTCCGAGGAAGAAATCGAACATGTGCAGGTCCCCATAGACAAACATTTGTGTGAATGACATCCGATGTACTTGCTGGTTTTTTTTTTTGCAGCGTTTTTCAGGATTCCAAAGTTCAGCTTTTCTTCGTAAACTAGCCAAGGCATTAGTCCACCTATGCAAGACGTATGTGAATGAATGAAACATTTTTGCAAAAAAGGGCAAATGATCAAATTATTTAGTGGAAATACAAAAAGATTGCTTCAAAAATGTTTGTTTTTTTTTAATTTCTGAAAAATTAGTGATGTATTCTGAGCAAAGAAAACTGTATTCATGTATGAAGAGAAGCAGTGAATATGAGAGCATTAAAAAATACACAATTGCAAAGGTACAAACAGCGGGGGGAGATGAATTGCTTGGGCATCGTTTACTTTGACACATAGCACTAATTTAATTTAATTATCAGTAATTTATTTAAACTGTACTTGGAGTCAGGAGAAACAAAAGGATGACCCTCAGAGAATGGCCTCCTAAGTGCAGTAACCTAGTAGCTATCAGTAGAGATGAGTGGACCCCATGGAAGTTCGGGTTCTGGTACCTGACCAGAGCTTGAACCAGTGTTCGAACCCCATTGAAAACAAAGGAGACCCGAACTTTGGGTCTGGGTAAGGAAAAACTCCCTCTCTCTCCCTCAGGAACTCCGAACATTGCAACTTCAGGAAGACGTCCGTGTTCGGTGTTTTGCGCCAGACACTAACTGTCTGGTATGAACCCCGAACTCGCTCATCCCTTGTTATCAGATCTTCTGCGGGAGACATCAGTCAAAATAGAAAAGCCAATATCAGGAATGAAGATTCAGGCAGGAAACTAAAAAAGTAGGAACAGCGGACGACTTTCCATTGTGAATTTTTCTTAGGAAGTCATACAACAGGCGCAACAGTACACACTGGGCATTACCAAATGTCTACTTTCCAGACAGCCATCTATACACAGCGCTGTAGAGTAAATTCTCAGCTAAAAATTTCAAACTTCCCTCATACTGTAAGATGTTTCTATGTCCGGATCTGTAATAACTAGCGATTAGGAGACGTACAGACCGCCCTCTTGTGGAGGTAATAGTTACTAAGAGTTGTTTGTTGAGAAGAGCACCCACTGAAATAAAAGTGGGCACTGCAGGAAGGGGCCATTATTCTGTGAGTCCTGTCAGTTCTAATTGTGTCATCGTGCTTTCTAACTAAGGTAGCTTGCACTCATTGTCGTAAAGTAAGTACATTTATTGTGAATCCTCTACTTATTGCAATTAGAAAGGTTTGCCCATGCTGTAAAATTGGTGGCCTAAAACTGGCCAAACACATTGAATAGCAGTCGGGTGAATGATCAGCTATGTCTTCTGATTTCCCCATAGAGGCCAAGTTCACACTTTCAGTATTCGGTCAGTATTTTACCTCAGTATTCGTAAGCCAAAATCAGGAGAGGAACAATCAGAGGAAAAGTATAATAGAAACACGTCACCACTTCTGTATTTATCACCCACTCCTTTGACCATGTGGCCATATAGGAATTCTCAGCTCTTTTGGGGGGAGAGTTGGGAGGTCCTATACACATTTGCTGGTTGGATAACCCTCCAAAAACTATGTGTTTGGTGAACTTTTATCTAATATGTATGATGTCCTCATGATTAAGTAGATAAGTGAGAATTCCACTTTTGGCCCCTCTACTGTATAAAAGGGCCACGGTGCTGGAGTGAGATTATGGAGAACAGACCATCAATTTTCTAGATCTGGAAAATTCTGTAGGAGGGTTGGGTTACCTCCTGTTATATTGGTGTAAATGGATTCTGTTACTGGATTGTAGCTTTAGATCTCCCATTATTTAATATTATAGTGGACTAGAAACCAGTGGGAACATTAGATCTATTGTAATGGAAACTAGGTTCTACACAAAGAACAAATTTACCATACAATCTTTTTCTCTCTTCTCCAAGAATGTATTGAAAGCCCTAGAGTTGGGCAGCGCCCCATAAAATGGCACTAGGTGTCCTCTACACAATGCAAATGCAAATTACTATAATAAACAAAGCCCAAGGCTACATTCTCACGATGGGTATTTGGTCAGTTTTCGATCTTGCTGATTTTCTTCATCTATTAGGTCAATCAGTTTTTTTATTACATTTTTCTGATACAGGCACCACAGGTCAGTTTATGCTGAGTAATAAGAAAGCACAGAGGGCAGGAGGTTTCTGTAAATCCCATCCACTGCATTTTTGATGCAGATACGCAGCTTAAGGCCCCCGTCACACGTCCTGATTTTACCAGTAGTTGAAAAACCAGTACAGGTGTTATCAGGGTTGCGTGTGTGTGTGAAATACTTGTGGTACACGTACGTTAGCTGTGTGGCATCACTGTGACACGTACCAGAGTAGCATGTAGAATAGAAATTACAGATGTTTAGGTGTTAAGGAAAATGAAATGAAACGACGTGGGAAGCCTCCCAGTTTTGGTAACCAGCAAAGGTAAAGCGGACAGCCATGATATTTTTAGGCTGAAAAGGTCCCTGTTATTGGGCCCCTTCACAGCCTAAAAAATACCAGTCCTCAGCCGCCCCAGAAATGGAGCATCATATGAGATGCGCCAATTCTGGCAAGTCGCCTCGGCTCTTCCTGATTGCCCTGGTGCATTGGCAATTGGGGTAATGGGGCTTGGGTTTGATGTCAGCTGAGAATTCTCAAAAATCATAGCTGGCATCAAGCCCTGGTGTTAGTAATGGAGAGGTGTCTATCGCACCCCCATTGCTAACCCAATAGCCAAAAATAAAAACAAAAAAACACTAGCTCTGACACTTTCCTTGTTTTACCAATTCATAAAAAAAAACAATAGCCAATCTGACGTAGACCACAAATGGAAACCTAAAAAACGTAAAAAGAGAGAAATAAAAACAAGACACTGTCCCTCGTTCACCAATTGATTCTAAAAAATAAATGTTCCCACTCAGGTCCGACATTGTCCAGCACTTCCCACGACATTTCCTGAATCCAACCTTGAAATATAACTTAAAATAAATATAATCAACACATGGTAAAGTCTGAACTAAATAAATATTATGTTGTTTGTCTCACGCTGAAAAATTCAGTCACAACAAAATGCCAGAATTTTTTTGGGACAACCTCCCCTATCCTCTCTTTTAAAAAAATGAATGCAAAGCCATCAAAAAAGCCATATATGCCTTAAAATGTTACCAATAAAAACGACAGCACATGCAGAAGAAAAGTGTCTTTCCATAATTGAAAAATGACAAAAACAAAGTTATGGATTTTGGAATATAGCAGCACAAACTAAATGTTAATTTTGTCATTTTTTTTTATTAAAGAGATTTTCCAGGTTTGTCCTGAAAGTCTGCAGTTACTCTATGTGACTGCAGACTTTTGAATCCCTCAGAAATCCTCTCAGGAAGTTGCCATGTTATGTTTTTTACTGCACAGGCAATACAATAAACAGGAAACCTGAGCAACTATGGTGGAATAGCGAGATGCCTGGTGAGGAAAAAGTGCATGTGATTTTGTTGCAGCGGATTTTGAAGGAAACCTCTCTAAACTAAGCACTGACCAATCAAAAGGCTGCAAAAAATAATTGCTTTAGGGAAAACTCTTCAACAACTATAAGCCGGCCACGTGTACATGTCGACTATTTAGTGAGTTTTTTACCTCAGTATTTGTAAGTCAAAATCAGGAGTGCAAAAGAATAATAGAAACACGTCACCACTTCTGTATTTATCACCCACTCCTGGTTTTGGCTTACAAATACTGAGGTAAAATACTGACCAAATACTGAATATGTGAACGTGGCCTTAGGGTACGGTCACATGACATTCCTTTCCGATGGTCAAAACCGTCTGTTTTACATGCAGAAACCGCAGAAGGAATCGCTCATTTTCTCTATTCTTTTATAAACCAGAACTGTCTCATTTTTTAGCGATATTTTAGTATTTTCCTCGCCTCACCTTTTATAACGTATTTGACTACACAGGTTTTTTTTAATTGATTTTTCTGCTTATTTGGGGCATCGTTTAATTGGAGCTTACATTGTGTATGATACCTAGTGGGTCACCGACATAAATTGTAATACCCCATAAAAACTATGAATTTGAAAAGATTTGCCACAAAATATCCTTCATAACCAAAACACAAGTCGCTGGCAGATAATATGGGGTAAAGCAGGATGATGAATCGTCTGGAAACGCATCCTAAGTAGGGATAAGCGGACCTGTGGAAGTTCGGGTTCATCTGACCTTTAGTCTAAAGTTTGGTTCGGCTACCAGACTGTACCCGAACTTGAACCTGCAGCTGAACCTCCTAGAAATCAATGAGGACCCGAACTTTGGCGTTGGAAAATCTCTCTCTCCTCCATGTTCTGTAAAATGGATTTCAAGGAAAAGTCCATGTTCGAAGTTCAGCACCGGACGCTAACAAACCTCGAACTTTACAGTTCTCGTCTCTTATCCCAAGGCCATGTTCACACGTTCAGAATTTGGTCAGTATTTTACCTCAGTATTTGTAGCCAAAACCAGGAGTGGGTGATAAATACAGAAGTGGTGACGTGTTCCCATTATACTTTTCCTTTGATTGTTCCATTCCTGGTTCTGACTTACAAATACTGAGGTAAAGTACTGACCAAATACTGAAGTGGTGACGTGTTTCTATTATACTTCTCCTCTGATTGTTCCACTCCTGGTTTTGGCTTACAAATACTGAGGTAAAATACTGACCAAATACTGAGTGTGTGAACATGGCCTTATAATCGCTATAGGTGATGCTGCCTGGCCGCGAAGGTTGGCTCCTGGTACCTATAGGATGTATTAGGATGCATTTCCAGTTGGTTTATCGTCCTTCTTTACCCCATATTACCTACCAGGGACTCGTATTTTTTGTTATGAGGGATATTTTATGGCAAATTTAATGAAATTCATAGTTTTATGGGGACTTTGCGTCTTTTAATTCCTTTCAACAATGACGCAGCCATTAGTGGTTTCTGAGAACGCTGACAGAACGCTCACAGAGACTCCCGGCGTCTTTTGAGCTTTTTCACTGTAAAGTACGGAGCGTCTTCAGTGCGGAAAACGCCAAAAAAATGGAAATGTCGCCTCTTAATGAATCGTTTGGCGTCTTTAAGGGGTTAAAAGACCGAACAAAGAAAGACGACGTTTTTACATAGAGTTGGGTATCTTTACTCTAACGAGAGATTTTTCAAGTGGATTTCGGAGCAAAATAATTTAGGGGTGTGAGCGTACCCCTAAAAAAAATCCTTCAGAAAAGTAAAATCTCCAAAAACTTATTTAAAAAGGAGAATTATTTTTATGTAGTCTCTGTTCGAAAAACTTTTGGATTTTGCAAAAGAAAACATTGCTGAAAAAAACTACATAGGAAAATATAAAGGCACAAAAAAAGTGAGTGCAAGGAATCAGACAATGGTTCTCACTGAAGGGGCAGATTTGTATTATTTTGTTATTTATAAATTTGATTGAATCAATAAAGCTTTTAAAAAAAAAAATCTGGAAAAAAATTTAAACGTCACCTCCGATATTATTCTACTGTTATTGGCTCTTTCTGTAGCCCCGCCCATGCAGCTGACCAATGAACTGCCGAGATTGTTTTAACAAAAGCCTGGCTTCTTCCTTGTTTCATTGGACATTGCGCCCCGCCTAAGAGTTTTATGACCTATAGGAAGAGAGGAACGATGTGACGTCAGCAGGACGCGACCAATCACAACAAGCAGGAGGAGCTTTGCGCTGGCCTACTCTCTTCTGGGCACGGCGGCGGGGTCAGGCTATAGCGCACGTGGAGGAGAAGCCGGAGAAGAGCAGAGGTGAGCGGGTAGGGGCGTTGTTGTGGTGCGGGGGGTCGGACACGGGGGAGAGGGTGAGCTCTGGTCAGCGCCGGCCGCGGCTGTGCTCACAGGATGTCCGGGGAAGATGGCGCGCAATGGCGGGAGGAGGGATAATCGATGAATGGGTCAGTGGGGACGGCTAGGCCCGGGTGTTGTGTGTACGTTCGGCTCCAACACCACCGGGATGGGGGAGGACGCGGCCCGCTCAGTGTCCCGCGGGTCCTTATAAATAAAGTTTATTGTAATGCTCACACTTTCCCAGAACTTAAGACATTTTTTTTTTCTTGTTCCTTTCAACAAACTTTATTTATAATTGTTAAACCAATAGCTACCCGCGGGGTGTAGCTGTCAGCTATTTTTCTCTGTTATCAGCCACTTCCTCCTGTGTGAGAGAAATATCACTGGTGACTGTGAGTGAGCGTCACCCCCGAGGGCAGTGACCTCTGAGGAGATAGCAGGTGATGTTTGACAACTGTAGACACTTTCAACAAAATGGCCGACTTCTAAAACTCTCTGGTAGGTGTGATAACAGCTGGGAAAGAAGGCGGCTTCACGTGGGGTCTCTGCTCGTCCTCTCCCACCGTAAGGCGCTCACAGGTCGCGGCTAAACATGGCATTTGTACTGCGCTCTGTCTGAGGAGGGCAGACGTGCAGCCCCAGTCATTGTCTATGGGACTGTCAGAGGTCTGGTATGGCCGGACAGCACCATCTCCCACAGGCCCGTAGAGCATGAATGGCGCTGCGGTGCACGGTCACCCTCTATATTCAGATGCAGCCTGCGGTCACTTCTCCTCTCGCCAGTTGATGTCTTATTGACTTTGTACTAAACATGACGGCCGCCACCATGGGGTCACGCAGTTATTATGGCAGCTACCTTTGACTTTTAGTGTTTTGGAAGCCTGGATTTCTCGCTCAGGTTTTGATGGGTTTTGCTCTACTTGGTCAGTGATCACATCTAGGTGTATTACCTGTAAAAAGGCACATTGTGGAGGGGGACTTATAACACACACATGCCCCCGAATCTGTTCTGTGCTGCCGCTCCAACAGTCTCCTGGTTGGAAAAGGTGACATCGTCCCTACCGTTCACCTGACAGCTGTGGCTAGGGCCCGGCAACTGCTGGTTTGGAATGTCATTCGTTCCAGTGACTGTTGGTGGATTCGGGGGCTGAGTATGACCTCTTTGTTTTATAAGCCTCCCTTCCTGCTGCTAACTTTCAAAGAGCAAAATCCCCTTTTATTGCCCTCCTGTTATGCTGCATTTCTTAATATACAGGTCCTTCTCAAAAAATTAGCATATAGTGTTAAATTTCATTATTTACCATAATGTAATGATTACAATTAAACTTTCATATATTATAGATTCATTATCCACCAACTGAAATTTGTCAGGTCTTTTATTGTTTTAATACTGATGATTTTGGCATACAACTCCTGATAACCCAAAAAACCTGTCTCAATAAATTAGCATATCAAGAAAAGGTTCTCTAAACGACCTATTACCCTAATCTTCTGAATCAACTAATTAACTCTAAACACATGCTAAAGATACCTGAGGCTTTTAAAAACTCCCTGCCTGGTTCATTACTCAAAACCCCCATCATGGGTAAGACTAGCGACCTGACAGATGTCAAGAAGGCCATCATTGACACCCTCAAGCAAGAGGGTAAGACCCAGAAAGAAATTTCTCAACAAATAGGCTGTTCCCAGAGTGCTGTATCAAGGCACCTCAATGGTAAGTCTGTTGGAAGGAAACAATGTGGCAGAAAACGCTGTACAACGAGAAGAGGTGACAGGACCCTGAGGAAGATTGTGGAGAAGGACCGATTCCAGACCTTGGGGAACCTGAGGAAGCAGTGGACTGAGTCTGGTGTGGAAACATCCAGAGCCACCGTGCACAGGCGTGTGCAGGAAATGGGCTACAGGTGCCGCATTCCCCAGGTAAAGCCACTTTTGAACCATAAACAGCGGCAGAAGCGCCTGACCTGGGCTACAGAGAAGCAGCACTGGACTGTTGCTAAGTGGTCCCAAGTACTTTTTTCTGATGAAAGCAAATTTTGCATGTCATTCGGAAATCAAGGTGCCAGAGTCTGGAGGAAGACTGGGGAGAAGGAAATGCCAAAATGCCTGAAGTCCAGTGTCAAGTACCCAGTCAGTGATGGTGTGGGGTGCCATGTCAGCTGCTGGTGTTGGTCCACTGTGTTTCATCAAGGGCAGGGTCAATGCAGATAGCTATCAGGAGATTTTGGAGCACTTCATGCTTCCATCGGCTGAAATGCTTTATGGAGATGAAGATTTCATTTTTCAGCACGACCTGGCACCTGCTCACAGTGCCAAAACCACTGGTAAATGGTTTACTGACCATGGTATTACTGTGCTCAATTGGCCTGCCAACTCTCCTGACCTGAACCCCATAGAGAATCTGTGGGATATTGTGAAGAGAAAGTTGAGAGACGCAAGATCCAACACTCTGGATGAGCTTAAGGCCGCTATTGAAGCATCCTGGGCCTCCATAACATCTCAGCAGTGTCACAGGCTGATTGCCTCCATGCCACGCCGCATTGAAGCAGTCATTTCTGCCAAAGGATTCCCGACCAAGTATTGAGTACATAACTGAACATTATTATTTGATGGTTTTTTTGTTTATTAAAAAACACTATTATTTGATTGGACGGGTGAAATATGCTAATTTATTGAGACAGGTTTTTTGGGTTATCAGGAGTTGTAGGCCAAAATCATCAGTATTAAAACAATAAAAGACCTGACAAATTTCAGTTGGTGGATAATGAATCTATAATATATGAAAGTTTAATTGTAATCATTACATTATGGTAAATAATGAAATTTAAGACTATATGCTAATTTTTTGAGAAGGACCTGTATAGCGCGAAAAAGTTAAGAATCCAGCTTCACAAACTTTTTTTAAAATTTTTTTTTTTAATAAAGTATGTATTTTTTAAATTGCTGGGATAAAATGCTAAAATTCCAAATTCATATCATGGCTACAGGATCCATGAAGAAGTCACAGGTAAGATCTACGTGTTTCAGGTGTATAACACCCTTAGTCATGATTGTGACTATATACCTGGAACGTGTAGCTCTGTACTATGTCTTCTGTGTTATGAATTTGGAATCTTAATTATTTTTCTTTTCACTTTTCTATTATTCACTCATAAAAAAAAAAAAAAAAAAAAGTTTTACTCCTGGATTTTCTACTTTTTCTGCTTCTAATTGTGTCCAGGCGCAGACGCCCTCCGTGCTCCGCACTACATTTGGATCCTACGATGGCGAGCTGGATCTTTTCTTGTTGCTTCTTTATTTCTCATGCTGATGACATTCTCCATTGGTGTTCTATGCAGTTCTCACCAACATCTCGGTCATTTTTTTGTTTTTTTCTCTGTAATAATGGCTCATTATCATATCACTTGTCCTACAGACAGATAACACCATGACGGAACAAGATGTTGAAAACGAGCTCTTGGACTATGAAGAAGACGATGAGCCCCAGGCACCCACTGAGACCCCCGCACCAACCGGCAGGAAGGAGGTCAAAGGCTCCTATGTGTCCATCCACAGCTCCGGCTTCAGAGACTTCTTGCTAAAGCCAGAGCTGCTGCGAGCTATTGTGGACTGTGGCTTTGAGCACCCCTCTGAAGGTTAGTTGGTTCATTCCAAGGCTTTAGAGGAGTAAAATACCAAGAAAATGATTTTTTTTTTTTTTACTAAGATTCGGGTCCATCTTATGGTCCGAATGTAGCTTGTGAGGGTTGAATGGAGCAGGAGTGGGGAGATGCTGCAGGGGTTGGGAGCAGATGATGTCCTAAGGGTGCGAAGTAAGAGCCATTAATCTGCTGTTGTGGGCATTAGGGAATATGTTGGCGGTGCAAGACAGGAGTGGAGTCCCCGCTGTACATACTCATCTCCTGGCGGTGGGCTTCAGGAAAATGATGCCAAAAGCGGTGCATGCATAGATTGAGATCTTGGCTTGTCATTGAGCCGATATCTCAATGTGCGCATGCTGCAGCACGGCGCCATCTTCTGTAGCCCACTACTGCGAGATCAATGGCTTCTGCCTCACACTGTTGGGACATTACCTCCTCTCAGCCCAGAGCCTGCAGCATTGCCACGCTCCTGCTGCCGCCGGCTTCCTGCAGTGGCGACCCTGCCTCCCGTGATCCCCACTGCTACCGCCGTGCCCCCCATAGCACTACATTTGCCTTTCAAAATTGGGGGTGGGGGGAGTGCATCATATAGTTAAAAAATTTTTATTTATGTGCCATAGACTGTCCCCACAAGCTCCTCCTGTTGTGACTAGTGGGGTCCAATTTCTGGAACCTGACAATGAAGGGATCACAGTATAGTTTTGGTACCATGTTTCTTTTCTTACTAAGCGGTGTATGGGACTCGCCTCAATTGCCAAACTTGGAGGCACCACGCGCATGTTTGATTGCATCCTCATTCATTCACTGCTGGACTTTGTCCTCCAGTCCCATTGAGAATGAATGGAGTGACAGTCCCGTATGCTCATTGCTGCTCAGTTCAGAAGGTGGACAGAAGCCTTCCTCTGCCGATTTGTTGGTACCTAATGGTGAAATGGAGGCAGCGCTGAGCTATATCTTCTGAGGATTGTCTTGTATCCTAGAGGTCATGAATAGGGATGAGCGAATAGCTTCTGACAAGTCCTTATCCGAATAGCTGTGTCACTTACCGAATAGCTGCATCGGGAACTCTGATACCTGGAGTGCTCCTGATAATCAGCTGTTCGGTGCCGCGGCTGTCATAGCCTATTTATTGGGCCGCGACACATGCAGCTGAGGCGAACAGCTGATTATGGGGAGCGCTCCAGGTATCCAGGTTCCTGATGCAGCTATTTGGATAAGGAATTATCCAAAGCTATTCGTTCATCCCTAGTCATGAACGCATTGATTGTAAAGTAATTTAACCTAGTGAGAATAAAGCATCACAGATGAGTGACCCTTACTTTGTATTGACTTCCGTGTTTTCCTATTGCAGTACAACATGAATGTATTCCTCAGGCCATCCTTGGCATGGATATATTGTGCCAAGCCAAATCTGGTATGGGCAAGACCGCAGTCTTCGTCTTGGCCACTCTTCAGCAGATCGAGGCGATTGAAGGACAAGTATCGGTTCTGGTGATGTGCCACATACGGGAGCTCGCCTTCCAGATCAGCAAGGAGTATGAGCGCTTCTCCAAGTACATGCCTTCAGTGAAGGTAAGAGAGGGATGACCTCTTCCTCTTTTGTTTGTGTGTTTTTGCACTCTTTCCTCTTCATTAGTATCATGCATTTCATTTCTGTTCTGGTTCTAGGTTGCAGTTTTCTTTGGCGGTCTTGCCGTGAAGAAAGATGAAGATACATTACGCAAAAATTGCCCTCACATAGTGGTTGGCACTCCGGGCCGTATCTTGGCCTTGGTTAGACAGAAGACCCTCAATTTGAAGAACGTCAAGCACTTTGTTCTGGATGAATGTGACAAGATGCTGGAGCAGCTGGGTAAGTGGTGGTGGGCAAATGGTCACTGAAAATCACATATTTTAGAGCTGACATCTATTAATAATAATATTACCGTATATACTCTAGTATAAGCTGAGATTTTCAGCCCAAATATACTCGAGTCACGGTCGGCGGCGGGTGAGGGGGAGAGGGCGCTGAGGCATACTTACCTGCTTCCGGGGCTCCTGGCGCTGTCCCTGCAGTCCCACGGTCTCCGGGTGCCGCAGCTCTTCCCCTGTTCAGCGGTCATGTGGGACCGCTCATTAGAGAAATGAATATGGACTCCACTCCCATAGGGGCGGAGCCGCCTATTCATTTCTCTAATCAGCGGTAACGGTGACCGCTGACAGAGGAAGAGGCTGCGGCACCGAAGACCAGCTGTCTGGGGGAAGGAGCGGGACGCCGGGAGCAGGTAAGTATGTCATATTCACCTGTCCGCGTTCCACACGCTGGGCGCCGCTCCATCTTCCCGGCGTCTCTCCGCACTGACTGTTCAGGTCAGAGGGCGCGATGACGCATATAGTGTGCGCGCCGCCCTCTGCCTGATCAGTCACTGCAGAGAGACGACGCGACGCTGAGGAGCTGCAAGCAAGAGAGGTGAGTATGTCATTTATTATTTTTATTGCAGCAGCAGCAGCAATGGCACAGCTTTCTATGGCACATCTATGGGGCAATAATGAACGGTGCAGAGCACTATATGGCACAGCTATGGGGCAATTATGAACGGTGCAGAGCACTATATGGCACAACTATGGGGCAATAATGAACGGTGCAGAGCACTATATGGCACAGCTATGGGGCAATAATGAACGGTGCAGAGCACTATATGGCACAGCTTTCTATGGTACAGCTATGGGGCAATAATGAATGGTGCAGAGCACTATATAGCACAGCTATGGGGCCATAATGAACGGTATGGAGCATCTATTTTTATTTTTGAAATTCACCGGTAGCTGCTGCATTTTCCACCCTAGGCTTATACTCGAGTCAATAAGTTTTCCCAGTTTTTTTATGGCAAAACTAGGGGGTCGGCTTATACTCGAGTATATACGGTATGTATATATTTTAAGGGGTTTTTAGATTTCAGAAAAACAGCAGCTGAGGGACAGGGGTTATTTCAAGCACCACTCCAATGTTTTGCCATTTTTTTTATTTTTTTTTTCCCAACTCAATTGGGGGATCAGGTGTTTGGTTACATACTTACTGATCAGCGTCTTCGCCTGTTTTCAGCCCCACTCAGGTCATTCCGACACCACATAACTACTTTTGTAACCCTCCGGATCATGGTTTGTTCTGGGAGTCACTTTTTTGTCAATACAAGCCTGTGGGACCTAAAATGAGACTTCAGAGCTCCTGTCTGAAATCCCATAGAGGTGCGTTGAGAAGATTTTTAAAAAGTGACACACTAACCCCTGAGTGATATAGCTGTTAACAACCGAAGTCATATGGTGCCAGAGCAGGACTGAAAATGGGTGGTTCAAAAATTGCCTGGGGAGTGAGGTTTTCTGCAAAACCCCATTATCTACTAGTTGGGTATTCAGAGTCAATAGAGGTGGGATCACTGGTGTCGGACCCCCAACAGCTGATGTCTCTCCATTTGTATCAACTACAACGTCTGCATTATATTAGCGTTGCAAACTATGTATTGCTGCTTTTAGTGGTGTTGTAGGTAAGATGTACACTTGCTCTCAGTCCATTACAGATAATAGCTCGGGGTCTTGCATTCAGGACTCACTACTCTCAGCCATACATGGCTTTACAAAGTGGCAGGACATGAACACAAAGTAGAAAAAAAATTGCACATAGTGTCACTTTGTGGCGTGCTGTAAATATCTTTGTATTTTGCGCTTCCATTAGATATGCGCGGGGACGTGCAGGAGATTTTCCGTCTCACCCCTCACGAGAAGCAGTGCATGATGTTCAGCGCCACACTCAGCAAGGAGATCCGTCCCGTCTGCAGGAAATTCATGCAGGATGTAAGTACGCTGCTGCTGCTATTGTCACTTTGTGGCCCATTTACTTTTCTTGTTTGGTAGGCCATTTTTTATGAGCTGGGAAATGTTTGGTGTACAGGGAGAGGTTGTCTAGGACCTGACAAACATGGCTGCTGTCTGTAATGTGTCACAACTGTCCATGAGTTGTGTGGTATCACAGATCAGCTGCACGGAGGTGCCATGTATTTTGTGATGCAATGTAAACCCTTTAACATGTGCGCTGCATTACCTGCGTCCTGAGTTATAGCCAAGAACTGCCCCAATGCCTTCCTGCTGTGTGATACCATGTAGTGTTGGCATTTTCACCAGCCTCTGTCCTGTCTCCTAAACTGCGCATGTCTCGAAGGTGGTGGGAGATGGAGACTGGGCAGTGTTGAGTGTCTTAGGACCCTGACCACTACTGATCTGCTACAGGGCCACACAGAGGTGTTTGTCACACAGGTTTAGATGCTTTTTCAATTTGGAAAACTGACATTTACCAAATGGTTTAGTTTCTTTTTGTTCTGTACATTACATTTTTCTTTTTCCTTCCTTACCTTCTTCCTCAGCCTATGGAGGTATTTGTTGATGATGAGACCAAACTGACGCTTCATGGCCTGCAGCAATATTACGTTAAGTTGAAGGACAGCGAGAAGAACCGCAAGTTGTTCGACCTGTTGGATGTGTTGGAGTTTAATCAGGTTAGTATGAAAAATCTGCAGTCACTTCTGTATTTGGGGGCTGTTCACCCTGCGGCGGAGCACTAAGTTTCAGATCAGAGCAGTTCCTGGCATAAATATTAAATGTATGTAGAAGTCCTCATTCACTCAGCTAAAGCCAAAAGTGTCCAGTACACAAAGCCACCTTCAGGGTATGTGCACACAAAGTCTTTTTCAGGTGGATTCTGCCTGTAGCCCTTTTAAACCCCACCAAAAAAAAAAATTAACATATTTATATTTACTTCAGCGCGATGTATGTGAAAAGCCGGTAATTCAATTGCCGGCTTTTCATTTCTCCTTCCCAAACCCAACAGGATATGAGACATGGTTTACATACAGTAAACCATCTCATATCCCCCTTTTTTTTTTTTTTTGCATATTCCACACTACTAATGTTGTGCAAAATTTGGCGAGTTTTACGGACGTATTTTCTGCGCTCTTACGTCCGTAAAACTCGCTAGTGTGACGCCGGCCTTAAGGGGTGCAGTTTTTAGACTGTTGTCACTTTTGGGTATTTTCAGCCACATAGACCCCTCAAACTGACTTCAGATGTGAGGTGGTCCCTAAAAAATGGTTTTGTAAACTTTGTTGTAAAAATGAGAAATCACTGGTCAAATTTTAACCCTTATAACTTCCTAGCAAAAAAAAAAATTGTTTCCAAAATTGTGCTGATGTAAAGTAGACATGTGGGAAATGTTATTTATTAACTATTTTGTGTCACATAACTCTCTGGTTTAACAGAATAAAAATTCAAAATGTGAAAATTGCGAAATTTTCAAAATTTTCGCCAAATTTCCGCTTTTTTTCACAAACGCAGAAATTATCGACCTAAATTTACCACTAACATGAAGCCCAATATGTCACGAAAAAACAATCTCCGAATCGCTAGGATCCGTTGAAGCGTTCTGAGTTATTACCTCAGAAAGGAACACTGGTCAGAATTGCAAAAAATGGCGAGGTCATTAAGGTCAAAATAGGCTGGGTCATGAAGGGGTTAAAAGAAGTTGAGTTGCTAAGAGGGATTACCTGTCCATTCTTTCTGCTTTAAAACGATGGTGATACCCCAATGTCTAGAATTTGTTGTGTACACCTATCCTTCTGAGTTGTTTCCAATACTGAATGGTGCGATCACCACTTGTGAGCCATTACCGTGCTCGGAGTAGTTGTCACTTCCCATCCCGCATATCTCCAAATCAGTCCTTCGCTTCTGTTCAGACTGGTGACTGTAAGCACAATTGAAGGCGCCTCCTAGGGTATAGATGGGCTGAAAGCTGTGGCACATCCTGTGGTGTGATGGGAGCAGTGACTACTGGTTTAATTTGTCTGTACATCTCTCCTGTAGGTGGTGATCTTTGTAAAGTCTGTACAGAGATGTGTGGCGCTGGCACAGCTCCTCATAGAGCAGAACTTCCCAGCCATCGCGATTCACAGGGGAATGATGCAAGAAGAGAGGTGAGTTCTCCTGTGTATAATATGTCTGCAAATTTATAGGCAGCATCCATCTTAAATGGTGGAAACAGTCAGTAGAGCCTCTACGGTGCAGCTGAGATGCTACTTCAGGAAACCTTAACCTGAGTCACTGCAGCTACTGTTGAAACTACACCTCCCTGTCGTTGTCATGGCATGCTGGGACTTGTAGTTCAGCAACTGAAGTGCTGCTGGCTTATGCCTTTAGTGTAAGCTAATACTGCAAAAATTAAAATAATCCTGTATAGTGAAGACTAGAATGCCAATAAAATGCAGATTTCTGCTCTGAAGCTTGCACAATTGTGATCACAGCTCTGGGCTTTAAGGGGAACCTCTCGGGTTGAACCATGTCACTAATATGTTTGTCTCAAGTAAAATGCCCCAGTATTTTTCACAAAAATCATTTTTTCATACTTTGATTGCCCCACAACATACCTTATGTTTCAGTCTTGGGAGGGGGTAGATCTTTGCATTGAAAAGCTAATCTCCTAGCAGGGCCTGTGCCCTGACGATCAGCTGCCCGGGCCTGTGCCCTGACGATCAGCTGCCCGGGCCTGTGCCCTGACGATCAGCTGCCCGGGCCTGTGCCCTGACGATCAGCTGCCCAGGCCTGTGCCCTGAATCTGAATGTACGTCGTCCCAGCTTCAAATCCTATGTGCGCATGCTCCGGAGCCGCTGAGTCAGTAGCCACATGATAGTGTTTGAGGGCACACACTATGCGTGTCACTGTATACCCGCTCATCGCTCTGACTCGAAGTGGCTCCGGAGTATGCGCACGAAGGACTTGGTGCCAGCGTCATTGCGTGGGATCTGCTGGGAGATTGCAGTGATGTGAAGGAATGCTAATACGATGGGCGTGGAGAACTTCAAAACGGTATGTGGGGCGATCCTCAAAGTATAATGTGATATTTGCGATAGATATGCATCACTAACAAGACAATAGGGGCATGTTAATGGCAATAAAGGACGTGACCAGATCCCTTTTAACAATGTGCAGTGATAACCGTACACTTATTGTAGGTCTTGGCTGTTGTGAAACTGCAATTCCCAACATCCCCGGACAGCCTGTGGATGTCGCGGAATGCTGTGACTTGTAGTCACACAGCAGCTCAATCCCTGCTGTAGACATTCCTTGTTTTGATATAGATGACTGACCTAATATCTGTCCCGCAGGCTCTCCCGATACCAACAGTTTAAAGATTTCCAGAGAAGAATCTTGGTAGCTACTAATCTCTTCGGACGCGGTATGGACATCGAAAGGGTCAATATTGTGTTCAATTACGACATGCCGGAGGACTCTGACACCTACTTGCACAGGGTAAGCCCCCGGACTATAACTTGTCTGAAGCCGTACATCCTTATCTCTATTTTCATGATGTCTTATGGCCTAATCTCGCTCCTTTTCTCTTGACCAGGTGGCTCGTGCCGGCCGATTCGGTACGAAGGGTCTGGCTGTTACTTTTGTGTCTGACGAACAAGATGCCAAAATTCTGAATGACGTTCAGGACAGATTTGAAGTCAATGTGGGCGAGTTGCCTGATGAGATAGACATATCTACTTACAGTGAGTATTAAGGATTTTGATAAAACGTTGTGATTGTGACACCCGTAGATTTCTCCCAGTTCTTAGATGGAAGGGTCCCCAGCTCCAGGTTAGAGTGGCCCTTGTGACTCTTTTCCTATACATGGTCGCTTCTCATGTCCTGCTGCTGTCAGTTGTAGAAACCTTCCCTGATTGAGTGTTGGGAACAGTCCCTCATTTGTTCTACAATGGGGGATGTGGTGTATAGCCATTAATGTCTTGGACAGTGCCTTTTAAAGGGACTCTCAGCACAGAATGACTGTTCAAACAAGGCACAGGTGCTCGGTGCATCATGGTGGGGCCAAATGTATAAGTGCATCTTCCCACCTACTTGTATTTTCTACCCCCCCCCCCCCCCCCCCCACCACCACCTTCTTTGACAATTCTGACTTTATATATACTATGGAGGGAAAACAAGTCGACAGAAATGTGCACCAGTGTTGGTCGTGCCAAGGGTGCACCAAGCGTCTGTACTTGGGTTGATCAGTCATTCTGTTTCCAGCATTTAGGTTATCACTGTCCTTTAGGTAGGTACTTAATGTTGGACATATCCCTCTAATAGATGCTTTACCTAAAGCCTGCATTTATGTCTTCCTGTACATTACAGAGGCTTGTAAATTCGCTGAGTAATTAAAGGGTATGTCCTTGTGTCACGGCTGTTCTTGGGTGTAAGACACCTCAGCTCCCATCCCCTTCAATAGGAGCTGAGCCGCAGTACCTGCGAGTGACCACTGCACAGTGTATGGAGCTGTGCTGTTTTGGCTTTGCACATCCACCTGTCATGGGGGGTCGATCATCGGGCGCACTCTCATGGTCTTTTGCCACACAGCCGTCACAAGGCAAATGTCTGTAGAAGTAATGCGCAATCCTAGGGCCGAGCAGAAGTTGTATCTGTTTATTAGCTTGGTATACAAAGTGCATGTCTATAAATATGTACCACAGGCATTGGAAGCATGGGGGGTAGGATATGTACACCCGACCTATGCGCAGCGCTCACATCTGCTTCTCTCCTCTCTCCACAGTTGAACAGTCGCGATAACCCGGCCTTCTCCGTTTCTTCAGTTTTTCTTCTGGCTCCTCATTTGTTCTCTCGTCTGGCCGCACCGCCCGTGACAAAATTATTTTGATTTTACAACATTGTGGGTTTTTTATTCATGGCTTTTATGTAAAGAAGGGGGAAAAAAAATTAAAGGTTTTTTTTATGGTTTGGATCTTATATTTGTGAATTGTGATCAGTGCGGCGATCTGTCGAGGTTTCCATTATGGTGTTCTCTTGAATTAATATTCTGTATTGAAAGCAGCCAGGCGGTCGTCTTTTTCTTTGGCTAAGCCGAATGGTGGGGGAAATATCTTTAGGAAGACGCTTACGATAGGGCGTCCATTAGTAGCCGAGCACCAGTCATCATAAGCCGGACTCCTTGCCTGCTTTGGCCTGTAAGGAGACATAGAGCATTCAGTTAACAGTAAGTTGACAGTTCAAGGATATGTCGGATTGATATGGCGTCGGCCTGTTACAAAAAATGCCGTGAATTTCCTGCAGATCTCAACTTCTACATTTTCAAGGATGAAATCTGCAGAGACATTCCTAAATCGTGACCTTCGGTGGGTCTAATGGCCTCCACTTACTTTTGACCATAGTGTATACTTATGAACCTGTATCAGGAAATCTACACATTACACCAGCAGCAGCTTTAATGACCTCCTAGTCTAAATCATTTGGCATTAACCCCTTCCCGACGTGCGCTGTACATGTACAGCGCTGCATTCTCGCAAACAGTGTATGTACGGCGCCGCGATCACACGGCCTCGCGCTGAGCGACGTGGCGATCGGGTGCAAGTGTCGGCTCTATGTGAGAGCTGACACCTGCAGCAATGCCCACGATCCTGCCACTAGACAGATAAAAAAACAAGGTGTAAAAGACTGTCACCAAGTGATGCGTTTCGAACTCAATCCAGTGTTTTTCCAGAGACTTAACAAACACATTTAACACAACACATTCCGTGTTGATGTGCTAATCAAAGTCTGAGCTATCAAAATCTAAAATTAATCCGAAAATGCAATAAGAGGCGATCAATACATGCCCCCAAAATGGTATCAATAAAAAAACATCCACACAGAGCACAAATAATTAAGGCCTCATAGCCCCATATCTCGAATTGTAAATATTACTGGTCTAGAAAAATGACGACAAAAGAAAATTATTTATTTATTTTTTTTTGTTTTTACACTTTTTTTTAATTTTATTTTCACCACTTAAATACATTAAATAAATAAACTTTGGCATCTGCGTACTCGTACTAAGTGGAGAATCATATTACTAGGTAAATTTTACCACATAGTGAACATGTTAAATTAAAAAAAACTAAAAACAATTGTGGAATTTTAATTTATTTATTTATTTTTTTTAAATGTTAGAAACACTTGTAATTTTTTTTCCCCGCTTTCCAGTGCATCGTGTGATAAAATGAATGATGACATTCAAAAGTACAACTCGTCTATCAAAAAAAATAAATAAAACAAACCCTCATCCTGCTATGTGGATGGAAAAATAAAAAAATAAAGTTATGGTTTTTGGAAAAAGGGTAGGGAAAAAAAAAACAATAACATGGAAACTAGCCTGGTTGTAAAGGGATTACACGCCTCTAAAACAAGACGTTACGCCATAGTCTACATACGCACTGGCAGGATGTTGCCGGCAGCCTCTTACCTTGCTGTGTGTCTGCGTATTGCTGGTGTTGCTGAATTCGGAGTAAACTGGAGCCTTGAAATGTGCGAGTGCGCAGAGCCACATCTTATACTCTGCCCGGACCTGACGGATGAATGTAGCACAGAACAAGTTGTGGGTCAATGAATAGGATTATGGTGAGAGCGCTGAACCCCCTGAGTCCCCCTCTCCGTATTGCGCCCCCTTTCTTTCACCTTTTTGTGCATGAGGCAGTGCAGGCAGAAGATCTGTAATCCTTGCAGCGTATTGAGGATGGTGAAGGCGTATACGAAGAAGGGGGTAGCAGAGCTGAACATGAAGAAGCCGAACACCCAACAGCTCCCCAGGATACACAGTTGGGCCAAAGATGTTACCGTCAGGGTCCTATAATATATAATAAACCCATAATAGTACAACAAGGCATAACTTTGGGATGTACAACTGGAGAGTAGCGATGAGCAAACATGCTGGGATAAGGTGTTATCTGACCATGCTTGGGTGGTAACCGAGTGACTTCAGTACGCTCGAATAATATGTTTGAGTTCCCGCATCTGCATGTCTCGTGGCTGTTCGACAGACAACAGACACAAGTATGAAGGGATTGCCTGTTTGTTAGCCAATCCTTACATATGTTGCATCTGTCGAACAGCTGAGAGACATGCAGACGCGGGGGCTCAAACATATTATTCGAGCACGCCAAAGTCACTCGGTCAGCACACGAGCATTCTGAGAGAACCTTTTCCCAGCAGTTTCGCTCAACACTACTGGAGAGCCAAAGGTTGGAGACCACTGGTCAAGCCAAAATCATCAGTGCCCATACTGGATACCATAATGTCAGTGATGGCATCTAAACCCACTGGATATGTGTATGAGGGCATGACGTCTCGTGGGGTTAAATAAAGGATTGGACATGACTAATCTTTTAATCTCCCAATACATTTTTTTTTTTGTGTCTTATGTCATTCATTGAAATTTTTCAAAATGGCTCCCAATGGTTATGAATTTTGCACAAATACAAAATGCTCATTTTTTTTTTTCTTTTCGTGCAACTATTTAGTGCATGTTCAGCTAAAAAATGTGAGACTTTTTTTATTTTAACGTCATAATTGATGAATCACTTGAAAACATTGAGACCCGCCACCCAAACCATGGCCACAATAGTGAACATAAAAACACAAATCCGGCAAACATATAAAATACATCTTAAAAAATTGCTTGCATTAAAAGGAAAATAAGTAGCAAATGAAAAACTGGCAAAAAAAAAACAGTTTTCAATTTAGATTAAAAATGCCCCCACCTGAAAAAAAGGCTCCTACCTTTAGGCTATGTGCACACGTTGCAGATTTGCCGCGGAAATTTCCACAACTCCCTGCCGCGGGAAATACGCATGCAGAATTGGCATGCATATTCCCACTAAACACTAGCGTTTTGCAAGAGTGATTAGCTTGCAGAATGCTAGCGTTTTCCAAGCGATCTGTAGCATCGCTTGGAAAACTGATTGACAGGTTGGTCACACTTGTCAAACATAGTGTTTGACAAGTGTGACCAACTTTTTACTATTGATGGTGCCAATGCAGCATCAATGGTAAAAAGATATAATGTATAAAATAAAAAAATTGTGATATTCTCACCTTCCGACGGCCCCAGCAGCCTTCCCGCTCCTCGTGATGCTCCCGTTCCCAGTAATGCCTTGCGGCAATGACCCCAGATGACCTTTACGTCATCACAGGTCATTGTCGCAATGCATTACTGGGAACGGGAGCATCGCGAGGAGCGGGAAGGCTGTGGGGGCCGCTGGAAGGTGAGAATATCACAATTTCTCCTACGCCTCATTGGGGGACACAGGACCATGGGTGTTATGCTGCTGCCACTAGGAGGACACTAAGTAAACAGAAAGATTAACTCCTCCTCTGCAGTATACACCCCTTCACTGGATACAATTTCAACCAGTTCTTGCTTAGTGTCTGTAGGAGGCACTTGGGTCTGTTTTCAGGCCCCAACTTTCTTATTTTAATTTTAAAGCTTTTAGTTTTCTGTAAATTTTTTATTTTTTACTTAACGGAGTGAAGGGGGCGACGGGTTCCTTTTTTAATAGGGTCCGCTCTCCCCCGGACCATCAACAGGCGAGCACGGCGAGTATACCTCCCCGTCCCTCTCCTGCGACGTATGGGGCACGCCTAATCTACGCTAGGGCGACGGTTCCTATACGGTCCCGCTCTCCCCCCTGTAAGATGGCGAGCACATGGAGTATACCTCTTATGTGCATCTCCCGGGCTCCACCGCACTCAAGCCCTCATCTTGGCGTCTCGTAGTCCCCACAGTAGCCGTAAGCCCCCTGTGGCAGGCGCAGAAGAACCCTGCAAAATCTCCATGCGGCAGGCACAGCTGTAAGTCCCCTGAGAAGGCAAGCATGCTTCAGGAGGCTCTCCGTCCCCCGACACAGGGAGGATCGATTGAGCTGGAGGTGGTCCCTCCTTCGGTGAGTACTATCTTCCTCACGCTGCCGGCGTGGGAAGAAGCGGTCCGGGTCCCTGGGGAGAGGTACCGCTGGCTAGATGCCAGCGACGATCGTTAGTCGCGGCCGCCAGAGCGCTTCGCCGGCCGGCTCCACTAATTTAGTCCCCGGCTTCTCCAGCCGGACTAGGCCGCAGTTCAAAAACCCCGCCCACGCCGGAGCCCCGCCCACTGTTCAGGCGCTTCTCGTTTTGAATGAGAAGAGCCCTGCAAATCTCGGGCGCCATCTTGGGACTCCACTGCTGCAGGGAAATACAGCCGAAAAACGCTACCTCCCTCTCTTCCTCCCTGGGGACACCAGTTCAGGACCGTGGGTAAGCTGCTCCGCTACATAGGGAAAAGCTTAACCCCTTCCCTGCTCACATAACTGCTACTGCGGTTTATCGGAGATAGACATTCACTATGTCTCAATCTGTGGACGCAAAAAAAAAAAAGGGGACAAAAAGCACACTATTTTTTACCATTTGTGCCACTTGCAAGTCTGCTTTGCCAAGTGCCCACAGTACCCCCTTGTGCCAGAACTGTGACCTGGCCAGTGCGCAGCCGCCTTCTGCCGCCACTTCCTATGTCGTCTCCTGAGTGGGCCGCGCACGTTCAGTGGAATCCTTGGTCAAGGCATTGGACTCTTTCCGTGGGTCCTCCTTAAACCAGAATTCACCTCTGTCGGCTGCGACGGAATCTGGTAACGGCGCGGGGCTGTCTGACCACAGGGGGCGCACCATTGTACGGGACTCCTGGGGTTCCAGGAAAAGGACCCTTTCCCCATCTCCCGTACACGCTCGAGCTTCAGCTTCTGCAAGCTCATCTTCTCGCTCCCCCTCCCCTGAGGGTCGCAGCGTACAGGGCTCAATATATGAGTCAGAGGAATCTTTAACCCAAGACTCCTCTATTGGTCAGGCATTAATGGTGGACGATGAATCTGCTTCCTCTCAGGAAAACGCGTCCAAAAGATATTTGCTAATCACCCTGAGTTTCAGGATATTATCCAAAACACAGGGAGCACCCAGAAAAGCGCTTTACGACTCAAAAAGCCACGGAAGCTAAATATCCTTTCTCAAGGGATCTGGTGAAGGGCTTACTTCTTTCTCCTGGATCCTGCCGTGTCGCGGCTTGCATCCAAAACAATCTTCTCTCTGTCAGACGATTCATCAGTCAAAAACCCTTCTGACCGCCAGATTGATTATTTGGCTCGCTCAGTCTTTGAAGTCTCAGGAGCAGCCCTCCTTGCATCCTTTGCAGCTTCCTGGGTAGCTAAGGCAATGGTGGCCTGGGCTGAGGTGTTGACCTTTACCGTCCACGGCAGTAATCTTCCCCCAGAGACGGCCAGACTAGCTAACCAGTTAGCTCAGGCCGGAGATTTTGTTGTTAGCGCCTCCATAGATGCGGCTAATTGCGCAGCGCAAGCGGCTGCTAACGCAATTTCCATCGGGGGGGCCCTATGGCTCCGCGATTGGTGAGCAGACTCTGCTTCCAAAAAGTCGCTGACCTCTCTTCCTTACCAAGCGGGTCGTTTATTTGGGGGAAAACCTAGACCAAATCATTTCTGACGCTACGGAGAAAAAAAAAAAAAAAAAAGTGAATTTCTTCCCCAGCAAAAACCAGCCCGGCCCTTTCGGAATCAGCAGCAGTTTCAATTCCGGTCATTTCGTAACAACTCCAGTTTGTCGTCCTCTTCCCCTGGTTCGGGACGTCGGGACAACAGAACTTCCCAGGTCTCATACAGACCAAACCGTTCCTGGAAACCCGGACCCAGGCCGTCTGCCCCTGAGCCGTCCGCATCCCTTAAATCTTCTCAATGACTCGTTGGCGTGTCCGGCGGACACCGACAAAGTAGGCTGACGCCTTCTTTTGTTCCGTCAACAGTGGCTCTCGGTCGTTCACGACGAGTGGGTCAGAGAGCTCGTGTCTTCCAGATACAAAATCGAGTTTTTCTTCACGCCATACAGGCGCTTCAAAAGGACTGTCATCACTCCAGTCCCTCAAGACCAAAGGTTCACGGGGTTTTACTCCAACCTTTTCGTGGTCCTAAAGAAGGACGGGACTCTACGGCCCATACTGGATCTCAAACTGCTAAAACAAATTCGTACGGGTCCGACACTTCAGGATGGACTCCCTCCGTTCCGTTGTCGCGTCCCTGGAAAAAGGAGAGTTCCTTGCATCCATAGACATCAAAGATGCCTATCTACACATCCCAATTTTTCCCTCTCATCAGCAGTTCCTGCTCTTCGCAGCCCAAGAAGAACACTTCCAGTTTGTGGCCTTGCCCTTCGGACTTGCCACCGCCCCCAGAGTCTTCACAAAGGTCATGGCGGCTGTCATGGCCATTGTTCACGCCCGGGGAGTGGTAGTCCTGCCATATCTGGACGACCTATTAATCAAAGGTCCGTCCCAGTCTGCCTGCGAGGAGTCGGTGAGCATCACCGTGGATTCTCTTTCTCGCCTGGGTTGTAAGATCAACTTCGAGAAATCATCTCCAGTGCCGGCCCAGCAAATCTGCTTCCTGGGCATGATTTTGAACTCTTCCCGCGGGCTGGTCATTCTCCCTCCAGAGAAGGTTCTATCCTTACAACAGGGAGCGCGCAGGCTCTTCCGCCCAGTCCCTCACTCCATTCGCTTTGCGATGCGCATCCTCTGGAAAATGGTTGCGGCGATGGAAGCCATTCTGTTTGCGCAGTGCCATCCCCGTCCCTTGCAACAGGCGCTCCTTTTAGCCTGGGACAGAAGCCCGGTTTCTCTCGACCGTCGCTTTCATCTACCCCCACAGGTCAGGCAGACCCTCAGGTGGTGGACACTACAGTCTTCCTTGAACCAAGGGAAATCCTTTCTTCCTGTGCGCTGGTTAGTGGTGACTACCGATGCCAGCCTTTTTGGCTGGGGTGCAGTTTTTATTCACCACACGGCACAGGGTCGTTGGTCCACGAGAGAGTCACGTCTCCCAATCAATATCCTGGAAATTTGAGTGATCATTCTCGCTTTACACAACTTTCACCACCTTCTCGCAGGTCATCCCATCAGAATTCAATCTGACAATGCCACAGCCGTGGCGTACATCAACCCACAAGGGGGAACCCGCAGCAGAGCAGCCATGCGCGAAGTCTCCCACATCCTGCGCTTGGCAGAGACCAATCACTCGCTCATATCGGCGATCCACATACCGGGCGTGGAGAATTGGGAAGCTGACTTCCTCAGTCGCCAAAGTCTTGCTTCGGGCGAGTGGTCCCTCCATCCGGAAGTCTTCCAGCAGATTTGCCTTCGCTGGCTGACGCCGGATGTGGATTTCATGACCTTGAGGTTCAACAACCAGGTTCCCCAGTTCATTGCCCGTTCCCACAATCCTCGCGCCATCGGGGCAGATGCCCTGGTTCTGTCGTGGCATCTGTTCCAGCTGCCATACATTTTTCCGCCCCTTCCTCTGCTTCCGAGAGTCATCAAAAAGATCAGAGCAGAGGGGAGACCGGTGATTCTCGTTGCGCCCGACTGGCCGCGCCGAGCATGGTACGCGGAACTCGTCCAAATGGTCGCCGACACCCCCTGGCGCCTTCCAGATCGCACGGACCTTCTCTTCCAGGGCCCGATTTGCCACCAGAACTCTGGGGCCCTGTCTTTGACGGCGTGGCCGTTGAATCCTGGATTTTAGCCCAAGCCGGATTCTCTCCGGGGGTTTCTTCTACCATGATTCGCGCTAGGAATCCTGTATCCATGCGCATTTATCATCGCACCTGGCGTATCTTCTTTTCATAGTGCAATACCCATGGACGTTTGCCCTTAGTCTTTTCCATTCCGTCCATTCTGGAGTTTCTCCAATCAAGTTTAGAGTCAGGCCTTGCCCTAAGCTCGCTCAAGGGACAAGTGTCCGCCCTGTCTGTTCTATTCCAACGAAGGATCGCTTCCAGACTGCCGGTTAAGACGTTCATCCAAGGAGTCTCCCGGGTGGTCCCTCCTTATAGAATGCCTTTGGCGTCATGGGATCTTAACTTGGTTCTCGGAGTTCTTCAGGAGGCCTCTTTCGAACCATTGCAGGACATCTCTCTCACCCTCCTCTCATCGAAGGTGGTCTTTCTAGTGGCAATTACGTCAATTAGGAGAGTTTCTGAGTTGGCAGCTCTCTCTTGCCGACCCCCCCCCCCCTTTTCTGAATTTTCACCCAGACAAGGTGGTTTTGAGAACCTCTCCCGAGGACATTGTCTTGCCGTCTTTCTGTCCTGCACCTACTCATTGTATCGAGAAAGCTCTCCATACTCTGGATCTGGTTAGAGCTCTTCGGAGGTGCATATCTCGCACGGCTCCCTTCCGTAAGTCGGATGTCCTCTTTGTGCTTCCGGAGGGACATAGGAAGGGTCTACCTGCCTCAAAGACCACTCTAGCCAAGTAGATTTGTTCCGCTATTCAGGAATCCTATCGTGTCAGGAACACTCCTGTCCCAGCTGGGATTAAGGCGCATTCCACCTGGTCGGTCGGTTCTTCTTGGGCCATTCGGCACCAGGCGTCCGCACATCAGCTTGTAAAGCTACGACTTGGTCCAGTCTGCATACTTTCACGAAGCACTACCTCATCCATACTCAGGCTTCGGCAGACGCTGCCCTCGGCAGGCGCATTCTGCACACAACGGTACCTCAGTAAGCTGGTGGTACATGGGGTATTAGCATATTGCTCCCCACCCAGGGACTGCTTTTGTACGTCCCATGGTCCTGTGTCCCCCAATGAGGCGTAGAAGAAAAGGAGATTTTTGTGTACTCACCGTAAAATCTTTTTCTCCGAGCCACTCATTGGGGGACACAGCACCCACCCTGTTAGCCTGTTTTGGCTTGTTGTTACTTCTTTGGTTTTGACATAGTTTGTCTTTGTTCATGCTCCTACTGCTTTACTACCGAACTGGTTGAAATTGTATCCAGTGAAGGGGTGTATACTGCAGAGGAGGAGTTAATCTTTCTGTTTACTTAGTGTCCTCCTAGTGGCAGCAGCATAACACCCATGGTCCTGTGTCCCCCAATGAGTGGCTCGGAGAAAAAGATTTTACGGTGAGTACACAAAAATCTCCTTTTTTTATTTTAATTTTTTTTTTCTACAGGTGTATGGTTCCCAGGGCCTGGAGGGAAGAGTCTCCTCTCCTCCACCCTGGGTACCATCCGCACATGATCCGCTTACTTTGCACATGGTGGGCACAGCCCCATGCGGGAAGGAAGCGGATCAATGCATTCCTATGTGTGCGGAATCCCCGCGATTCCGCACAAAGAATGAACATGCTGCTTTTTTTTTCCGGAATGCGATTCTGCCGCGGAAAAAAAAGCAGCATGTGCTCATAAAAATGCGGAATGCATTAAAAATGATGGGATGCTTATGTAAGCGTTTTTTTCGGCGGAAAACGGCCGAAAAAACGCTAAAAATCCTGAACGTGTGCACATAGCCTTACAGTGTTTACTTACGATTTAAATAATTTTGTAGTAGATGTGACAATACCAAATATGTTTTTATTTTTTGTACATTTTTAATTTAGTTTTGAGGAACAGGCATGATTCAAGCATTTTATTTTTTTTAATTTTTTTTTTCGCCTGTCCCCCTATGGGGGACTTTGATTACCTGTACTACGTACATGAATATTTAATTTCTGCCGTGTATAGTGACATTTATGATCCCCAGTGAATCCCAGACACAGGTTGGCTTTAGTAGGCCCCTTGTTACCATGACAGGTCACCGGCACCCTATGATTCTACATGCCACCGGGATGGTGCCATGGTAGATTAGAGGCAGATGCTGGCTGTATAACACAGCTCGCACCTATCATTTATGTAGCGCCATGCATTTTATGGCAGATGTCGGGATGGGATTGTGTCTGGCCCTCTACACAAGTGAATGGGTCCGGAAAGCCATATCACAGCCTCCGTTTTGAGAGTTGATGCAGCCTCAAGCTGCTTTGATGAGATGAAGGGCAAAATGGCCACTGCGTTGCTGACGGGACTGTCATAAAATGTGTTGAGTGAAACCTTCCAATGGAGAAAAAAATGCTCTTGTGACAGTCATAGTAATGTGAGTATCACAGGTAGAATTCTGAGGGCTAAGAACATTAGTGACGTGCAACTTACCTGATTCTTTTTAGTTTTCCTTGCTCTGGGCTGAGGGAAGACATTTTATCTGCCAATTTCCACACAGTGAGCACAAAAATCCCACAGTTCACCTGCATCAGAGAAGTATGTTAGTAGCCGGCCAAATTGTCATGACTGGACGACTGTCGGAGCATGTCCAATGTGGCAGGTCCCAGTAGCAGTTGTTGGTACCAAGGATAGACAACCAGCATCATGGACATCTAAGACTCAGCAAGAGCCTATTTGGTGATATCCAACCAAAGATGGAGAAAAAAAAATGCTGAAAATGTTAAAACTGAGCATCTCTGGGATTGTGTAGTCACAGGCCGGTCAGTGCCATATGAGCACCAGAACTAGGCCGTGGAGTAATATAAGAAGCAGCCTGGTCTGATGAATTTTCTTTTATATCGTGTATACCCGGATACATGTGCATCACTTTACAGGATGTACTACGGGAAGATGATGAGCCAACAGAGGCAGTGAGATGGGGCAACGTGCTGGAAAACCGCTGGTCCTGGCGTCATGTGCATGTGGCCGGCCTATATAAACATTATGCAGACTAAGTACCTCCCTTTACGGCAGTGGTCTCTTTCAGCAGGATAATGCCCCCTGCCTCGGTGCAAAAATTGTGAATGGAAGAATTGATTAAGATGTGAAGGTGATGACTTGACTTCCAAATTTTCAAGATCCCAATTCGATGGATCTTCTACGCATGTGCTGGAAAATCCAGTCTGTTTCATGTAGGCCATACACTCCTTGACAGAAGTTATGTCGCTTATCCATGTTATGTAAATAAAAGCTTATAACCTGACGTTAAATACATCCATTGGTTGTATAAATTATTTTTTTGAAAGCTGAAACCCTCCGAAATGTGGTTTAGGTTAAGAAAATAAATTGGCATCAATGCAAAAATATTGATCAGTTAATGGACACAGAATGGTCAGATTTTGGCAAGACAAAAGTTTTTTCGCCTGGTCATATAATGCACCCAATCCTAATTTACATCCTCACCTTATTTCTTGTCACTCTCCACAAGGAGAAACATTACCCATTAGATCCCAGTCTTAAGCCTCTCACCTAGACAAATCAGATCTCATACTTTGCACTGATGAGAGGGCAACACCCCGAAACACTGTCTGCAAATCGAGATTTTGATTTGGTTTTTATCGTAAGTCACATTGCAAGGCTCGTTAAAGAGTTGATATTGATTTTTAGGATCGATGGCACAAGAGATCCAGTCCTCTTCCTTTCTGAAGAGACAATTTGCATATACCTAAAGGTCTTTAAAACTCCTAGCGGCAATGCTGCATTTCAGGTGAATAGGAGATTAGGGGGTAGTCTGTGTTTAGACCACCACTCTTCAGGCATTATTCATGTATCCAATGAATAAGAGAAAAAAAAATTCAGGTAGGAATATGCCTCATTTTGTGGAACTAAAACATTAAGGTCTTGATTTGTCAAGCGTTTTTTTTTTCCAGTTCTCTGGCATAAAATTACTATATGAAATTTTGCTAAATTTTTGCACAACTCTAATTTGCCCAATGATTTGGAGATTTATGACATTTCTATTCTAGTCTGGACCTGCTCTGCCAATTTAGTGGATAGAGCTTGGGTGAGATGGGGCATTATCTGTGTTCCATAAATTCATCATAATTTACACAACAATAATTTCATAAACTACCGTTTTGGCATATGGCAGCTGAAAGTGGCACTAATTTAATTAAGGGACGGATGGGCTCCTTCCTGTACACATGCATGCTCTGCTTGTGTAAGCAGACTCAATGGGATTCTTAGTGGGGAAACCGCGCTGTTAGATACTTCTGGCACAGCTTATCTCCCTTGAGAATAAAGAAGCGGGCATAATGGGTTCAGCAGGGATTGTCCACCTCTAGATGAAGAAGTTTAGATGTGCGACTTGAAAATGTACTTACCAGGATAATCACACATACGGGTCCCATAAAAGCCCAGATAAAACCATTCTCAAGAGACAACCAGCAACTGCGAGACAAGATAGAGGAAAGAGTTTAGGAGATTTTTTCATTTACATGTTCCAATTTTGTATTTATTTATTTTTTTTTGTTTACCAAAAACAGGAAAGAAAATTTTAATTAAAAATGTTTGAAAAGTGACCGTTAAAGGAAAAATCTAAAAATTTCACTTTCGGTTATAAGGAAGCCATTTGCCTCATTACTAAAGCTTTTCCCTGTATTTTTCATTGTGACTTCTTAGCTGCGGCTCCTCCATCATGGCTGCCATTTCAGAAAAGAGGAGGATCATTTTCAGTATCGATTCCCAGTAGTTTATGATAATTACAGCTTTGGACTTCAACAGACAACTGTGGAAAATAAATTGTCTATAAAGACCTACATGAATCTGCAGAACGATGGGTGGGCGTCTTCATTCTGGGAATTCTTTTTTTCTAGAGGTCACTTTTGACGCTTCTGGATCCCCTATCGGTTTCTACTTTTTGCTGCATTGATGATGTCCTAACATGGACATATACGGTAGTTTTGAAAACTTTATGGATGACCCAATTACATTCCTATTACTTGATCCTGGTGGATCTTCCAACGCAGTCTCTAGTGTCTCGTTACATGATGAGGGGGGCCAGTTGTTTGACTCAGTTCATTAGCGTTCACCTTTAGGGATGACGCAGAGATTTAGAAGTGAATGGCTTGACTAAAGAACCGAGAAAATTGACAGGGAGTTCAATCAGAGCCTACTTTTAGTTTTCAGAAGGGGAAGTATATCATTTTGATAAATGGAAAATTCTCTAAAACAATTACAGATTTTATTTTTCCAAAAAGCCATCATGGTCAAGTCCACAAAATTATAAATATATTTTAAAGCAAAATGTATTATTTATTAATTCTGAACTATTAATTATGAACAGGGCTGTCTGACCGTGGTCTGTATAGCTGCATCTGTGTGGCTCTTTAAGTATACAGCAGAAATATGCCAGAAATGTACCAGAAGTGACCAGAAGATAAGAGTAACCACTGTTTAGTAAATATACCTAGCTTTTTTTCCACACACTGTTTCACTATGCTTTACCTATTACAGTTTTTGCTCCACTAGTCCTCACTCTTCTTCGCTATCCCCACACCCCAGCACCCTCTAAACAAATAGTTATCTCTCCTTCCCTCTTACCCTCCCACCTGACCTCTTCTGCCAACCTGCTCCTCAACCTCAGACCTATCCTACTGAAACATAAATAAGCCGGACACTCTCCTTCTCCCACCTGATCTCCCAATCGTCGACCCTCACAGCTGATACTTCTCATTAATAAACCCCCTCCTATCGCTCGTAACCTAATATGAACTACCACAATCTTTCCTATATAAAACCCATGCCATTGACTCTCATCTCCCTGCTCCCTCTCTTTCTGGAGCACTTTGGAACGTTCGCTCCAACTGCAATAACCTCCATGTGATTCATGACATTTTTACCTCCCGCAATCTTTCCTTTCTGGACCTCACAGAAACATGGCTAACACCCTCCAACATTGCCTCCCCTGCTTTGCTGTGTTACTGCGGCCTCAATTGCATCTACACTCCTAGCCTTGGCAACCAACATGGTGGAGAAGTGGGTCTTCTCCTTTATATCAAATGCACCTTCAACCCAATCCATCCCTATACTCACTTATCTTCCTTTCCTGTCCGTATCTACTCTCCCTTCATCCTCCAAGTAGCCATCATATACCAACCTTCATGCCCGGCCACTGCCTTTATTGACCAATTCCACCTGGCTTTTTCACTTTCTCTCTGCTGACATTCCCACCATCATACTGGATGACTTCAACATCCCCACTGACACCCACCAGTCAGTAGCCTCCAAACTCCTGTCATTTACTTCATCTTTTGGACTTACTCAGTGGTCCTCCGCAGCCACCCACACAGACGGACATACATTAGACCTTGTCTTCACCCATCTCTGCTCCCTATCTAATCTCACAACCTCCCCTCCCCTCTCCTGCTATCTTTCTAATCCCTGTCCTCCTCACCTGTCACCCATATCCAGCAACTAGCATACCCCCACAGAAACCTTGCACATCTAGACTCTTGCACACTCTGACTCTATTCTACCACTGACATCCATAACTTCACTACACGACACAGACAGTGCCACTGCTTTCTACAATGCAACTCACACATCAGCTATTGATGCGGTTGCCCCTCTGGTGCATGGCAGAGTGTGATGAATGAATACACCACCCTGGCACAATAACCTCACTTACAAGCTTCGGCAAGTATCCAGGGTTGCGGAGCGGCTGGAAAGAACACACATTTGCAAGATGACTTCACTGCATTCAAACAAGCAACTTTCATATTCAAGTCAGCCCTCACCTCTACTAAACAGGCCTTCTTAACAACCCATGTATCTTCCTTATCCCACAACCCCAAACAGTTATTCAACACTTTTAACTCCCTCCACTGCTCCCTCCGACCTCTCTTATCTCTGCTGAAGACTTTGCCAAACACTTCAAAAAGAAGATCGACCAAAACTAGGCAAGTCTTTATTTTTCAACCACCGCAACCCCTTAGTATAACAGACCAATGGCTCTCCCCCATAACCTCCCTTTCCAACATCACCGAAGGAGAGTTTACTCATCTCTCCAAATAACACCTCACCACTTGTGCACTTGACCCCATCCCACCTCCTCCCCAACCTCACCACCACACTCTAACCCATCCCTCCAACCTATCACTAACTTCTGGTACCTTCCCTTCTGCTTTCAAACATGCCACAATCACACCTCAAAAAGCCAATCCTAGACCCGACCTCTACGACCAGCTATCGCCCCATATCGCTGCTTCCATTCGCTTCCAAACTCCTTGAGCAGCACGTCCAGGCTGAACTTTCCTCCCACTTCTCATCTAACTTGCATAAAACACATTTAGGAATTAGCAAGATAGGGAGAAGGGTAGGGCATTGCGTAATAAAGCAAATTACAAAAGTGGTTGGGGTGTAAAGATATATATATAGAAAATACATTTTTGGTACCAGACCAGCCCTTTAACGGGTTATTATCTTATTCATAGAAGGATATTGTCGGATAGTACTTGTGAAAACAAGCACTTTTGAAATTTACTGCTTATTAAAATTTGCAGGTTCTTGACATAATAGCATTTTTCTTTTGTTTATAGTTTGTTGCCTAGGAGACCGACCACAGCTGCTGTCTAGCTTGAAAGCACTGTGCTGAAGCTAGGCATTATAAGGAGATAACATTGTGCTCCAGTAATCCTGGCCACCTTAAAAACAGTGCTGACAAGCTCAGTAGAAGAGTGATTGTAAGCACTGCACATGTTCTGCTGTTTAGCAGTGGTGGTCGGTATCCAAGGCAACTATCTGTAAACAAGAGAAAAGTGTTACTATTTCAGGAACAAGTGAAATTTTTAATAAGCGGTAAATTGCAAAACTACCTTTATTTCCAAGCATTTTCCGACAATACCCATTTATGAAGATGGGAATACCCTCACCCCCTTTAAATCTAATCTTCTCTATAGCTTGTTAGATTTACAGCACATCATTTCCACCATTCACCTTTACTCACTATTTTTCGGTGCCGTAGCCTTGATGGTAAATGGCTGCGCTGATTATGATGATCACGGCTGGCGTGCCGTACCCCACTGCCAGGAGGTATGTTTTCTTCAGGTGGGTGTTGAATACAGTTACTAACATGCGGTAAAGCTCCAATCCTTCCAGAGCCATCCAGCAGAAGGAGCAGAGGTATAAAGCATGAAGGAGTGCTGCAACTATCCCACAAAGCACCTATGAAGCAAAAACATGGGGTGTTACCAAGTATAAAAAGCCATGACATAAGACAGGACAAGGCCACAATTACCACCAGATCTCAATGGGTTAGAGGAATATTCTTCATTACTTCAAGGAACAATGGTGCAAGTAGAGTTAAAAGGTTGCATAGTTTGGCAGCTTTTCCTTTACAAACCGTAGTGCTTTGTACTGACAAACATTTGTATAAAATATATACACCCAACATGTCTCAAGATGAGTGGAGTGAGATGACAAGTTTTGAAAAAACCCCATGATTTTGTGATACTCTGTCAGGAGATGTTTATGCTATATATGTCTATATGTGGCCACCCAATGGTTGTAATGTGAGTTGCAGCCTGTTTAGAATTTTGCTAGCATTTTCTTGTAATATATTGAATTTATATAATGAAAAATTGGAGGTCTTAATTAAAATCCTGGAAAATTATAGATGGACACGTCTGTATATTGATAGAACTATTTTGTACATTACGACCCTAGAATCCTTTATGAAAGTTTGTCATTCTCCATCCACCTAACATAACTGACAGCTGCTCAGTGTCCCTCCTCCCTGCTGTGATGTCACACTGCTCAGTACAAGCTGCAGCTGTCAGTCAGGCTTGGTGGGTGGGAGGAGACTGAATACACTTGGATTCCTAAGTTCTGACTCTTTGGGTTCACATAACTGTATTGTTCATCTGGGTGCTGTTCATGAAAAAAACGTACATCAATCGGACCAATGTTATTCAATGGGGATGTTCAGATGCCATTTTATTTATAATATGGACCAAATGTCTGCATGAAAAAAAATTGCAGCATGCATTATTCTCTTTCGTATTTAGGATGAGATTCACCCTTTCACAGCTATGGGTGTGCTCAAAAAATTGAATCCCACTCAAGTCGACCTTATAGCATTCGATTTTTATGGATACTTTGCAATTCTTAACATACAAAACTGTATTTCATCTTGTAATTTTTATTATGTCAAAAACCGGATGAAAATACAGATGGAAAATCAACCATTTTTTTCTGGATGAAAACCAGATGTTTTTTTTTTTATATGCTTGGGGGAACTTAGCGGGATAAAATAAAGATGTATGTTACTTCTTTGAAGTGTCTCCTGATGGAATCTGCTCCAAATTAGACAAAAATTGTTCAATGAAAAAGCTGCAGCTTTAACACTACAGGAGAAAAACTCTCCAACACTTTTTAAAAACTCTTCAAAACTGATTTAGGAAATGTAAAACCCCTGTAAAACTACCCAGGGACCAAGCGCTCCCTGATGCGGTTTGCACTACAAAAGCAGGAGCTCAAAACAGTCCAGGTGCAGATACCTTAAAATTGACAAAAAAAAAATCAGACAGAGGCTGACCAACAGTATGACATGGTCTCTGTTTAATCTGGAACATAACGAAGGCACTCCGCCGAAACGCGCGTAGGGGAAGTGGCACCATAGCATGGGGAAGTAAGATATGTTTATTACATTCATTACATCAATGTAGGATACTATGGTTTTCACATATATGCTCCAGCATTCTATCCAATGTGTATTGCAGGCACTTTAGCCGTAATTTTGAGGATTATGGGAATATAGTCAATACACTATATGATTTTTTTTCTAGTCTCTGGATGCAAGTATTATTTATGTTGGTACTTATTTGTGTATTTTCAATCTTTGACTACATTGTCTATTAGCATTACATCTTGCTCTTGCCTGCCATCTGGTGCTGCCACTTACTTTCTTTGGCTCATCACCTTGCACTATATTGGCACTTTTTTTTAACATTGTTTGTCTTTTAAATTATTTCTATTAAAGTATTGTACTTTTATTGTTCATCTTACGCCTCTCCTTATATGCTCTCTAAATCTGGAGCATGTGCAGTGAAGCAAGGTGTAGTGTTTTTGGATTCACCTGAGCAATGTGGATGCACTGTCTAACAACTGAACTCAGTGAGCAGCAAATCATTTTGCATTTATATAAAAAAAAGCAAAATGGCAGTAAAGTAAAATCCAGTAATAAAGTAAAATCCCAAATATGGTGGCGCTAAGTGTCACTAAGCTATAACGCTCCCAGCAGCGACACCAACAGACTTCCACAAACAGTCTGTAAGAAAAAACTATATAGTAAAAATGTATATCTTTCCACATATACAGGTACGCGCTGGGTAATGACAAAATTTAAAGAAAGAAAATGGCAACAAACAGAGATTCTTGTATAATTCGGTCAGAGATCACAATAATAAAGTGTCCCAATGCTGCAATAAAAACCAGCAGCTAAATGGGTACAAGGCGGTTTTCCCTACCTTTACTGTTGGTAATTTTCCAAAATGAGGAAGCTGAAATGGTATCCCTCGTCTTCTCCGCTGAATCCAAATAGCGGTATGCTTGTAGAAGCTGGTGGCTGCCCCTGAGGAAGGAGACAGGCGTCTCCGAAACGCGTTGGTTTTGATCCTTACCGCACCCCGTACTCACCATCGGTTTGTGTGAGCGGTCACGTGATCGCCTATGTCACGCAGGTGCTGCGCACCATCCGGATCACCGCTGACACCACACGCGGCACCGGCATTGCAGGATCCCGCTCCCTATCGAAGGTTAGTTCTAGGTGGCTGCTACCGACCGGGGCAGCCACCAGCTTCTACAAGCGTACCGCTATTTGGATTCAGCGGAGAAGACGAGGGATACCATTTCAGCTTCCTCATTTTGGAAAATTACCAACAGTAAAGGTAGGGAAAACCGCCTTGTACCCATTTAGCTGCCGGTTTTTATTGCAGCATTGGGACACTTTATTATTGTGATCTCTGACCGAATTATACAAGAATCTCTGTTTGTTGCCATTTTCTTTCTTTAATTTTTGTCATTACCCAGCGCGTACCTGTATATGTGGAAAGATATACATTTTTACTAAAATCCAGTAATACCTAATATTGTAAAACTGTAGGGCATATATATTCGACAAATGTCATAGAATTTTACCTGGTTCCAGACCGCTGTAATTCCAAGGAGAAATATGCAGTTGCCAAACAAGAGACTGATACACAGGTGCGTGTGAATGGTGTTACGTGTTCCTCGGATAGATCGGCAAAAGCAAAAAGTGATGATGGCCAGCACAAGACATAGGATCGAGATGGAGAGCCCAATTTGTGTAATGAGAGTCAAAGCCCAGGTCTGGAATACAAAGTGTGAGGATTACGTTATGAAACTGTTATTTTATGAAGAATTAGACTTGAAATAATGAAAGACTCAAATCAATTACAAAATAATTTTTCTCAATTTTTCCAACATTACCATATAAAAAAATAGATTTTTGTGCCGCCGACGTTCCTGCACGCTTCACTCCTCACTTGCAACAACGGCCCCTATTCCGCACTTCTTCCTCGTGCAGATCCCATTCCGCACTTCTTCCTCGTGCAGATCCCCGGGCACTGTGCTTAGGGCATGTGCCTTCCTAAAGTGTCCAAAGCCAATGGCTGGGAGACACTTATTATTTAAGGCACCTCCGCCTGATGGGAGGTGTCTGAATAACGTGCACACTCTGCCTTGTTGCATGCTCCCTAGTTCTCGGGTCCCCTGTTTCTGGTTGTACTTGTCAGCACCTGCCTGTTCCTACTCGTACCTGTCTTTTTCTACCTGCTGTGTGTTCCTGTATTCCAGCCGTGTCTGCCAGCACTTGTCTGCCTGTATATCAGTCGTGCCCGCCAGCACCTGTCTGGACTTGCTTTACTTGCCTCTATACCAGCCATACCTACTGTGCCAGCCTGTATACCATCCTTACCTGCCTGCATCTGCCATACCAGCCTGCATACCAGTCGCAACTGACTGCACCTGATGTGCCAGGCTGTATACCAGCCGCACTTGCCTGCACCTGCCGTGCCAGTCTATATACCAGTCGTACCTGCCTGCACCTGCCGTGCCAGTCTATATACCAGTCGTACCTGCCTGCACCTGCCGTGCCAGTCTACATACCAGTCGTACCTGCCTGCACCTGCCGTGCCAGTCTATATATACTAGTCGTACCTGCCTGAACCTATTGTGCCAACCTGTATATCGGCTACACCTGCCGTGCCAGCTTGTATACCAGCCGCACCTGCCTGCACTTGCCGTGTCGGCCTGTATTCCATCCGTACCTGCCAATACCTGGTGTGACTGTCTGTACCAGCCAAGTATACCCATTTCTGGTCATTTCGACTATCTTCCCCTTTAAGGTTCTGCTGCTGTTTTAGACGCGGCTCCAGCTCCTCGGTCCACGGCACAGTGGTTCCACAACTTCCATTACAATTTCCTTTCATTTCCTTCCTGCTTTGGCTTATTGATAATTTGACATTCTGTAACTTTACCAATTAAATTCACCTATAGATGTCCTTAGTGCACGCTGAACTAAAGGTGTAAAGGTGGAGAAGACGCTCAAACACCCTCTCTGAAAACACTTGATATATTACTTAAATTACCTCTTGTTTTTATGTGTTTTCATCCTCATACCTGCTGCAGTTTCCTGTGATTCAGGGGTGATATGGTTAACTGTATGTGCCAGGCAGTTGGGAAGAGTTACCAGTTAATTGGGTAAATCAGTCCCTATTTTAGGCAGTTTGGAGGTTTGTTTGGAGAGAAGCAAGTAGATTCTCAGTCAGTTTAGCCATATTGGGTGTGTGCAGAAGAGCAGACCTGCAATAGGGTAGCAAGTCCAGATCACAAGAAACAGTGGCGTTAGTTCCTCACACAGGCAAGTTGAGGCATCTTAGAAAGATTACAGAAAGAAGAACAGAAAATGTTTACTAGTTCTAGTGGACTTAGTGAAGAAATACAGGACCAACCAGGCTCGAGTATTTCCATATAAGAAGTCACAGTGTTACATATTGACCTGGGTGACCTATGGTGTGTGGGAGGTCACAGCGGCATACATTGACTCGTGTGGCTCTAAGATGGAGGTCTTCAGTAAAGCTTGTTGTTCAACTGTAACATTTTCCACAAGAATTGTGCCTCCGCCCGTAACCACCAAGTTTGTGTCTCTGTTATGTGTTACAGATGAAAAAATTAAGAAGTATCCTTGCTGCCAATTGTATATATGTTCAGAATTTGGATCAAGTAAACAACAGTTTCTTTTCTTAGATATGTCAGTCTCTTTCATCGTGGAAACCAAGGGTCTCAACAAATAGAAAGATGAGGCTGTATGTGGTGGGAGAGTGAAAGCATATCACATGTCGTAATGTGCACACCTCCAAGAATTTCTTTATTAGATGATTTGGGACCACGAGGTATGCCTCGCCACATTTGGTCCCTTACTCTGGTATACATGAGCTGGATGATGTTTGTAGATGTGACGTTGCCAGTCCCGCTCAACTCCAGATGTGGAAGTGATTGGAGTTAGATCACTCCTTTAATTACTCCTTTATTAGCTCCTCACCCAATCGCCTCCAAGAATTCTCCCGAATACCCCCCATCCTCTGGAACTATGTGCCCCAGCCTGTCCGGTTGTCCACCACATTTGGATCCTTCAGACGGAACCTGAAAACCCATCTCTTCAAAAAAAGCTTATAGCCTGAACTGACCGCGCGGCTAACTCAACTTCATCGGAGCTCAACATCATCGGAGCTACAGCAACCCCCGTCCTACTGTCTCCTTCCCCATAATCCTGTAGAATGTAAGCCCGCAAGGGCATGGTCCTCTCCCCTCTGTACCAGTCTGTCATTGTTAGTTTTGTTTACTGTAAGTGATATTTGTATTTTGATGTAACCCCGTCTCATCTACAGCACCATGGAATTAATGGTGTTATATAAATTAATAATAATAACAATAATTATTCTATATATTTTAATATAGAATAATATACTGAAGCTGCTGAAGAACTTATTTTTTTTTAAAAGTGAAAGGGCAATTAATGTCAGTGGTTGGAAAAAAAATCTGTTACAATCTGTGTAGTAGGGCCACTCAGCACTTGCCAATTCTACCAGAATGTCCAGGAGACTCCTGGTCGAAGGAGCGAGCTCCGAGACTTCTGGTAAAATAGGTAAATCTCTTGGGTGCCACTGAAACTTCACAAAAAGAAGGTTTCTTGTACATGATGCTGGGATGTTTGCACACCACAACCAGTAGTCTCCCAGAATCCCAACCATGAAAGTTGGCAATTAAAGGGGTGGTCCAATAGTCAACCAACACCTTCTCAATCCCTATGTTTCCCCCAGTGAAATAATAACACTAATACTCACCCCTTTTGCCATTCCAGCAGTGTTGGCATTTGCTCTCCCGGGATCGTGTGACATTGTCATATGATCCCTTCAGCAAATCAATGGCCGCTTCACTTTCTCCGCCTTCGAATGAATTACATATATCTAGAGGAAGTGAGAAGCCGCAGCTGTCCAGATATATGTGATTTGTTCGAAGGCAGGGAGAGTGAAGTGGCCAATGATTGGCTGCAGGGATCACGTGACATAACAATGTCACACGATACCGGGAGAACAAATACCAACACCAATGGAATGGCGCCGACACCAGAGCTGAGTAAAGTTGTTATTATTTTACAAGCAGGAAACAGATTGAGAATAGGTTGTCACAGTAGTGGACAATCCCATTACATCTCATTGGGAATTTACAACTGATGTTTTTTTTTACAATTATATGATCTACTAATACGTGCAATATTATAAAGAAGACTATATTACACCTTACATAATAAAAAGGGCCAACATATCATCAAAAGAATCTCACCTCATAGTCGTGCAAAAGCATCAAGACGGCAAAACTGGTCAAGTGTGTGCAGTTACAGGTCACTCCACCATTATCCCTTTTCAGCATAACACATCCTCTGCTGCTCCAACTATTGTTTGATTCTGACCAGGACACACAAGTAAATTTTCTGGAATCCCCCTGCAAATTAAATAATTCTTTAAGAGGAATGGTTATCGCATAGACCTTCTCTCCTAGTAATTATATTGCCAGCTTTCAATTATAGAGGTGTGTTGGAGTGGCTACAGTCACAGCTCACGGTGTTAAGATTGGCAGCTGTAAGCATGCCCCTGCACTTTGATTGACAGGTGACTGTGCACAGATGCTGTCAATCAAAATGCCGGGGAGTGCAGGCTCACAATGTGGACTAGTGTCGAAGTGTGCTCCATATTGTGGAGCTCAAAATCTAAGATGGCACCAGCCCCCATGCTGGCATTTCCTCCTCTACTAAATACTGGCTGTGTTCTAGATTAGCAGAGGGGGCAAAGCAAGCACAGGGAGCTGATGCTATCTGGGAATCTGAGCAGATGCAGCCAGCTCTTAGCACAGATGGGGCAGCACCAGCACAAGGTTTGGGTGAAATCTTGATGAGTGAGTGAGTGAATGCAATCAGTCAGCACAAGCATTAAATGCAACCAGCCTGCATTAAAAGTGAATGCCATGAACATAGTCGGCCAGCACAAAAGTGAATGCAGTGAGCCAGCTGAAAAAATGAACGCAATCAGCCAGCACAACTAACACAGTGAGCACAGTCAGCCAGCACAAAAAGTGAACACCATAAATGCAGTCAGCCAGCACAGTGAACAACATGAACCCAGTCAGCCAGCAAAAATAGCGAACACAGTCAGCCAGCACAAACAGTGAACTCAGCCAGCACAAACAGTGAACACCATGAATGCAGTCAGCCAACACAGTGAACACCATGAACGCAGTCAGCCAGCACAAACAGTGAACACCATGAACGCAGTCAGCCAGCACAAACAGTGAACACCATGAACGCAGTCAGCCAGCACAAACAGTGAACACCATGAACGCAGTCAGCCAGCACAAAAAGTGAATGCAGTGAGCCAGCTGAAAAAATGAAGGCAATCAGCCAGCACAGACAACTAACATAGTGAGCACAGTCAGCCAGCACAAAAAATGAACACCATAAATGCAGTCAGCCAACACAGTGAACACCATGAACGCAGTCAGCCAGCACAAACAGTGAACACCATGAACGCAGTCAGCCGGCGCAAACAGTGAACACCATGAAAGCAGTTAGCCAGCACAATCCATGAACACCATGAATGCAGTCAGCCAGCAAAAACAGTGAACGCAGTTAGCCAGCGCAAACCGTGAACACCATGAACACAGTCAGCCAGCACAGTGAACACCATGAAAGCAGTCAACCAGCACAAACCGTGAACACCATGAACGCAGTCAGCCAACAAAAACAGTGAACGCATTCAGTCAGCATAACCAGTGAATGCAGTTAGCCACACAAAAAAGTGAATGCAGTCAGCCAGCACAGTGAACACCATGAACACAGTCAGCCAGCAAAAACAGTGAACGCAGTCAGCCAACACAAACAGTAAACGCTGTCAGCCAGCACATTTGTATGGCTCCATCTTCGAATCAGAGGAGACGCAGCCAGTACTTAGCAATGCATATGAAGCAGTCCATCTTGGACTCTGAGGTCTGGCACACTTTTCTGAGCCATACTACCCAGGGACAGATCTCTTATAGTCCATGGCCAGTCCATACATTGTAGTCTGTGCTTGTACCAGGTTACACGTACGTCTGTATGAGCCTTTACAATTACAATTGGCTTGGCACTTTGAAGGCAACTATAATGGTGATGTGGCCCTTGGTGAAAATGAGTTTGACACCACTGCTGTAGCCGCTCCGTTCATGTGTCTATGACTCAAAGCTGTAATAAGACTGGACAGCATTGGGATGCTTTTAACGTGTAGATTAACCACTTATATGCAGGTTACTAGCATTTGGGGACATGACAGGCTCCTTTTTAAACCGTTTTTTGAGTTGCATTTTTGACAATTGTTTTTATAATATCTTTATTAGCGATGAGCGAGCGTGCTCTACACTGCTCGATTCTTGATTGAGCATCGGAGTGCTTGGGCACACTAGTTAATCGATCAAGTATCACGGGTGCCCGAGAGCCATGCTCGAGTCTCCACCTGCATGTTTAGTGCCTGATAGACAACCAATAAACGTGCGAGGATTGCCTGACATACTGTACATGGTAATGTTCTTGTCCTATTAGCTACTGGCATTACTGTGATTGGCCAGCCGCATAACGTCATGGGGTCTTATATAAGAGTTAATGACGAGATGCTCAGCACACTGTCCTCAGGAAGCAGTTCAGGGAGAGTTATAGGTGGGAGAGTGTATTTTATAGCAGGCGTATAGGCAGTGTTTAATATTGCTATTGCAGGACTTGTATACTGCTGGTGCTCCATTCCAGGGGAAGCAACTCGTGCAAAACGCACATCGGGTGTGGTGGACGCCTGGCTATCCATTCTATTTGGTAAATATGAACTGATATTGTACTTCATGCGTATGGTCAGTATAGTCTCTGTGCATTTTCCTATTATGTGGCATATAAGGTGTACTAGCCTCTCCTCGTATTGGGAGTATATGTGTTTTTGGTATGCAACATTGCAGTGTGACTAATTGTGCAGAGACTATAATAATATACTGCATATAATATTATAACATACTACCCTTGTTTACATACAAAGCATTCCAAGTTAGTATCTTACGTCAGTAATCTATAGGATATTTTTTCATGATTTTGTTGCCAGGTGTCTACCCTTTTTATTCTGTATCCGTTGTCTCTCACTTGCTGCCCACTGTGGGCTGTTTTCACCATGTTTGGTGTTTTCTGATGTTTAATAAAGAGTTTTTTTCTATATCATCAATGAGTGGTGCCTGTTTATAGGTATATATAGGGTGTGTATGGGGCCTACCTCTACAATTAATTTACATATATTTATATATATATTGCATTGAATTTCCATGGTATGCATTGACTTTTCCCCAGCTCTCCCTGGCTCCTGAATGTTTCTGTTTATTGCATTGAATTTCCATGGTATGCACTGACTTTTCCCCAGCTCTCCCTGGCTCCTGAATGTTTCTGTTTATTGCATTGAATTTTCTATGCCTTCCCTGGATCTGAGTGTCTGGGTGCAGCACATATAATCCTTTTTAGTATGCTTCTTACCTATCAGCCTGTTTCCATGACCTGTTTCATGTCTCTCATTATGTTATTCTGGCATCTCTGAGTGGTCAGTCTAACCCCTCCCTCTCTTTATGACCTCTGCTTAACTCACTACATCTGGTCTCCCATACCCAGCCACCCCCTCATTCACACCTGATTGCCCTTAACTGGGGATATATTCACATGCAGGCGTCTGCTACAGACGCAGTCTGCTGCATTTCATCTTTTAACTTCCATCTTTTAAATTACATCTTTTTAATTATGACTTTGAATTAGACTGAATTGGACTGGAATTGACTGGAAGGTAACAGAACACCAAACCACTACAATGTTTCGGTTTCTTTTCTCATTCACCCCCATACTACTTTCCTTCTTTCAATCTCCTGCAATCCCTCCACCTTGTAAGGAACTAGTCATTTCTTCCTCCATCCTCCCCAGCCATCTCACCTTATCCTCAGAACTGTTCCTCCACATACAATCCTTTTTCTCCAGACACACACAGCCACATCATGTCCTATCCTGCTCCCACCTTCTAACGCTCTCTCTGCTACTCCTCATTGCTGGTGATGTATCCCCTAATCCTGGCCCACCTCAACACATCCCCACACTCATTTCTAACCCCCTACCTCGATCCTCCGCACGTTTTCCCAACCATGACAACCTCATACCCATTCATCCAGCCCCCACTCCCCCGGTCCCCTTACCTGGAGCACTATGGAACGCATGCTCCGTCTGCAACAAACTGCCATTTATCCATGATCTCTTCATCACCAACAAACTCTCCTTCCTTGGCATCACAGAAACCTGGCTCACCCCCTCTGACTCAGCCTCTCCAGCTGCTCTTTCCTACGGCGGTCTCCACCTCTCTCACACCTCTCGCTCCACCAACAAACGTGGTGGAGGAGTTGGCTTGCTCCTGTCCGACACCTGCTCCTTCACTCCAATCCCGCTACCACCCTCCGCTACTCTTCCCTCATTTGAGGTGCACTCCATCCGCATCTATTCCCCCTCCAACCTCCAGCTGGCTGTCATCTACCGCCCCCCAGAACTAGCCATCTCCACCTTTCTCGACCACTTCACCACATGGCTACTTCATTTCCTCTCTGTTGACATCCCCACTATCATCATGGGTGATTTCAACATCCCGATTGACACTTCCACCTCAGCTGCCTCTAAACTTTTATCACTGACTGCCTCCTTTGGCCTCACTCAATGGTCCTCTGAGGCCACTCACAAAGATGGCCACACCCTGGACCTCGTCTTCACCCGCCTCTGCTCCCTTACTAATCTCACTAACTCACCCCTCCCCCTGTCTGACCACAACCTACTGACATTCTCTTCCCTCTCCTCTCCTAGTGCGCAACCCCGACTCCACAAACTCCCTCGCAGAAATCTCAAACATCTCAACTTACAATCACTCTCTGAGTCCCTTCTCCCTCTTACCGACATAGCCTCCCTTCATGACACAGATGCTGCTGCTGCTTTTTATAACGCCACAATAACAGCAACACTCAATTCGGCCGCCCCGCTCATGCATAGCAAAACTCGTACAGTCAACAGGCAGCCCTGGCTGACCAGCCTGACTAAAGAACTGAGACGGGCTTCCAGGATCACTGAGCGAAGATGGAAGCGATCCCGCTCTGCTGACCACTTCACCGCATACAAGCAGTCCCTCGCCAGCTTCAAGTCCGCGCTCACTGACGCAAAACAAACTTACTTCTCATCTCTCATATCCTCCCTGTCTCACAACCCTAAACAGCTTTTCAACACTTTCAATTCTCTACTCCGTCCCCCTGCACCCCCTCCCTCCCCACTCATTTCTGCTGAAGACTTTGCCTCTTTCTTTAAACAGAAGATCGATACGATCAGAGAAAGCTTTGGCCCACAGCGCCCACTGCCCCTCTTAGCTGCTCACCCCTGCTCCTCCAAAACCAGCTTCTCCACCATGACAGAAGATCAGCTCTCCACCCTCCTGTCAAGATCACACCTCACCACCTGCACGCACGACCCGCTGCCATCCCACCTCATCCCTAACCTTTCCACGGTCTTCATCCCAACCCTAACGCACCTCTTCAACCTCTCACTCACAACAGGTGTCTTCCCCTCATCCTTCAAACATACCAAAGTCACACCCATCCTCAAAAAGCCCTCCCTCGACCCATCCTCTGTGTCTAGCTATCGCCCGATATCTCTTCTTCCTTATGCCTCCAAATTGCTGGAGCAACACATCCATCTTGAACTGTCCTCTCACCTCTCCTCCTGCTCCCTCTTTGATCGATTACAATCTGGCTTCCGTTCCCATCACTCAACTGAAACTGCCCTAACTAAAGTCACCAATGACCTACTAACTGCCAGGAACAAGCGACACTACTCTGTCCTCCTTCTCCTGGACCTGTCTTCTGCCTTTGACACTGTGGACCACTCCCTTCTGCTACAAATCCTCTCATCTCTTGGCATCACAGACTTGGCCCTTTCCTGGATCTCATCATATCTGACATTCAGTGTCTCCCTCCGCCACACCACCTCCTCACCTCGCCCTTGTCAGTCGGTGTTCCTCAAGGCTCTGTTCTAGGACCCCTACTCTTCTCCATCTACACCTTCGGTCTGGGACAGCTCTTAGAATCCCACGGTATGCAGTACCATCTCTATGCTGATGACACGCAGATCTACCTATCCGGACCTGACCTCACCTCCTTACTTACCAAAATCCCGCACTGTCTGTCTGCTATTTCAGCCTTCTTTTCTGCTCGCTTTCTACAACTGAACATGGACAAAACATAATTCATCATCTTTCCCCCATCTCACTCTACCCCTCCACCAGACCTATCCATCAATGTCAATGGCTGCTCACTTTCCCCAGCCCACACGCCCGGTGCCTCGGGGTGATCCTCGACTCTGCCCTCTCTTTCAAGCCACATATCCAAGCCCTTGCCTCCTCCTGCCGCCTCAAACTCAAAAACATTTCCCGGATCCGCGCATTCCTTGACCGTGACACCACAAAAACACTAGTGCATGCCCTTATCATCTCCCGCCTCGACTACTGCAACCTCCTACTCTCTGGCCTCCCCTCTAGCACTCTGGCACCACTCCAATCCATCCTACACTCTGCTGCTCGACTAATCTACCTGTCTCTCTGCTATTCCCCAGCCTCTCCCCTATGCCAAGCCCTTAACTGGCTTCCTATCGCCCAGAGACTCCAGTTCAAAACCCTCACAATGACCTACAAAGCCATCCACAACCTATCTCCTCCATACATCTGTGACATGATCTCCTGTTACCTACCAACACGCAACCTCCGATCCTCTCAAGACCTCCTTCTCTACTCCCCTCTCATCTCTTCTTCCCACAACCACATCCAAGACTTCTCCCGTGCTTCCCCCATACTCTGGAACTCTCTACCCCAGCACATCAGACTCTCGCCTACCATAGAAACTTTCAAAAAGAACCTGAAGACTCACCTCTTCCGACAAGCCTACAGCCTGCAGTGATCCTGAACCTACTGAACCGCCGCACAACCTGCTCTGCCCTCTCCTAGTGTATCATCACCCATCCCCTGCAGACTGTGAGCCCTCGCGGGCAGGGTCCTCCCTCCTTATGTACCCGTGTGCCTTGTTTTTGCTCATGTTGAATGTATTTGTCTATATTTGCCCCGTATTTCACATGTAAAGCGCCATGGAATAAATGGCGCTATAAAAATGAATAATAATAATAATACGGTAACTCCCCGGGTAAATGTTTTTCGACCCTTGCACTTAGTGCATAGAATTTACCAGTCTAGGAGTTCCACACCTTAAAAATGGAAAAAAAATTACTGAGGCCCTCCTCTACGTGTCTTCCATTGTTTATTGCAGTCCTTAATTTTTGGAAGCCCATTACACTTAGTTCATAAGCTTTATGAGTCTAGGAGTCCCACTTTCTAACAATTTTAACAGAATGTATATGAGGCCCTTCTTTATGTCTAAGGCTACGTTCACACATTCAGTATTTGGTGAGTATTTTGCATCAGTATTTTTAAGCAATAACCAAGAGTGGGTGATAAATGCAGAAGTGGTGACATGTTTCTAATAAACTTTTCCATTGTTTGTTCCACTCTGGATTTTGGCTCAGAAATACTCATGTAAAATACTGACCAAGTACTGAATGTGTGAATGTGGCCTAAAACAGGGCACATCGGAGTCCCTCCTTCATAAACTAAACATGATGTGTCTGACCTTCTCACACACCACATACCCAGATAAAGCAGTAAAATGTTAAAATTACATTACATTGTCAGTAGTTTATATAATAAAAGATCAATTTACATTTTACTCAAAAATATCCCTATAAAAAGAAAAATCAGACAAACTGAACATTTTGCAGTGGTCTCTTAATTTTTGCCAGAGCTGTATCTTTTTGATTCTATCAAATTTATCTGTGTATCTATCTAATCTCTCTCTCTCTCTCCCTCTCTATCTCATATATATATATATATCTACTATATAATTGTCTAAGGGTCACTTCCGTCTGTCCTTCTGTCTGTAACGGTTATTCGTTCGCTGATTGGTCTCGCCAGCTGCCTGTCATGGCTGCCGCGACCAATCAGCCACGCGCACAGTCCGGAAGAAAATGGCCGCTCCTTACTCCCCGCACTCACTGCCCGGCGCCCGCATACACCCCTCCGCTCACCGCTCACACAGGGTTAATGCCGGAGGTAACGGACCGCGTTATGCCGCAGGTAACGCACTCCGTTACCGCTGCTATTAACCCTGTGTGACCAAGTTTTTTACTATTGACGCAGCCTATGCAACGCCAATAGTAAAAACATCTAATGTTAAAAATAATTTAAAAAAAACAAAACGATTATATACTCACCTACGCCGCCTTTCCCGCTCCTCGTGATGCAACCGGCACGTTCTGGTGGCACGGTAGTCTGGCAGAAGGACCTGCCATGACGTCACAAGTCCTGCGCGCCTGCGCGGAAAGGACCTGCCGTGACGTCACGGTCATGTGACCGCTACACGGTCATGTGACCGCGACGTCATGACAGGTCCTGCCCGACAAGGACCTGCCGTTACGTCACGGTCATGTGACCGCGACACGGTCACGTGACCGCGACGTCATCACCCTGGGACCGGAAGCTGCCGCCTGCACCCCACACAGGCGACAGTGCTACAACGCGCCTGCGGAAGGTGAGTATATGTTTATTTTTTATTTTTTAACCTGTGTCATATGTGGCTGGGCAATATACTACATAGCTGGGCAATATACTACATGGGCTGCGCAATATACTACGTGGCTCTGTGCTGTATACTACGTCACTGGGCAATATACAATGTAACTGGGCAATATACTACGTCACTGGGCAATATACAATGTAACTGGGCAATATACTACATCAATGGGCAATATACTACGTGGCTGGGCAATATACTACGTGGCTGGGCAACATATTACGTGGCTGGGCAATATACTACGTGGACATGCATATTCTAGAATACCCGATGCGTTCGAATCGGGCAACCATCTAGTATATATATATATAGGAGCATCTCCTTGGACAACTAGGTGTAAATTACAAAATGAAATGCTCTATGTTAAAGCTCATGTTAAAATCGCATTGCAATCGGATCGCAGTCACATGCAATTCGGATGTGAATCGGATGATAGGTGTTAATATATGATTGTAATCGCATGAAAGTCGCATGACACTCGTCAGACTTTTTTGTCCCGAAGTTGGACCATTTTTTTTCAAGGTGATGGGTATGAGCCCTAACCTGTAGAATCACCTGTTCACAGGTCATTTTTACAAACCAAACAATGAATACACTGTAAATAATTCCCCCCCCCCCAAAAAAAAAAAAAATTGTGAAATCCCGTTTTTTCACAATTTCAACACACTTGAAATTTTTTTCACCATTTTGTTTTGTACAATAAATAGTGAAATTGATGGTGCCATTCTAAACTACAACTCGTCTGGCAAAAAAACAACCCCTCATATGGCTATGGTGTTGCAAGAAATGAAATAGTCATGGCTCTTGGAAGAACGAGTAGAAAAAATTTTAAAAAATAGAAAATATCCCCCTTGGGACATACAATGTATGGAAAAAAAAAGCAAAAAAAAAAACCATTTAATACAAAAACCTGATTTAGACAATAGCTAATTTTATGATGATGGCTTAAGGATATTATGCTACAATGATATGTTTTTGAAGCCAACATGGTGACCATGTCTAATGAACCAATGCTTTGCACACACTTGCTGTTGTAGTGCTGGTATTCGGTACGTGTACGTTCTCCTTACCTTTTCTGTAATATTCACTCTTAGTGACACTGGTTGTTGAAGACTTGAAGTGTTACCAATGCCAAGGAAGACACTGACCACCGGAGAGACAAGTTTAAAGCTTTTATTAGTTGATTTTTCTTCCAGGAGATCGGCTTCTTCCAGAAGGTGAGTGATATTATTATACTCTATGCATCCTAATAATGCTAAACCTGTGATAAGCAAATAGGAAAATACAATATATATAAATGCTACATTTACTGTAATAATAGAAAGATAAATACAAAAATGTACATGTTCCACTATGTATAAATCTTGGAAAAACTTTGCCAGACAGTGAAATACGTGATAAATGTTATTAAACATCGCTTATAGAGAGGGGAAATCATCTCATGCACAAAAGCAGGCGTGAGTCATGAGATGAAAAGTCTGAAAATAATCTAGAGTTTTTCCCCAAAAAGATTAAGTTATCCCCTATTAACAGGATTGAGGATATCTTGCTGATCGCTGGGGGTCCTTTTGAGAGTCCTCAGATTGGGACTCAAGAGCTTCAAAAACGGGTCGTTCTGAACGAAACAGAGGTGTATACAGGCAAGTAAGGTCCATTTATTGTGTATGGGCCTGCTGAGCGCTGCACTTGGTTCTTTCCATTAGTCCCATACACAATGAATGTAGCTGAGACTTCCGTTCCATTTGGGACTGGGCAAGTTCTCGGGGTTCCAGAGCCCTGATCTCTGGTGGTCACAGCGGTGGAACCCCAAGCTATGGCTCAGCTACAGGATAGGGGCTACCCTGTTTTTTTTCTGAATAACCAAAGTAGGCACCCTACAAACTTATCAGTACTAACTAATAATATAGATAGAAAAATAACTTTATTCTTAGGTTAAACGCGGGAGTCTGTCGGAGTAATGTGCACCAAATTTATTAATGGGTGTACTGTCTCCTAATGAATTTGGAGCATCTCTGGGCATCCTGTAGGTCAAAGTCAGGAAATGTATCATGTACTGGAGTAAATATCTGCAATAATTTATCTCACCCCTGTGGCATAAATTATCCTAAATCTGTTGGGCTGCTCATGCCCCCTTCTGCCCAGCTCTGCCCCCCTTCCAAAACAGTTGGTGCAAAAATGGCAAGTCTCAAAATTTTGGCTTAGCTGTGTATTGCACCACATTTTGCAACCTTTTCAACACCCCCCAAAAAGTGGTGGAAAAGGTTTTATGACTTGACGCCTAAGACTTGACCACAGGAGAAAGACCATCTAGAAGAACTTGGCAGATGTAACAGGGTACTTTTTGATGCAGTTTAAACCTCGTTAAAGTAAATGCTAGTAGCAAAACATCACATAAAAGAAAACATATTGACCAAAACACAAGGACCGTGCACCCTGAAGCTCGTTTCGTTGCACCTTTATCAAGGATACTGCTCCAATGACATATTAAATTATGGATGTATTCTCCAGTAGAGGCATTCAGTATAGGATGGAATACAGTGCCTCATGGAGGCACCATGCAGAGGGACACTAGTTGCCTATGAATTTGTAATGCTTACCCCTACAGGCTCCACCTTACAGGGTGCATGCGTGAAGGCAGTTTTGACATGCCTACGAGCCACGAAATCTGCGCAGAAGAACAGCTGTTTACCTGTATTCCCAGCGGCTGTTCTAGAATCCAGTTGTACGTTGCTTTTCGTGGCTTGAAGTGAGAGTATGCCATTATCCGTAGTTCCAGTTGAAACTTGAATATCTATTGGGATATGTATAGTAAAAGTTAGGTTTGTTGATTTTAACCATTAAATTCCAAAATGTGTATCACTGGACCCTGTAAAACTACACCTCAATGGTCTCAATTGACAGAAGCAGACGAGAAAAGGGCCAGGACGTGGTCAACTGTATGCAGATTGCATATGTGGCGATTATGTGATAATCACAGGGAGTAGAAATGGCAGAATCCTAAAACACTGAGTACATTACACACTGTTAGGACTCAGCAAATTAGAATCCTTGTGAAATTTTATCCATTTTTCTGACAACTTATTTAAACAAAATACAAAGAACACATACTGTGGTATCATCAGGAACATATAATTTTCCATATCATTATCAGGGGTATATATGTGCTAGACAAAGAATATTGGAGCCCAGATAAAACTCCTGAAGATGTACTCAATGTTAAGTCTACTTTTGTTGGATAAAATCTTTTCGAACTTATACAACAAGGGGAGCCTAACGCATGATTATTATTTCATAGCCTGTTGATATGTGATTTGTATATCCTGTAAGTATTTTATTTTGTATGAATCTTCTGATGACAACTTTAGATATGTTGTATTTTCTTATCTTTTCATACTTTGTCTGTTTTTGCACATTTTGTCATTTAAGTAAACTTTTAATATTTCACTTTTGAGTGTCAACTTATTTCTTTAAAATATCAAAAAAATAGTAAAGCCGCACCCTAAAACAACAACGTCTCTATGGACAGCGGGGTGCCCGTCCTTACCAGGGGATCCATCCCAGTATATCAGTCCAAATCCAAATAAAAAGAGGGACAGCACCACAGCAATTGTGAAAGAACAGCTCACGTGTTTATTCCACCTTCTGCAACGTTTCGGTCCGAAGCTTGATAAAGGTCTTCGGACCGAAACGTTGCAGAAGGTGGAATAAACACGTGAGCTGTTCTTTCACAATTGCTGTGGTGCTGTCCCTCTTTTTATTTGGATTTGAACTTATTTCTTTAGTCACTCTATGTGACCGCAGACTTCTGATTCTTCCAGAGTGTGGTGGGTTCGCTGTCAGGATTCTGTGGTATTGCCATGTGACCGCTAGTATGTGAATTGCATACTTGTGGTCACGTGCAGACTAGACGTGCTCATCATCTCTCAATAGAAGTGTACTGAGAGAGGCCAAGTACATCTAGTTGGAATGTGGCAGGAAGTATGCAAACTGTTCACTCTCAGTACTGGAGAATACTGACAGCAAACTTACCATACACTGTAGGATTCTGAAGTCACATGGATTGATGGAAGACTTCAAGCCTGGATAAGACCTTTAATAACAGTCCATGACAATACTCACTGATCATTTTGTTTTGATTGAAATGTGACATAGGACGCTGTTCCAAAAGAGCCAAGTTCTGTATGGTTACCTCCACCCTATTCAATAAGTGTCCGACATTCTGTAATCTGTCTGTCTTACTGCCATAGCTGAATCCATTGATCAGATCATCCAAGCCTTTCAAAAACTTCAAGAAGCACAGTCAGTGAATCATCAAAGAAATCATTACTTCTCATGCTCGAAAAGATGTGACATTGATTCAGTGTAAATTTTAGCTAAAACACAGTTTACTTTTGATGTTTAAAGAGGATGTGGCAATGAATTTTTTTTTATTTAAACTAAACACCTCCTCCATTTGCTGCAACTCCACTGACTCTGGAACTGTTTTTCTTTTTATTCTGTGCCCCTCCGTTCCATAATTATGCCCCCCGGTAACAATTATGCCTATTTTCCCTTCATGTGGGCGTATACCACAAAACTTCTCTGTGGGTGCGGCTGTCTTTTTATTGGCCAGCAGCGGAAGAGGAGATAAAGCAGCAGAGGAGATAAAGCAAACACCCACAGAGAAGTTCTGCAGTATGCGCCTAATTGGTTAAACGGAAAATTTGCATCATTATTATCAGGGGGCATAATTTGGGAACAGAGGGGTACAGTAGAAAAAGAAAAACTGTTCCAGGATTAGTGGAGCAGCACCAATTGGAGGGTAAATAAAAACATGTAAAAAAATCAATTCAGTTAAAATGATCTGTTGATATTTCATTGACGCTTATGAGAACATTGTATAAAATCTAAAGAGCGTCAGATAAAGGAAAAACATGAAAAACACTATAAACGAGATTTTTTTTTCACACTTTTGATCCATTTTTTGTCCCTGATGTTTTGCCTGATGTCTTACCTCCTCCATTGACAGTCTTTGCTGACTAGGGACATCCTGACACAGTGGTGTAAAGTTATCAGTGAAATTCTTCAGTTTGCATTGGAACTGGACAGAGACATAGAGAAATTAATACTAAATTTCATGATTCATTGCCAATTATTACACATTTTCGCCAATTTACACGAATTCTAGTATCTACTCATACCCTCCTATTATTCTTTAGTGGACAAGTCATTAGACTGGGTTTAGACACTGTTTATTGGATTTTTTTACAGCACTTCATTAAAGATTTTACTCCAGAATTCTGTAGCTTCGAAAAGTTGTAAAATTTGAGGCTGCGATAACATTTTGTGACTTTTATGTGGTCTCAGGTCATTTCTGATCAGCTCTGACAAATAGGGCAGGGCTCGGGTGGGGCGGAGATGGGCCAACTCCTACACATCAATTTCATGACCAGCGGTGACGTTCCTTATGCTACAAATTTAACTCTAGTCCTCAACTGGAGTAAGGTTTGTGGTAAGGCGCACACATAGGCGCAAACCAATTTACAGATATGCCAAATTAATTCCAAGGTAAGCACCTCTTAATGAATCAAGAGTGTCTGACTCCAGCGCTCCCCTCATTAAGACCAGCGTGAAAAACAACAATCTAGATCATTCGGGGCCATAATGTTTATTTCTTGAGCTCGGTGTGTTTTTTCTTTTAAAATGCAACATGCCCTAGGTATCTTATATGGGGGTTTTCTCTAGAAATACTTCAATAGGTTTTCAAAGAAACCTTAAAAATGCACATGTTAAAACACTGATAAATTTACTCCTTCCGGTGGAGCCATATTTAGTGTAAAAGTTTTTAATTTTAGCTACCGTATTTGTTTTTAGTCCATATTTTTGAAAATGTAAAAACTTACTTTTCCAATAAATTAATCATAGGAGTTAAACTGAGAGAGCTTTCTTTGCTTGACACTCTATTGAGTCATCCTTCAACGCAATAAGGTTCCAACAGGTTGTTAGTGGTATTCTTAGTCCTTACATTTATAACATTCTCAGTAGATATGTTTAGTAGATGCAAATGCCACCAATGAGACCTTCATCTATCTTGAGAGTGGGGCCCCGTCTTGTGCTGTTTTCAGTGGAGAGGAGGTCGGAATTCCTAGATACAAGTGCTTCTCACAAAATTAGAATATCATCATAAAGTTAATTTATTTCAGGTCTTCAGTACAAATTATCTCTTCAGAGAGGAACAGGACTAGAACTCTTGTGCCACCTATTGGAAGTTGCAATCCTAAAAGTCAATGTCGACCCTTTAACGAGCCTTGTTACATGACTTAGGATAAAAACCAAACCAGAATCTCAATTTGCAGACACTCTGTTTCGGGGTACTGCCCTGTTGTGAATTCTGCTCTTGGGCTCCCTCCGGTGGTTGTAAGTGGTAGCGCTGTTGTCTCTGAATCTCAGCATTTATCAGGTGTGTTCACTTTTTGTAATTCTGACTGGGCTATTTAGTCTTGCCTGACCCTTTAGTCAGTGCCAGTTGTCCATTGTTCCTGGAGGATTCACATCCCTTCCTGGTCTCTCCTGCTTTGCTGTTCATTTCAACAAAGATAAGTTCTGGCCTTGATTTTTTGCTGTCCACATGCTGTGGCCTTATTGTTCAGTTCTTTTCCATGTTTTTGTCTTGTCCAGCTTGGTCTGTATAAGGATTTGTTTAGCCAAGCTGGTATCTCTGGAGATGCAGATATACCCTCCATCTTTAGTTAGCTGTGGAGATTTTGTATTTTCTGTTGTTGATATTTTCTAGTGTTTTAATACTGACCGCATAGTACTCTGTCCTATCCTTTCTATTTAGCTAGAAGTGGCCTCCTTTGCTAAATTCTGATTTCAGTCTGTGTATGTTTTTTCCCTCTCCTCTCACAGTCAATATTTGTGGGGGGCTGTCTATCCTTTGGGGATTTTCTCTGAGGCAAGATAGTTTTCCCTTTTCTATCTCTAGGGGTAATTAGTCCTCCGGCTGTGTCGAGATGTCTAGGGAGTGATAGGTACATTCCACGGCTACTTCTAGTTGCGGTGTTAAGTTCAGGGTCTGCGGTCAGTACAGGTACCACCTTCTCCAGAGTACGTCTCATGCTGCTCTTAGGCCACCAGATCATAACACTGCCCCTCGTCAGTGCAAAGTGGAGATCTGGTTTGGCTGAGTGAGAGGCGTCTGACCAGGATACAAAAAGTATCTTCTTGGATCCCAGTTCTTCAGTACAAAAAGTGAAACTCATATATTATATAGAGTCATTACACACAGAGTGATCTATTTCAAGTGTTTATTTCTGTTAATGTTGATGATTATGGCTTACAGCCAATGAAAACCCAAAAGTCATTTTCTCAGTAAAGTAGAAAACTTTATAACACCAGCTTGATAAATGATTTTAAAATCTGAAATGTTGGCCTACTGAAATGTATGTTCAGCAAATGAACTCAATACTTGGTCCTTTTGCATCAAATACTGCATCAATGCGGCGTGGCCTGGATGCGATCAGCCTGTGGCACTGCTGAGGGCTTATGGAAGCCCAAGTTGCTTTGATAGCAGCCTTCAGCTCGTCTGCATTGTTGGATCTGGTGTCTCATCTTCCGCTTGACAATATCCCATAGATTCTCTATGGGGGTAAGGTCAGGTGAGTTTGCTGGGCAATCAAACACAGTGATATTGTTATTTGTAAACCAGGTATTGGTACTTTTGGCAGTGTGGACAGGTGCCAAGTCCTGCTGGAGAATGACATTTCCATCTCCAAAAAGCTTGTCGGCAGAGGGAAGCATGAAGTGCTCTAAAATTCCCTGGTAGATGGCTGCGCTGACTTTGGTCTTGATAAAACACAGTGGACCTACACCAGCACATGACATGGCTCCCCAAACCATCACTGATTGTGGAAACTTCACACTAGACCTCAAGCAGCTTGGATTGTGGCCTCTCCACTCTTCCTCCAGACTCTGGGTCCCCGATTTCCAAATGAAATGCAAAATTTACTTTCATCTGAAACCAACACCTTGGACCACTGAGCAACAGTCCAGTTCTGTTTCTCCTTGGTCCAGATAAGACGCTTCTGGCATTGTCTATTGGTCATGGGTGGCTTGACACAAGGAATGCGACACTTGTAGTCCATTTCCTGGATACGTCTGTGTGTGTTTTGGCTCTTGAAGCAATGACTCCAGCAGCAGTCCACTCCTTGTGAATCTCCCCCAAATTTTTGAATGGTTGCTTGTGCTCCTTTTTCTACAACACTTTTTCCTTCAACTGAACTTCCCATTAATATGCTTGGATACAGTACTCTGTGAACAGCCGGCTTCTTTAGCAATGACCATTTGTGGCTTCCCCTCCTTGTGGAGTGTGTCAATGACTGCCTTCTGGACATCTGTCAAGTCAGCAGTCTTCCCCATGATTGTGGAGCCTACTGAAACAGACTAAGGGACCGTTTTAAATGCTTAGGAAGCCTTTGCAGGTGTTTTTTGTTAATTATTCTAATTTATTGAGATAATGACTTTTGGGTTTTCATTGGCTGTAAATGATGTTCATCAACATTAACAGAAATAAACACTTGAAATAGATCACTCTGTCTGTATTGACTCTATACAATATACAAGTATCACTTTTTGTATTGAAGAACTGAAATAAATTAACTTTTTGATGCTATTCTAATTTTCTGAGAAGCACCTGTATGTATTATATGTATCATGACTCCTGATCTGTGGTATGTATATATTATATTTATCCTGAGTTGTGCCATGGATGCATACAACTCTGGCAAAAATTAAGAGACCACCACATCAAAACCCTGTCATGGGCAGCCCAATCCCCAGACCTGAGCCCCATTGAAAACCTCTGGAATGTAATCAAGAGGATGATGGATAGTCACAAGCCATCAAACAAAGAAGAACTGCTTCCATTTTAGCGCCAGTAGCAGTGTGAAAGACTGGTGGAAAGCATGCCAAGACGCATGACAGCTGTGATTAAAAATCATGGTTATTCCACAAAATATTGATTTCTAATCTCTTCCTGGGATAAAACATTAGTATTGTTGTTTCTAAATGATTATTAACTTGTTTTCTTTGCATTATTTGAGGTCTGAAAGCACTGTTTGTTTTTGTAATTTGACCATTTCTCCTTTTCAGAAATTGAATACAAAATGTATTGCTTGGAAATTCGGAGACATGTTGTCAGAAGTTTATAGAATAAAAGACAAAATTACAGACAAAATTAAAATTTTGCAATGGTCTCTTAATTTTTGCCAGAGCTGTATTTGTATTATATTATCTGATTTCACCTTTATAGAATCCAGAAGAAACTGCATAAAAGTCCTTTAAGAAACTCTGGTTATAGGATCTGTATACTATTAGCCATAAGCATGCCCTTAGTTTTAAGTTCTTTAGGTGACACAGAAATAATAGATTCACGTACAATTATCTAGTTATATATGGATGTTTCCTAGTCTGGTAAACTCTCACACATCGCTAGTACAGATATATAGATATGTCTTACCGGTTCATCTACACAGTTCTCTTTGCTTGTATTGTATATGCACTTCGCTGTGAAGAAAAGAACATGTCAAAGCAACGAATGGAAATATGTGAATATAATATATATGTAGAGACAGAGACTCTGATTCCAGAAATGTATCACTTACTGGGTTGCTATGAGAAGTTTTGATAAAAGCACTGTTTTATCAGCAGGAGATTATCACTAGAGGACTAGTAAAGTGGTCTCCATATTCATGAGCTCTGTATAACTCTGCCTCCAACACGAATTGGCAGATTTCTGCCTATGCACAGTATACACAAAAAGCAGCCAATCAGTGGTGTGGATGGAGTTACACAGAGCTCAGCATTGAGAGAAGTAGTAGATCTTCAGCAGAGAAAACAGTGATTTTATAAAAACTGTAGCTAGTAGCACAGTAAATGGCATGGTACTGGAATCAGGGTATTTGACCCTACATCATGCTGCTCTCAGATGAGGTAGTAAAATCCTGGTGACAGATCCCTTTAACGATCACCCTTAGCAAGGGACAATAATGGAAAAACGGAGTGGTTGCAACCATGGACAGCTATTAGAGAGCCAAGGAACAGAATGAGATATAAACCATATTGGAAAGTCGTACACTTCCCACTGGTGCACTGTCTGGTGGCAGCATTTACGTTAGACTAAAACTGATTATGGGATAGATAATTAATGTATGAACGCTGGATGCTTGAACATGGAGACCTCCATTGATCACTGGCATGGAATAACAAGCTCCATGGTGTTTTGGAGTATAAATGGAGTGCCAGTCAAGTATGTACGTGGCTGTTCTATTCAAAGCCTAAGAGAATGATGGAGACAACCAAGTAGAGTGTGGCAGAGAAGCTCCATCTGTCACTGACCACTGGGTTATGATGGTTTCGTATGTTCTACATTCATCATCTGAGCCACAGGTCTCCTGATCCAAACTCAACAGTCTTATATGCTGTGACTTACCCTCCTTGTGGAGTGTGTCAATGACTGCCTTCTGGACATCTGTCAAGTCAGCAGTCTTCCCCATGATTGTGGAGCCTACTGAAACAGACTAAGGGACCTTTTTAAATGCTTAGGAAGCCTTTGCAGGTGTTTTTGTTAATTATTCTACTGTAATTTACTGAGATAATGACTTTTGAGGCTGTTGAGTTATGGCCAGGAGAATCGCGACCGGCCCAGACATCCACAGCTCTCACTTCTTCTTGATTACTGATTCGTCTGAAGGCACGGACAGTGATGCCAGTGCTGATTGAGCGCAGAACTCCCGTGACATAACCTTACGTGAGCTCAGGAATGCGAGTGCCAATACCGATGGAACTGCATGGGTGGTGAGTATAAGCTTTTGTATGTTAACGGGGCTGTTGCGAATTCCGTTCTTGGGCTCCATCCTGTGGTTGCGAATGGTATTTTTGGGAGTTCTGCTCTTGGGCTCCCTCTGGTGGTTTCAAGTGGAACTTAGCAGCTGCTTTCACTAATCAGTTCCCTGGCCTTGTTATTTAACTGGGCTATTGGCTGTAGTTGATGCCAGCTGTCAATGTTTCTTCCTGTGGATTCAGTCCTTTCCTGGAAGTTCTCTGTTGGCCAGTCCATTTCAGCTTAAGATAAGTTCTGCTAGTTTTTGGGTGTTTCCCTGCTTATGACCTTCTGTTCAGTTTAAGTTATGTCTCTTTTGTCCAGCTTGTCATTATGAAATATTCCGGCTAGTTGGAAGCTCTGGGGTTGCAGATTTGCCCCTCCACACCGTGAGTCGGTGTGGAGGTTATTTTTGTAAACTCTGCGTGGACATTTAGTTTTTATACTGACCGCACATCACCGTCAATATTTGTGGGGGGCTATCCTTTCTTTGGGGGTTTCTCTGAGGCGAGATAGTTTTCCGTTTCCATCTTCAGGGGTAGCTAGTTCTTAGGCTGTGAAGAGGCGTCTAGGCAGAGAGAGGAACGCTCCATGGCTATTTCTAGTGTTGGTGTTAGGAGTAGGGATTGCGGTCAGTAAAGTTACCACCTCCTCAGAGCTAGTACATTATTTGTTTTACCCACTAGGTCATTTCAGTGCTGCTCCGTAATCACTAGGTCATATTGGTGATTACTGTCTGTGGAGCTGCCACCTCCTCTGAGCTTGTCCATGATTGGTTTTACCCACCAGGTCATCTCAGTACCACTCCGTAACCACCAGGTCATAACAGTACAGCTGGCCCACAATGTGTTAAATGCATCTCAAAAGAGGGAAGAGAAAGTTCTGAGTCATTTTTTTTTTTTCTTTCTTGTTGCTTGTTTCGTCTTTTTTTTTTTCTTCCCCTTGATTTTTGGATGGTGCAGGAGCTTGGTGCTGATATGGAGGTTCAGGGTCTGTCTGCGCGTGTTGATCATCTCGCTGCAAGGGTACAGAGTATCCAGGACTATGTTGTTCAAACTCCTGTTTCTGAGCCTAGAATTCCTATCCCTGATTTGTTTTCTGGGGATAGATCTAGGTTTTTGAACTTTAAAAATAATTGCAGATTGTTTTTTGCTCTGAGACCCGTTCCTCTGGTGACCCCATTCAGCAGGTGAAGATTGTTATTTCTCTGCTGCGTGGCGACCCGCAGGATTGGGCATTCTCCCTTGAGCCAGGGAATCCTGCATTGCTCAATGTAGATTCATTTTTTCAAGCACTTGGATTGCTTTATGACGAACCCAATTTTGTGGATCAGGCAGAAAAGATTTTGCTGGCTCTGTGTCAGGGTCAGGAAGCGGCAGAGATATATTGTCAGAAATTTAGAAAGTGGTCTGTGCTTACAAAATGGAATGAGGATGCCCTGGTGGCTATTTTCAGAAAGGGTCTTTCTGAAGCTCTTAAACATGTTATGGTGGGGTTTCCCACGCCTGCTGGTTTGAACGAATCAATGTCTCTGGCCATTCAGATTGATCGGCGCCTACGTGAACGTAAGGTTGTGCACCATATGGCGGTGTCCTCTGGGCAGAGTTCTGAGCCTATGCAATGTGATAGAGTTTTGACGAGAGCAGAATGGCAGGAGTTCAGATGTCAGAATGGGCTGTGTTTTTACTGTGGTGACGCTACTCATGCTATCTCTGACTGCCCGAAGCGAACTAAGAAGGTTTTTAGGTTGGTTACCATCAGTACTGTACAGCCTAAATTTCTCTTGTCTATTACCCTGATTTGCTCATTGTCGTCCTTTTCTGTAATGGCATTTCTGGATTCTGGCGCTGCCCTGAACTTAATGGACCTAGAATTTGCCAAGCGCTGTGGTTTTTCCTTGGAGCCTTTGCAGAATCCTATTCCCTTGAGGGGGATTGATGCTACGCCATTGGCCAAGAATAAACCTCAGTACTGGACACAGTTAGCCATGAACATGGCTCCAGCACATCAGGAAAATATTCGCTTTTTGGTGTTGCATAATTTGCATGATGTGGTTGTGCTGGGGTTTCCATGGTTACAGGTACATAATCCAGTGCTGGATTGGAAATCTATGTCTGTGACTAGTTGGGGTTGTCAGGGGATACATAGTGACATTCCTCTGATGTCAATTTTCTCGTCCCCTTCTTCTGAAGTTCCTGAGTTTTTGTCGGATTTCCAGGATATATTTGAGGAGCCTAAATCCAGTCCTCTGCCTCCTCATAGGGACTGTGATTGCGCTATTAATTTGATTCCTGGCTGTAAGTTCCCTAAGGGTCGACTTTTAAATCTGTCTGTGCCAGAGCATGCCGCTATGCGGACTTATGTAAAGGAGTCCTTGGAGAAGGGGCATATTCGCCCGTCTTCGTCACCATTGGGAGCGGGGTTCTTTTTTGTTGCCAAGAAGGATGGCTCTTTGAGGCCCTGTATAGATTATCGCCTTCTCAATAAGATCACGGTCAAATTCCAGTACCCTTTGCCTTTGCTCTCTGATTTGTTTGCTCAGATTAAAGGGGCTAGCTGGTTTACCAAGATTGACCTTCGAGGGGCGTATAATCTGGTCCGCATCAAACAGGGTGATGAATGGAAAACAGCATTTAATATGCCCGAAGGCCATTTTGAATATCTTGTGATGCCTTTCGGGCTCTCTAATGCTCCATCTGTGTTTCAGTCCTTTATGCATGATATTTTCCGGGAGTATCCGGATAAATTTATGATTGTATATTTGGATGATATTTTGTTTTTTTCCGATGATTGGGAGTCTCATGTAAAGCAGGTCAGGATGGTATTTCAGATTCTTCGTGCTAATACACTGTTTGTGAAGGGGTCTAAGTGCCTTTTTGGAGTTCAGAAGGTTTCTTTTCTGGGGTTCATTTTTTCTCCCTCGGCTATTGAAATGGACCCTGTTAAGGTCCAGGCTATTTATGATTGGACTCAACCCACATCTGTGAAGAGCCTTCAGAAATTTTTGGGCTTTGCTAATTTTTATCGCTGCTTCATTGCTAATTTTTCTACTGTGGTTAAACCTCTGACCGATTTGACCAAGAAAGGTGCAGATGTGGTGAATTGGTCCTCTGCGGCTGTGGAGGCCTTTCAGGAGCTTAAGCGTCGTTTTACTTCTGCCCCTGTGTTGCGTCAGCCTGATGTTTCTCTCCCTTTTCAGGTTGAGGTTGATGCTTCTGAGATTGGGGCAGGAGCTGTTCTGTCTCAGAGAAGTTCTGATGGCTCTGTGTTGAAGCCGTGTGCTTTCTTCTCCAGAAAGATTTCGCCTGCTGAGCGTAATTATGATGTCGGCAATCGGGAGTTGTTGGCTATGAAGTGGGCATTCGAGGAGTGGCGACATTGGCTTGAGGGAGCCAAGCATCGTGTTGTGGTCTTGACCGATCATAAGAATCTGATTTACCTTGAGTCGGCCAAGCGGTTGAATCCTAGACAGGCTCGGTGGTCTTTGTTTTTCTCCCGTTTTGATTTTGTGGTCTCGTATCTTCCGGGATCTAAGAATGTGAAGGCTGATGCCCTGTCTAGGAGTTTTTTGCCTGATTCTCCTGGAGTCCGTGAGCCGGCTGGTATTCTCAAGGAGGGGGTGATTCTTTCTGCTATCTCCCCTGATTTGCGGCGGGTGCTTCAGGAGTTTCAGGCTGATAGACCCGACCGCTGTCCTGTGGGGAAATTGTTTGTTCCTGATAGATGGACTAGTAAGGTGATTTCTGAGATTCATTGTTCGGTGTTGGCTGGTCATCCTGGGATCTTTGGTACCAGAGATTTGGTTGCCAGGTCCTTTTGGTGGCCTTCTTTGTCACGGGATGTGCGTTCCTTCGTGCAGTCCTGTGGGATCTGTGCCCGGGCTAAGCCCTGCTGTTCTCGTGCTAGTGGGTTGCTTTTGCCTTTGCCTATCCCTGAGAGGCCCTGGACGCATATTTCCATGGATTTTATTTCTGATCTTCCTGTTTCTCAGAAGATGTCTGTCATCTGGGTGGTTTGTGACCGGTTTTCTTAAATGGTCCATTTGGTACCTTTGCCTAAGTTGCCTTCCTCCTCTGATTTGGTTCCTTTGTTTTTCCAGCATGTGGTTCGTTTGCATGGTATTCCGGAGAATATTGTGTCTGACAGAGGTACCCAGTTTGTTTCTAGATTTTGGCGGTCCTTTTGTGGTAGAATGGGCATTAATTTGTCTTTTTCTTCGGCGTTTCACCCTCAGACAAATGGACAGACGGAGCGAACCAATCAGACTTTGGAAACCTATTTGAGATGCTTTGTGTCGGCTGATCAGGATGATTGGGTTACCTTCTTGCCGTTGGACGAGTTTGCCCTTAATAATCGGGCTAGTTCGGCTACTTTGGTTTCGCCTTTTTTTTGTAATTTCGGTTTTCATCCTCGCTTTTCTTCAGGACAGGTTGAGCCTTCGGACTGTTCTGGGGTAGATTCTGTGGTGGACAGGTTGCAGCGGATTTGGACTCATGTGGTGGACAATTTAACATTGTCTCAGGAAAAGGCTCAACGTTTTGCTAACCGCCGTCGGTGCATTGGTCCCCGGCTTCGGGTTGGGGATTTGGTCTGGTTGTCTTCTCGTCATGTTCCTATGAAGGTCTCTTCCCCCTAAGTTCAAACCTCGTTTTATTGGTCCTTATAGGATTTCGGAAATTATCAATCCGGTGTCTTTTCGTTTGGCCCTTCCAGCTTCGTTTTCCATTCATGATGTGTTCCATAGATCTTTGTTGCGGAGATATGTGGTGCCCATGGTTCCCTCCGTTGACCCTCCTGCTCCGGTGTTGGTTGAGGGGGAGCTGGAATATGTGGTGGAGAAGATTTTGGATTCTCCTCTTTCAAGGCGGAAACTTCAGTATCTGGTCAAGTGGAAGGGTTATGGCCAGGAGGATAACTCTTGGGTTTTTGCCTCCGATGTTCATGCTGCCGATTTGGTACGTGCTTTTCATTTGGCTCATCCCGATCGGCCTGGGGGCTCTGGTGAGGGTTCGGTGACCCTTCCTCAAGGGGGGGTACTGTTGTGAATTCCGTTCTTGGGCTCCATCCTGTGGTTGCGAATGGTATTTTTGGGAGTTCTGCTCTTTGGCTCCCTCTGGTGGTTTCAAGTGGAACTTAGCAGCTGCTTTCACTAATCGGTTCCCTGGCCTTGTTATTTAACTGGGCTTTTGGCTGTAGTGGATGCCAGCTGTCAATGTTTCTTCCTGTGGATTCAGTCCTTTCCTGGAAGTTCTCTGTTGGCCAGTCCATTTCAGCTTAAGATAAGTTCTGCTAGTTTTTGGGTGTTTCCCTGCTTATGACCTTCTGTTCAGTTTAAGTTATGTCTCTTTTGTCCAGCTTATCATTATGAAATATTCCGGCTAGTTGGAAGCCCTGGGGTTGCAGATTTGCCCCTCCACACCGTGAGTCGGTGTGGAGGTTATTTTTGTAAACTCTGCGTGGACATTTAGTTTTTATACTGACCGCACAGTAGCCTTTTCTATCTCTGTCTATTTAGATAGTGTTGGCCTCCTTTGCTAAAATCTAGTTTCATTTCTGAGTTTGTCATTTCCCTCTCCACTCACCGTCAATATTTGTGGGGGGCTATCCTTCCTTTGGGGGTTTCTCTGAGGCGAGATAGTTTTCCGTTTCCATCTTCAGGGGTAGCTAGTTCTTAGGCTGTGAAGAGGCGTCTAGGCAGAGATAGGAACGCTCCATGGCTATTTCTAGTGTTGGTGTTAGGAGTAGGGATTGCGGTCAGTAAAGCTACCCCCTCCTCAGAGCTAGTACATTATTTGTTTTACCCACTAGGTCATTTCAGTGCTGCTCCGTAATCACTAGGTCTTATTGGTGATTACTGTCTGTGGAGCTGCCACCTCCTCTGAGCTTGTCCATGATTGGTTTTACCCACCAGGTCATCTCAGTACCACTCCGTAACCACCAGGTCATAACACGGGGCCAAACATGGTGAATGAGACAATGAGTACTGGACAACCCCTTAAAGGTACTGATGTTCCATCAAGATCGATCTGTTAACTAAAAACAATTAGTTGTAATACAAATGGCAGACAGAGAGAGAAGAAGACAAATAGGATGTGCTCACCTACACACGTGTTGGAAACATTTGTGAATCCATTATCACACGTACAGTTATATGAGCCTTGTGTGTTGTGGCAGCTAAAGTTAGATCCACAGATTCTTGGGGAATTCCTGCATTCATTTATATCTGTGGAAGATGATAACATACTCTTGGTAAAAAAACAACAACTTGTGGAACCAAACAAATGATGGTGGAAGTAACAGAGATTTTGGAAGCAGTATATGAGGAGAAAACATGGCAGGGGCTTGTCTTCTTTTGTACACAATATATGAGAAATGGAAAAAAGGGTGCCTTCTTTGAAGTTGAGATGGGTGTATTGATATGAATAGCAGTTTTTGTAAAAACCTTGCTATAATTATGAAAATCGTTGCAAATAATGCAGCAAAAAAACAAAACAAAACAATATTCAGGTAGATAGCGTACTGTACTCTTGGTAATGGTAAAAGAGTATGTTATTTGGAATGTGAGTGCTGATTTACCCCCTATGCAAGCCTTTACATCAGATTGTAAACGGCAGAAAGTGTAGCATGTGGCTACCGTGTAACAGGCAGTATTTTTATAATGTGGGACTAACAGGGGTCTCCTGGCAACTCTAAAAATGGCTACTGGCTTAATGAAAGCCACTCTGTTTACCAGATCCCAGCGGTTTCCATGGTCTTTAACCTTTAACCACTCTCGAGAGATCCAGACTCCTACAGGGACCCCTTGGGTAGGGGCCACAGAGTTGGCTGCTGGTCAGTGGTGCCGGCTGGTAGTATCGCCAAGTGATCGAGTCAGAACCAGGAGGGCAGTCAAGGTACAAAGCGTAAAATAGGAGAATCATCTCTGAACAAACCAAAGTCAAACCAGGAGGGAAGAAAAGGAGCAAAATCAGAAGGCATAAGAAAAGAATAGTTATGATAATTACAAACTAACAGGAGCTGGACTGTAGATGTGTAGGGCTAGTAGTTATATGTTGCAGCTCCCAGCAATAAGCTGGGAGCATTAGTACTCTCTTGTGCTGTCCAACTGGCCAAAGCTGAAGCTGATACTCAATCTGGACAGCACATTCACCCATACTTTCAGAATGGACAGTAACACAGGATGCAGCCTCTCCAGCGTTGGTCAATCCCACTTTTTTAAAGATATTTTTTGTGAAATACCAAAAATGCTTCTGTTTTATCATTATTTTAATTTTAAGGGGAAAATGAAGGGTGATTCAAATTTTTTTTTATTTTTTTATATATTTTTTAAAATATTTTTTTCTGTTTATACTCTACTTTTTAATGCAGAGGTATTTGTGGTGCTTTTTAAGTTTTGCTCTATTTCATTCTCTGGTGGTTATGAGTCAGGAAAAGGTCCAACACTATGAACACTATGGAGAAGGTGGAAATGGCAACTTAGAAAGTTTTCAAGGCTATGTGAATGCTGATTTCCATTTACAGCCATTGACATAGATCAAATGTAAGGACTGTGGAATGGACTGTTGCGTTCCTACCCCTGTAAACACCAATCGAGTTTGTGTGAATAATGTCATGCAACTTTGTATATATACTGTACACTACCGTTCAAAAGTTTAGGGTCACCTGGACAATTTTGTGTTTTCCATGAAAACTCATACTTTTTATTAATCAAATGAGTTGCCAAATGAATGTAAAATCTAGTCCAGACATTGACAAGGTTAAAAAAAAGATTTTTATTTGAAATAATAATTTTCTCCTTCAAACTTTGCTTTTGTCACAGAATGCTCCCTTTGCAGCAATTACAGCATTGCAGACCTTTGGCATTCTAGCAGTTAATTTGCTGAGATAATCTGGAGAAATTTCCCCCCATGCTTCCTGTAGCCCCCCCCCCCACAAGTTGGTTTGGCTTGATGGGCACATTTTGGTACCATACGGTCAAGCTGCTCACACAACAGCTCAATAGGGTTGAGATCTGGTGACGGCACTGGCCACTCCATTACAGATAGAATACCAGCTGCCTGCTTCTTCCCTAAATAGTTTTTGCATAATTTGGAGGTGTGCTTTGGGTCATTGTCCTGTTGTAGGATGAAATTGGTTCCAATCAAGCACTCTCCAGAGGGTATGGCATGGCATTGCAAAATGGAGTGATAGTCTTCCTTATTCAAAATCCCTTTTACCTTGTACAAATCTCCCACTTTACCAGCACCAAAGCAACCCCAGACCATCACATTACCTCCACCATGCTTGACAGATGGCGTCAGGCACTCTTCCAGCATCTTTTCAGTTGTTCTGCATATCACAAATGTTCTTCTGTGTGATCCAAACACCTCAAACTTGGATTTGTCTGTCCATAACACTTTTTTCCAATCTTCCTCTGTCCAATGTCTGTGTTCTTTTGCCCATATTAATCTTTTCCTTTTATTACCAGTCTCAGATATGGCTTTTTCTTTGCTACTCTGCCCTGAAGGCCAGCATCCCGGAGTCACCTCTTCATTGTAGAGATTGACACTGGTGTTTTGTGTGTACTATTTAATGAAGCTGCCAGTTGAGGACCTGTGAGGCATCGATTTCTCAAACTACAGACTCTAATGTACTTGTCTTGTTGCTCAGTTGTGCCTCCCACTTCTCTTTCTACTCTGGTTAGAGCCTGTTTGTGCTCTCCTCTGAAGGGAGTAGTACACACCGTTGTAGGAAATCTTCAATTTCTTGGCAATTTCTCTCATGGAATAGCCTTCATTTCTAAGAACAAAAACAGACTGTCGAGTTTCACATGAAAGTTCTTTTTTTCTGGCCATTTTGAGAGTTTAGTGGAACCAACAAATGTAATGCTCCAGATTCTCAACTAGCTCAAAGGAAGGTCAGGTTTATAGGTTCTCTAATCAGCCAAACTGTTTTCAGCTGTGCTAACATACTTGCACAAGGGTTTTCAAGGGTATTCTAACCATCCATTAGCCTTCTTACACAGTAAGCAAACACAAAGTACCATAAGAACACTGGAGTGATGGTTGTTGGAAATGGGCCTCTATACACCAATGAAGATATTGCATTACAAACCAGAAGTTTGCAGCTAGAATAGTCATTTACCACATTAACAATGTATAGAGTGCATTTGTGAATCATTTAATGTTAGCTCCATTGGAAAAAACTGTGCTTTTCTTTCAAAAATAAGGAAATTTCTAAGTGATCATAAACTTTTGAACGGTCATGTGAAGTATGTTGTAACGTAGTAATATGGCTATGCATAGTGTACTGTGTAGGATAAGACTTAGTTCAGAGCTTTGGACATAAGAAAAGTGCGGTAAGATAGGTGGCTGTAGTTAGGTAGCAACATTAGGTTAAAGATAAATAATGTTCGGGATCAGCCCATAGTGGGAGGAGCTTAGTGTTAGGGCAAGTGACTACTTTCTGTGAATAAATAGTTGGAGTTTAGAGTGTAAAGTGAGCAGTGCTGCCAAGGGGTGATCCATAGCAAGAGGAGACTGAGGTGTGGGATAGCAAGATCCTAAGTTGTTGACAACACAGAGTGGCCTTTCGGAACAGGGTCCTTAATGTGACAACGTGTCACTAGAAACCCTGAGCTTGCAAAACACCACAGGTAACGTTACTAAGCAGGACTAAGTTTGTGTGGTTAGTGGGGGTCCTGAATGGTAGATTTAGGGCACCAGTAGTGGAAGAAATAGGACGCGGAGCCACTGAGAAAGTGGAGAGACTTGCTGATCAGGACTGTGACAACAAGCTAGGCTGTAATGAAATAGGGAGAAAAAGTGTGCTTTACCGGCCCTGGAGTAGACTACAGATGAAGTATACTGTGTGTATGAAAATGCTTCTTACTGTAAAGGAAACGTCCATAAGACTTGTACCCGCTACCCCTTGTACATAACCATTACCAAGTTACTGTTCAGTAAAGACTGTGTTTTAGAACGGGAGTCTCCTTTATTGAATGGTGGAACCAATGGTCCTGGCCAGCCAATACCATCGGCTACAGGCGGCCTGCATGGGGTGTGAGACCCACACAGCACCAACTCTCACACCCAGCCAGGGTGTAGCACGCCGGGGTGTAAAAGTAAGAGACCAGTGCTTTGCACACGGCTGCCGCCCCACACAACCACAAAAGAAAATTTTTGTAAGTAGGTTTACTTCAGTAGAGCCTATACATGTACAAATCCCAAAGGGCTTGAAAATTTAGCTGGGACAATCACATGACCTGAGCTAAAAAATGGGAGTGTTTTTACAAGCCTCGCCCAAAAGTACATGGCCTGTGGCTGTTTATGGGGCCTAAATTTTGGACTGCAAAAATTTGGTAAGTACGGAGTCCGATCACAAATGTGAGTGTAGTGATGGATGCAACGAGTAGGCCATACTCACTGACATAGGTTCTCTTTTCAGTGCATTGATTTAATACTTAGGATCAGGTCACTGATAGTTTGATGTGTTGGTGCACGTCCATGTAACGGGTTTATTGCTTTCGCCAATTATCACTTACCTGTACACTTGTTGAGTTTTTTTTCTTCAGTAGGACAGAATTCCGTTACATTTTCTCTCTGATAGCCTTTTTTACATTTACAGTAATAACCACTTTGAATGTTTTTACACTCAGCGTAGGCATCACAAAGGTGTGTGCCATCTCTGCACTCATTTATTTCTGTAATACAAAAAAAAACCCATAAAGTAGTGAAGACAAACCAGTGTGAGGGTTATTAGCTGGACCTAGTATACAGTATATATAAAATATATACTGTATCCACTATATTAAAATATATATATTATCTGTACTATCTCAAGACGTGAAGCAGAAGACTGTAAAGGTGAGTGCGCAATATTAGACTTCAGATCAACATGAAACCTGCCCTGGTTGTATTTCAAGGTGTGGGGGGCATAGCAGGACAAGCGGTAGCAGCGTTAAGGGGTGAGAAATGGCCAACAGACGTAGAAGTACAGGTTAATTGTGGCACAGGGACATAGTATGGGAGTCAGTCCATACATCACTCAATATGACGGTTTTACTTTTACTACTACACTGGCCATTATTAGGAATAGGGGAAAAAGCCCAATAGTAGTTATCCCCCCATAAATTCCCAATAGCTGTCAGGCACTGCTGATGGAAGCACTGTGCAGGCACATGAGAACATTTTTTCTGCCACTGTCCTGCTCTGAACATTTAAACTAACATCAAAACAATGGGTGACGTTACAAGAACATTTGTCTGTCTTGCATTATTTTCCTGTCTGTACTCAGGTAGGGCACTAGAGAAGAAGCGACATAGTCTGTCTACCAAGCAGTGCTGTGCCACAGTGATAGGGGATGACTGAAGATGGCCATACATTACAGATATTAAACAATCCTATAATGAATGACTAGTTACTCGATGTGACAAGATAATCTTTATGTGCTACAACTCCATTTGCATAATGACTAGTCACCTACAGTGGGGAAAAAAGTATTTAGTCAGCCACCAATTGTGCAAGTTCTCCCACTTAAAAAGATGAGAGAGGCCTGTAATTGACATCATAGGTAGACCACAACTATGAGAGTCAAAATGAGAAAACAAATCCAGAAAATCACCTTGTCTGATTTGGCAAGATTTATTTTGCAAATAATGGTGGAAAATGAGTATTTGGTCACCTAAAAACATGCAAGATTTCTGGCTCTCACAGACCTGTAACTTCTTCTTTAAGAGGCTCCTCTGTCCTCCACTCATTACCTGTAGTAATGGCACCTGTTTGAACTTGTTATCAGTATAAAAGACTCCTGTCCCCAACCTCAAACAGTCTGACTCCAAACTCCACTATGGTGAAGACCAAAGAGCTGTCGAAGGGCACCACATAAGCACCAGGCTCTGTATGTACATTGTCTATAGACAGTGAGCTGGTTATCACAGGAGGGGGCGGAGTCAGACTAGCATGCATGCACTGCTGTAGCTGCTGTAGTCCAGACAATCGTAATCAGCAGGTGAAAAAACTTTCAGTATAAGTAAAAAACAGCACACTTCCTGACGTGACACATTGTTGAAATCTGTGTTTTAACTCCTACCTCATGCTGCTCTCGGATTACATAGCAAAAACCTGCTGACAGATTCCCATTAAATAACTACTAACTTTGGCTTACAAAAAGCCTATTAAAAAAGGTGTCAACATTTAGTGAGCACAAATATATCCATAGGATGGCATTCTTTACATAAAAGTTGTTCATAAATGCATATGTGTAAATAAGTGTAAGTCCATGTTCACATGTTCAGTATTTGGTCAGTATTTTACATCAGTATTTGTAAGCCAAAACCATGAGTGGCTGATAAATGCAGAAGTGGTGACGTGTTTCTATTATTGTCCCACTCCTGGTTTTGGCTTATAAATAGTGAGGTAAAATACTGACCAAATACTGAATGTGTGAACGTGGCCTTAGAAGAGTAGACCATGTGTGCGTTTTCTAACAGTTTTTACGTTTAACAAGAGTGAAGGCGCACACAGCTTTTGTTAGGTGTATGCGCTCATGGGGTATATGTGAGATTGTGGCCTCATTCTGAATATGTGCCCTTGTATACTGATTTTTTGCGGTGTCCCACTGTATAGAAAAGAGCACACACATCACTTACCTACACAGTCTCCATCCTTTTCTTTCTTATACCCTGGTATACAGGGAAGTGACCTGTCCCAGGACTGGCCTTCTGGGCAGATATGGTTATTACAGTTGGTTGTATCTAAATGATAATAAAAGAGGTCCGTTCAGTTTTTACAGAAAATATCTGCATTTTAACTCTTTGTGGCTATATTAAAGGGGATGTCCAGGCTTCTGATAAAACTTCTGAATCCTTAAAGTGTGCGGTGTGAGGATTCTTTGGTATTGCTGGAGATCGCGGGCGGCAGGGGCGAACATAGAAATCATGGGGCCCCATAGCAGAAGTTCTAATTGGCTACTCACCCCCAAAAGAAAAAAAATATTCGGTGGTGTCACAGAAGAGCATATCTCACAATTTTGCAGCCTTTACAAAGTAATTTTCATCCTACTGGAGCCCTGGATTATCCTTTCTTTGCACTCAAAGTATGACAATAAAAGTGCGCCACAAACACTGTAAAATACCCCCACAGTGAATTCCTGCATAGTACCCTCCACATGCACAGTATGATGACCCTACTGTACCTCACTCCTCAACTCCCCCATTACAGTATGGTGACCCCAACACATTAAGATCCCCCGACTGTGACTCACACACAGCTCTCCATGCAGTAAAATGGGCTTACATAAAGTATGATGGCCCCACACCTCACCACACTGTATAATGGCCCCCACACAGCCCTCACATAGTATGATGGACCCCACACAAACCTTCTCACTGTATATTTGCTTGCATACATTATAAAGGCTCACACATAGCCTACTAAATATAATAGCTCCCACGTAGTCCTCCATATAGTATAATGCACCCCATAGTCCTTCATATAAAATAATGCACTCCCCATAGTCCTCCATATAGTATAATGCACTCCCCGTAGTCCTATATATAGTATAGTACACTCCTCAAAGTCCTCCATATAGTATACTGCACTTCCCATAGTCCTCTATATATTATAATAGCTCCCACATAGTCCTCCATATAGTATAATGCACCCCATATTGAATGAAAAGCTATAATTTGTCCCCTTTTTATAATAATATATTTGATATTTTCTCTCTGATTGGTCCTTGTGTACCTTTGATTTGACCTGCCTACCCTTGCTCTCGTCCGCTGTGCTGCAGGGTCTATCGTTATCGCCGGATACATTGATTGTCCATGTGAGTCTTTCCACACTATTTTTAGCATTTTTCTAATGTTTGTGTTGTTTCTCAGTTTTTAGTGTTTCTATGTTGATCTATGCCTCATGGACTGATATACACCCTTCGGAGGACGTCATCGTCCTTTTTCTTGTCAGATGATACATATCACGAGGACTGTGATTTGAAGATGTTGGGATGATTTAGATGGACTTCTTTGATATATATATTCTTTGTTACGTTTTTGGCACTGATGACAGTATATATTTTCATATATTTTTATGTAGTTATATTGTGGTGCAATATGTGCTCATTTTTGCACTATGTCACTTTAGTTATACACTCCTTTGCACTATATGCACTTTATTGCCTGTATTTTGCCAGATTGATCTTATGTGCCTAATGATTTGGATCATTTCACTTTCATCTACTTTACATATACATTTCACTTCTTATTTTTCTGTCGTTATTTGTATCCATCTTTCCTTTTCTTTTCAGTCTATGGGGAAATGGCTGCTGTCCTGGTCTTCATTAAAATGGCCGCCGGGGTGCGCAAGCGCACTGGGATTTGTGTGCCGCCCATTTCTATCTGCGGCTATCATATGCTGCGATGTGCGCATGCCCATGCAGTTTTTTTTTGCCCAACGATTTGGATCTTTTCACCTTTTCACAATTGCACATATGTAACTTTATTTTTTATCTTTATGTCATTATTTGTATCCATCCTTCTCCTTCCCCTTTTTTTAGTCCACGGGGAAATGGCTGGTGCCCTGGTCTTCAGTAAAATGTCTGCCGGGGTGCACACGTGCACTGGGATTTGTACGCCGCCCATCTTTACTTGCGGCTATCAACTGAGGCGATATGCGCATGCTCATTGACGTCATTGGGCGTACTTTCTGCCCGCATGCACACACCGCTTTTGACGGCCGCCGTGAAGGGAGGTAATTTCCGGCTTGTGATTTCCGGCATGCGTGCGCCGCGTGTACCGGTATTTTGAGGCATTACTATTTAAACCCCATGGGATACTGCACTGTACATTCCCCTTCTTGAAGAAGCATATACGCGAAACGTGCGTCAAGGGGTCTCAGCAGGAGGACCTACACTTTATTCAGCCATTATGGGTGAGTTCGAAACAGCCTTAGGGGTACGTGTGATTTCCATTTGGGGGTTTTGCCCTGTGGGACTTACCTTATGATATGCATTAGTAGCTCCCTTCACCTGTACCCACTATTAATGTGATGGTTATATACATTGAAACTATTGAGGCTTCATGTTTACACACCCTTAGCGCTTTGATCATTTTTACCATTTGGTCCACCTGCTGCACCAGCAGGTTTCTATACTTGTCACTCTTTCTTTGCTTTATTATTTGGCTATACTTTATATGTATGTAATTTTGTCCAATAAATGATTATTCGATTTTACGCTACCTCTTGGTGTTTATTGTACTCCATGGTGCTCTGCGTTTTCATAATTTTGGGAGTAGTACACTAATTGATGAATTTTCTTGCATTTATGCATGTACTTAGAGGGCGAGGTCTTTGCCTCCCTCGGCCTTGGTATTATTCTGTGCTTATTTTGACTCTTGCTCAAAGTCCTCCATATAGTATAATGCACCCCATAGTCCTCCATATAGTATAATGCACTCCCCATAGTCCTCGATATAGTATAATGCACTCCCCATAGTCCTTCATATAGTATAATGCACGTCCCATAGTCCTCCATATAGTATATAGTATATACTGCGCTGAGATGTCAGATGCCAAAGAAAAACGATGGGAGAGGAAACTCCAGATGACGCTCTCTCTTTCATCATTGCTTACCATATCAGCATCCAGGATGCCTATAAAGTTGAACTAGCGATGACAGGCTGGCCCCTTTCTCCCCCGGCTCACAGGACCCATATCGGCCATGTGGCCTGTTGCCATTGCCAGTACGCCAATGGCGGGTAGAATGCGATTTGATTACATGCAATCACATGCCGGCAAGACGTGCGCGGCCTCACTCAATTTACTTGTATTATTTACTTGTGTATTATTTCTTGTCATTTCCTAGACAGAAGCAGACAGTACAAGGTCATAAAGGCCGTGCCTTGTAAATAGGTCATGTCTACAAAAGTGAGCACCGTGACTTGTACCTTTGATTGATCTCTTATTAATTGGTGGGCTCAGACTGGTATACAAAAAAACAAAACAATCTATACTTGATGGATACTTTGTGATCCCAACTTGACACAGCCACTTACTTGCATATAGCAGTGACCTTCTGAAGCTGGTGATTGGCTGAGTGGGTATTTCCTTTATGATAAAGTATGACCATTCGGGATCGGAAAATGGCCAAAACAGGAGCTGTGAGGATACGGGAGGGTGAGTATCAGTTCTTTCCTTAATTTGTTCCAGTCTGAGCCCCTTTATAAAATATTTTTTATTTGACATCTGACCACAACACTGCGGAGGCCAGCGATCTGCTGCAGCGATAAATGGGATTGATGGGTACGTCATCACTACAGCAAGGCAAACTGCGATCATTAGTAGCATAGGGACGTCAGTGCATGTTACAGGGTAGCAGTAGGATAGTAATATGTGTGGGACAGACATTCATACATACTTGGAGGTAAAGTTCCTTTGGGACACATTAAATTATGACTGCATCGTAGGGTGCTGCTGACACCTACAAGAGAGGGGATTGTGGGTAATACACAAATATACATCATCACTAAAAATTGCACGACATTGCAATGTAGGATTTTGTTTTTGATTCAACAGTAGGAAAACAGGGAGGATTTTACTGCTGCCGCTTGGAATATCTTTCTGCAATGACTATGAACTAGTATTAAAATCAGGTTTTTATTGATGTTGTCCGGACTCCATAAAGTTATGCTTGTCATCCATGGAGACAGTAGAAGAGTGTCTGCAGCGTGAATCGTTAGCTGTGGAGTGCCTATGTGTGTGATAGGATACAACTTTCCGATCTCTGGGGGTTTGAGTGCCAGAGCCCACACCGATCCCAAGAACAACCCCCACATGTACTCAGCCTGGCTAGTAGCTGTAAATCATTCAGCTGCCGGATGAAAACTAAATCTCCGAGCAGTCATAAATACTCGGAGGTCACTCAAGCGTCCTCGGGAAAACCCTAGCAATGAGTACACTCGCTCATCACTAATTCTTACTGGAAGAGGCAGAGATTAGTGAGTGCAGCGCTGGCTGATGTTTTCCCTCTCATCTGAATGAATGGAGCAGTGCGTATGAGACTTCCTCTCCCTTCAGCCAGGGTTCTTCAGAGCCTCAGTTCTCGAGATTAGTGGGGGCAATGGCAGTTGGACCCTCAGCGAATGGAACATTATCTGCTATCCATTGCATAGGGATAACTTTCAAACTTGAAATTACCCCTTTAAAGGGGTTGTCTACTACACGGACAATCCATTCTCAATCACCATGTTTCCCCCAGTAAAACAATAACACCTATAGTGACCTCCAGTGCCGATGCCATTCCAGTCTTGTCAGCGCCTGCTCTCCCAGGGCTCGCATGACATTGCTATGTCACACAATCCCTGCAGCCAATCTGCGGCCACTTCACTCTTCTCTCTTTCTGACACAATTGACATCCAGAGAAAATTAGAGCTGCAGCTGCTTTCTCACTTTCCATGATGTCAGATTTGTCCGAAGGAGAAGAGTGAAGTGGCTGCTGAATGACGGCAGGGATTGTGTGACACAGAAATGTCAAGCTAACCCTGGGAAAGACAGTGCCAAAACCACTGGAATGGTGCCGGCACTGGAGGTGAGTATAGATGTTATTATTTTAGCTGAAGCAAAAATAGTGGCTGAGAAGGGGTTGTCCGACTAGTGGACAACCCCAATAAGGGAACCACTTGAGAACGCCATGTTACAAATCTAAGGAGACAGAATCATGAGAAGGGGAGAGATTCATCCATTTCTTTATGGTTTGGGTAATCTGATAGTTAAAATTATAATGGCATTTCAAAAGTGAGAACAGAAAAATTACTGGTGACATTACTAAGCATAATGTTATTATGTAGCGTTGAGTTAGCTGTACATGGTATGGCGGTTTTAATTGGGCATACTGTGGGTGTATTAATGAAACAATAAGGAATGTATGTTGAGTACTGTACAGGATTATTGTATACCGTACATTGTCCACTGTGATAGCTGTTTGCAGTGTAAAATAATATCAGTTTTGAGATTACATTTCCTGGGTTCTCTCTGTACACCCCAATTATATCACTGTCAGCTGAATAGGAAACCTCTTGTCAAAAATGTAAGTCCCAGCCTTGGACAAGAGAGCAGATCAGTTCTGTAGCAGATATTTTTTGCTACCCCATCTGAAAGAATGATGTACGGGCAGAGACCATGATTCCAGTGAGGTGTCACTGGGCTGCTTGCTGTCATTTTGATAACATTTCAGTTTTATCAATTGCAAATATACCAGTTCTCTGAATGCTGAGCTCTATATAACCCCGCCAACACCACTGATTGGTAGCTTTCTGTGTACACTGTGCACATGCAGAAATCTTCCAATCAGTAGTGGGGGCGGGGTTATACAGAGCCAATGAATAAGGAAGGCTACATGGCAGCAGGTTTACTAGTCTCTAGTGATAATCTCCTGCTGATAAAACTGTGATTTTATCAAAACTAGAATGAGCAGCTCAAAAAGTGACACGTTACTGGAATCAGCGTCTCTGTCTCTATATTATGCTGCTCTCAAATTAGATTGCAAAAACCTGGTGACAGATTCCCTTTAAATCCTTGCCCTCTGACTTTAGAGCTCATATGTCTGTACTTTTAGCAAACCAATCTCTATTTGGCCATTCGCCCACATTGTAAAGAAGAGCGTTTCCTGTCCCGGTTCTCCGCTCTCCGCAGGGAGACTTTACATACTATGTGCTCTTTATAGAAAACAGGAAAGGCTGCAGATGATTTCTGATACACATTTCTGATTGTGATTCTGGGCAACATCTGGCTGCATCCAATTCTTCAAGAATTCAACAAAACTAGGAAAGGATTAGTCACCACCATATCCCACCCATGACGAGTTAGAGGGTCCCACAATGATATCTATCTGTCATGGGACACTTTGCTTTTTTTCTTTCATTCACGCCATCTAATTAGACACTTAGGGCAGAAGAGAAGATAAGGTATGTAGTCCGAAGTCTCCCTAAGATGAAAGGTGCAATCTAAAATCGGACTCTTCTGAAAAAGTATGGATGTCAAACAATGGGATCTGTGTGCCATAATCATCACTTATCCTTCTGGATAGTCAATAATTTGGTGACCGCTGGATCCTCTAATAATCCTCGGAACAGGGCGCTGGAGTGGTCAGCTTGGAGGAAGTGATGGTCCCACATGTGCCACCGCTTCATTCATTGCCTATCAGACTACAGGATATCGGCACGGCTATCTCCAATGAATGTAATGGTAGCACGCTCACCCTATGTGACTCCCGCGGCTCTAGCACAGGCACATAGAAAGTAATGACATCCTATACTTCAGTTACCTGACCACTGCCACCTGTGATTGGCTGCAGCAGTTACATGACTGGAATGGGACATCAAGGATGCGTCTTTCTTGACATCATGTGTAGCCAATCACAGGCTTCAGATTTCATATGACCAATTACATTGGAGGCACTGACGTTAAAGATTGTGTACATTCTTTGTTTTTATGTTTTAACTATCACTTGCTTATAATTTTTTTTGTAAAGTTGGATATCCCCTTTAACAGGGTAGAGGGATGTACAGTCAAGTCCAAAAGTGTTGGAACCCTTGAACTTGTTCCAGAAAATTGAGTTTTTTTGTTTTGTTATACACATGTTTATTTCCTTTTTGTGTATTTGAACACCAAAAAAACTGAGAAAAAAGGCAAATTGGACATAATAATTTCACAGTGAACCTCCAAAATAGGCCAAACAAAATTATTGGCACCTTTACAAAAATGTGAGCAAACACCTTTGTTTCAAGGATATGATGCTCATTCAAACTCACCTGTGGCAAGCAAAAGGGTGTAGGCAATATGAAAATTTTGTCCAGCCAATTTTCAAATGATACCTTGATATCTTTGAATCCACATTTTTCTTAATATTTAAATGAGCTGTTACGATCTATGAGCCTGACATAGATCTCCCTGAAAGTCTGCTCTCCTAACCTACTGATATTGCTGTTTTAGGTAGCATTAGTGCAGGTGAATCTTAATAATTTTTTCTATCTCCAAGTGGCACTAAATATACTATCGTCTTTGTTTTTTTTCTTTTTTTACATAAAGTGTCCTTAGGCTACGTTCACATTTGCGGCCAGCGCCGCAGCGTCGGGCGCCGCAGCGGCGCCGCATGCGTCATGCGCCCCTATATTTAACATGGGGGCGCATGGACATGCGTTGTGCTGCGTTTAGCGCCGCATGGCCGCAAGCGTTGGACGCAAGAAACGCATCAAGTTGCATTTTTTTTGCGTCCAACTTGCGGCCAAAAACGACGCATGCGGTGCAAAACGCAGCGTTTTAGCGTGCGTTTTGCCGCGTTTTTGTTTGCGTTGTGCGCTGCGGCGCCGACGCTGCGGCGCACAACGCAAATGTGAACGTAGCCTTATCTGGTTTCTGGACTAATGGAAATTACATGAAATAATCTAAAAAGGAGAATAAAGAAAAATACAATTCTTACCTGTATTTCCAACATTTGTGTTTGATGTACTCAAGGAGGCCAAAACTAATAAAAGTGAGAAAGTTATAAATACATTATTATCTGTGTGTAACAGACCGTATGTCTTTTTTTTTATCAGCACATGAACTATTTTATTGTAATTTGTCAGAAATAAAGTCTTATATGCCCCGAACCGAGTTATTTATTATACTTAGTTAGATGACTGAATTAAGGTGCCCAAACCCATAGCGATAGTGTTGTATGGGGGCATCAACCATGCTTTAGCTATGCGGTCTTGGGAGGCATGGCTTCTACAAATGAACCATTGTGGATTTAAGGTGGATCTTTCAACAATTTTAGGTGGGAGGATATTCAGCTTCAGCGGATGTAAGTGACATTAAAGAGCTGTCATAAGGCTAGGTGGGAGGAGGTTCCACTACAACAGGAGGAAGGAGGGACGATGAGAAGCCACAAATCAAACTAGGTGGATGGCGATTCAGTTGCAGCAGGGAGGAGGGACACTGATGAACTGTCAGTCAGGCTAGGATGGCAGAGTTTAAACTATGAAAAAGGATTTTTTAGCCATTATGACAAGAATTTTAAACCTACAGTTGAAACCAGAAGTTTACATACATGATATAAAAAGACACATACAATGTTTTTCTCAATATCTGACATGAAATCACAATAAACCTTTCCAGTTTTAGGTCAGTGAGGATTTCCATAATTAATAATATTTGCCAAATGCCAGAATAATGAAAGAGAGAATGTTTTAAGGCATTTGTATAACTTACTGCAAAGTCAAAAGTTTACATACATTTCATTAGTATTTGGTACATTGCCCTTAAACTGAATGACTTGGGTTAAATGTTTGGGATCTCCTTCCACAAGCCTCTCACAATAGTTGGTTGGAATTTGGGCCCATTCCTCCTGACAAAACTGGTGTAACTGATCCAGGTCTGTAGGTCGCCTTGTTCGCACCAGCCTTTTCAGCTTTGCCCATACATTTTCAATAGGATGGAGATCAGGGCTTTGTGATGGCCGCTCCAAAACATTTACTTTTTTTCCTTAAACCACTTTGTTACCATTTTGGCAGTATGCTTTGGGTCATTGTCCATTTGGAAGACCCATTTCCACCCAAGCTTAAACTTTCTGGCTGATGTCTTGAGATGTTGCTTGAGTATTGCCACATAATCTTCTTTTCTCATGATGTCATCTATTTTGGGAAGTGCACAAGACCCTCCTACAGAAAAACAACCACACATGATGCTGCCGCCCCCATGTTTCACTGTTGGGATGGTGTTCTTAGGCTTCTAAGCTGCTTCCTTTTTCCTCAAAACTTAACGATGGTCATTATGCCCAAATAGTTAAATTTTAGTTTCATCAAGCCACAGGACGTCTCCAAAAATTAATGTCTTTGTTCCTGTGTGCATTTGAAAACATTAATTTGGCTTTTTTATGTTTCTTTTGAGTAATGGTTTCTTCCTGGCAGAATGGCGTTTCAGCCTATGTTGATACAGTACTCGTTTCACAATTGACGCAATCTTACCAGCTTCCACCATCATCTTCACAAAGTATTTTGCTTTTGTCCTTGAGATGATATGCACATGTCGGACCAAAGCACGTTCATCTCTGGGACACAGTCTCCTTCCTGAACGGTATGATCTCAGACTGTAAAGGGAGTTAGTGGACAATATTCTGCGCTGCTGACAAAATCGAGACGTATATCCCAGTATGGTAAGTAAGGTGGTGAAACCAAACCACCACCTTATTTACCATACTGGGATATACGATTTTGTCGGCAGCACGGGATATTGTCCACTAACTCCCTTTACAGTCTGATGGTCACTTAGTCTACGTTCACATTTGCGGTGTGCGCCGCAGCGTCGTCGCTGCAACGCACGACGCAACAAACGCAATAGAAACACAGCGTTTTTTGGAAACGCAGTTGCGTTTTGACCAAAAAACGCAGCGTTTTTCGACGCATGCGTTTTCTTACAGTGAGTCATTCTTCATCCCCCCCCCAAAAAAAGTTGTGTCAACACACTAGATAAGGACCACCAATGGCTAGAAGAGGGTTGGTGTAATGTAATTGTGTATATATACCCTGGCAGAGATGAATTCCTCCCATTTTGCTGGTATTCATGATGGAGCGTCCCATGGACAGTATCTACATGGATATGGAGATGGAATTTGCCTTGGCTAATGCCTATGCTCTCGCCTGTTTTCATCAAAGGGAAGGGGAAAAACGGAGATGGAGTCGTCGCCACTTTTGGATACACCCTATCGTGGAAGTCCGGGAGAGCCGTGGAGCATACCATTGCTTGTTTGGCGAACTCAATGACAACCTGGAAAAATATTTTGAGTATACCAGGATGTCTCAGGACAGCTTCCGCTATCTTCTGCGTCAGGTGGAAGGAGCCATTAGCAGGCAGGACACGCAGCTCCGGAGATCAATTTCCGCAGAGGAACGGCTGCTGGTGACTCTACGGTACGTAGCTGTTTGAATGACTGTGATATGTTCTTCCCTTTGTTTATCTTTTTTTTTTTTTAATTTTTTTGGGTTTGGTATGGTCAATGTACTTTTATAAATTACAATGTACTTTAATGTAATTTCTTTATCTTCTTGGCAGTTTCCTGGCTACCGGAGAGACCTTGAGATCCCTTCATTTTCAATTCAGGATTGGAGTCTCCACTCTTTCCGGAATTATTGCTGACACATGCCGCGCTTTGTGGGATAATCTCCGGGAGGAATTTTTACCCGTCCCTACAAGTGAAATCTGGGAGGCCAACGCCCAGAAATTTGAGCAAGTGTGTTCTTTTCCGAACTGTATTGGCGCAGTGGATGGAAAGCACATTCGGATTACCAAGCCTGCAAAAAGTGGATCCCTTTTCTATAATTATAAAAAATACTTTTCAACTGTTTTAATGGCAATTGCAGGTGCGGACTGCAGGTTTCTCGCAGTGGACATTGGTGCTTTTGGCCATGCAAATGACTCACGGACATTTAAGGAGTCGGATATGGGCCAAAAATTATATGGGAACAATTTTAATTTCCCCCAGCCACGACCTCTTCCCCACACCGAAGGCCCTGCGATGCCATTTGTTGTGGTTGGGGATGAGGCATTCCAAATGTCTGCCAACCTATTGAAACCCTACTCCAGTCGGGGCTTGGACCATACAAAAAGGATTTTCAATTACAGACTGTCCAGGGCCAGAAGGACTGTGGAGTGCGCCTTTGGCATCCTTGTCTCCAAATGGCATATATTGGGATCCGCCATTAATCTTAAAATTGAAACAGTGGATGAGGTGGTGAAGGCTTGTGTGGTTCTCCACAATTATATTATGGCCAAAGAGAGAGTGAATGTGGAACTCGATGAACCCATAGCCAACCCATTGCCCGATTACCATGATCATCCTCTGAGGACAAGTGTTGAAATTGCGCAGATGAGGGATCGTTTTGCGGCCTATTTTGTTTCAGATGTTGGCCGTGTGTCATGGCAAGATCAAATGGTGTAGTAATAATGTTACTGTTGGACTTTATTCTGGTTTTAACTACACAAATAAATACCTCTACTGTGACTGTGCTAAAAATATAATATAATGATAATAAAATATTTCTACAGTATTATGTGCAATAAATGGCATCCGTTTAGGTGGATTTTGTTATGTCAAATTTTGCATCTACCTATACTGCACAAATGTAATGTGCCTTATCTAAAAACTTGGAACCCTTTTTTTTAAAAATGTTGTTGTTTAATAAAAAATTTTTCTAAGTTTTCTACACTGCTTCAAAGAACATATTTATACCAACTTAGCTAAAACGGTGTACCGCCCAAAATGTACTCTGGTGATCACCAGCTCCCAAATGGTCTGCAAAACCCCCACACTTTTGTTCACATGGTCGTGTGTTTGCTAGTTGAGCAAACATGATTCTCTCCTTCCTAGGCAAACTGTCAAGATTGCAGACTAGTTTCATGTGGAACACGGCTTCAATGAGCGCACTTGCTGATAATACATTTTCACCCCACGCAGCTGCATGTGACGCGGCAGTGTGATTGGCACCACACCATGGCGAGGCCAATAGGCTTCGGTTGTGCATTGGTTGTGCCACTCACACAGCCTTGGAACATGCGGATGCAGTGCCGGAAAACAGCAGATCGTCAACCGCACACCAGGAAGCCGTGTCCATATGCTATTGGAAACAGTTCAGTTTGCCAACGAGGGAGCCCATCTTGTTCGCTCCATTAAGTATTGAAGTCAGGATGCAGAAATACATCCTGATTCAAATAGTGTCAACACTTTGCCATGTGACCATTGCAACCCCCGGAGCACTGACCTTTTTATATGTATACAATAACAGTTAAGGTACCTTCACACTAAACGATAACGCTAGCGATCCGTGACGTTGCTGCGTCCTGGCTAGCGATATCGTTGAGTTTGACACGCAGCAGCGATCAGGATCCTGCTGTGATATCTCTGGTCGTTTGTTACAGTAAACTTTATGTGGTTGTCAGATCGCCGTGTATCGTTGTGTTTGACAGCAAAAGCAACGATACCAGCGATGTTTTACAATGGTAATCAGGGTAAATATCGGGTTACTAAGCGCAGGGCGGCGCTTAGTAACCTGATATTTACCCTGGTTACCAGTGTTAAATGTAAAAAAAACAACAGTACATATACTCACCTTCGCGTCCCCCGGCGTCCACTTCCTGCACTGACTGAGTGCCGGCCGTAAAGTGAATGCACAGCACAGCGGTGACGTGACCGCTCTGCTGTTAGGGCCGGCACTCAGTCAGTGCAGGGAAGCGGACGCCGGGGGACGCGATTGTGAGTATATGTATTTTTTTTTTTTTTACCATTTTACACTGGTAACCAGGGTAAACATCGGAAGCGCGGCCCTGCGCTTAGCAACCCGATGTTTACCCTGGTTACCCGGGGACCTCGGCATCGTTGGTCGCTGGGGGGGCTGTCACACAGACAGCTCTCCAGCGACCAAATAGCGACGCTGCAGCGATCTGCATCATTGTCTGTTTCGCTGCAGCGTTGCTTAAGTGTGAAGGTACCTTTAGTGTTTGTAAAAACCTCATACAGCAATGAGAGACACCCAAAAAAAGGCAAAATAAAAATTGTAAAAATACTGTCTGACATTGCATATATGAGGTGTTTCAAGCACAAAATATGTGTAGACGGTGCACGGCGTGAATTGCCGAGAAGTATACTGCAAAATAAGAACAAATATTGTTGTTTTAAAAATAACAATTTTTATTAAGGAAACAGGAAAAAAAAGGGGAAATAAACTTAGGGGGTATCAACCTCTGCTACCATGGGGGAGTGGTAAGTCTCTGGTTGGGAATGGGGAGAGGAAGAGGAGGATGATGAGCCAGAGTCCAGGAGGCTCGAGGGCAATTCCAAGCCCTCCTCAGGGTACACTGGTGACGAAACCGCAACCTCTGTAGGGGAGGGAGGAGGCAAAATAAGTCTTGCACTGGATCTTGAATGGCCCTGGCTGCTCCTGCTGCGGCTAGACCCCTGCCGCGAAGTGGGTGTCTGTATTGGAGCAGCCAGAGCCGCAGTGTGTGTCCTCCTTCGCTTCCTCCTCTGTTCTCCCGCGGCAGCTCCCACAGAATGACGCCTACGGGAGGATGAGGGCCTGGCAGGAGCAGGAGTCGGCGGCACAATGTTACGGTGCCTGCGGTGGCGTCGCTCCGCACGCGGACCTGGGTGGGGTGGCTGGAGTGGCTCTGCAGCAGGAGTCGGAGTCATGCTAGCCAGCGACGGCACTACGGGCATTGTAGTCGCTGACTGCATGACCCGAGCCTGCTGCAGAGCCCTCACGTAGGCAGTGTTGCATGCCTGCATCACCGAAATCTGGAGTTCCGGCGTAAGGTGTTCCACCATGCCCTTAGCAATGGCACTAAAAAAATGTTTGGCCGGCCTCGAGAGCTCGGATTCCATATTTTCAAGGCGCCGGTCGATATTGGACAGAGCAGTGTCCATTCTATCGCCCAATGCCTTGAAACAGTTCTGGAAGACCGTGCTCAAATGCAAAAATTCGGGCATGGTTGGCCTGTCCGAGGCCCGCTGGCGCTGTCGGTAATTACCGAACGAAGGAGCGCCAGAGGCCTCGGCCAGGGGAACACCTGATGGACCGGCTGCCGGTTCTCCAGATGGTGGTGCAAGCCTGCTGTCGCTGTGGGATGGCTGTGAAGGGTCAGATGGCGATGCATGAAGTTCCGCTTCAGATGGGCGAGCACGCTCGAGGGTGCTGCCGTGTGTTCTGTGAAAAGATAAGGGAAACATTAGTCTTCAATTAATAACCTATCACATACGCCAACTCCTGTAATAAAATTAACATTACATGACACAACAATACATTACAATCCTCTGTCTCTCAGTCTGTGTGGCCTATAATAAATTGCTGATTGTTATCGCCAGCTGCCCGTTACGGCTGACGATAACAATCATGGACATACCAACGGCAGAAAATGAATGCTCATTCACGCTGCCAAAGCCTTTTGACCGCATACCACTGTCATCGGCAAAAAATTTTTTTGTTGTCAAAAACTCTTTCTTGACGCTGCCTATGCCGCAAAAATAGTATAAAATTTAAAGTCAAGAGAAAACATTAAAAAAACAAAAAACAAAACACAGTTACTTTGCTGATGTCTGCCATGTTAACGCTGATCGCAGGAACTGCCATGACGTTGGGATCATGTGATCGAGACGTCATCATTATTCCTGCGATCAGAACTACCCTGACTCAGAACGTAACCTGTCATGGACTACAAGGACTCCCGCTTAACCAAAAAAATTACTAATGGGCAATATACCATCCCACTAGGGAAAAAGGATGGCCAATATGCTACGCTGACTACATGGATGGCCAATACACTATGTGCCTGGGAAATATACTATGTGGATACGTGGCTAGAATGTGTACTATGTGGCTGCAATATAGTGGCCTGGCAATATACTATGTGGCTGCAATATAGTGGCCTGGCAATATACTATGTGGCTGCGATATAGTGGCCTGGCAATATACTATGTGGATGCGCAATGTACGTGGCAGGGCAATGTACAATTTGGCTGTGCAATATGGTATGTGGACAAAATACTTACTGTCGGCGGCCAAGGACCGGTCTTAGGAACTGTAATGCCCTGTGATATTTATAGGGCACAGACTTGGCTGCAGCAGCACCACTCCGAGCTTGCTCCTCCTCATTACAAAGCCCCTTATTGAAACGGTCCTTCATGGATCGCCATCTGGTCCTCAACTTTTTAACTGTGAATGCAAAGAAAAAAAAAGGTTACATATTTAGCATTTAAAAAGGATAAAACAACCGTGTGCGATGCAAAGTTGAAGGCGTTGATCGCATCACACACGGTTGTGGCATCCTGGCATGATGGGTCATAGCAGCGTATCAGCACGGCGTATCAGCAATACTCACCAAAGTTGCTTCTGTCCGTGCTTGAAGCGCTTTCAAAGCCATCCCACAGCGACTTTGCCACTTCAACCCACAAACGCCTCAACACCACCTGGTCCATGTGCCGGGGATCACGGCTGTCCCACAACGGGCCACGCTCCTGGATGCTGGTGATCAGGAGGTCCACATCAATACTGTCACCGTGGCCCCGTTGTGAAACCTAGAAAAATTAGAAAACATTAAGGTGAAAGATTTGAAAATATGAACAACCACCAGCACCTGTCATGATATGTACCTTTGCCCTGTCCTGTCTTTGAATAATATGCCATTTGATGTATGTAGATCTCTGGTTTCTACACCTGTATTTATGTATGTTCTTGTGTGTATGTTACCTTCCCTCAAAACTTGCAGCCCTTAAAAGCTATCCCTAGTGAAAGCAGGATGCTACTCAAATGTACTGTTCCTCACAGCAGGATGCTAGTCAAGAAAAAAAATTTAAAAAAAAATAAAAATACTCGCCGGCTTGACGCCACACCTTGGCCCCGAGCTCTCTGCTCCCGCTGACTCCCTTCCCCCTCACTTGAAGAAGCCTGTAAAAATTGTAGACAAAAATTATTGCCAAGGCTACAAATGACAGCGAATAGTAAGCAACTGGACATAATTACTCACCGCACTCCCCTGCGCCGATTGGCTATGTTCTGAGTCAGTCGCCATTTTTGCAAGTTTATTCTGCAATGAAAAAATGAGCAAAAAAATCACATCCAAAGCTAACAATGCCACATACAATAAAATAGCCCCCCCAAAAAAATAAAAACCGCAATGGACTGTTGACTGATAGGACAATGCAAACTCAACAAGCGACACCACAACGCCATACATTGCAAGAGAATACAATAGAAGATACAACACAATGCAGAGTATGAAAAAGTTTCATCCAGAATGGAGCCAAACAAAATTAAGCAAAAATAGACACCTATGTCCAAATTTAAAAAAATAAAAACTTACAAAAAAAACCCTTTATTTATACAGAAATAAAAAGGCCCAATGAAATAGCAAACTAATGAACGCCATACTTTACAATTACAACAAGACATGATCCAAAACAACACCATCTGGTGACATATAACCACAGAAATACATCAGAAAAAGGTGATAAATACCATTCTAGATAATAAGCAATAAACATTACGGGACAACCGCTGTTACAATATACAGCAACCAAAAGATAAACCATAGTCAAATAGAAAAAACCCCCCATGAAACTAAAAAAAAAGGGCCCCACCAAGAAAAAAAAAAACATCCATACTACACACTTGGCAATGCAAACAGTCAAGGAAGGAGATATATGCCATACGGAAAACGACCTAAAACCATCAGCGATAAAAAAAATAAAAAAAAATACAATTCAAAATAGAATGGCATAGAGCCGCACGGAACAATACAATACAAATGAAACATCATAAATGTAGCCCCCCCACCAGCAAGAAAAGACACTCAAGGAAAGAAAAAAAAAAGCCAACAGCATACTTTACAATAAAACACAGCAAGACATGAGCCAAGAAAACGCCATACGGTTACCCCCAACAATAGAAACCAGAAAAAGACATGCACCAGAAATTTAACAAGAAAAAATCAGCCAAAAAAAATACATTGAACAACCGCATGACACCAGAACAACCCAAAATCCATTAAAACCAATCCAAAACCAAGCAAGGCCGAAGACAAGAAACGCCATCATATAAGGCCAGAAGTACATCAGAACCAGATTAAAAAACACAATTTTTCAATAACAACCCACAGTGCCATAACCATACAATATCACAGACCAAACATTGCACAAATTTAATCAAAATCAAGAAATAAAACACAGAATAAAAATGCAAAGAGAAATTATATACTTACAGGTTTTGAAAGCAGATTCTCCTCTCATTCTTCTCTCTCTGGAATAGCCTTGTGAAAGACAATGCCAAACCCCTTTTTTTTTTATATATATACAGTGTTTTTTTAGTGTCTAGACAAAGTCTAGACAATGTTTTGCATTTTTTATTTGAAAACGCATGCGTCGTACAACGGACCACGACGCAAGTACTTGCGTCGTCTGCGTTGTCAATCCAATTCATTGGGGAATAAGGCGCATTGACGACGCAAACACGACGCAAACATGACGCATGCGTTTTTTAAAAGGTCGGCGCCGCCCGAAAAATGCAACATGTTGCGTTTGCCGCGCCCTGACAGGTGCGCCCTAACGCCGCATGCGGCGTACAACGCAACACAACGCATGACAACGCATGTACATGCGGCCCCATGCGGCGCCAATGTTAAAGATAGGGCCGCACGACGCATGCGTTTTCTTGCGGCGACGACGCTGCGGCGCACACCGCAAATGTGAACGTAGCCTTACTGATCCGTGGATCCACTGCAGCTGATTTTCTACATTATATGAGTCTTTAACAGATTGAACAGGTGAGTTTAATCTGAGTGCTAAACTCACTGTATTTCTCAGATAAGACCCTATTTGCGCTGATTTCTCCTACAGTTTCTTGGCTGAGCGGTATGATGGCTGGACATTCCCATCTTGTTTGTACTTGCATATAATTGTTTGAACAGATGAATGAGGCACCTTCAGGTATATTGAAATTGTACCCAAGGATGAGCCAGACTTGTGCAAGTCTACAATTCTCTTCCTGATATCTTGGCTGATTTCTTGCCACTTTCCCATGATGCTACACAATCAAGCAGTGTGTTTCAGGTGTGCATCAAAATACATCCATAGGTGTTTCTCTAATTAACTCAGATGTTGCCATAAAATCCATCAGAAGCTTCCAAACATATGACATCATCATATGGGCAATCCAGAATTGTTTAAAGGCACAGTAATCTTAGTGTATGTAAACTTTTGACTTTGCAGTAAGGAATAAGAATGCCTTAAAACATTATCTCTCTCTCTCATTATTCTGGCATTTGCCAAATATTAATAATTATGGTAATCCTAATTGACCTAAAATGGTAAAGGTTTATTCTGCTTTCATGTCAGATATTGTGAAAAACACAATATGTGCCTTATTATATAAAGCGTGTGTAGACTTCTCGTTTCAAATCTATGTGTACGAGCCTCATCGGGTCAAGTTAGTTGATAATGTAATGTAGTTTGTCTTGTCAAATCTAGTGACAGATATGTTTGAATGAAATAGAGAAGAATTTTTTTTTTATTGAAATTCAGTTTGCTGATCCAGTTTTTTTTCCTAACTTATCCGATGGTCAAACGGAATCTGGATCCTGACTGCAGTATCAGAGGCTATCTACCATATAATACACGGTGAGGCAACATTCCCCTTTTTTGTTTGCTTTATCCACCTTCTACTCTCTGCAGGCCAGAGAGAGTAACACATGACAGCAAAATCAGACTTTATACACATTCTGAATATTTTACCTAGCTAAAACAAAAAACAAATAAAAGAAAAACAAAAAACTTTTATCAGAGAATTTTTGCATATTTAGAATTTCGGTAACCTTATTTCCTAGTGCCAGCCTGTAGAATGATGAATAGATAGTTTTAGGTAGGAACAAATTAAATAATAACATTTGTACACAAAAAGTAAATCTGGAGTTTTATTCTCACCTGTACTTGATATTGTATTGCTTGTAGTACTTTGAAGGCCTGTTGATAAGAAAAAAAATATACAATTGTATGAGAATTTCCAATGGGGAGAACCAAGATTTTGTTATCTATATTCTTTGTAGCCAGGTGAATATAACATCATCACGAGATTATACGTTTCTGCTTAACACTTTTACATGGATTTTGGTAAAAAAAAAAAAAAGTTTCTGAACAAGAACAGTTGTCTTTTGACATGAGCAATGTCTTATGCACTTACAGGATATGTTTTCATCAGATTGTAGTGGAACAATGCAGTCTATCGACAGGTCCTTCATGATCATAACATTATGACACAGTTTAGTGATATAAGTAGAGATCCTAGAGTTCAGACTACCACAAATCATAAAGGGATGGCATATTCTAGAGATATCAATAAAGGTCCTAGAGGTTGAACCAGCACCAAGCCTCAATATTGGTTAAGGTCTAAGAGGTTGCCCCACTACAAATTATAAAGCAATGGCATGTCCTAGAGATAGCATTAAAGTTCCGAGAAGTTGTACCATCACCAATCAATGAGGCACAGGATATTCTAGAAATATAATATAATGGTCTGAGAAGTTGTACCACTACCAATCACAGATATTGGCAAAGAGATTATACTCCCATCAATCGTAAAGCTACGACATATCCTACAATTATCATTAAGGTACGAGAAGCTGTGCCGTATCATCACCAACCATAAAGGAATGGCTCATTATAGAGATTTCATTAAAGGTCTGAGAAGTTGTACCACCAGCAATCATGGATATTGGTAAAGGCCCCAGAGGTTGAAACATGGCCAATCATAAAGTGATGGTATTTTCTAAAGATATCATTTGAGGTCCGAGAGGTTCCACCACCATGAATGATGGATATTCGTAAAGGTCTAAGAGGTTGTACCACCACCAAACATAAAGCAAAGGTAAATCCTAGAAATATGATAAAAAATTATACCATCACCAATCATAAAGTAATGGCATGTTATAGAGATCTTATTAGAGGTCCGAGAGGTTGTACCACCATCAGCCATGGATATTGGTAAAGGTCCCAAAGATTGAAACATTGCCAATTATAACGTGATGAGATATTCTAGAGATATCATTAGAGGTCAGAGAGGTTGTACTATGACAAATCATGGATATTGGTAAAGGTACTAGAGGTTGGACCATCTCCAGTCATAATATCAATGCCATATCTATGTGACATTGGTGGAGATCCTAGAGAGCAGACCACAACCAATCATAAAAGAAATACATATCTTAAAAGATTGGTATAACCCTTTAGAAAGACTTGACTACTATGGAATGGTGAGAGGTACAAAGTCATTCACTACTAGACCAGTGGAATAGCTGGTAGTAACCATTAGAGTACTTTGAAGGTTCAGTTTTGGTTTATGTATGGCATTTTGTGGATGTGCTGTATGTAAACAGAAGTAGTCTGGAGCCCACAGTTCTCTTTGAATGGAGGAATACTACAAAATGTAATTTTCATGTATTTCGGTAATAATTCAATAAATTAAAGGGAAATAATGGAATGGGGTTCCCATGTGTTTTCTTAACCAGTTGAGGGAAAGCCGACATCTGGTGACTGATGTTTATAGTCTAGGAAGGGGCTAATAAACATGGAGCTTCCCAGGCTATTAATATCAGCTCACAGCTGTTTACTTTGCCTTGATGGATTAGTAGGGGGTGGCACCCTAAAAAACGATGTAGGGTCCCCATATAATTAATAACCAGCAAAGGCTAGACATACAGTACAGCTGTGGGCTGATATTAGTAGGCTAGGAATAGGCCATAAATATCGGCCCCCTCTCAGACTATGAACATCAGCTCTCAGCTGCCCCAGAATTGGCGCAGCCATAAGATTTTCTCATGATGGTAGCATTGACGTCAGTAAGGTGACTGGGGTTCATCTGCTATGAACTTGGCTGACCTTTCTCTCGTCAGCGCTAGACACTGCAGGAGCATTTTCATGCTCCTGTCTCAGTATGTTCCAGCTGGCTTGCTGAACGGTTGCATCATGCCACCGCTCAACAAACCATCCGGATGTAGCAGAGCTGGAGTTCTTTGTGGGACAAATGGATTGTCATCAGATAGGTGAGGAGTATGGTAGTTTATTATTCTCAGAGCAAATTCATAAGAAGTAGATATGTTTAATAATTTATGTAGTTTTAAAGGGAATCATGGCCAGGGCATGCTCTGTGTATGGCATATTTGTATTTAAATAATACACCATTGAAATGCTACAAAGGCATTACATTTTTGTATGTCTTTTTAAAGTGCAAAAATAAAAAGCGTGAGTAAAAGAGCATAATAATATCTTACAACTGCAGTTTGTATGGTGCTCTTGCATTATTTTTCTATTGTGCCAAAAATAATCAGGATTTCATTTCTGATGTGGTTTCTTAGCCATTTATTTTACACACTTTTTTGTACAGTCTTTTGACTTCAAAGTCAAGTTTAGTGCGGATCCCTAAAGCCTGGTCAGAAAAAATAATCACCGTGTGAATACCAGTGTTTATTTTTCCAATTTAAATCAGGTAGAAGCTTATTCAGAGAGTATTTTAAGCTGATTTTGATGTGGATTTTAGTAGTAGGATGCACTAAAATATCACGTAGAGTGAATTCACAAGTAGCAGATTTGTTGCAGAAATTTTTGCCATTGTCCCATAAAAGGGAATTGCAAAAATTCATGTGATTGTCACACAAAAAATCTCAGTCAGATACCAATTATATCCATTTCTCTGATGCCAGTGAATTTTGTAAAGATGATTACATCCAGAAATTGTGAACTTCTTTGTAAAAATTGGCTCCATCTACAGTCATGGTCATGGTGATTCCTTGGGACCTCATGGCTGTCAAGTCACTGTAAACAGCCTTGTCATCTTACTTTAATTTTAACTTCTTAAAGATCAGCCTCTTGAGAAGACCCTTCCTGAGCTGTCTCTTCCCATCCTGCCCTGCTCACAAAATCCTTTTGTTGTGTTTAGAGTATGGGCCTTCATGCAGATTAAAATAAACATGGAAAACTATATTTAAAGTAAACATTATATAAAAGGAACATCAAAAAGATATGCATTACCATGTACAAAGCCAGAATTCTGATTTACTGTAAGAGAGAATAAGGGGTTAACACACTGTATTTTTGCCACACTTTATCCACACATTTTGCAAGGGTATCGGCAAAGTAAATGAGACATCTGAAATCTCATGCATATGCTGCCTATTTTTTTCCTTGTAAGTTGGAACCATCAAAGTCTTTTTATTTTTTAAATCTGCAGCTTGTCCATTTTTTCAGTGCTTGTGCAACAGGTTTCACACATTACGAATGGGGAAAAAATAACAATATGTAAAAAAAAAAAAAACGCATACAAAAAAGTGTAAAAAAATGCACATTTTCAACACCGTTTTTCTTGATAACACTCTAATTTTTGGTGCAGATAAATCTGGGGTACATGTAACATGGTGCGGGGCGGTAGGCGACGGTGAGGCACTCGTCTTTGGCACCCTGGCATGTTTCATGAAAGTGAGGTGCTGGCTGGGTGTGTGAACTTGTGCTGTGAGGGCGCTACGGCAGTGCAGGCTGCATGGAACCTATGTTGGTGGTTTGCCAGGACCAGATGTTTCACAGTTCAGTGAGGGAAACCAACATTCAGAAATAAACTTTTTACTGAACAGGAACTTGGTAGGGAATATATACGGTACATGAGATAGGTGGTACACGGTCTTCTGAACGTTTCCTATATAACTCAAATCATTTTCCACAGTATCCTTCCTTCTTTTACTCTTTCTACTGGTGTTCTGTTTCCACTGTTTCTCACTACTTCACCACAACCTAGCTTTAACTTTCCAGTCTTGCTTAGCAAGAGTCTTTTACTCACCCCGCAGTTCCACGCCTTATTTCCCTTTAGGGTGGCAGAATGGCTGGATTTAGCTTCAAGCTTTCTGACGCGTAGGGAACTCCTGCCTGTACAATCTATTCTTCACTCGTCCTGTCCTGTTTAGGCCCATTACCTTGTGAGCTGTAAACTCTAGGCCTTTCTGCTATGCGCCCTTTTCCAGGACCCGACTCCAGATGGTCACTCTATTTCTCTGTTACTTCTGCTCCAGTTCTTACTATTCCTTTACATTGGTCTCCACTCACTTAGCGACACCCCAGAATGCGGCACTGCTCACCTTGGACCTTTAGGTCCACTTGTTAAGCACTCCAGACCCTATCTGCCTCTCTAACAGGAAATTGTCACTTTCTGTGCAACTCAGCCCCCAAAGTACTGCAGAAACAGTGTGAACAGGGTCTAAGGTTGCTGTTAAAAAAAGAAATACAATTGTTTACCTGTGTTCTTTACGATTTTGGATGTTGGAATTTGAGAACCTAGAAGATGACAATTAAGCTAATGAAATTTTCTAGTGTATGTTATCCTGCATGGCTAATAGTTTTTTTAATCACTTTTAGATTACACATGCCTCTGTACACTTTTGTAACAATTTTTTAATTCTAAATATCGAACGTAGCACTATGCAGATCCATCTCCATGGTTACAGACTACAAACAAACCTGTGTAGTCAGACATAGAATTTTTGCATTTTTAGACTTTCAGTAACCTCATTTCCTAGTGCCAGCCTTTAGAATGATGAATATATAATTTCAGGTAGAAACAAATGAAATAATAAATTTGTATATAAAAAAGTAAATCTGGAGTTCTGGAGTTTTATTCTCACCTGTACTTGATATTGTATTGATTGTAGTACTTTGAAGGCCTGTTGATAAGAAAAATTATACAATTATTTGAGAATTTCCAATGTGGAGAACCAAGATTTTGTTTATCTATATTCTTTGTAGCCAGGTGAATATAACCTCGTCACGAGAGAATAAGTTTCTGCTTAACACTTTTACATGGATTTTAGTAAAAAAAAGGGGTTCTGAAGAAGAACAGTTCTCTTTTGACATGAGCAATATCTTAAGCGCTTACAGGATATGTTTTCATCAGATTGTAGTGGAACAATGCAGTCTATCGACAGGTCCTTCATGATCATAACATTATGACATAGTTTAGTGATATAAGTTGAGGTCCTAGAGTTCAGATTACCACCGATCATAAAGGGATGGTATATTCTAGAGATATCAATAAAGGTCCTAGAGATTGAACCACCAATAATCATTGATATTGGTAAAGGTCTAAGAGGTTGCACCACTACACATTATAAAGCAATGGCATATCCTAGAGATATCATTAAAGGTCTGAAAAGTTATACCATCACCAGTCATAAAGGAATGGCATATCCTAGTGTAGTGCACTGGTAGCAGTGAAGAGGCAGTGACCCACAAAGTTCAAACATAAAAGTCTCTTTAATATGTTATCTTTACACAGAAAAGGTTCCAATCCACACAAATGCATATAACTTCAGGGTTCAATTCATGCCAGTTCATAACAGCTACCTTTAGATTGCAGTCACTACACACGCTAGTCCTCCTCTGACTAGTTCCGTGGGTGTCCTGCACCGCTGTATCACAGTCTCTACTCACAGCCGTACACAGATCTTGACATCCTCTTGTCTGCAGCTGTGACACACGCCAGTCCTTCTTTCAGGCACAGGACAGTCTACTTCTGGTTCACCTCTGGGCACAAGACCTGTCCACATCCATGACCGGTCATCATGGACACCAGCACCACTGTGTATACTGTGTTTTGTCAAGCCTCACTCTGGCCTTGACACACCTGAGACCCCTCAGACCCAACTCTCTATACTACAGGGCTTTTAACAATTGTAATCACAGCTACAACGCCCAATCCTGGCCTCACTATGCCTCTATGCGCATCATGGGGAGAACAAACAGCGCCTCCTAGCTGTATCAGGGGTCACTGCCTCACATATCTCCCTCCCTTGTTCAAACCTGTGGGGTTGAACACTTGTTACCCCACATGGGCGCGAGACAGGGCATCTGCATGCCCCTATGACATCCCTGCCTGACACTACACTAAGAAATCAAAGTAGGGACCGGATCCATCGATCAGCGCATGCATCCCTCCTCTTTGTGTTTCTCTTCCATACTTCCTTATGGGACCACCCACCACCCCAGTGTCTGTTGCTGACGACATGCTCACTTTCATGTTTTACCGTAGGTTTGGGCCAGTTTGTAAAGCTCCATGGAATAAATGGCGCTATAACAATAAATAATAATAATAATAGTTTTGGCTGGTTTCGACCTTGTTTATTTTGGGTTTCACTAACCCCGCAGATCATCCTGTCACCTAAATACCTGCCTTTGGGCCCCTGGCACCGGATCATCCGTACCCTTGGTGTATCGTCCTCCCGGCCCCTCTCACCAGTTCCTGGATCATTTTGCCACCTGGCTTCCACACTTTCTCTCTTATGACACCCCCACCCTCATCATGGGTGATTTCAATATCCCAATTGCTTCTCCCCTCTCCCCATCTGCTTCTCACCTTTTATCTCTAACCTCCTCTTTCGGCCTCTCGCAGCATACTAACTCTCCAACACATGATGATGGAAACTCCCTTGATTTGGTCTTCTCCCGGCTTTGCTCACTGGATGATTTCACAAACTCCCCTCTCCCGCTCTCTGACCACAACCTTCTTTCATTCTCTATCGAGAACTGCCATCCCGCTCAGGTCATCCCCACTTTCCACACTTATAGAAACATACAGGCCATTAACACCCAGAAACTTATGAAGAACTTGCAGTCTTCATTGGCCCCAATCTCCTCCATCTCTTGTCCTGATTCTGCTCTGAAGCATTACAATGAAACCCTGCAAAGTGCCCTGGAAGAAGCTGCACCTCCTATACATAGAACAACTCGGCACAGACGGCGACAACCGTGGCACACGCTGCAAACACGTTTCCTGCAGCGGTGCTCCAGGTGCGCCGAACGTCTGTGGAGAAAATCTAATCTGCCCGAAGATTTCATCCATTATAAGTTCATGTTAAAAACATACAACTCTGCCCTTCACCTCTCCAAACAAACCTATTTCAACACCCTCATCACCTCGCTGTCCAATAACCCTAAACGTCTCTTTGACACTTACCGGTCCCTACTCAACCCAAGAGAGCAGGCCCCAACCACAGATCTCCACGCTGACGATCTGGCCAATTACTTCAAAGAAAAAATTGACCACATTCGACAGGAAATCATTTCCCAATCTCTTCATACCAAGCACTGTCCTCCCTCCCCCACTGCATCTAGTTCACTCTCTGACTTTGAACCAGTTACAGAAGAAGAAGTAAGCAGGCTCCTTGCATCTTCTCGCCCGACCACTTGCACCAGCGACCCCATTCCGTCGCATCTCCTCCAGTCCCTTTCCCCGGCTGTCACCTCTCACCTAACAAAAATATTCAACCTTTCCCTCACTTCCGGTATTTTTCCCTCCTCATTTAAGCATGCCATCATACATCCACTACTTAAAAAGCCCTCCCTCGATCAAAATTGTGCCGCTAATTATAGACCTGTCTCTAATCTTCCCTTCATCTCTAAACTCCTGGAACGCCTGGTCCACTCCCGTCTTACCCGCTATCTCTCAGATAATTCTCTTCTCGACCCTCTTCAATCTGGTTTCCGCTCTTTACACTCTACTGAAACTGCCCTCACTAAAGTCTCTAATGACCTACTAACAGCTAAATCTAATGGTCACTATTCCATGCTAATTCTCTTGGATCTCTCCGCAGCATTCGACACTGTGGATCATCAGCTCCTCCTCACTATGCTCCGCTCCATCGGCCTCAAGGACACCGTTCTCTCTTGGTTCTCCTCCTATCTCTCTGGCCGATCCTTCACTGTTTGTTTTGCTGGTTCCTCCTCCTCTCACCTTCCCCTTACTGTTGGGGTTCCTCAAGGATCAGTCCTAGGCCCCCTCCTCTTCTCTTTGTATACTGCCCCTATTGGACAAACAATCAGTAGATTTGGTTTCCAGTACCATCTCTATGCTGACGACACCCAATTATATACCTCTTCTCCTGTTATCACGCCGACCTTTTTAGAAAACACCAGTGATTGTCTTACCGCTGTCTCTAACATCATGTCCTCCCTCTATCTGAAACTGAACCTGTCAAAAACTGAACTCCTCGTGTTCTCTCCCTCTACAAACCTACCTTTGCCCGACATTGCCATCTCTGTGTGCGGTTCCACCATTACTCCAAAGCAACATGCCCGCTGCCTTGGAGTCATCCTTGATTCCGAGCTTTCATTCACCCCCCACATCCGATCACTGGCTCGCTCTTCTTATCTGCATCTCAAAAACATTTCCAGAATTCGCCCTTTTCTTACTTTCGACTCTGCAAAAACTCTTACTGTCTCACTTATTCATTCTCGTCTGGACTATTGTAACTCTCTACTAATTGGCCTACCTTTTACCAGACTCTCCCCGCTCCAATCTGTCCTGAATGCTGCTGCCAGGATCATATTCCTCGCCAACCGTTACACCGATGCCTCTACCTTGTGCCAGTCATTACACTGGCTACCCATCCAATCCAGAATCCAGTACAAAACTACTACCCTCATCCACAAAGCACTCCATGGCTCAGCACCACCCTACATCTCCTCTCTGGTCTCAGTCTACCAACCTACCCGTGCCCTCCGCTCTGCTAATGACCTCAGGTTAGCATCCTCAATAATCAGAACCTCCCACTCCCGTCTCCAAGACTTTACACGTGCGGCGCCGATTCTTTGGAATGCACTACCTAGGTTAATACAATTAATCCCCAATCCCCACAGTTTTAAGCGTGCACTAAAAACTCATTTGTTCAGATTGGCCTACCGCCTCAACGCATTAACCTAATTATCCCTGTGTGGCCTATTAATAAAAAACAACAACATAATCACGTTCCTCCATCATGTTCTCATACACTTTATGCAGTTAATAGCCTCTGTGTCTGTACTGTTACATACTTAGGCAGTTAACTGGTTCATGCAGCTTTACATGAACACCCGAGCCTTACACTATGGCTGGTCCAAATAACTAAAGCAAATGTTACCATCCACCTCTTGTGTCTCCCCTTTTCCTCATAGATTGTAAGCTTGCGAGCAGCAGGGCCCTCATTCCTCCTGGTATCTGTTTTGAACTGTGATTTCTGTTATGCTGTAATGTCTGTTGTCTGTATAAGTCCCCTCTATAAGTTGTAAAGCGCTGCGGAATATGTTGGCGCTATATAAATAAAATTATTATTATTATTATTATTACCCTTACCCATGCCCCGGTGACTATGTCACGCTGAAACGCCGCAGACCGCGCTGGCAACTCCGAGCATATGTCTGTATTATGTCGCACCTGAACCTGAGCCTCCCGACACTGCTGTCTAGTGAGCGCTCTATCTAATTTACCCTGACCCCCGGCCACATCCTTGGCCGGTGCAAGAGGGTTCCTCGTGCGCACGTCACCAGTCGCCTCCGTGACCATACACTCCCAGCTCTTCTCAGCGCCCTTTCTATTTGCACGTTTTTTATACCCGGGTCTCCATGTGGGACCCTGGATCTGAGCTGTCCCTAACTTACCAGGGAACACCTCCAGCTCGGGGTTCAATGGGGTCCCCACGACCTCTACTGCCACAACCTCTAGAGGGAGCCTATCGGGGTTACACTCTAACCCTAAATTGGCGACCCCTGTGGCAGACATCTTAGCATCTTTGGGTTCTATGCCCGAAACAACATTTTCAGTTTCTCCTGCCATTACCGCTAGGGGGAGCCTATCGGGATTACACTCTGTCCCTAGGTTGGTGACCCCTATGGCAGGTATCTCAACATCTTTGGGTTCTGCACCCAGCACAACATTTTCCATGAGAGGGTTGACCCTGGTCTCCCACAGGGACCAAAACAGGGGCAAATCTCTCCCCAACACAGTCCCATATGGAAGGGTCTTTGCCACTCCCACCACCTGTTTAAAGTCCCCACATGGTGTGGATTAATTATCCTCCTTGGTCGGGTACTCACGGATTTCCCCGTGGATACCCATCACCTCCAATTTCAGTCCTTTGGGGTTGCCACCGGCAACAAGAGACCTATGGACCAAAATCACATTACTCTCCATGTCCAGGAGAGCCTCTGTTTGGTACCCGTTCATGAGTACCTGGCACAATCGTGGTTTGCTGCCGGCTGTTCATGTAGTGGTGATACAGACTGGCTGGGCACACATAGACTCATGGCAAGTGTTCCCGCAGTCTATGGGCTTAGATGTCACCGAACAGTTACTAGCCCCATGCCTAGGCTCTGATGCAACGTCCTGAGTGGGTTTATACTGCTCAATAAATTCTATCAGCAGTTACAGGGTGTCTAGGTCCCTCAGCTTGACCCAAGGCTGCATGGCGGCCGGCAGAGCCCGCACCATCTGATCAACCACGATTCTCTCCATCATCTCGTAGGGGGGAAAACTCAGGCTGGAGCCACTCCTCTACCAACTGCAATAAGTCATTTGCTTGAGACCTGGCGGGCTGAGACACTACATAGGACTACTGGTACACCCAATGATCACCCCTCACCTTAGGGGTCTCTTCATGACTCTGCTGACTGCCCCTCATCTTAGGGGTCTCCTCTTTACCATTCTGAAGCTCTGCTAGCTTCCACTGTAGCACCTCTTGCTGCCGCTGCTGCTGCAACTGCAGCTCATGTTGCTGCAGAATCTCTTGCTGTGACCGCTGAAACTGCAGCACCTCTTGCTGAAGCCTTTGCTGATTGAGCACAACCTGTTCCAAAAGCCCCTCTATTTCTCCAGTAGACTTGCACAACGATCTGCAGCACTCTCTGGGGTATGCCTTAATTCACATGGCCCGCATTCTTTCCACCATATGTAGTGCACTGGTAGCAGTGAAGAGGCAGTGACCAGGGCCGTATTTAGAGTTTCTGCTGCCTCCCCCATTGGCGAGTATGACACTATCGGCAGTGACTTTTGGCAAAAATCGCTGATGTGAAAGTAGCCTTTTGCAGCAGATCCGGCAGTTTTTCGGCATCTGCTGCGTTATGGATCACTTACGGCAACACTGCGTTTGGCCTCATTCATTCCATATGGGATTTGCAGCACTTGCTGTGATTTGGCAAATGTGGTACCATACCTCCCAACTTTTGAAGGAGGTATGCACTGTACATTTTAGGCCACGCCTTTGACCACACCCATTTCACAACTAGTCACACCTATATCCACATCCCAACCACACCCATTTAGCACTGCTGATCACACTGTTTCATAAACAATAATTATAAACAAAAAAAAATGGCCACACATGATGCTCCATACTGTATAATGGCCCCACATGATGCTCCATACTGTATTATTATTATTATTATTTATATAGCACCATTAACCCCTTCGTGCCATGCGCCGTACTAGTACGGCGCTGCCGGCACTGCATTAGTGCCAGCCGCAGTACTAGTACGGCGCATCGATCACCGCGGTCTCGCGCTGAGTGCCGCGGTGATCGGGTGCGGGTGTCAGCTGTATATGACAGCTGACACCCCGCAGCAATGCCCACGATCGGCGCTGTCGCCGATTGCAGGCATTTAAACCCTCTGATGCCGCTGTCAATAGTGACAGCGGCATAGAGGGGGATCGCGCAGGGACGGGGGCTCCCTGCTCTCTCCCACCGGAGCAACGCGATGAGATCGCGCTGCTCCGGTGACCTGGAAGGAGTCCCCGGATCCAAGATGGCCACGGGACTCCTTCCGGGTCATGAGATGACCCTGCTTGCCGGCGTCTGCTGAGAATTCCTCATAGCAGGCGCCGGCAAGCCTCTGCAATGTGCCTGTCACATCGGTGATCTGACAGAGTGCTGTGCACACTGTCAGATCACCGATCTGTGATGTCCCCCCCTGGGACAAAGTAAAAAAGTAAAAAAAAAAAAAATTTCCACATGTGTAAAAAGAAAAAAAAAAAATTCCTAAATAAAGAAAAAAAAAAAAAAATTCCCATAAATACATTTCTTTATCTAAATAAAAAAAAATCACACAATAAAAGTACACATATTTAGTATCGCCGCGTCCGTAACGACCCCACCTATAAAACTATATCACTAGTTAACCCCTTCAGTGAACACCGTAAAAAAAAAAAAAAAACGAGGCAAAAAACAACGCTTTATTCTCATACCGCCAAACAAAAAGTGGAATAACACGCGATCAAAAAGACGAATATAAATAACCATGGTACCGCTGAAAACGTCATCTTGTCCCGCAAAAAAAAAGCCGCCATACAGCATCATCAGCAGAAAAATAAAAAAGTTATAGTCCTCAGAATAAAGCGATGCAAAAACAATTATTTTTTTATATAAAATAGTTTTTATTGTGTAAAAGCGCCAAAACATAAAAAAATTACATAAATGAGGTATCGCTGTAATCGTACTGACCCGAAGAATAAAACTGCTTTATCCTTTTTACCAAACGCGGAACGGTATAAACGCCCCCCCCCCAAAAGAATTTCAGGAATTGCTGGTTTTTGTTCATTCCGCCTCCCAAAAATCGGAATAAAAAGCGATCAAAAAATGTCATGTACCCGAAAATGGTACCAATAAAAACGTCAACTCGTCCCGCAAAAAACAAGATCTCACATGACTCTGTGGACCAAAATATGGAAAAATTATAGCTCTCAAAAAGTGGTGGCAAAAACTATTTTTTGCAATAAAAAGCGTCTTTTAGTGTGTGATGGCTGCCAACCATAAAAATCTGCCCAAAAAACGCTATAAAAGTAAATCAAATCCCCCTTCATCGCCCCCTTAGTTAGGGAAAAATAATAAAATTTTAAAAAATATATTTATTTCCATTTTCCCGTTAGGCTATTTTCACACTAGCGTCGGCACGGGGCCGTCGCGCTGCGTCGGCCCGACATACCGACGCATACTGTGCAAGCGCCGGACAACGGGGGCAGCGGATGCTGTTTTTCCACGCATCCGCTGCCACATTGTGAGGTGCGGGGAGGTGGGGGCGGAGTTCCAGCCACGCATGCGCGGTCGGAAATGGTGGACTGTCGGCACAAAAAAAGTTACATGTAACGTTTTTTGCTGCCGGCGGTCCGCCACAACACGACGCAACCGTCGCACGACGCTTGCGACGTGTGTCAATACGTCGCTAATGTTAGTCTATGGGGAAAAAACGCATCCTGCAGATGACTTTGCAGGATGCGTTTTTTCGCCAAAACGACGCATTGCAACGTATGCAAAAAAACGCTAGTGTGAGAGTAGCGCTAGGGTTAGGACTAGGGTTAGGGCTAGGGTTAGGGTTGGGGTTAGGGCTAGGATTAGGGCTGGGGTTAGGGTTGGGGTTAGGGTTTCAGTTAGAATTGGGGAGTTTCCACTGTTTAGGCACATCAGGGGCTCTCCAAACGCGACATGGCGTCCGATCTCAATTCCAGCCAATTCTGCTTTGAAAAACTAAAACAGTGCTCCTTCCCTTCCGAGTTCTCCTGTGCGCCCAACAGTGGTTCCCCCCAACATATGGGGTATCAGCGTTCTCAGGACAAGTTGGACAACAACTATAATTTTCGTGGAAAAAATATATTTTTTATTTTCACGGCTCTGCGTGATAAACTGTAGTGAAACACTTGTTGGTTCAAAGTTCTCACAACACATCTAGATAAGTTCCGTGGGGAGTCTAGTTTCCAATATGGGGTCACTTGTGGGGGGTTTCTACTGTTTAGGTACATCAGGGGCTCTGCAAATGCAACATGACACCTGCAGACCAATCCATCTAAGTCTGCATTTCAAACGGCGCTCCTTCCCTTCCGAGCTCTGCCGTGCGCCCAAACAGTGGTTCCCCCCAATGTATGGGGTATCAGCGTACTCAGGACAAATTGGACAATAACTTTTGTGGTCCAATTTCTCCTGTTACCCTTGGGAAAAAAAATTGCGGGCTAAAACATCATTTTGTGGAAAGAAAAAATTATTTTTTAATTTTCACAGCGCTACATTCTAAACTTTAGTGAAACAATTGGGGGTTAAAAGAGCTCACCACACATCTAGATAAGTTCCTTAGGGGGTCTTCTTTCCAAAATGGTGTCACTTGTGGGGGTTTCCACTGTTTAGGCATGTCAGGGGCTCTCCAAACACAACATGGGTTCCGATCTCAATTCCAGCCAATTTTGCATTGAAAAGTCAAATGGCGCTCCTTCCCTTCCGAGCTCTGCCATGCGCCCAAACAGTGGTTTATCCCCATATATGAAGTATCAGCGTACTCAGGACAAATTGCACAACAACTTTTGGGGTCCAATTTATCCTGCTACCCTTGGGAAAATAAAAAATTTGGGGCAAAAAGATCATTTTTTGGGAAAATTAATATTAATTTTTTTACGGCTCTACATTATAAACTTCTGTGAAGCACTTGGAGGTTCAAAGTGCTCACCACACATCTAGATTAGTTCCTTAGAGGGTCTACTTTCCAAAATGGTGTCACTTGTGGGGGTTTCCACTGTTTAGGCACGTCAGGGGCTCTCCAAACACGACATGGGTTCCGATCTCAATTCCAGCCAATTTTGCATTGAAAAGTCAAATGGCGCTCCTTCCCTTCCGAGCTCTGCCATGTGCCCAATCAATGGTTTACCCCAACATGTGGGGTATCGGCGTACTCAGGACAAATTGTACAACGACTTTTTTGGTCCAATTTCTCCTGTTACCATTGGTAAAATAAAACAAATTGGATCTGAAGTAAAAATTTTGTGGAAAAAAAAGTTAAATGTTCAATTTTTTTTAAACATTCCAAAAATTCCTGTGAAGCACCTGAAGGGTTAATAAACTTTTTGAATGTGGTTTTGAGTACCTTGAGGGGTGCAGTTTTTAGAATGGTGTCACTTTTGGGCATTTTCTGTCATATAGACCCCTCAAAGTCACTTCAAGTGTGAGGTGGTCCGTAAAAAAAAATGGTTTTGCAAATTTTGTTGCAAAAATGAGAAATCGCTGGTCAACTTTTAACCCTTATAACTCCCTAACAAAAAAAATTATGTTTCCAAAATTGTGCTGATGTAAAGCAGACATGTGGGAAATGTTGTTTATTAACTATATTATGTGATATAACTCTCTAATTTAAGGGCATAAAAACGAAAAATTTGAAAATTGCTAAATTTTCATAATTTTCGACAAATTTCTGTTTTTTTCACAAATAAATGCAAGTCATATCGAAGAAGTTTTACCACTATCATAAAGTACAATATGTCACGAGAAAACAATCTCAGAATTACCAGGATCCGTTGAAGCGTTTCAGAGTTATGACCTCATAAAGTGACAGTGGTCAGAATTGTAAAAATTGGCCGTGTCACTTAGGTGAAAACAGGCTTTGGGGTGAAGGGGTTAATTCCATGGTGCTGTACATGAGAAGGGGTTACATCAAAATACAAATATCACTTAGGGTACTGTCACACCGTGCAATTTTCGTCGCTACGACGGCACAATCCGTGACGTCGCAGCGTCGTATGAGTATCGCTCCAGCGTCGTAGACTGCGGTCACACTTTGCAATCACGGCGCTGGAGCGATGCTGAGGTTCGCTGGTAACCACGGTAAACATCGGGTTACTAAGCGCAGGGCCGCGCTTAGTAACCCGATGTTTAACGTGGTTACCAGCGTAAAAGTAAAAAAAAAAAAAACGTACGTACTCACCATGTGATGTCCGTCAGGTCCCTTGCAGTCTGCTTCCCGCTCTGACTGAGTGCAGCCGTACAGTGAGAGCAGAGCGCAGCGGTCACGTCACCGCTGTGATCTGCTCTCACTTTCCGGCCGGCGCTCACAGTCAGAGCGGGAAGCAGACTGCAAGGGACCTGACGGACATCACATGGTGAGTATGTACGGTTTGTTTTTTTTAACTTTTACGCTGGTAACCAGGGTAAATATCGGGTTACTAAGCGCGGCCCTGCGCTTAGTAACCCGATGTTTACCCTGGTTACCAGCGAACGCATCGCTGGGTCGCTGTCACACACAACGATCCAGCGATGACAGCGGGAGATCCAGCGACGAAAGAAAGTTCCAAACGATCTGCTACGACGTACGATTCTCAGCAGGGTCCCTGATTGCTGCTGCGTGTCAGACACTGCGATATCGTAACGATATCGCTAGAACGTCACGAATCGTACCGTCGTAGCGATCGTAATTGCACTGTGTGACAGTACCCTTACAGTAAACAAAACTAACAATGACAGACTGGTACAGAGGGAAGAGGACCCTGCCCTTGCGGGCTTACATTCTGCAGGATTATAGGGAAGGAGACAGTAGGTCGAGGGTTGCGGTAGCTCTAATGGTGTTGAGGTGGCCGTGTGGTCTTTACAGACTGTAAGCTTCTTTGAAGAGGTGGGTTTTCAGGTGTCATGCCGCCGCTGCTGTCTTCCTTACCGCCTCTGCCGTCTTCCTCGTCCGGTCATACTTACTTGTCTTCAGCGTCTCGGCGTTCCTCTACTTCCTCAGCGTCTTCTCTCCAGCGCTCTCTCCCGGTCTCTGCTGCTCGCGCATGCTAGGTTCAAAGCTGCACGTGCGCAGTTCTAACCTTCGGTCGGCGCTCCTTATCGTCCTCTCTATGCTCCAGGGGGACTCGTACCCGGAAGTACAATAATGCATCAGGTATTTAAACCCCTTCCTGCAGTCCCTCTGTGCCTATGATCACTCTTGCTTCTAGTGCTCTTGGCCCCCAGTGCTCTTTTGTTTCTATCCTCTGACTTCAGCTTGTCTTTGTTCTTTCCGCAGTTGCCTCGCCTGTAGCAGTGTTCCTTCTTTACCCCGCTGTCCCTGGGTCTCCTCAGTATTCCTAGCTAGTTCCTGGGTCGCTGTAATTCCCATCCGGTTCCTGTGCCGCTGCTATATCCCACCAGTCCCTGTGTCCCTGTAGGGTTCCATCTGTCTCTGTGTATCTTCAGTGTTCCTGTTTAGTCCTTTTTCCCCGTCATATCTACCTGTTCCGTTCATCCTCTGTGTCCTCCCATTCCGTGCTCCTTCCCTCCCGCCAGTCCCTGGTCTTTTCCCATCCTGGTCCTCCAGCTTCCGTGGCGATAGTCCCTCACGGGCTTGCCCCTAACTCTCCCTGTATAGGGGGTGGTCCATCTGATCAGCTCGCCTGTGGGGGGTTCGTCGTCACGGTCCAGAGGGTCCACTTTTGTTTAGAACCGTCACAGTATCATAGGCCATGGACCCCGCTGGTATCTCTGCCACCCAGAAGGAATTACTTTTTTACGTGAGAATCAGATCAGAATCATGTCCTTCCTGAAAAACATGGAGTCTCGTCTCGCAGCCTTACAGTCTTCAGATCCTGGGAACACTTCTCAGTTGGCGGCTCTACAGCAGGAGTTGTCTCAACAGCGGGACACTCAGTCCCATATTTTGACTTTTATGGCCTCTGTGGATGGATAATCGTCTTCTCTCCCTGCAAAATGCCGCTTCTGTCCCTATTCCGGTCTCCTCCCCGCAACCCTCACCCCGTTTAGCCAGACCACCTCGGTATGGTGGGGATCCAAAATTATGTCGCGGGTTTTTAAATCAGTGTCTTCTACATTTCGAGTTGTCCCTGTTACTATACCCTACAGATCGAGCTAAAATAGCTTTTGTGGTCTCCCATTTGGAGGGTGAGGCTTTGGCCTGGGTGAACCCTCTCTGGGAGCAAGATGATCCTGTAGTGTCTCAACTCAATATTTTTTTGGATACCTTCCGCAAGGTGTTTGATGAACCCGGGCGTTTGGTTTCCACTACGGAGTCTCTTTTCAACCTTTACCAGGGTACCCTATCGGTAGCTCAATATGCCATCTGTTTTCAGACCTTGTCTTCTGATTTAGGTTGGAACAACAAGGCGTTGGTTGGTGCGTTTTGGCGAGGTCTGTCTTCCCGTATAAAGGATGAGTTGGCGAGTCGTGATACTCCTACTGCTTTGGACGACCTTATTTCTTTGGCGACCCGCATTGACTTACGCTTTCAGGAGTGTTCTCGTGAGGTTGTCAGAGAGAGGAGATCCCCTCGTCTATCCCCAGTTATACGAGGAGCTTCCGTTTCCCAAACCGCTGCAGTTGCTTCATCTTCTTCTCCTGAGCCCATGCAGGTAGATCGCCTCAAGCCTGCCGAACAACGTCGAAAGGAGAGACTCGCACAAGGTTTATGCTTTTATTGCGGCAGCGCCTCTCATCTTCTGCGTTCCTGCCCTCTGAAGCCGGGAAACGCCTCCGCCTAGGACAGGTAAGAGAGGCCTCCCTAGGTAGCTATGATTCCTCTCCACCTCTGACTTTGTCTGTTATTTTACACTTGGGTTCCACTCGTTTTTCTCTTGAGGCTTATGTAGATTCTGGAGCGGCAGGGAATTTTGTTCAACTTGAGCTGGTCGAGAGACTTGGGATTCCGGTCAGATCCTTGGAAGTTCCTAGGCAATTAGCGTCTGTCGATGGTCAGCCTTTACGGGAGGTTGTTACTGCTATCACTGAGGAGGTTGAGATTCAAATTGGAGCCCTACATCGTGAGAAGTTGGCTTTTTATGTTTTACCATCTTTGTCTCATACTTTTCTCTTGGGTCTCCCCTGGTTAAGGAATCATGAACCTACCCTGAACTGGTGTACCGGAGACGTCCTATCCTGGGGACAGTTTTGTCAAGATAGATGCCTGCTTTCCGTCAAGCCTGCTAGTTTACCTCCTCTGGCTCCGGACCTAGCGAATCTTCCAGCAGTGTATCACTCTTTCTCGGACGTCTTCAGCAAAAAAGAGGCAGAGGTCTTATCTCCGCATCGTCCATACGACTGTCCCATAGATCTAATTTCTGGTTCTACTCCCCCCAGAGGTCGCATTTACCCTCTGTCTCCCTCCGAGACTCGTGCCATGTCTGAGTATGTCCAAGAGAATCTGGCCAGAGGTTTTATTTGGAAGTCCTCGTCTCCTGCAGGAGCAGGTTTTTCTTCGTCAAGAAGAAGGATGGATCTCTTCGTCCCTGCATTGATTACCGTGGCCTCAATAATATTACCATCAAAAACAAGTATCCACTTCCTCTCATCCCAGAACTCTTTGATCGTCTACGAGGAGCACGAGTCTTCACCAAACTGGATCTCAGGGGTGCTTACAATTTGATCCGAATTCGTGCGGGAGACGAGTGGAAGACTGCGTTTAACACCAGGGACGGTCATTATGAGTATTTAGTGATGCCCTTCGGTCTATGTAATGCTCCAGCAGTTTTTCAAGATTTGGTGAATGATGTTTTTCGGGATCTACTCTACACCTGTGTTGTGGTGTATTTGGACTACATCCTTGTGTTTTCTCCGGATCTGCTTTCTCATAGAAGACATGTGCGGCAAGTTCTTCTTCGTTTGAGAGAGAATCGTCTTTATGCAAAACTTGAGAAGTGTGCCTTTGAACAGTCCTCCCTGCCATTCTTGGGTTTCATTATCTCTGATTCCGGTCTGAGTATGGATCCGGGTAAAGTTTCCGCCGTGCTCAACTGGTCTCGAGTCGACCTCTTGGCATTAAGGCGTTTCAGCGTTTTCTAGGATTCGCAAATTATTATCGGCAGTTTATTCCTCACTTCTCCTCGTTGTCTGCTCCCATCTCCTCCCTGTTTAAGAAGGGAGCCAATTCTCATCTTTGGCCAGCAGGAGCCGAGAAGGCATTCCAGTCTCTCAAAGAAGCATTCGCCACCGCTCCTATACTCCATCGCCCTGAAGCTAATAAACCCTTCTTCCTTGAAGTTGATGCCTCTGCCATCGGAGCCGGAGCTGTGCTTTCTCAGAGGTCTCCTTCAGGTCATCTGGTGCCTTGTGGCTTCTTTTCCAAAATGTTTTCGTTTTCTGAAAGAAACTACTCCATTGGTGACAGAGAACTTTTGGCCATCAAATTGGCATTGGAGGAGTGGAGGTATTTGTTGGAAGGAGCTTTACATCCCTTTATCATCTATTAGGATCACAAGAATTTGGCGTATATTCATTCTGCACACCGTTTGAATCCACGGCAAGCCAGGTGGGCCTTATTCTTCGCCCGATTTGACTTCGAACTTCGCTTCCTACCTGGTGATAAGAACTTCAAAGCCGACGCTCTTTCCAGGTCCTTCTTGCAGCGCCCCAGAGTCCTGGTCGTTGCAGTACTGTGGCTCCGCCGCTAAGGGGAGCTATGGTACATCTGATGGCACTGAAGGAGTTCATCTGACCAGGTATCACAGACACCAATACATTTCACCGCCGGGCCTCCAGGGGGAGCTAAGGGTTCTATTCATTAGGCCACTCCTAACATACTGGTAAAACTGGGGGTCAGGCAGGAAGTTAGAGAGAAAGCTGACTGGGTTGGAACCAGGCAACACCTTGTGGCAGAGGGTGTTGTGGGGGAAGATTCGGTAGGGTCCTGACAGAGGCCTGGCTACAGGAAAGAACGTAACGGGACCGTGCCTGCTCAGCATAGCGGCGGTGCCCAAGGAAGGATTAGAAGCGAGATAGATTGTGCTGAGTGAGAAACGAGATCAAAGCAAGAAGGAGAATACCAGTAGGGGTCGTGCTGTAAGACCGAGGCAACATCCTACTGAGGCGCAAACAACCGGTGGCCGGAACGCCGAAGGAAGTATTTCTATATACAGCTTCAGGCAATACTTCGAACCTACGGCAGGACAGTCAGTCTCAGGCGGGCTGTCTCACCTAAATCACCTATGCAGTCTTGGGGGGCAACTTGTGGAGAGGGGCGACTCTAGGGTCCCGGAAGAGCTCCGAGCCTACCCGTCAAACGGGTGCCGTCCTAACCGTAACATCAGGGAGGGACGGAGGATTAGCAGAACATCATCTAATCGTGTTGTGAGGGAACTTAAGAAACAGACACAACAGTTGTGGGGACTTTCCGTAAGCACAGCAGGGAAGGACCGCAACACATAGCGCTAGAAGGAAGGCACAGATTTCCACCTGCAAAGAGAACTTAGGAGGTGCCATTGGACCGGCCGGACTTGCGCAGCCTGGTTATCCGGGATCCGGACTGAGGACCCAGAGATCTTCAGTAAACAGGTAAAGAGACTGCAACCTGGTGTCCTCGTTATTTACTGCACCGCACCACCACACTATCCACATCTATCATCGACTGTGCGCCCCTCGGCAGGGTCACGGACCGGGCCTAGCCACCGTGACAACCCCAGAGCAGAGACTCAGAGGCCCGGTACCGGGTACCCCTCGGCCCTGCGGCAGTGGGGGGGTGCTACAATTTTGGCGTCACGAACAGGATCTACTTAAGCCTGAAGAATCAGGTCATGTGTGCCTTGGAACTGTGATTTATTGTGCTTGGACTGTACTTTATTGCAAGGACTGTGCTGCGCCATTTACCGCCAAAATCCGCCGCCATTACAGCACTGAGGAGAGCGCAGGAGAAGAAGAAGGGCGTGGAGTAGGCGTAGACAAGCTGGAAAGCGCGAAAGACAATGACCGCCCCCGTCTAAATATTTCTGTGTCCTGAGGACGTGTCCGTCAACAGCCGAGGTCCGCCTCCTGATCTTGTTTGGAGGGTGGAGACCATGGAGACGGGGCCACCCACGAAAGAGACCGCGGGAAAAGGACACTTGAGAAGAAGCGAAAATGGCGACGCCGGGAGCACCGCATGAGAATGACCAGACTCGGCGAGAGGCTGTACCGCCCGATGTACCGTCTATGCAATGTGACAGGATTCTGACCAGAATTGAACGGCAAAATCACAGACGTCAGAATGGGTTGTGCTTTTACTGTGGTGATTCTGCTCATGTTATCTCAGAGTGTTCTAAGCACACAAAAAATTCGTTAGGTCTGTCACCATTGGTACTGTACAACCTAAATTCATTTTGTCTGTTACTATAATTTGCTCTCTGTCATCCTACTTAGTTATGGCTTTTGTGGATTCAGGTGCCGCCCTGAATTTGATGGATTTGTCTTTTGCCAGGCACTGTGGTTTTGTCTTGGAGCCTTTGCGATTCCCTATTCCACTAAAGGGAATTGATGCCACGCCATTGGCCAAGAATAAACCTCAGTACTGGGCTCAAATGACTATGTGCATGACTCCTGCACATCAGGAGGTGACTCGCTTTCTTGTGTTACATAATTTGCATGATGTTGTCGTGTTGGGTCTGCCATGGCTGCAGGCTCATAATCCAGTCCTGGATTGGAAAGCAATGTCTGTGTCAAGTTGGGGTTGCCAAGGGATTCATGGCGATGCTCCTTTGGTGTCAATTGCTTCTTCTACTCCTTCTGAAGTCCCTGAATTTTTGTCAGACTACCAGGATGTATTTGATGAGCCCAAGTCCAGTGCCCTACCTCCTCATAGGGATTGTGATTGCACCATAAATTTGATTCCTGGTAGTAAGTTCCCTAAGGGACGACTTTTTAATTTGTCTGTACCAGAACATGCCGCTATGCGGAGTTATATCAAGGAGTCTTTGGAGAAGGGGCATATTCGCCCGTCCTCGTCCCCTTTGGGTGCGGGGTTCTTTTTTTGTGGCCAAGAAGGATGGTTCTCTAAGACCCTGTATAGATTATCCCCTTCTAAATAACATCACGGTCAAATTTCAGTATCCTTTGCCACTGTTGTCCAATCTGTTTGCTCGGATTAGGGGGGCCAGTTGGTTCACCAAGATAGATCTTCGTGGAGCGTATAACCTTGTGCGTATAAAGCAGGGCGATGAATGGAAAACAGCATTTAATACGCCCGAAGGCCATTTTGAGTACTTGGTGATGCCTTTTGGGCTTTCTAATGCCCCTTCTGTGTTCCAGTCCTTCATGCACGACATCTTCCGAGAGTATCTGGATAGGTTTATGATTGTGTACCTGGATGATATTTTGGTCTTTTCTGATGATTGGGAATCTCATGTGAAGCAGGTCCGGATGGTATTTCGGGTCCTGCGAGCCAATGCCTTGTTTGTGAAGGGCTCTAAATGTCTCTTTGGAGTCCAGAAGGTTTCCTTTTTGGGCTTTATTTTTTCTCCTTCTACCATTGAGATGGATCCAGTCAAGGTCCAGGCTATTCATGACTGGACTCAACCTACATCGGTAAAAAGTCTTCAGAAGTTCTTGGGTTTTGCTAATTTTTACCGTCGCTTCATCGCTGATTTTTCCAGTGTGGTTAAGCCTTTGACGGATTTGACTAAGAAGGGTTCTGATGTGACGAATTGGTCTTCTGCGGCTGTGGAGGCCTTTCAGGAGCTCAAACGTCGGTTCTCTTTGGCTCCTGTCTTGCGTCAGCCGGATGTCTCTCTACCATTCCAGGTCGAGGTTGATGCTTCTGAGATTGGAGCAGGGGCTGTCTTGTCACAGAGAAACTCTGATGGCTCTGTGATGAGGCCATGTGCTTTCTTTTCAAGAAAGTTTTCGCCTGCCGAGCGGAATTATGATGTTGGTAATCGGGAGTTGTTGGCAATGAAGTGGGCATTTGAGGAGTGGAGACATTGGCTTGAGGGAGCCAAACATCGTGTGGTGGTCTTGACTGATCACAAGAATTTGACTTATCTCGAGTCTGCTAAGCGGCTAAATCCTAGACAGGCTCGATGGTCGCTGTTTTTCCCCCGTTTCAATTTCGTGGTTTCATACCTTCCGGGTTCGAAGAACGTGAAGGCTGATGCTCTTTCTAGAAGCTTTGTGCCTGACTCTCCGGGAGTTTCTGAACCGGCTGGTGTCCTCAGAGAAGGGGTGATTTTGTCTGCCATCTCCCCTGATTTGCGACGGGTACTGCAGGAATTTCAGGCCAATAGACCTGATCGTTGTCCACCGGAGAGACTGTTTGTCCCGGATAGATGGACCAGTAGAGTCATTTCCGAGGTTCATTCTTCGGTGTTGGCAGGCCACCCTGGGATTTTTGGTACCAGGGATTTGGTGGCTAGGTCCTTTTGGAGGCCTTCCTTGTCGCGGGATGTGCGTTCCTTTGTGCAGTCCTGTGGGATTTGTGCTCGGGCCAAGCCTTGCTGTTCTCGTGCCAGTGGTTTGCTTCTGCCTTTGCCTGTCCCGAAGAGGCCCTGGACGCATATTTCCATGGATTTTATTTCGGATCTCCCAGTCTCTCAGAAGATGTCTGTTATCTGGGTGGTTTGTGATCGTTTTTCTAAAATGATTTGGTGCCCTTGCCTAAGCTGCCTTCCTCCTCTGATTTGGTTCCACTGTTCTTTCAGAATGTGGTTCGTTTGCATGGTATTCCTGAGAATATTGTGTCTGATAGAGGATCCCAGTTTGTGTCCAGATTTTGGCGGTCCTTTTGTGCTAAGATGGGCATTGAATTATCTTTTTCATCGGCCTTCCATCCTCAGACAAATGGCCAAACCGAACGTACTAATCAGACCTTGGAGACTTATCTGAGATGTTTTGTTTCTGCTGATCAGGATGACTGGGTGACTTTTTTGCCATTGGCTGAGTTCGCCTTCAATAATCGGGCTAGTTCTGCTACTTTGGTTTCGCCTTTTTTTGCAATTCTGGTTTTCATCCTCGTTTTTCCTCAGGTCAGGTTGAGCCTTCTGACTGTCCTGTGGTGGATTCTGTGGTGGATAGGTTGCAGCAGATTTGGAACCACGTGGTGGACAATTTGACGTTGTCACAGGAGAAGGCTCAGCGCTTTGCTAACCGCCGTCGCTGTGTGGGTCCCCGACTTCGTGTGGGGGATTTGGTGTGGTTGTCTTCTCGTTATGTTCCGATGAAAGTTTCCTCTCCTAAGTTCAAGCCTCGTTTCATCGGTCCTTATAAGATTTTGGAAATCCTCAACCCTGTGTCATTTCGTTTGGACCTCCCAGCATCATTTGCCATTCACAATGTGTTCCATAGGTCATTGTTGCGGAGATATGTGGTGCCTGTGGTTCCTTCTGTTGATCCTCCTGCTCCGGTCTTGGTCAAGGGAGAATTGGAGTATGTGGTGGAGAAGATCTTGGATTCTCGTGTTTCGAGACGAAGGCTTCAGTACTTAGCTAAATGGAAGGGCTATGGTCAGGAGGATAATTCCTGGGTTGTCGCCTCTGATGTCCATGCGGCCGATTTGGTTCGTGCCTTTCATTCAGCTCGTCCTGATCGGCCTGGGGGCTCTGGTGAGGGTTCGGTGACCCCTCCTCAAGGGGGAGTACTATTGTGAATTCCGTCTGGGCTCCCTCTGGTGGCCTTTAGCGATACTGCGGGTCTGGAGATGGTCTCAGCTGCCTCATTTCCTGCTATGCTGGTTCCTATTTAACTCCACCTGCACCTTTGTTTGTTGCCTGCTGTCGTTGTATTCAGTACTGGTTCTGATCTCTCTGGACTTCCTTGTGACCTGTCTCCATCCGGAGAAGCTAAGTCTTGCTAGTTCATGTTTGCTCATTTTTCTCTTGAAAATATGTTTCATTATATGATGAGTTCAGTCCAGCTTGCTTATATGTGATTTTTTGCTTGCTGAAAGTTCTGGGGTGCAGAGTGCGCCCCTCACATCGTGAGTCGGTGTGGGGGTTCTTGTATTTTCTGCGTGGATAGTTTTTGATAGTTTTTGTACTGACCGCACAGATCCCTTGCTATCTTCAGTCTATTTAGCTTTAGCGGGCCTCATTTGCTTAAACCTGTTTTTCATTACTACGTTTGTATTTTCCCCTTAACTCACCGTTATTATTTGTGGGGGCTGTCTAAACTTTGGGGTCATTTCTCTGAGGCAAGTGAGGCTTGGCTTTCTCTCTAGGGGTAGTTAGTTTCTCAGGCTGTGATGAGGCGTCTAGGTTTTTAGGTAACGCTCCACGGCTGCCTTTAGTGTGTATTGGATAGGTTCAGTGTTGCGGTCAGTATAGTTTCCACATCCCCAGAGCTCGTTCTAATATTCTGGTTTACCTATCAGGTCAGTTTGGTGATCCTACCACCGGATCATAACACATCTGCTCTATGTTCACAGACAGTAAAATGAAGCATATCAAGAAAAGAACACTGTCCCTACTGTGAAACATGGAGGAGGCTCTGTTATGTTCTGGGCCTGCTTCGCTGCAGCTGACACAGGGTGTCTAGAATCTGTGCAGCGTACAATGAAATCTCAAGACTATCAAGGGATTCTAGAGAGAAATGTGCTGCCCAGTGTCAGAAAGCTTGGTCTCAGTTGCAGGTCATGGGTCTTGCAACAGGATAATGACCCAAAACACACAGCTAAAAACACCCAAGAATGGATAAGGGGAAAACATTGGACTATTCTGAAGTGGCCTTCTATGAGCCCTGTCCTAAATCCTATTGAGCATCTTTGTATAGAGCTGAAACATGCCATCTGGAAAAGGCAGTCTTCAAACACAAAACAACTGGAGCAGTTTGTTCTTGAGGAGTGGGCCAAAGTACCTGTCGAGAGGTGTAGAAGTCTCAGAGGTCCGAGAGGTTGCACTACCGCCACTCATGAAGATTGATAAAGGTATAAAGGTATTATTGAAGGTCTGAAAGGTTGTACCATCACTATTCATTTATATTGATAAAGGCACTAGAGGTTGGAACATCTGCAATCATAATATCAATGGCATATCTATGCGACTTTGGTGGAGATCCTAGTGAGCAGACCACCATCAATCATGAAACAAAGACATCTTATAAGATTGGTATAACCCTTTAGAAAGACTTGACTGCTTAGGAATGCATAAGAGGTACAAAGTCATTCATTACTATACCAGTGGATCAGCTGGCGGCCACTATTTGAGTACTTTGATGGTTCAGTTTTGGCTTTATGTATGGTATTTTGTGGATGTAGTAAAAATGTGATTCTAAATAAGAGAATAGTGAGGATCCACATACACAGAATATATAATGGAAAGAGTAAAATAAAATCTAAGGTATTAACAGACTGCAGGAAGTGATTGTAAACAGAAGTATTCTGGAGCCCACAGTACTCTTTGAATGGAAGAATATGACAAAATTTATTTTTCATGTATTTAGCCAATAACTTAAAGGAAAAAATGGAGTTGGGTCCCCCTACTTTTTCTTAACCAGTTGAAGGAAAGCCGACAGCTGGTTGCTGATGTTTATAGTCTGGGAAGGGGGTAATAAACATGGAGCTTTCCAGGCTATTAATATCTGCTCATAGCTGTCTACTAAGCCTTTGCTGGTTATTAACCCCTTCACCCCCAAGGGTGGTTTGCACGTTAATGACCGGGCCAATTTTTACAATTCTGACCACTGTCCCTTTATGAGTTTATAACTCTGGAACGCTTCAACGGTACACGGCGATTCTGACACTGTTTTCTCGTGACATATTGTACTTCATGATAGTGGTAAAATTTCTTCGATATAACTTGCGTTTATTTGTGAAAAAAAAAAACAGAAATTTGGCGAAAATTTTGAAAATTTCGCAATTTTCCAACTTTAAATTTTTATGCGATTAAATCACAGAGATACGTCACACAAAATACCTAATAGGTAATATTTCCCACATGTCTACTTTACATCAGCACAGTTTAGGAACCAAAATTTTTTGTTTGTTAGGGAGTTATAAGGGTTAAAAGTAGACCAGCAATTTCTCATTTTTACAACACCATTTTTTTTTAGGGACCACATCTCATTTGAAGTCATTTTGAGGGGTCTATATGATAGAAAATACCCAAGTGTGACACCATTCTAAAAACTGCACCCCTCAAGGTGCTCAAAACCACATTCAAGAAATTTATTAACCCTTCAGGTGTTTCACAGGAATTTTTGGAATGTTTAAATAAAAATTAACATTTAAATTTTTTTTACACAAAATTTATTTCAGCTCCAATTTGTTTTATTTTACCAATGGTAACAGGAGAAAATGGACCCCAAAAGTTGTTGTACAATTTGTCCTGAGTACGCTGATACCCCATATATGGGGGTAAACCACTGTTTGGGCGCACCGCAGAGCTCGGAAGGGAAGGAGCGCCATTTGACTTTTCAATGCAAAATTGACTGGAATTGAGATGGAACGCCATGTTGCGTTTGGAGAGCCCCTGATGTGCCTAAACATTGAAACCCCCCACAAGTGACACCATTTTGGAAAGTAGACCCCCTAAGGAACTTATCTGGATGTGTTTTGAGAGCTTTGATCCCTCAAGTGTTTCACTACAGGTTATAACGCAGAGCCATGAAAATAAAAATTCTTTTTTTTCACAAAAATGATTTTTTAGCCCCCAGTTTTGTATTTTCACAAGGATAACAGGATAAATTGGACCACAAAAGTTGTTGTCCAATTTGTCCTGAGTACGCTGATACCCCATATGTGGGGGGGAACCACTGTTTGGGCGCATGGCAGAGCTCGGGAGGGAAGGAGTGCCATTTGGAATGCAGACTTAGATGGATTGGTTTGCAGGCATCACATTGCATTTGCAGAGACCCTGATGTACCCAAACAGTAGAAACCCCCCACAAGTGACCCCATATTGGAAACTAGACCTCCCAGGGAACTTATCTAGATGTGTTGTGAGAACTTTGAACCCCCAAGTGTTTCACTACAGTTTATAACGCAGAGCCGTGAAAATAAAAAATCTTTTTTTCCACAAAAATGATTTTTTAGCCCCCAGTTTTGTATTTTCCCAAGGGTAACAGGAGAAATTGGACCCCAAAAGTTGTTGTCCAATTTGTCCTGAGTATGCTGATACCTCATATGTGGGAGGGAACCACTGTTTGGACGCATGGCAGAGCTCAGAAGGGAAGGAGTGCCATTTGGAATGCAGACTTAGATGGATTGGTCTGCAGGCATCACGTTGCATTTGCAGAGCCCCTAATGTACCCAAACAGTAGAAACCCCCAAAAGTGACCCCATATTGGAAACTAGACCTCCCAAGGAACTTATCTAGATGTGTTGTGAGAACTTTGAACCCCCAGGTGTTTCACTACAGTTTACAAAGCAGAGCCGTGAAAATAAACAATCTTTTTTTTTCCCCACAAAAATGATTTTTAGCCCCCCAAATTTATATTTTCCCAAGGGTAACAAGAGAACTTGGACCCCAAAAGTTGTTGTCCAATTTGTCCCGAGTACGCTGATGCCCCATATGTTGGGGTAAACCCCTGTTTGGACGCACGGTAAAGCTCGGAAGGGAAGGAGCACTGTTTTACTTTTTCAATGCAGAATTGGCTGGAATTGAGATCGGACGCCATGTCGCGTGTGGAGAGCCCCTGATGTGCCTAAACAGTGGAAACTCCCCAATTCTAACTGAAACCCAAATCCAAACACACTCCTAACCCTAATCCCAACGGTAACCCTAACCACACCCCTAACCCTGACACACCCCTAACTCTAATCCCAACCCTAATCCCAACCGTAAATGTAATCCAAACCCTAACCCTAACTTTAGCCCCAACCCTAACCCTAACTTTAGCCCCAACACTAACCCTAACCCTAGCCCTAACCCTAGCCGTAAAGCTAACCCTAACCCTAGCCCTAACCCTAACCCTAGCCCTTACCCAAGCCCTAACCCTAACCCTAATGGGAAAATGGAAATAAATACATTTTTTTTAATTTTATTATTTTTCCCTAACTAAGGGGGTGATGAAGGGGGGTTTGATTTACTTTTATAGCATTTTTTATAGCAGATTTTTATGATTGGCAGCCGTCAAACACTAAAAGACGCTTTTTATAGCAAAAAAGTTTTTGCATCTCCACATTTTGAGACCTATAAATTTTCTATATTTTGGTCCACAGAGTCATGTGAGGTCTTGTTTTTTGCGGGACGAGTTGACGTTTTTATTGGTAACATTTTCGGACACGTGACAGTTTTTGATCGCTTTTTATTCCGATTTTTGTGAGGCAGAATGACCAAAAACCAGCTATTCATGAATTTCTTTTGGGGGAGGCGTTTACACCGTTCCACGTTTGGTAAAATTGATAAAGCAGTTTTATTCTTCGGGTCAGTACGATTACAGCGATACCTCATTTATATCATTTTTTTATGTTTTGGCGCTTTTATACGATAAAAACTATTTTATAGAATAAATAATTATATTGGCATCGCTTTATTCTGAGGACTATAACTTTTTATTTTTTCTTTGATGATGCTGTATTGCAGCTCGTTTTTTGCGGGACAAGATGACGTTTTCAGCGGTACCATGGATATTTATATCTGTCTTTTTGATCGTGTTTTATTCCACTTTTTGTTCAGCGGTATGATAATAAAGCGTTGTTTTTTGCCTCTTTTTTTTTTTTTTTCCCTACAGTGTTCACTGAAGGGGATAACTAGTGATATAGTTTTATAGGTGGGGTCGTTACGGACGCGGCGATACTAAATATGTGTACTTTTATTGTTTGTTTTTTTTATTTAGATAAAGAAATGTATTTATGGGAATAATATATATATTTTTTTCTTTATTTAGGAATTTTTTTTTTTTTTTTACTTATGTGGAATTTTTTTTTGTAACTTTTTTACTTTGTCCCAGGTGGGACATCACAGATCGCTGATCTGACAGTTTCCACAGCACTCTGTCAGATCACCGATCTGACTTACAGCACTGCAGGCTTACCAAGCGCCTGCTCTGAGCAGGCACTCGGTAAGCCACCTCCCTCCCTGCAGGACCCGGATGCCGTGGCCATCTTGGATCCGGGCACCTGCAGCGAGGAGGAGGTAAGGCTGGTTTCACATTTGCGTTTTTTGCCGCTGCGTTTTTCCGCAAAAAAAGCATGCGTTTTTTTCCTATGTTTAACATTAAAAACGCATGCGTTTTTTTTGCATGCGTTTTGCCGCGTTTGACAACGCATGCATTTTTTCCATGCTTGCGTTTGGTTGCAGAAATGCAACATGTAGTAATTTCTAGAGGCGTTTTTTTGCCGCAAAAGAAGCATGCGTTTTTCTGCGGCAAAAAAACGTATTGCTGTCTATGTAAACGCATGCGTTTTTATAGAAAAAAACAAGAATACACACTTATAAGCCACCCCCCACCATCAAGGTGATAAAGGGATCCAAACCCTAACACCCTAACCCTACCCCTAACCCTACCCCTAACCCTACCCCTAAGCCTACCCCTAACCCTACCCCTAGGTATCCTAACCCTAACCCTAACCCTACCCCTAACCCTACCCCTAACCCTAGGGATCCTAACCCTAACCCTACCCCTAACCCTAGGGATCCTAACCCTACCCCTACCCCTAACCCTAGCTATTTCTATTTATAGTGGGTTTTCTTGTTGATTTTGATGATTGGCAGCTGTCACACACTTCTCAGCATGCATTTCAAAAACGCAAACGCAGGAAAAAACGCATGTAAACGCGGCAAAACGCCACATTTTTTTCTGCATGCAAAAACGCATGCGTCTAAAAAACGCAGCGTTTGCACGCGTTTACATGCGTTTTCTCACCACATGCGTTTGCGTTAAAAACGCTGCGTTTTTAAACGCAAATGTGAAACTAGCCTAAGAGACCCTTGCAGCAACGCGATCACATCGCGTTGCTCCGGGGGTCTCAGGGAAGCACGCAGGGAGCCCCCTCCCTGCGCGATGCTTCCCTGTACCGCCGGCACACCACGATCATGTTTGATCACGGTGTGCCGGGGGTTAATGTGCCGGGGGCGGTCCGTGACCGCTCCTGGCACATAGTGTCGGATGTCAGCTGTGATATTCAGCTGACACCCGGCCGCGATCGGCCACGCTCCCCCCCGTGAGCGCCGCCGATCGCGCTGGACGTACTATCCCGTCGGTGGTCATACGGGCCCACCCCACCTCGGGCCCACCCCAGTAGATTGACTAGGGTTTATCTGTTATGAATTCCAGTGACCTTTCTCACGTCAGCACTAGACACTGCAGGAGAGTTCTCACGATACAGTCTCAGTATGTTCCAGCTGTCTTGCTGAGTGGTCGCATCACGCCACCACTCAACAAACCATATAGATGTAGCAGAACTGGAGTTCTTTTTGATTTTACATTAATAAATGAGCAAAAGAGAGTGGAGAGTGTTTATTTCAAATAAAAGAGTTTGTGTCTTTATTTCAATTAAAGTACTTTACTCTGTGTGTGTCTTTATTTTACATTTGTCTATGGGGTTAGTAATGGGGGTGTCTTATAGACGCCTCTCCATTACTAACCCATGGGCTTGACGTCAGTAGACAATACAAAGACGACATCAACCCCAATACTATTACCCCACTTTCCACTGCACCAGGGAAAATGGGAAGAGCTGAAGCTAGGTGACAGAATTGGAGAATCTTATGCTGATGTTCTTAGTCTGGATGGGGGCCAATGTCCATGGCCCCTTCCTAGCCTATTAATATCAGCCCGCAGCTGTTTGTTTAGTCTTTGCTGGTTATTAATTATAGGGGGACCCCCATATCATTTTTTGGGGGAGGCGGCAACAATTTAATAACCAGTTAAGGCTAAGTATACAGCTGTGAGCTGATATTAATAGCCTGGGAAGCTCCATGTTTATTAACCCATTCCAAGACTATAAGCATCAGCCCTCAGCTGGTTAAGAAAATGTAGCCAAGCCATTTTTTATTTAATGTATTGAATTATTAGCTAAAGACATGTACAGTAAACTACACACACCCTGCACTGGTTATCTATCTATCTATCTATCTATCTATCTATCTATCTATCTATCTATCTATCTATCTATCTATCTATCTAAGATTGTTTTATTAGTAAACTAGCTTTAAATGACAGAGAAAAATCCTGTATGTAAAAGCTGTTGTTAAAAATGCATTGCATATGTATGTCATACGGATGTCATACGGATGATAGGTGAGAAAAATCGCATGACACTCGGAACGATTTTATAAATGCAGATGAGTGTGAGGCCTTACGCGGTGGCTCAGTGGTTAGCACTGTTGCTTTGGAGTATTGGGTTCCTGGGTTTAAATCAACCAAGGACATCTGCAAGGAGTTTGCATGTTCTCATCGTGTTTGTGTGAGTATCCTCTGGGTACTCCGGTTTCCTTTCACACTCCAAAGACATACTGCTAGGGAATCTAGATTGTAAGCCCCAATGGGAACAGCGATGATGATGTCGGTAAAGTGCTGTGGAATATGATGATGCTATATAAGGAAAGCATAATAAATAAGAAGATAAACAAACATAGGGGAACATATAACTTCTTTATATTATTGTTGGATTTCTTTATATTACATTTGGATTTCACAAAAAATGTGCCCAAAATTTCACCTTGTACATAACAAATGGTTATTTCACCCCTGCAAATCCATAGGAAATCTGCAGCAGTAAATCCGTACCATATGGTGCTGATGATGCAGATTTTGTAGTGTGAAAAAAAAGAGAACCCTCATTTTACCAATCGTCTGCTGCTCCCTTGCTGAGGTTTTCCTGGTTCCCAACTGGTTTCTGATTTTCCAGCTCCAGTAATGATGTGTCAACACATGGGACAACTGTGCCTGTCACTGGAAACAGTGGTCCCGTGACAACACATCTCACTATGGTTGGAGGCACAACACATCCGTGGGAAAATGGAAGTTGGAGTCTAGTAAATTTACACGGGCACCCACTGTATCCATCAATTGGGGTAATGCAAACACTGCAGTTACAATATAGAAAAATATTTCAATTATTGCTGATATGCTTAAAATATCCAATGATATATCAGATCGAGTGCAGTTGTACGCTTTATAGGTTGCTTTAGATTTGTTCACAAATTTCTGTATTTCGAAAAAATGAATCATCCTAATCTCAAGCACCCACGCGTGTCACGTCTGGGGCAGACGACAGAGGGGAAGTCCAAAGTCTCTTCCCCATTAACTATGGGCACAATTAGATCTGCCAGGAATAGAGAGGAAGTTGTGCACTGTCACAAAGAACGTGGACCATGATTAGTACAAAGATGGACGTAAGAAGAGGGTCTTAATAGGATGACAGCAGTGGCATAACTTGTGGGCTCTAAAGCAAAATCTTCAACAGGGCATCCAACTATCCTGGCTCTTCAATCTCTTAAGGATTGGACGAATTTTCGTTTTCGACTTTCATATTTTCCTCCTCTTCTTCCAAGAGCCATAACTATAACAAAGTCATACGAGAGCAGTATTTTTTACAAGACGAGTTGTACTTTTAAATTACATAAATCGGCAATTGTTTTTTTGGCTTGTGTTTTTATGGTGTTCATGCTCAGTAAAAATGACATGACAATATTATTTTCCAGGTCAACAAAATTATGGCAATGGAAAACTTGATATTTTTTTTATCATTTAGATACTGCAAAACATTTTTTTGCCTTTGTTGTCATTTTCTGAGACCCATAACATCTTTATTCTTCAGTTAACAAAGCTGATTTAGGGCTTGTTTTCGACATCACACAGCTCTATCTGTACTTAAGAAGATAAATTATCTATACAAATATATTTTTATCGCAGTCCAGATTTAATGTCAACTTCCCATATCTACAGTACTTAGAAAAAGTACTCAAAACCCGTAAATTTTTACACATTTTTTCATGTTACACCCACAAATATACATGTATTATATTGTAGTTTTATGTGATATACCAACACAAACTAGCAAGTATTTGTGAAGTATAAAGGAAATGATACAAGGTTTTCTAATTATTTCAAAAATATAAATCTGAAAATTATGACGTGCATTTGTATTCAGCCCCCTGTAGTCTGATACCCATAAATAAACTCCTAAATGACCAATTGTCTCACATAATTAATAAATTGAGTCCACCTGTGTATAATTTATTCTCAGTATAACTGCAGCTGTTATGTGAAGGCCTTAGAGGTTTGTTTGAGAACACTTGGGATAAAACAGCATAATGAAATCCAGGGGACACACCAGACAGGTAAGGGATAAAGTTGTAGAGAAAGATAAAGCAGGGTAGGGTTATAATAATATAACCCAAGCTCTGAACATCTCACGGAGCACTTTGCAAATTGGAAGGAGCATAGGACAACTGGAAACCTATCAAGACACGACCCTCCACCTAAACTGACATCCCAAGCAAAGAGAGCACTAATTAGAGAAAGAGCCAAAAGATCCATGGTCACTCTGGAGGAGCTGCAGAGATCCACAGCTCAGTTGAGAGAATCTTCAACAGGACAACTATTAGTCATACACTCTACAAATCTGGCCCTTATGAAAGCATGTGGAAGAAGGTGCACTGGTCAGATGAGAGCAAAGTAGAACTTTTAGGGCTAACTGTAAAATGCTATGTGTGATGAAAAATTAACACTGCACATAACTCTCAAAACACCATCCTGAGCATCAAACATGGTGGTGGCAGCATCATGCTGTGGGGAGGCTTTATTTCAGCAGGGAAAAGGAAGCTGGACAGACTTGATGGGAAGATGGGTGGAGCTAAATACAGAGCAATCCTGGATAAGAAACCGTTAGAGGCTGCAAAAAACTTGAGACTGGTGGGTAGGTTCACCTTCCAGCAGGACACCAACCCTATACATCCTGCCAGAGCTACAATGGATGGTTTAAATCAAAGCATATTCATGTGTGTGAATGGCCAAGTCACAGTCCAGACCTAAATGTCATTGAGAATCTGTGGCAAGGCTTGAAAAATTACTGTTCACGGTCGCCTCCATCCAATCTCACTGAGCTAGAGCAAGTGTGCAAAGAAGAATAGGCAAACATTTCAGCCTCTAGATGTGCAAAGCTGGTAGAGACAGACCCAAAAAGACTTGCAGCAGTGATTGTAGCAAAAAAAGTGTCCTTCAAAGTATTGACTCGAAGGCTGAATGCAAATGCACGCCACAATTTTCAAATTTATATTTTTAAAATAATTAGATGACCATGTATCATTTCCTTTATACTTGACAAATATCCGCCACTTAGTGTTGGTATAGCACATAAAATCCTATTAAAATACATAAAATAGCCTTCACACATTCGTCTTTTGTGCCTTTTTGTGGTTGTTTTTTAAGGACCGCAAATATGAACACACACGCCCATTTTATTCAATGGTGGTACACACATGTCAGGTTTTTCACACGGACCACGTGTCCCTGTGAAAAACCAGCACACATGTCAGTTTTTTACACCCACAATGGACAAAATGCGTGCCATCTGTGTGTCATGAGTGTGACACGTACCGGCACCTAGGGAAAAAGGTGCATAATTCACGCTGTTCCCAGGCGCCGGGAGCTGAAGGCAGCTCTCATCATTGTCACCTGGTCTCCCTGACATCAGCGTGAGCAGGCGACAATGATGGGAGTTGTATTGCACCCGCTACTTACATTGTGTGTAAAATTAGGAATTAATAAAAAAAAATTGGCGTGGGTTCCCACATAAATTTTAAGTGAAAGCGCACTGCTGAAGGCTGATATTAATAGCCTGTGAAGGAGCTGGGGATATTGTCCCTCCTCCCAGGCTACCAGCATCAGCCTTCAGCCATCCCAGAAATGGCGCATCCATAAGATGCGGCAAATCTGTTGCATTGCACTCTTCCCATTTGCCCTGGTGCATTAACTTTTTTGGGGGGTCTCGCCTATAATAACCAGTAAAGGCTAAACAAACAGCTGAGAGCTAATATTAATAGTCAAGGGGAACATTTATGGCTATTGGCTCTTTTCCCAAAATATTAACATCAACCCCCAACAATCAGCTTTCCCTCTGCTGGTTCAAAAAAATTACTCTGGAGCCCACACCATTTTTAAAAACAATAATTTAATTTTACACACTACGTACACAGAGGGTGCTGAATACAACTCCCATCATTGTTACCTGGTCATGCTGATCTCAGGGAGAGCAGGCGACAATGATGAGAGCTGCCTTCAGCACATGGCGCCTGGGAACAGCTAACTGTACTGCTTTTAGAGGGCGCCGGTACGTGTCACACAGGCACATGGACGGCACACGGATACCACGCAGATGTGACACATGGCCAGCAAAAGGATACACGGCTGTCACACGGATATCACATATGTACATAGAGATAGCACACTGACACAGACAACAGATCTCTGGTTTTTCCAGTGCAGGAATCACCAGGACATGTGAAGTGGGCCTATGTTTGTGAATGTAATGTGAAAAAATGTGGAAAAGTTCATGGGTTATAAATACTTTTTCAAAGCACTGTATGACCCAATTAAAACAATTCATTCTTTCGCAGTGTATGCGTGCTGAAGATTCTGCTGAAAGCTGAAATCTACAGCATGGCTTTATTAAATTCGCAGTAAAAAAAATTCCATCACGTACTGTTTTTGCACAAACACAAACTCCATAGGCTTTTTCTTGCACCTTACTTTGACCCCTTTGCATGACCTTTGGTAGATGATTGTGGTATCATTAGATTGGTTAGAAACTAATGGACGCTGTACTGCAATTGGCTTCTGTGGGCAGAGAATATTTTCTTAACCTAGCTTGTGGTGGAGTTCATAGCATCCAATCAGCTCACAGCTTTCTTTTTACCTCAGCAGTATAGGAACTGAAAGTTGCGCTGTGATTGCTTGCTATGGTGAGAGTAGGCAAGATTTTCTTGTAGACAGAATTCATAAGAGTGTGGTGGTGCGCTTACCACAATTCCTTTCAGTATTTAGTGGTTGTGGTGAAATAAGCTTCTGTTACTAACGTGATTGAAATGGCTTACAGGGGGGTGTCGTAATTCACCCCACAAATTTTGCAATACCTGTATTTGTTTTGTAGTGAAGAAACAACAAAAGAACATTATGGACTTCGTTAGAAAAGTGTATATGCGTAGTGTGGTGTAAAACTACGACATGTAGTGTTCTGTTTGTGTAGAAGAACTACCACAGTGGTCTACAGCGAAGAAAGAGCTTTCGTTTTGGTGTGCCTGTCATCTGGAGGGAACTGCAAAATCATAGTGATGACTGTTACTTTTGTACGTGCAACATGGAGGGATTCCACCGTAAAAATGAGAAGTTAATTATACAGCTCTGGCAAAAATTAAGAGACCACTGCAAAATTTTCAGTTTGTCTAATTTTTCTCTTTATAGGTATATTTTTGAGTAAAATGTAAATTGTTCTTTTATTCTATAAACTACTGACAACATGTCTCTGAAGTTCCAAGTAATACATTTTGTATTTATTTGCTGAAAATGAGAAATGGTCAAAATACCAAAAAAATGCATTGCTTGCAGAGTCCCTCAAATAATGCAAAAAACCCCCAAACAATTTCATAATCATTTAGAAACAACAATACTAATGTTTTAACTCAGGAAGAGTTCAGAAATCAATATTTTGTGGAATAACCATGATTTTTAATCACAGCTTTTATGCGTCTTGGCATGCTTTCCACCAGTCTTTCACACTGCTTTTGGGTGACCTTATGCCACTCCTGGCACAAATGTAAGCAGTTCTTCTTTGTTTTTGATGGCTTGTGACTATCCATCATCCTCTTGATTACATTCCAGAGGTTTTCAATGGGGTTCAGATCTGGAGATTGAGCTGCCCATGACAGGGTTTTGATGTGGTGGTCCTTCATCCACACATTGATTGACCTAGCTGTGTGGCATGGCGCATTGTCCTGCTGGAAAAACCAGTCCTCAGAGTTGGGGAACATTGCCTGAGCAGAAGGAATCAACTGTTTTTCCAGGATAACCTTGTATGCAAGATTCATACGTCCTTCGCACAGATTAACCTGCCCAATTCCAGCCTTGCTGAAGCATCCCCAGATCAACACCTGGTCGTCTAATGGTTAGATGGAGACCTGGAGAGGCGTATAAGCCACAGTGTCTTGTACCCACTGTGAAATTTGGTGGAGGATCGGTGATGATCTGGGGATGCTTCAGCAAGGCTGGAATTGGGCAGGTTGTTCTTTGCGGAGGACGTATGAAAGTACAGTTATGTGTACAAGCCCTTAGAGGAGTCTTTCAGCACAAAATAACTGTTTAAACCAAGCACAGTGGCTTGGTTTACTATTGGTTCAGCAACATTCCATCTACTTGTTTTTCCTCTATCTCCATCCCCTCTTTCTTGATAGACAGTTCAGGCTTCACAGGAGACAAGGGAACACAGACAGATGGAACTTAAGTCAAGGGGGCACTAAGTGCTTGAGTTTGGTTTTAAGGCCGGAATCAGACTAAACATATAAAAAATCGGTCCGAGTCTCCCTGCTGAGAGTCGCACAAGTGTTCTCTGTATGATCATCTGTGTGTAATGCGTTTGTAATGCGATGATGTGATGCGATTTTCTCGCACCTATGTATCCGTATGACATGTGTATGGCTTTACATTTCTCACTGATTTTCCCCATTGAATGTAATGGCTCAATTGGCTAAAATCAGGAAAAGTGCGTATTTGTCACAAGCTAGACGAATTGCCCTTTTGGCGTCCGAGTTTTTTTCGCACCCATAGGCTTGCATTGACTAGTCTCGGACGATATATGCGTACATTCGCAGCCTGCACATCGAATACACCTGAGAAAAAATACAGTGATGTAAGCTGCCCCATAGATTAATAGTGGTCCGAGTGCTATGTGATGTTTTCTCGCATAGCACTCAACCGTATTCTACGGTAGTGTGACCCCGGCCTAACAATCATTTTGTGCTGATAGATTCCCAATAGGTTTTTGAAGGTCTCTTGGACATGAAAGAGTTAATATAACGACATTTACATAATTTCCGGGTATTAGTGTTGCATCAGCATATTCTAGGCTGTAGGTGTTTCAGCTTGCGGCAGCGTGTTCCTGTGTCTGCTCAGCATTGGGAAATGTACCTCTTTTTGTGTACTTTATATTTCTCTTTAATTAGTGCAGCTTGGATTCATAGTGGACTGTGTAGATAATACAAGTAGTGACAAGCCACAATCCAGGAAATCTCATTCCATTCTCCATTTTCATGGACAGGACTTATTTCTAATTTGTGCAAAAAATCACAAAGCATGAGAATTCAGTCTGAACGTGCACCTGCCAACACACTGACAATAGATTTATCTAAGGGATTTGGATGATATTTAATTATATTATATCATTTTCTACAACTTCTATAGAAAGGTTTAGAGAAGAAAAATAGTATTAACACTAACAACCGCGCCAACTGAAAATAATCTGATGCGGCAGGTGAACTGGGCACATATAATTGGGCATCATAAAAGAAAAATATGATGTCACCGAGCTTCAGTGAATAGTAAACTAGCATTGCTCCATATACGTGTAGCAGGATACGATAAGGCCGGGGCCACACTTGCGAGTGCAATACGAGAAACTCGCTCGACTCTCTCGCCTCAATACCCAGCACTGGGCAATGATCAGTTTGACTGTGACAAATGTGCACTGAATGGTTTGGCTGTGAAAAGTGTGCACTGAACGGTTTGACTGTGATAAGTGTGTAATTAACAGTTTGTCTGCGACAAGTGTGCAAAGAACGGATTGACTGTGACAAGTGTGCACTGAACATATTGGCTACAACAAGGGTGCACTGAATTTATTGGCTGCAACAAGTGTGCACTGAACAGATTGGCTGCAACAAGTGTGCACTGAACGTATTGGCTGTAACAAGTGGGCACTGAACAGTTTGGTTGCGACAAGTGTGTACTGAATGGATTGGCTGCGACAAGTGTGAAATGAATGTGTTTGTGTCATGTCGGACGCTGTTCAGACCAGGTCGTTCGACAGACAGCGGTAATTCCGCTTTTGTCCACTATGTGCTCATTGGCGTCGGCTAGATTTTATCTAGCTGGTCCGGGGTTAAATTACCTGGTGCTCGGATTGGAAGCTGGGCCATGCCCACTGCCTTTAAATAGTTGTCCTGAACATTGGGCGTCGCCGATTATAGCTTCTGTCTTGTGCGTTGTTATCTCGGTCTGGAGTGGTGAGCTAGTAGTTGGAGTATCGTTGCTGGTGGTGTATTTCCCTTTGTCTTATTTACTCCTTCCTTTATTTGTATTTATTTTGTCCTGCGCATTTATAGTGTATTCCTGAGTGACTGCGGCGTGGTGTATATTTTCCGTTATCCTTGTCTGTGCTAACTGTGGGTATTGGTGTATGATCTTTTCACTGGGTGGTGTGCGGTGGTTTCAGCCTAGGGTTGAAACAGGAGACACGGTGAGGGTCGAGGCCTAGACATGCACACCATCAGTGTAAACTCTAGGTAGAGGGTCAGTCAGGATTTCCCTAGTCTGAGGGAAATTGCAGGGGCCCGGGTTATTAGTTCTTGCCCACCTAGTCTCCCCGTGACATTATAATCGGCCTTAAAAAAAAAAAAAAAAAGGGGGTTTCCTTTTTTTTTGTTTTGTCATGGATCCCATGACTTCCATAACCCGCCAGTTGGAGGCGCTATCCCTACAGATCACTGAGTTGAGGGGGCAGTGCAGCAACAGGAACTAGCAGTATCTAATGTGCAAGCTGGAGCGACAGGTAGAGTTGCTGAGCCTAAGTTTCCATTGCCTGAAAAATTTGCTGGGGAACGCAGTAAATTTGTTTCTTTTCGTGAAGCTTGCAAACTATATTTCCGTATGCGCCCGATCTCCTCAGGTAATGAGGCTCAGCGGGTGGACCTGGTGTTGTCATTGTTAAGCGGGGATCCCCAAGCATGGGCGTTTTCTTTGCCATCTGATTCTGCTGCATTTGACTCTGGAGAGTTTTTTTTCCTCTCTTGGAAATATTTACGATGAACCTGACAGAATGGCTCTAGCAGAATCTAAGATACGCACTATTCGCCAGGGGGAGCGAGTTGCAGAGGATTACTGTTCTGAATTTCGTCGCTGGGCGATCGATACACAGTGGAATGATCCAGCGCTGCGGAGTCAGTTTATTCATGGGATTTCTGGAAGGGTTAAAAAAGCCCTTCTGATGTACGAGACTCCTGCTTCTCTAGATTCCGCTATGAGTCTGGTTGTCCGCATTGATCGCCGTTTGCGTCAGGGAGAGCATGAGACGCCACCTATGGGAGAGGGTTTAGGTTCACGTGTGGTTGCTGCAGGTGAGCCCACGGAGCCTATGCAAATCGCAGGGGTGTCACATGTGAAGTGTCCAGTCCCTGAGCTCAGGAAGCAGGGAGCCTGTTTTTACTGTGGTAAAACTGGTCATTTTATTAACATCTGTCCTCTACTGTCTAAGAAAAACGCAACGGCGGAAAACTTCTAAGCTCATAGGGTGTGGAGGAGACCAATCTGAGCTTATGTGTATCCTCCGTGGTGGTTTCTCAATGCATGCTTCCTGCTAAGGTTATTATCGCTGGCAGTGAGCTGCCAATTACTGTTTTTGTGGATAGTGGTTCAGCCACAAATCTCATTGATGAGGAGTTTGCGCGCACAGCAGGTTTTAGGATTGAAAAACTGCCTCATCCTATCCGTGTGGTCACCATCAATGCTGCTCCTCTCTCACAGGGGGAGATTACTGAATTTGTGGCTGAGGTGAAACTCCACATTGGGGTTATACATTCCGAGCAGGTTACATGTAAGGTGCTCAGGAATCTTCCTGCTCAGGTGGTTTTGGGTTTTCCATGGTTGTCTATGCACAACCCGGTAATTGACTGGAAAACTCAGGACATAATTCAGTGGAGTGAGTTCTGCCAGGAGAATTGCCTGGCCACATGTGTGTCTGCTGTGACTTCAAGCGTTCCGGAGTCACTTCTGGATTTTGTGGATGTGTTCTCTGAGATGGGTTGTTCAGAGTTGCCGCCACATCGTCCCTATGACTGTACTATCAGGTTTAAACCAGGGGCCAAATTGCCTAAAGCAAGGATGTTTAACATCTCCGGTCCGGAGAGACAAGCGTTAAAGGATTACATTGCTGAAAGTTTGAGCAAAGGGCACATCAGGCCTTCATCCTCACCTGTGGCAGCAGGGTTCTTCTTCGTGAAGAAGAAAGATGGCGGATTACGCCCGTGTTTGGATTTCAGGGAGTTGAACCAGATTACGGTTCGTGAATCGTGATCCATACCCTATGCCACTGATACCAGATTTGTTCAACCAGGTGGCAGGTGCTAAGTGGTTTACCAAGCTTGACCTCAGGGGGGCGTACAACCTCATAGGAGTCCGTCAAGGTGATGAGTAGAAGACGGCTTTTAATACCCCTGGGGGTCATTTTGAAAATTTGGTGATGCCATTTGGGTTGACTAACGCACCTGCAGTGTTCCAACATTTCATTAATGATGTGTTCTCGCATGTTTTGGGGAAATTCGTTATCGTGTACCTAGATGACATTCTCATATATTCTTGCGACCGTGATGCTCATTTAGATCATGTCAGGCAGGTGTTACAGCTTCTCAGAGAGAATAAGCTGTATGCTAAACTTGAGAAATGTGTATTTTCTGTTCAAGAGTTGCTTTTCTTGGGTTATATTGTGTCTGCTTCTGGTTTTAAAATGGACGCCGCTAAGGTGCAAGTGGTGCTGCATTGAGAACGGCCTGATAACCTGAAAGCACTTCAGCGGTTCCTTGGGTTTTCTAACTACTATAGGAAATTTATCAAGGATTTTTCCATCCTTGCTAAACCGCTAACTGACATGACTAAAAAGGGTACCAATTTCTCCGTTTGGCCTGAGGCTGCTGTGCGCGCATTCGAATTTCTTAAGAACAGTTTTGTTTCAGCCCCCATTCTTGTGCAGCCAGACGTATCAAAACCCTTTGTTGTGGAAGTCGATGCGTCTGAGGTTGGTGTGGGGGTGGTACTATCACAAGGCTCATCTTTGAGTGATTTGCGTCCATGCGCCTATTTTTCCAAGAAACTGTCATCCGCCGAACGTAACTACGATATCGGCAACAGGGAGTTGTTGGCAATCAAGTTGGCCTTGGAGGAATGGCGACACTTCTTGGAAGGGTCGGTACATCAGGTTATTGTTATTACCGATCATAAGAATCTGCTGTATTTGGAGTCAGCCAAGCGTCTGTCACCCAGGCAGGTTCGCTGGGCATTGTTTTTCACGCGGTTCAATTTTGTTGTCACTTACAGACCTGGGTCTAAAAACACTAAGGCGGATGCTCTCTCCAGGTGTTTTCCGGGGGGAGAACCTCGGGAGGATCCAGTACCCATCCTCCAAAAGGGTGTTGTGGTTTCGGCTCTCACTACCGAGGTTGAGGCTGAGATTGCCGAGGCTCAGGAGGAGGTACCATCTGAGCTTCCCATCAACAAATCTTTTGTACTGCTTCATCTCCGCTTAAAGGTTTTGGCGGAGCATCATGATGCTGTCCTGGCTGGCCACCCAGGGGTTAGAGGTACCTTGGAGTTGGTGTCACGTCGGTTTTGGTGGCCCAAGATCCAACAGGACGTGGTCTCATACGTGTCAGCTTGTACCACGTGCGCTAGGGCTAAGACGCCCCGCTCCCGTCCTGTTGGCACACTACTTCCTCTTGAGGTACCTAGTAAGCCATGGACGGAAATCTCCATGGATTTCATCACTGATTTGCCCTCCTCAGCTGGGAACACGGTCATCTTGGTGATTGTTGATCGGTTCTCAAAAATGTCACACTTTGTGTCTTTGCCTTCGTTGCCTAACGCTAAGACTCTGGCTCAGGTATTTGTGCAGGAGGTGGTCAGACTTCATGGGGTTCCATCTGACATCGTATCTGATAGGGGTACTCAGTTTGTGGCAAAATTTTGGAAAGCATTTTGCCCACGGCTGGGGATCAAGTTGTCTCATTCTTCGGCGTTTCATCCTCAGTCAAATGGTCAGACTGAGCGTATGAACCAAAATTTGGAACAGTACTTATGCTGCTTTGTCTCTGATACTCCTTTGGCTGAGTTTGCCATCAATAATCACCGCCAAGAGTCGTCTGGGGAGTCTCCTTTTTTTGTGTTTACGGGCTACATCCTCAATTTTGTACTTTGAGTCAGAGGGGCTCTTCCGGCATTCCGGAGGAAGACCAGTTAGGAGCACAATTGTCATCAGTCTGGAGGAGAGTTAAACAGCGCCTGTTGAGTGTGGGTGCTAGGTACAAACGTGTGGCTGACAGTAGGCGTGTGCCAGGTCCGGACCTGAGTGTGGATGACTGGGTGTGGTTATCCACAAAAAACATAAGACTCAAAATACCATCCCTTAAATTGGGTCCACGGTTTATTGGTCCATTTAGGGTCGCCGCTGTCATTAACCCAGTAGCGTACCGGTTGGAGCTTCCTACGGTGTATAAAATACACAACGTGTTCCACAGATCGTTGTTAAAGAAGGTGGTGGGTCTTGTGGACGCGACACCAATGCCTTCTCCAGTCTTGGTGGACGGTAATTTGGAATTTGAAGTCTCCAAGGTGGTTGAGTCTCGTGTAGTGCGCCACACTTTACAGTACTTGGTACACTGGCGTGGTTATGGGCCTGAGGAGAGGTCCTGGGTACCAGCCTCGGACATTCATGTGGATCGGCTGGTCAGGTTGTTTCACCGCCGCCATCCGGACAAGACGGGTCCTATAAGCCGTGAGGGCCCTGGGGTCCCTCGTAGAAGGCGGGGTACTGTTATGTCGGACGCTGTTCAGACCAGGTCGTTCGACAGACAGCGGTAATTCCGCTTTTGTCCACTATGCGCTCATTGGCGTCGGCTAGATTTTATCTGGTGCTCGGATTGGAAGCTGGGCCATGCCCACTGCCTTTAAATAGTTCTCCTGAACATTGGGCGTCGCCGATTATAGCTTCTGTCTTGTGCGTTGTTTTCTCGGTCTGGAGTGGTGAGCTAGTAGTTGGAGTATCGTTGCTGGTGGTGTATTTCCCTTTGTCTTATTTACTCCTTCCTATATTTGTATTTATTTTGCCCTGTGCATTTATAGTGTATTCCTGAGTGACTGCGGCGTGGTGTATATTTTCCGTTATCCTTGTCTGTGCTAACTGTGGGTATTGGTGTATGATCTTTTCACCGGGTGGTGTGCGGTGGTTTCAGCCTAGGGTTGAAACAGGAGACAGGGTGAGGGTCGAGGCCTAGACATGCACACCATCAGTGTAAACTCTAGGTAGAGGGTCAGTCAGGATTTCCCTAGTCTGAGGGAAATTGCAGGGGCCCGGGTTATTAGCTCTTGCCCACCTAGTCTCCCCGTGACAGTTTGCTGCAACAAGTGTGCACGGAACAGTTTGGCTGCGACAAGTGTGCACTGAACGGTTTAGCTGCGACAAGTGTGCAATGAACAGTTTGGCTGCCACAAGTGTGCACTGAACAGTTTGGTTGCGACAAGTGTGCACTGACTGGGTTGGCTGCAAAAAGTGTGCACTGAAAAGTTCAGTGCCAAATGTGCACTGAAGACTTTGGCTGTGACAAGTATGCCCTGAACAGTTCGGCTGTGACATATGTTACCTGAAGAGTTTGGCTGTGACAAGTGTGCACTGAACAGATTTGCTGCAACAAATGGGCACTGAACAGTTTGGCTGCGACAAGTGTGCGCTGAACAGTTCGGCTGTGACATATGTTACCTGAACAGTTCGGCTGCGACAAATGTGCACTGAACAGTTTGACTGTGATAAGTGTGAAATTAACAGTTTGTCTGCGACAAGTGTGCAAAGAACAGATTGACTGTGACAAGTGTGCACTGAACGTATTGGCTACACGTGTGCACTGAATTTATTGGCTGCAACAAGTGTACACTGAACAGATTGGTTGCGACAAGTGTGCACTGAATGGATTGGCTGCGACAAGTGTGCAATGAACAGTTTGGCTGCGGCAAGTGTGCACTGAACATATTGGCTGTGCCAAGTGGGCACTGAACAGTATGACTATGATAAGTGTGCAATTAACAGTTTGTATGCGACAAGTGTGAAAAGAACGGATTGACTGTGACAAGTGTGCACTGAACATATTGGCTACAACAAGTGTGCACTGAACAGATTGGCTGCAACAAGTGTGCACTGAATGGATTGGCTGTGACAAGTGTGCAATGAATGTATTTGCTGCAACAAGTGTGCACTGAACAGATTGCCTGTGCCGATTGTGCACTGAACAGTTTGGTTGTGACATGTGTGCACTGAGCGGTTAGGCTGCGACAAGTGTGTGCTGAACGGTTTAGCTGCGACAAGTGTGCAATGAACAGTTTGGCTCTGCCAAGTGCGCACTGAACAGTTTGACTGTGATAAGTTTGCAATTAACAGTTTGTCTGCGACAAGTGTGCAAAGAACGGATTGACTGTGACAAGTGTGATTGACTGTGACAAGTGTGCACTGAACATATTGGCTACAACAAAGGTGCACTGAATTTATTGGTTGCAACAAGTGTGCACTGAACAGTTTGGTTGCAACAAGCGTGTACTGAATGGATTGGCTGCGACAAGTGTGCAATGAACGTATTTGCTGCAACAAGTGTGCACGGAGCAGTTTGGCTGCGTCAAGTGTGCACTGAACAGATTGCCTGTGCCGAGAGTGCACTGAACAGTTTGGTTGTGACAAGTGTGCACTGAACGGTTTGGCTGTGACAAGTGTGCCCTGAACGGTTTAGCTGTGACAAGTGTGCAATTAACAGTTTGGCTGTGACAACTGTGCACTGAACAGTTTGGCTGTGACAAGTGTGCACTGAACAGTTTGGCTGCGACAAGTGTGCACTGAACAGTTTGGCTGCGGCAAGTGTGCAATGAACAGTTTGGCTGCGACCAGTGTGCACTGAACAGTTTGGCTGTGACAAGTGTGCACTGAACAGTTTGGCTGTGACTAGTGTGCACTGAACAGATTGGCTACGACAAGTGTGCACTGAACAGTTTGGTTGCGACAAGTGTGCACTGAACAGTTCGGCTGTGACAAATGTGCACTGAACAGATTGGCTGTGACAAGTGTGCACTGAACAGTTTGGCTGTGACTAGTGTGCACTGAACAGTTTGGCTGTGACTAGTGTGCACTGAACAGATTGGCCGCGACAAGTGTGCACTGAACAGTTTGGTTGCGACAAGTGTGCACTGAACAGTTCGGCTGTGACAAATGTGCACTGAACAGATTGGCTGCGATAAGTGTGCACTGAACACTTGTGCCTGTTTCAAACATTCATTTCGTGTTGCCAATCTCACTTTTATTTTTCTCCAAAAGATATATAATATTGTGTAATATATAATATTATATTCCTTTGACAGAATCAAACTGGCATTAAAAATAAAACAATGACTTCATCTAAACTGATGGATATCACCAATACTGACATTCTGAATTTTAACCTTGGATCATTGATTATGTTTTTGCCCAGGACTAATCCAACTATAAGGCCGGCGTCACACTAGTGTATTGCATCCGATGCGAGAGCATCGGATGCGATATGCTAATGACCCACGGCTCCTGCTCTGCTGCGAGCAGGAGCCGAGTGTCATGCGTCAGTGCTCCGATTCTCTCGCACAGGGAGGATCGGAGCACAGCTGCGGAGGAGGCGGAGAAATGAATTGCCTGTGCCGAGAGTGCACTGAACAGTTTGGTTGTGACAAGTGTGCACTGAACGGTTTGGCTGTGACAAGTGTGCCCTGAACGGTTTAGCTGTGACAAGTGTGCAATTAACAGTTTGGCTGTGACAACTGTGCACTGAACAGTTTGGCTGTGACAAGTGTGCACTGAACAGTTTGGCTGCGACAAGTGTGCACTGAACAGTTTGGCTGCGGCAAGTGTGCAATGAACAGTTTGGCTGCGACCAGTGTGCACTGAACAGTTTGGCTGTGACAAGTGTGCACTGAACAGTTTGGCTGTGACTAGTGTGCACTGAACAGATTGGCTACGACAAGTGTGCACTGAACAGTTTGGTTGCGACAAGTGTGCACTGAACAGTTCGGCTGTGACAAATGTGCACTGAACAGATTGGCTGTGACAAGTGTGCACTGAACAGTTTGGCTGTGACTAGTGTGCACTGAACAGTTTGGCTGTGACTAGTGTGCACTGAACAGATTGGCCGCGACAAGTGTGCACTGAACAGTTTGGTTGCGACAAGTGTGCACTGAACAGTTCGGCTGTGACAAATGTGCACTGAACAGATTGGCTGCGATAAGTGTGCACTGAACACTTGTGCCTGTTTCAAACATTCATTTCGTGTTGCCAATCTCACTTTTATTTTTCTCCAAAAGATATATAATATTGTGTAATATATAATATTATATTCCTTTGACAGAATCAAACTGGCATTAAAAATAAAACAATGACTTCATCTAAACTGATGGATATCACCAATACTGACATTCTGAATTTTAACCTTGGATCATTGATTATGTTTTTGCCCAGGACTAATCCAACTATAAGGCCGGCGTCACACTAGTGTATTGCATCCGATGCGAGAGCATCGGATGCGATATGCTAATGACCCACGGCTCCTGCTCTGCTGCGAGCAGGAGCCGAGTGTCATGCGTCAGTGCTCCGATTCTCTCGCACAGGGAGGATCGGAGCACAGCTGCGGAGGAGGCGGAGAAATGAATTTCTCCATCTCCTCCATTGCTGGGGTCCGCTTATAACGCACATCACTCGGATGATATCCGAGTGGTGTGCGCTGTCTCACTCGCACCCATAGGCTTATATGGGTGCGAGTGAGCCGAGAGTTTTCCTCGGTCCGAGACAATCGCAGCATGCTACGATTGTCTCGGACCGAGGAAAATGGCCGACAAAAAGTCGGCTGGTGGGAGCTGCCCCATAGCTGAACATTGGTCCGAGTGCAATGCGATTTTTTATCGCATTGCACTCGGCCGTTTAAAACGCCAGTGTGACGCCGGCCTAAGATAACTTTCTGACCTTTGCCTGGGTGGGATTTGTAGATCAATGTTTTGTCCTTCTCAACATCTTTAATAAGGGTACCGTCACACATTGAAATTTCCATCGCTACGACGTTACGATTCGTGACGTTCTAGCGATATCGTTACGATATCGCTGTGTCTGACACGCTACTGCGATCAGACACCCTGCTGAGAATCGTACGTCGTAGCAGATCGTTTGGAACTTTCTTTCGTCGCTTGATCACCCGCTGACATCGCTGGATCGTTGTGTGTGACAGCGATCCAGCGATGTCTTCGCTTGTAACCAGGGTAAACATCGGGTAACTAAGCGCAGGGCCGCGCTTAGTAACCCGATGTTTACCCTGGTTACCAGCGTAAACGTAAAAAAACAAACAGTACATACTCACCCGTCGGTGTCCTTCAGGTCCCTTGCCGTCTGCTTCCTGCTCTGAGTGCAGCCGTACAGTGAGAGCAGAGCGCAGCTCTGCTGGTTACCCGGGGACTTCGGCATCGCTCCAGCGCCGTGATTGCAACGTGTGACCGCAGTCTACGACGCTGGAGCGATGATCATACGACGCTGCGACGTCACGAATCGAGCCGTCGCAGCGATGAAAATTTCAATGTGTGACGGTACCCAAAGGGGAAACATTTCTACTTGTGGAGAGTGTGAAGCTGGCGTAAGGAGACTTATAGGCTGTGTAATGCTCCTCTGGAATTTCAATATGAAAATAGCCTATTCGGAAGGAAGAGGTCTTGATCTTTGGTGCCACCTATTGTAAAAGTCAACATTGACCCTTTAATAGCCTGGCCAAACCAGAAATTCTATATCCATTTTGGGTGCTGCTCCTCCTCAGTGTAAAGCAGGAGACCTGATTTGGCTAGGTCAGAAGCCTCTGACTAAGAGTCAAAGGGGGAATGTTTCTCCTTGCAGAGAATGCATGTGGCTTCAGAGATCAAGTCCCTTTCCTTCTGAAGAGGCTATGTGCATGGCCTATAAGTCTCCTTAAGCTGGCTTGGCACTTTCCACAAGGAGAAATGTACTGCCTGAGACCTACATTCAGAGGCCTCTCACCTAGCCAAATCAGATCTCCTGCTTTGCACTGTGGAGGGGCAACATTCTGAAATACGAGTATGCAAATGGAGTTTCTGGTTTGGCTTCTTATACTGAGTCATTTGACAAGACTCATTAAAAGGCCTATATTGAGTTTTAGGATTGCTACATACAATGGGTGGCGCCAGAGATCACGGCCACTTCCTTCTGAAGAGACTATTTGCAAAGTTTTTTTATATTCATCTGTAGTATTAATTTATGCAAAGTTTGTTAGAAAGGTAGTAATCATTTAAAAATCTGGTGTCCCGGGATTACTTCCCTCTAGAAGGCTGCACGTGGCGAATCAAAGGTGATTGATATATGGATGAATATCATATTTTATTAACACATTTATGCCAGTAAAGTGGCATAAATACACTGCTCAAAAAATAAAGGTAACACTGAAACAACAGAATATAACTCCAAGTAAATCAAAGTTCTGTGAAATCAAACTGTCCACTTAGGAAGCAACACTGTTTGAAAATTAATTTCACATGCTGTTGTGCAAATGGAATAGACAACAGATGGAAATTATTGGCAATTATCAAGACACACTCAATAAAGGAGTGGTTCTGCAGGTGGGGACCACAGACTACATCTCAGTACCAATGCTTTCTGGCTGATGTTTTGGTCACTTTTGAATGCTGGTTGTGCTTTCACACTCGTGGTAGCATGAGATGGACTCTACAACCCACACAAGTGGCTCAGGTAGTGCAGCTCATCCAGGATGACACATCAATGCGAGCTGTGGCCAGAAGGTTTGCTGTGTCTGTCAGCGTAGTGTCCAGAGGCTGGAGGCGCTACCAGGAGACAGGCCTGTACACTAGGAGATGTGGAGCTGGCCGTAGGAGGGCAACAACCCAGCAGCAGGACCGCTACCTCTGCCTTTGTGCAAGGAGGAACAGGAGGAGCACTGCCAGAGCCCTGCAAAATGACCTCCAGCAGGCCACAAATGTGCATGTGTCTGCACAAACGGTTAGAAACCAACTCCATGAGGATGGTCTGAGTGCCCGACGTCCACAGATGGGGTTGTGCTCACAGCCCAACACCGTGCATGACGCTTGGCATTTGCCACAGAACACCAGGATTGGCAAATTCGCCACTGGCGCCCTGTGCTCTTCACAGATGAAAGCAGGTTCACACTGAGCACATGTGACAGAGGTGACAGAGTCTTGAGATGCCATGGAGAGCGATCTGCTGCCTGCAACATCCTTCAGCATGACCAGTTTGGCAGTGAGTCAGTAATGGCGTGGGGTGGCATTTTTTTGGAAGGCCACAGAGACCATCCACCGCCTCATCAGGAGCATGCCCAGGCGCTGTAGGGAGGTCATACAGGCACGTGGAGGCCACACACACTACTGAGCATCATTTCCTTTTCTTGAGGCATTTCCCCTGAAGTTGGATCAGCCTGTAACTTCATTTTCCACTTTGATTTTGAGCATCATTCCAATTCCAGACTCCTTTGGGATATTAGTTGTGATTTACGTTGATAATTGTTAGGTTTTATTGTTCTCAACACATTCCACTATGTAATGAATAAAGATTTACAACTGGAATATTTCATTCAGTGATATCTAGGATGAGGGATTTTAGTGTTCCCTTTATTTTGTTGAGAAGTGTACATTGCTAAATCTATTCCAGTATTCCTCTCAGTAGTCACAAAGAGGATTTCACTTGGGAGTGTAAGGGAATATCCACAAAGGACTATGGATTTTCCGCAGCAAAACCCTAAATAAATGCATTGGAAAGGGTAAATTTCATATAGAATATCCAAAGTCAAATTACTGCTTAATTTAGACTGGAAATTTCCTCTACAGGGTTTGACTATGATGTAGTAAACTGCCTTCCACATTGCTGCCACTAAAATACTCAGTAGAAAGGACGTGTGTGAACAGGTTCTGATCTACTCATCACTTCATCTAAAAGATCAAATTTTGTTTTCTTCAGAAATCATCATGATGTCTGTAATTACTGTCCAGTATATAACTTAGCTACTTCTTGACCGCGTATGCCGAGTAGGGTCTTTTCCTACGTATGCAACCTAACCACCAGAAACTGCCCACCGACCCAACCCCTTTCCTTAAATAAAACATAACCAATTATTCATTTGGATATTTTGGCCACAGCGGCCAACCTTTATTAACAAAATTAACATAAACATAAATACAACAGTATAAATTCGAGGGGAGGGTTCTTGGAGCTAAAAAGATCTGGCAAAACCCCACAAAAGAAGATCGACCACCATATTACCCTCAGCCGTGAAAACCAGCTCGAGGGCACCGTACATCCCGTTCCGGGAAGAGAAAAAACCACCAACAGCTCCCAGGGTAAAAACCCCGTCCAGAGCCCATACCAAAAATGCCAGATCCAACCCCACCACATTTTAAATTGCCAGCAATTATGCTCCAATTCCTTCCCCCAACCAATCAGCGTCAACTCCAAGAACCCCCACCCCCCCACCACACACGAACAGCCCTGACCACCTCAGGCTCGTGAGTGCCCCAACGCCAACAACGCCCGTTCAACTCCTTCTTGCAATGCCAAAGTCCACAAATCAATCCCAATCGCGTTTAAATGAATTCCGTCCTCTAACCAGTAGTTACCAAGCCCCGACTCCAATTCAAAATGTCTAACGCTAATCCCCCCGTTTCTGGAAACAAAACCTGCTATTGCCCTATTCAACTTGACCCTAGCCCTATTAATACCCTTCAAAGATCTAGCCCCCCTCCACCGTTTCCTAGGCACAATGTCTGACCACACAATCAACACCCCAGGAAATGATACCTGCAACCTCAACAAATCAAACCGTATGTCCCTAATCAACTCCCTGACAGGCCGCGCGCCCAAGTCGTTCCCCCCCAAATGCACAATTAAAATGTCAGGTTGTCTGTCTAAACGAACCGCCTTGGAAAATTCAGGAAGGGCCCTGCTCCACACCATCCCCCTATACCCCAACCACCGAATGACAACCTGACGCCTACTAAACCCCAGTTGCCTACCGTCCGGCCTGACCTCGGCCCGCAGCGCCCCCCAATGAACGAACGAATGTCCGAAGATCCAGGCTAAGTAAGGGGACACACCTGCAACAAGATGCATGAAGAAAAAACACTGAGGTCAAATACAAAATCATAACCACACCACTAAATTAATGACGGACGTAACTTAAGTAACGATTGGAAGTCCACCTGCCAATCCTACAAATGTCCTCCGCGCCCAAACCCAAACTATCAGCTTCTGATGCCGCCCCGATACGAAAAGAATGCGACCCAAACAAATCTGGAGAAAGGCCCAACTCCCGCAAGCCCGTTCTTAACACTGCAATGAACTGAAAGCGTGACAAAAAGGACCCCTCTGCGTGACACAACAAAGGGCCGGATCTGCCTGACCATAACTGCCAGTACGCTTCCAGACAACCTCGAGGGCACATCATAGACCCGTTAACCCTCCCCAGCACAACACGTTTTCCTCTCCCAATTTGGTCAGTCTTCGAACGCCGAATCCAAAAAACGATACCCCCCGTCCATACTTCCACGTCCTCCGCCAACAAACCCCCTGCTCTAACTGTGGACGTTGACACCAGCTCCCCAACGCGCATAGCCCCAAAAAATGCTAATGAAAAAGCGAGACGAAACAACGCCAACTCAAAACTCGAACCACAAATAATCTCCAAGACTCCACCCAACCGTTCTAAAAGGCTAAACGAAATGGGGCGGCGACGGTCAATCGTCTGATTACCCCTCCTAAAACCCCTAAGTGCCTGCCTGACCAAAAAATGTTTCGTCGCGTCCACCAACCCCTGCAACTTAAAAGCAAAAGCCAATCCAGCAACAAATGTATTTACCTTTGAAATCGACCAACCTTCTTCGGCCGCCTTCCCGATCAAAAATAACACTGCCAACATCCTATCTTCGTCAGACACCAACTGGCCCCACACCGACACCCAACTTTGCCATACTCGCCAAGATGCTTCGTATGATGCCCATGTTTGTCTCGTAACAGACTCCTGAATCAACCGGCCCGCTCGTCCATAATCACGCTCCAAAGATGCAAAGGGCATTCCTCTCCCGAGATCTCCGCGTCCGGCACCAATTCCCGAAAACGGTCCCACTGGAAACGAGACAATGCATCTGCTATTGAGTTCTGCACACCCGGCACATGCACCGCCGAAATAGAAGCATTCAGCTCCAAGCACCGAAAAACCAACTCCCTCACCAACTTAATCACCGGGGGAGATGAGGCCGACAAACTGTTCATCACTGACACGACGCTCATGTTGTCGCAATGAAAACGAATCCTCCTGTTAGCAAACATTTCCCCCCAAATGGAAACCGCAACCACGATAGGGAACAATTCCAACAAGACCAGGTTTTTTGTAAGGCCCAACTCCCTCCATTGGCCCGGCCACCGTCCGGCACACCAACGACCACCGCAATAGGCCCCGTAACCAGCCGAACCAGCTGCATCCGTATATATCTCGCAATCAAAGTTTGTTAAGACCTCCTGCTGAATCAACGACCGCCCGTTGTAGTTGCACAGGAAACGTTGCCACACTAGCAAGTCGTCTTTGTGTCCCTTGCTCAGGCGAATAAAATGGTGCGGCTCTTTCACACCTGCCGTCGCGACCGACAACCTGCGACAAAATATCCTGCCCATGGGTATGATCCGACATGCAAAATTCAATCTACCCAAAAGAGACTGCAACTCTTTCAAAGTCAGCTTCCTCCTCTTTCTAGCTCTATCAACCTCCTGCTGCAGCAGGGCCAGCTTATCCTCCGGCAACCGACACTCCATTCTCTCGGAGTCAATTAAAATTCCCAAAAAACTCAACACCGTAGCAGGACCTTCCGTCTTATCCGTCGCTAATGGAACTCCAAAAAGCTCTGCAACCCAAAACATAGCCGTTAACGTATTACGGCATACCGCGGAATCAGGCGGCCCGATAAACAAAAAATCATCCAAATAATGGATAACCGACTGAACTCCCGCCACGTCCCTAACCACCCACTCCAGAAAAGTACTAAACGTCTCAAACAAGGAACAAGAAATGGCGCAGCCCATTGGCAAACATCTGTCCAAATAGTAACCACCATTCCAAAAACAACCTAACAACGGAACGCTGTCCGGGTGCACCGGAAGCAAACGGAAGGCCGATTCAATATCCGTCTTTGCCAACAGCGCCCCAGGGCCATGCCTTCTCACCCACTGCACCGCTGCATCGAATGATGTATACTCAACAGAGCACAGCTCTTGGGAGATGCCATCATTTACCGACCGACCCTTTGGATACGACAAATGTTGAATCAACCGAAATTTATTCGGCTCTTTCTTAGGCACCACCCCCAACGGGGAAACCACCATACCCTCAATCGGCGGGTTTAAAAACGGCCCCGACATCCTTCCCAACTCCACTTCTTTCTTCAGTTTAACATCAACAACCTCGGCATGCAACATTGCCGACCGCAAATTCTTAATCGAAAAAGGAACCTCGTGACTCGGGGGAGGAATCCTAAAACCATCCGCAAAACCATTAAAAATAATACCCACCTTCAACTGATCAGGGTACCTATTTAGAAAGGGGGCCATCTCGTGAAGCCTCACCGGGCTCTCCCCCTTGACCGGCACCCAAAGCTGGCTTTCCTTTTCCCTTCCTGAAACACTTGGAAGCCCCGTGTGAACTTCCATTACAGTGGGAACACACATGCTTAAATTTACAGGTGTTACCGTATTTACACTGCCCGTCGTTAAACTGCCAGCAGGTTCCAGACTTCTCCTTTGCTCCCTGCGCACCCTGGCTACTGCTTCCGTGTCCCGACTGCTGGCTGCCACCACCCCCGGACCCATGAAAGGACTGCCCGTGTCTGGCTGGGGCCATAACCTTCAGCCAAAGGCCTATATCCTTCTGGTCCCACCTAATTTCCGGCCTTACCGCCTTACGCTGCCTGAACTGCTCATCATACCGCAGCCACGTCTGACCGCCATATGTACGATGCGCCTCCCCAATCGAGTCTAAATAGCAAAACAAACCCGAGCAATTCTCAGGCGCCTTCTCCCCGACTACGCTCGCCAATATTGCAAATGCCTGCAACCAGTTCAAAAACGTCTGCGGAATTAGCCGCCACCTCCGCTTTTCTTCCTCCTCCTTTTTGCTATCGTCTTTTTTTCCTTTATCCAAGTTAAACTTTTCCAACGGAAGCAGGGAAAAAATTTCCACATACTCGTCTCTCCAAATCTTCTCCTTCACCTCCTTTTTTAAATGCGCTCCCAACGGCCCTTCAAAACACACATAAACTTCCCCTTTTGCTCTGTCATCTAATTTGACCGTATCGCCTTTATCCTTCTCCGTCTGAACCGAAACCGATACACCTGACGATGCAACCTCCACTACCTGACCAGGGCTTAACAAACCACAACTTGCCTGGGGTTCCACCCCTCGACCAGACAACCACGCCTCAACCGGCGATGCGGCAACCCCAGCTGCCGACCCTCCCTCTAATCTTCGCAAAATTTGCGACATACCCTGCAATAAGTCCTGCATACCTGGCACCTCCGCCACAATCGGCCCACTCCTCTGCCGTTCCTCACACACCGCCACCCGACCCCTCCTAATTTCCTGCAACCCGGCCCCTGCGGGCGACAAACCAGACATAGAGGCATACTCACAAGGCTGCACGGGTGCTGTGTCCCCGCCAGCCGGACCTCCGGATCCCTGGTGCTCCGACCTCACGCGACGATCACCGCTGGACTCCAACCTCTCGTCGCCGCGTTGATGCCCCAGGCCCGCGCCCCTGGCCTCCTCGTCACCAGGGGGGACCCGAGCGTGCTGGAACTGCTGCGTCGCTAGCCCTCTCTGCCCCAGGCCCGCGCCCCTGGCCTCCTCGTCACCAGGGGGGACCCAAGCGTGCTGGAACTCCTGCGTCGCTAGCCCTCTCTGCCCCAGGCCCGCGCCCCTGGCCTCCTCGTCACCAGGGGGGACCCGAGCGTGCTGTAGCTGCTGCACCGACCCGCTCCTCCGTCCATGGTCCGTGTCCCCCGCCACCCCACCGTCCGATGGGTAACGGGTAAACGCTGCTCTGCGTTCTGGAGACCTCCTGGGCGACCTTGACCGATCCCCGTGTGCTGACCCAGGCGAGCCCGCCCGGTCGTGTAGCATTCTTCGCTCCCGATCCGGCAGCTCGACACTGCTGCCTGCGTCTCTCCCTCTGCTGCGCCGTTCCGTACAAGCGGGACGTAGAATATCTCCCGACCGCTGACCGTCCGCCGCCTGTGCACTCCTCGTGGTCATCCTAGCAGGCACCCTGGGAGGTAATGGGCTGTGGGTGCTTGCCGCAGGTAACGGGTCCGGATTCCTGGCTGCTGCTGCCGCTGCTCCTCCGGGCCGTGCTGCTCCTCCTGGCCGTGCTGCTCCTCCTGGCCGTGCTGCTCCTCCTGGCCGTGCTGCTCCTCCTGGCCGTGCTGCTCCTCCTGGCAGTGCTGCTCCTCCTGTCTGTGCAGCTCTTCCTGCTTGTGCTGCTCTTCCTGCTTGTGCTGCTCTTCCTGGCAGCGCTGCTCTGCCTCTTCCTGCCGCTGAGCGCCGCCTGAGCGCTGTGGGTCTGCTGGGAGCAGGGGGAGCGGCGGCCGCTCTCCCTCTGGACACCTGTTGTGAAATTGGATTTTGGGCTCCCTGTTGTGAATTTGGATTCTGGGCTCCCCCGGTGGCTACTGGTGGAATTGAACTTGTGACATCATCTTCCCTGTTCACCTGTTCTGATTAGATCTGGGTGTCGCTATATAACCTGGCTTCTCTGTTAGATGCTTGCCGGTCAACAATGTTATCAGAAGCCTCTCTGTGCTTGTTCCTGCTCCCAGACATCTACTAGATAAGTTGGACATTCGTCCATGTTTTGTTTTTGTATTTTGGTTCCAGTTCACAGCTGCAGTTTCGTTACTGTGTCTGGAAAGCTCTTGTTGATCAGGAATTGCCACTCTGGTATTATGAGTTAATGCCAGAGTCCTAAAGTAATTTCTGGATGTGTTTTGTTAGGGTTTTCTACTGACCATGAAAGTATGCTTTCTGTCTTCTGCTATCTAGAAAGCGGACCTCAAATTTGCTAAAACTATTTTCCTGCTGCGTTTGTTATTTCTTCTAAAATCACCGCCAATATATGTGGGGGGCCTCTGTCTCCTTTTTTTGGGCATTTCTCTAGAGGTGAGTCAGGTCTTATATTTCCCTCTGCTAGCATTATTTAGTTCTCCGGCCGGCGCTGGGCATATAGGGATAAAAAGTAGGACATGCTACCTGGCTACTTCTAGATGATGCGGTAGGTTTAGTTCATGGTCAGTATAGTTACATCTTCCAAGAGCTTGTTCCTATAGAGGCTTATGCTAGTTCTCTGGCCATGGAGATCATGATAGTTTGACCGGCCCACTAAAGGGTTAAAATCCTTGGCTGAGAAAGGAGTGAAATAAGAAGTCTGCTGAGAGTTTTTTTTTTTTTTTTCTCTGTGCTCTTAATTGGATCACTTGCCAGTCTGTCTATGCTGCAGTCTTTCTTTTTTTTCTCTCTCCTTATAATCTTTGAATGGCTTTGTGTTCACCTGTTAATAATGGATCTTCAGAGTGTAACTGCAGGTTTGAATAATCTCACCACGAAAGTACAAAATTTGCAAGATTTTATTATTCATGCTCCGGTATCTGAGCCGAGAATTCCTTTGCCGGAATTCTTCTCAGGGAATAGATCTAGCTTTCAGAATTTTAGAAATAATTGTAAGCTATTTTTGTCCCTGAAATCTCGTTCTGCTAGAGACCCTGCACAGCAGGTTGGGATTGTGATTTCCTTGCTCCGCGGCGACCCTCAAGACTGGGCTTTTGCATTGGCACCAGGGGATCCTGCGTTGCGCAATGTGGATGCGTTTTTTTTGGCCTTGGGCTTGCTGTATGAGGAACCTCATTTGGAACTTCAGGCAGAAAAAACTTTGATGTCCCTATTGCAGGGGCAAGATGAAGCTGAAATTTACTGCCAAAGATTCCGTAAATGGTCTGTGCTTACTCAGTGGAATGAGTGTGCCTTGGCGGCTACTTTCAGAGAGGGTCTCTCTGATGCCATTAAGGATGTTATGGTGGGGTTCCCTGTGCCTGCGGGTCTGAATGAGTCCATGACAATGGCCATTCAGATCGATAGGCGTCTGCGGGAGCGCAAACCAGTGCACCATCTGGCGGTGTCCACTGAGAAGACGCCAGAAAGCATGCAGTGTGATAGAATTCTGTCCAGAAGCGAGCGGCAGAATTTTAGACGGAAAAATGGGTTGTGTTTCTATTGTGGGGATTCTACTCATGTTATATCAGCATGCTCTAAGCGTACTAAAAAGCTTGATAAATCCGTTTCCATTGGCACTTTACAGTCTAAATTTATTTTGTCTGTGACCCTGATTTGCTCTTTGTCATCTATTACTACTGACGCCTATATCGACTCTGGCGCCGCTTTGAGTCTTATGGATTGGTCCTTTGCCAATCGTTGTGGGTATGATTTAGAGCCTTTGGAAACTCTTATTCCTCTGAAGGGGATTGACTCCACCCCATTGGCTAATAATAAACCACAATACTGGACACAAGTGACTATGTGTATTAATCCGGATCACCAGGAGACTATTCGTTTTCTGGTGCTGTATAATCTACATGATGATTTGGTGCTGGGATTGCCATGGCTGCAGTCTCACAACCCAGTCCTTGACTGGAGAGCTATGTCTGTGTTGAGCTGGGGATGTAAGGGGACTCATGGGGACGTACCTTTGGTGTCCATTTCATCATCTATTCCCTCTGAAATCCCTGAGTTCCTGTCTGATTATCGTGACGTCTTTGAAGAACCCAAGCTGGGTTCACTACCTCCGCACCGTGAGTGCGATTGTGCTATAGATTTAATTCCGGGTAGTAAATACCCAAAGGGTCGTTTATTTAATCTGTCTGTGCCTGAACATACTGCTATGCGAGAATATATAAAGGAGTCCTTGGAAAAGGGACATATTCGTCCATCGTCATCTCCCTTAGGAGCCGGTTTTTTCTTTGTGTCAAAAAAGGACTGCTCTTTGAGACCATGTATTGATTATCGGCTTTTGAATAAAATCACGGTTAAATATCAATACCCATTGCCGTTGCTGACTGATTTGTTTGCTCGCATAAAGGGGGCCAAGTGGTTCTCTAAGATTGATCTCCGTGGGGCGTATAATTTGGTGCGGATCAGGCAGGGGGATGAGTGGAAAACCGCATTTAATACGCCCGAGGGCCACTTTGAGTATTTGGTGATGCCTTTTGGTCTTTCTAATGCCCCTTCAGTCTTCCAGTCCTTTATGCATGATATTTTCCGCGATTTTTTGGATAAATTTATGATAGTGTATCTGGATGATATTCTGATTTTTTCGGATGACTGGGACTCTCATGTCCGGCAAGTTAAGAGGGTTTTTCAGGTTTTGCGGTCTAATTCTCTGTGTGTCAAGGGTTCTAAGTGCGTTTTTGGGGTTCAGAGAATTTCCTTTTTGGGATATATTTTTTCTCCCTCTTCCATTGAGATGGATCCTGTCAAGGTTCAAGCTATTTGTGATTGGACGCAGCCCTCTTCTCTTAAAAGTCTTCAGAAATTTTTGGGCTTTGCCAACTTTTATCGTCGATTTATTTCTGGTTTTTCGGATGTCGTTAAGCCATTGACCGATTTGACTAGACAGGGTGCTGATGTTGCTAATTGGTCCCCTGATGCTGTGGAGGCCTTTCAGGAGCTTAAGCGCTGTTTTTCTTCTGCCCCTGTGTTGCGTCAGCCTGATGTGACTCTTCCTTTTCAGGTTGAGGTCGACGCTTCTGAGATCGGAGCTGGGGCAGTGTTGTCGCAGAAAAGTTCTGACTGCGCCGTGATGAGGCCTTGTGCCTTCTTTTCCCGTAAATTTTCGCCCGCTGAGCGGAATTATGATGTTGGGAATCGGGAGCTTTTGGCCATGAAGTGGGCGTTTGAGGAGTGGCGCCATTGGCTCGAGGGGGCCAGACATCAGGTGGTGGTATTGACTGACCACAAAAATTTGATTTATCTTGAGACCGCCAGGCGCCTGAATCCTAGACAGGCGCGCTGGTCATTATTTTTTTCTCGGTTTAATTTTGTGGTATCGTACCTACCAGGTTCTAAGAATGTTAAGGCGGATGCCCTTTCTAGGAGTTTTGAGCCTGATTCACCTGGCAACTCTGACCCCACAGGTATTCTTAAGGAGGGAGTTATCTTGTCAGCCGTTTCTCCAGACCTGCGGCGGGCCTTGCAGGAGTTTCAGGCGGATAGACCGGATCGTTGTCCGCCTGATAGGCTGTTTGTTCCTGATGATTGGACCAGTAAAGTCATCTCTGAGGTGCATTCTTCTGCGTTGGCAGGTCATCCTGGAATTTTTGGTACCAGGGATTTGGTGGCAAGATCCTTCTGGTGGCCTTCCCTGTCACGAGATGTGCGAGGCTTTGTGCAGTCTTGTGACGTTTGTGCTCGGGCCAAGCCTTGTTGTTCTCGGGCTAGTGGATTATTGTTGCCCTTGCCTATTCCTAAGAGGCCTTGGACACACATCTCGATGGATTTTATTTCAGATCTGCCTGTTTCTCAGAAGATGTCTGTCATCTGGGTGGTGTGTGACCGTTTTTCTAAGATGGTTCATTTGGTTCCCCTGCCCAAATTGCCTTCTTCTTCCGAGTTGGTGCCCCTGTTTTTTCAAAATGTTGTTCGTTTGCATGGTATTCCTGAGAATATCGTTTCTGACAGAGGAACCCAATTTGTGTCTAGATTTTGGCGGGCATTTTGTGCTAGGATGGGCATAGATTTGTCTTTTTCGTCTGCTTTTCACCCTCAGACTAATGGCCAGACCGAGCGGACTAATCAGACCCTGGAGACATATCTGAGGTGTTTTGTGTCTGCTGACCAGGATGATTGGGTTGCTTTTTTGCCATTGGCGGAGTTCGCCCTCAATAATCGGGCCAGCTCTGCCACCTTGGTTTCCCCGTTTTTCTGTAATTCGGGGTTCCATCCTCGATTTTCCTCCGGTCAGATGGAATCCTCGGATTGTCCTGGAGTGGATGCGGTGGTGGAGAGATTGCATCATATCTGGGGGCAGGTGATGGACAATTTAAAGTTGTCCCAGGAGAAGACTCAGCTTTTTGCCAACCGTCACCGTCGTGTTGGTCCTCGGCTTTGTGTTGGAGATTTGGTGTGGTTGTCTTCTCGTTTTGTCCCTATGAGGGTCTCATCTCCTAAGTTTAAGCCTCGGTTCATCGGTCCGTATAAAATATTGGAGATTCTTAACCCTGTTTCCTTCCGTTTGGACCTCCCTGCATCCTTTTCTATTCATAACGTTTTTCATCGGTCGTTATTGCGCAGGTATGAGGCACCGGTTGTGCCTTCCGTTGAGCCTCCTGCTCCGGTGTTGGTTGAGGGTGAGTTGGAGTATGTTGTGGAAAAAATCCTAGACTCCCGTGTTTCCAGACGGAGACTCCAGTATCTGGTCAAGTGGAAGGGATATGGCCAGGAGGATAATTCTTGGGTCACTGCATCTGATGTTCATGCCTCTGATCTGGTTCGTGCCTTTCATAGGGCCCATCCTGATCGCCCTGGTGGTTCTGGTGAGGGTTCGGTGCCCCCTCCTTGAGGGGGGGGTACTGTTGTGAATTTGGATTCTGGGCTCCCCCGGTGGCTACTGGTGGAATTGAACTTGTGACATCATCTTCCCTGTTCACCTGTTCTGATTAGATCTGGGTGTCGCTATATAACCTGGCTTCTCTGTTAGATGCTTGCCGGTCAACAATGTTATCAGAAGCCTCTCTGTGCTTGTTCCTGCTCCCAGACATCTACTAGATAAGTTGGACATTCGTCCATGTTTTGTTTTTGTATTTTGGTTCCAGTTCACAGCTGCAGTTTCGTTACTGTGTCTGGAAAGCTCTTGTTGATCAGGAATTGCCACTCTGGTATTATGAGTTAATGCCAGAGTCCTAAAGTAATTTCTGGATGTGTTTTGTTAGGGTTTTCTACTGACCATGAAAGTATGCTTTCTGTCTTCTGCTATCTAGAAAGCGGACCTCAAATTTGCTAAAACTATTTTCCTGCTGCGTTTGTTATTTCTTCTAAAATCACCGCCAATATATGTGGGGGGCCTCTGTCTCCTTTTTTTGGGCATTTCTCTAGAGGTGAGTCAGGTCTTATATTTCCCTCTGCTAGCATTATTTAGTTCTCCGGCCGGCGCTGGGCATATAGGGATAAAAAGTAGGACATGCTACCTGGCTACTTCTAGATGATGCGGTAGGTTTAGTTCATGGTCAGTATAGTTACATCTTCCAAGAGCTTGTTCCTATAGAGGCTTATGCTAGTTCTCTGGCCATGGAGATCATGACAGCTCCCCCGGTGGCCACTGGTGGAATTGAACTGGTGTGCATCATCCTCTCTGTTCACCTGTTTCCATCAGGATGTGGGAGTCGCTATTTAGCCTTGCTCCTCTGTCACTTCCATGCCGGTCAACATTGTAATCAGAAGCCTTTCTGTGCATGTTCCTGCTGCTAGACAACTCTCAGCTAAGTTGGACTTTAGTCCTTGTTTGTTTTTGCATTTTGTTCCAGTTCACAGCTGTAGTTTCGTTTCTGTGTCTGGAAAGCTCTTGTGATCTGAAATTGCCACTCTGATGTTATGAGTTAATACTAGAGTCTTAAAGTAATTTCAGGATGGTATTTTGATAGGGTTTTCAGCTGACCATGAAAGTGCCCTTTCTGTCTTCCTGCTATCTAGTAAGCGGACCTCAATTTTGCTAAACCTATTTTCATACTACGTTTGTCATTTCATCTAAAATCACCGCCAATATTTGTGGGGGCCTCTGTCTGCCTTTCGGGGAAATTTCTCTAGAGGTGAGCCAGGACTATATTTTCCTCTGCCAGGATTAGTTAGTCCTCCGGCCGGCGCTGGGCGTCTAGGGATAAAACGCAGGCTACGCTACCCGGCTACTGTTAGTTGTGCGGCAGGTTTAGTTCATGGTCAGTTTAGTTTCCATCCTTCCAAGAGCTAGTTCTTATGTTTGCTGGGCTATGTTCTCTTGCCATTGAGAACCATAACAGTTTGACCGGCCACAAAGGGTTAAATTAATTGACAGAGAAAGGAGAGAAAAGAGAAGTCTGCTGAAGATTTTTTTTTTTTTCTCTCCTTCAGTTCTGAGTGTGCTTGTAATTGAATCTCTTGCAAGTCTGCCTATATTGCAGCCTTTCTCTCTCTCTCTCCTTCTAATCCTGGAATGGCTCTGTGTTCACCTGTTTAAAATGGATATTCAGAGTTTAGCTGCAGGTTTGAATAATCTCACCACGAAAGTTCAAAATTTACAAGATTTTGTTGTTCATGTTCCTATATCTGAACCTAGAATTCCTTTGCCTGAATTTTTCTCGGGGAATAGATCTTGCTTTCAAAATTTCAAAAATAATTGCAAGTTGTTTTTGTCCCTGAAATCTCGCTCTGCTGGAGATCCTGCTCAGCAGGTCAGGATTGTGATTTCCTTGCTCCGGGGCGACCCTCAGGATTGGGCTTTTGCATTGGCTCCAGGGGATCCTGCGTTGCTCAATGTGGATGCGTTTTTTCTGGCCTTGGGGTTGCTTTATGAGGAACCTCAGTTAGAACTTCAGGCGGAAACGGCCTTGATGTCCCTATCTCAGGGGCAAGACGAAGCTGAAATATACTGCCAGAAGTTCCGTAAATGGGCTGTGCTTACTCAGTGGAATGAGTGCGCCCTGGCGGCGAATTTCAGAGAGGGTCTCTCTGATGCCATTAAGGATGTTATGGTGGGGTTCCCTGTGCCTGCGGGTCTGAATGAGTCCATGACAATGGCTATCCAGATCGATAGGCATCTGCGGGAGCGCAAACCTGTGCACCATTTGGCGGTGTCTACTGAGAAGACGCCAGAGAATATGCAATGTGATAGAATTCTGTCCAGAAGTGAACGGCAGAATTTTAGACGAAAAAATGGGTTGTGCTTCTATTGCGGTGATTCAACTCATGTTATATCAGCATGCTCTAAGCGTACTAAGAAGCTTGATAAGTCTGTTTCAATTGGCACTTTACAGTCTAAGTTTATTCTATCTGTGACCCTGATTTGTTCTTTATCATCTATTACCGCGGATGCCTATGTTGACTCTGGCGCCGCTTTGAGTCTTATGGATTGGTCCTTTGCCAAACGCTGTGGGTATGATTTGGAGCCTCTTGAAACTCCTATACCCCTGAAGGGGATTGACTCCACCCCATTGGCTAGCAATAAACCACAATACTGGACACAAGTAACTATGCGGATTAATCCGGATCACCAGGAGATTATTCGCTTTCTTGTGCTGTATAACCTACATGATGTGTTGGTGCTTGGATTGCCATGGCTGCAATCTCATAACCCAGTCCTTGACTGGAAAGCTATGTCTGTGTTAAGCTGGGGATGTAAGGGGACGCATGGGGACGTACCTGTGGTTTCCATTTCATCATCTATTCCCTCTGAGATTCCTGAATTCTTGACTGAATATCGTGACGTTTTTGAAGAACCTAAGCTTGGTTCATTACCTCCGCACCGGGAGTGCGATTGTGCCATAGATTTGATTCCGGGTAGTAAATACCCTAAGGGTCGTTTATTTAATCTGTCTGTGCCTGAACATGCTGCTATGCGAGAATATATAAAGGAGTCCTTGGAAAAGGGACATATTCGTCCTTCGTCATCTCCCTTAGGAGCCGGTTTTTTCTTTGTGGCTAAGAAAGATGGCTCTTTGAGGCCGTGCATTGATTATCGGCTTTTGAATAAAATCACGGTTAAATATCAATATCCGTTGCCACTGCTGACTGATTTGTTTGCTCGCATAAAGGGGGCCAAGTGGTTCTCTAAGATAGATCTCCGTGGGGCGTATAATTTGGTGCGAATTAAGCAGGGGGATGAGTGGAAAACCGCATTTAATACGCCCGAGGGCCACTTTGAGTATTTGGTGATGCCTTTTGGTCTTTCAAATGCCCCTTCAGTCTTTCAGTCCTTTATGCATGACATTTTCCGTGATTATTTGGATAAATTTATGATTGTGTATCTGGATGATATTTTGATTTTTTCGGATGACTGGGACTCTCATGTCCAGCAGGTCAGGAGGGTTTTTCAGGTTTTGCGGTCTAATTCCTTGTGTGTGAAGGGTTCTAAGTGCGTTTTTGGGGTTCAAAAGATTTCCTTTTTGGGATATATTTTTTCCCCCTCTTCTATCGAGATGGATCCTGTCAAGGTTCAGGCTATTTGTGATTGGACGCAACCCTCTTCTCTTAAGAGTCTTCAGAAATTTTTGGGCTTTGCTAACTTTTATCGTCGATTTATTGCTGGTTTTTCTGATGTTGTTAAACCATTGACTGATTTGACTAAGAAGGGTGCTGATGTTGCTGATTGGTCCCCTGCTGCTGTGGAGGCCTTTCGGGAGCTTAAGCGCCGCTTTTCTTCCGCCCCTGTGTTGCGTCAGCCTGATGTTGCTCTTCCTTTTCAGGTTGAGGTCGACGCTTCTGAAATCGGAGCTGGGGCGGTTTTGTCGCAGAGAAGTTCCGATTGCTCCGTGATGAGACCTTGTGCTTTTTTCTCGCGTAAATTTTCGCCCGCCGAGCGGAATTATGATGTTGGGAATCGGGAGCTTTTGGCCATGAAGTGGGCTTTTGAGGAGTGGCGTCATTGGCTTGAGGGGGCTAGACATCAGGTGGTGGTATTGACTGACCACAAAAATCTAATTTATCTTGAGTCCGCCAGACGCCTGAATCCTAGACAGGCGCGCTGGTCGTTGTTTTTCTCTCGGTTTAATTTTGTGGTGTCCTACCTGCCGGGTTCTAAGAATGTTAAGGCGGATGCCCTTTCTAGGAGTTTTGAGCCTGACTCCCCTGGTAATTCTGAACCTACAGGTATCCTTAAGGATGGAGTGATATTGTCTGCCGTTTCTCCAGACCTGCGGCGGGCCTTGCAGGAGTTTCAGGCGGATAGACCTGATCGTTGCCCACCTGGTAGACTGTTTGTTCCTGATGATTGGACCAGTAAAGTCATTTCTGAGGTTCATTCTTCTGCGTTGGCAGGTCATCCTGGAATCTTTGGTACCAGGGACTTGGTGGCAAGGTCCTTCTGGTGGCCTTCCCTGTCTCGAGATGTGCGAGGCTTCGTGCAGTCTTGTGACGTTTGTGCTCGGGCCAAGCCTTGTTGTTCTCGGGCTAGTGGATTGTTGTTGCCCTTGCCTATCCCGAAGAGGCCCTGGACGCACATCTCGATGGATTTTATTTCGGATCTTCCTGTTTCTCAGAAGATGTCTGTCATCTGTGTGGTGTGTGATCGTTTCTCTAAGATGGTCCATTTGGTTCCCCTGCCTAAGTTGCCTTCTTCTTCCGAGTTGGTTCCTCTGTTTTTTCAAAATGTGGTCCGTTTGCATGGTATTCCGGAGAATATTGTTTCTGACAGAGGTACCCAATTCATGTCTAGATTTTGGCGAGCATTCTGTGCTAGGATGGGCATAGATTTGTCTTTCTCGTCTGCTTTCCATCCTCAGACTAATGGCCAGACCGAGCGGACGAATCAGACCTTGGAGACATATTTGAGGTGTTTTGTGTCTGCAGATCAGGATGATTGGGTTGCTTTTTTGCCTTTAGCGGAGTTTGCCCTCAATAATCGGGCCAGCTCTGCCACCTTGGTGTCTCCCTTTTTCTGTAATTCGGGGTTTCATCCTCGATTTTCTTCTGGTCAGGTGGAATCTTCGGATTGTCCTGGAGTGGATGCTGTGGTGGAGAGGTTGCATCAGATTTGGGGGCAGGTAGTGGACAATTTGAAGTTGTCCCAGGAGAAGACTCAGCTTTTTGCCAACCGCCGGCGTCGGGTTGGTCCTCGGCTTTGTGTTGGGGACTTGGTGTGGTTGTCTTCTCGTTTTGTCCCTATGAGGGTTTCTTCTCCCAAGTTTAAGCCTCGGTTCATCGGCCCGTACAAGATATTGGAGATTCTTAACCCTGTGTCCTTCCGTTTGGACCTCCCTGCATCTTTTTCTATTCATAATGTTTTTCATCGGTCATTATTGCGCAGGTATGAGGTACCGGTTGTGCCTTCCATTGAGCCTCCTGCTCCGGTGTTGGTTGAGGGCGAGTTGGAGTACGTTGTGGAAAAAATCTTGGACTCCCGTGTTTCCAGACGGAAACTCCAGTATCTGGTCAAATGGAAGGGATACGGTCAGGAGGATAATTCTTGGGTGACTGCCTCTGATGTTCATGCCTCCGATTTGGTCCGTGCCTTTCATAGGGCTCATCCTGATCGCCCTGGTGGTTCTGGTGAGGGTTCGGTGCCCCCTCCTTGAGGGGGGGGTACTGTTGTGAAATTGGATTTTGGGCTCCCCCGGTGGCCACTGGTGGAATTGAACTGGTGTGCATCATCCTCTCTGTTCACCTGTTTCCATCAGGATGTGGGAGTCGCTATTTAGCCTTGCTCCTCTGTCACTTCCATGCCGGTCAACATTGTAATCAGAAGCCTTTCTGTGCATGTTCCTGCTGCTAGACAACTCTCAGCTAAGTTGGACTTTAGTCCTTGTTTGTTTTTGCATTTTGTTCCAGTTCACAGCTGAAGTTTCGTTTCTGTGTCTGGAAAGCTCTTGTGATCTGAAATTGCCACTCTGATGTTATGAGTTAATACTAGAGTCTTAAAGTAATTTCAGGATGGTATTTTGATAGGGTTTTCAGCTGACCATGAAAGTGCCCTTTCTGTCTTCCTGCTATCTAGTAAGCGGACCTCAATTTTGCTAAACCTATTTTCATACTACGTTTGTCATTTCATCTAAAATCACCGCCAATATTTGTGGGGGCCTCTGTCTGCCTTTCGGGGAAATTTCTCTGGAGGTGAGCCAGGACTATATTTTCCTCTGCCAGGATTAGTTAGTCCTCCGGCCGGCGCTGGGCGTCTAGGGATAAAACGCAGGCTACGCTACCCGGCTACTGTTAGTTGTGCGGCAGGTTTAGTTCATGGTCAGTTTAGTTTCCATCCTTCCAAGAGCTAGTTCTTATGTTTGCTGGGCTATGTTCTCTTGCCATTGAGAACCATAACAGACACCGGTGTAACAGGAGAGGCTGGAAGAGCGGCGGCCCCGCGCCCCCTGAGAGCGGGGGACCCGACAGGAGCGGAGGAAGCTGCGGCTGCGCTCTGCCTGGATCGCGCAGGCCGCACTTCCGGTCCAGCGCTCCCAGCAGCAGCGGCGGTGTCCTGGGCCCGACGCCCGGCGCCTGGAGGCCGGCTGCTTGGATTCCTGCCGGAGCGGGAGCGGCCGGAGGGGGAAGCGCCGCCGGACTCACCACCCGCAGGGTCCCTGGAGGGGCTCCGGAGCCTGCGCCTGCCACGCGCCGGGACATCAGGAGACAGTCTCTCTGGGGGCCTGGTCCTCCTGCCCCGTGAGCTCTGCCCGGATCCTCCTGCAGCGCCGATGATGGATGCCAGCTGGGCCTCAAGCCAGCCCCCTCTCCTGGACCTGGCCATCTCTCGCAGCTGCGACGTCATGGATTCCGCTGACGCCATACTGCACATCCTCTTCTTCCTGAATTAAGGTAGGGAATGGCGGTTTTCCCGCACTTTCCCTACTACCTCCCCCTTCCTAACTCCTCCCCCCCTTGCCATCCTCCTATCCCCAGCCGCAGCATTATTCAAAAAGACCGCCCGGCTCAAAGCAGTCATGGGGGGCCTCCACCCAGCTGTGCTTTGTTCCAGCCCCCATCTTTACGTCATGTACTAATTGGGCAATGAACCAATTTTATACAGCCACATCATTCCTTTATGGGTTTCTGAAAAACTACAGGCGTCACATGCATTTTTTTGCACGGTTCTTTCCATCTATATGGAAGAAGAACATGATTTTCTTTTCCACAGAGTGTTAGGGAGAAATGTAAAATGAAGACTTTATGATGAATAGGTAATTGTGGGTATTTATACAATACACTAATTAATATTTTAAATGCAATTCTTTTCAATTATGACAAATGTGCAGTTGGGTGTTGCACTGCTTATGGCCCCCCTATATTATATGTATCTATGTTTCCCTGATTGATGAAGGCTCACCTGTACTCTTGTGTAATGTTATGGTCATCCCTTAGGACAGGCCATAAATATCTGATCGGTGGGGGTGTGACACCCGGCACCCCTGTCAATCATCTGTTATCATCATCCGACAGAAGTTCTCAGTTGTTGGAAAACAGTAACTTCATCATTTCTATAGTGGCTGCGGCCGGGCTCTTCAGATCCACCCCCTATTTAAATAAATAGAAAGTGGATCTGTGGTATCCAGCCGAGGCCACTAAAGTTCTAACTGAGCTGCCGTGTTTCAGCAGCATCTGAGAAATTCCGGACACCACTGGTAACAGCTGATCAGCAGGGGTGTCGGGTTTCGCACCCTCACCAATCACGTATTGATCGCCAAACCTAAGAATGGTCCATTAGAAAAAAGGAGTTGACAACCTCTTTAATCACAAAAAATATATTCCACTGAATTTCATCTGAATTTCATCCCTGTCGCAAAATGACCAGCTTACATGATTTCAGTGATCTTCTCCTTAGCTCAGGAGAAAGTGTTGATAAGGACAAGGCAGCTGTTATCACTCTGTCATGCTGATTGAATTATAAGATCAAACTGGCTGCTTTTAGGCCATGTGCACACGTTCAGGATTTTTCACGTTTTTTTCGCGTTTTTTCGCTATAAAAACGTGATAAAAACGCGAAAAAAACGCTTACATATGCCTCCTATTATTTACAGTGTATTCCGCATTTTTTGTGCAAATGTTGCATTTTTTTCCGCAAAAAAATCGCATCGTGGAAAAAAAAGCAACATGTTCATTAAAAATGCGGAATTGCGGGGATTCCGCACACCTAGGAGTGCATTGATCTGCTTACTTCCCGCACGGGGCTGTGCACACCATGCGGGAAGTAAGCAGATTATATGCGGTTGGTACCCAGGGTGGAGGAGAGGAGACTCTCCTCCACGGACTGGGCACCATATAATTGGTAAAAAAAAGAATTAAAATAAAAAATAGTGATATACTCACCCTCTGATGGCCCCCGAAGTGTTCCCGCCTCTCCGGTGCATGCTCTCTCTTCCGTTCCTATAGATGGTGTGGTTCAGGACCTGTGATGACGTCGCTGTCTTGTGATTGGTCGCGTGACCGCTCATGTGACTCACGCGACCAATCACAAGCCGCGACGTCATCGAAGGTCCTGAACCACACCGGCATCTATAGGAACGGACGCCGCTGAGGAGATTGGCTGTCTGCAGAGGGTGAGTATAACCATTTTTTTATTTTTTTTATTATTTTTAAACATTCTATCTTTTACTATAGATGCAGCATAAGCAGCATCTATAGTAAAAAGTTGGTCACACTTGTCAAACACTATGTTTGACAAGTGTGACCAACCTGTCAGTCAGTTTTCCAAGCGATGCTACAGATCGCTTGGAAAACTTTAGCATTCTGCAAGCTAATTACGCTTGCAAAATGCTAAAAAAAACGGGAAAAAAATGCAAAAAAAAAAAAATGCGGATTTCTTGCAGAAACTTTCCGGTTTTCTTCAGGAAATTTCTGCAAGAAATCCGGACGTGTGCACATACCCTAAAAGGGAACTTGTGCTTGAAATAATTATCTTCTGTTGACTTTGGTTATCTCCAATGAAACATTTCATCATTGTTTTGCATCAAAAGGGCTTTACAGTCAAGGACATTGCTGCTTGTAAGATTTCCCCTAAGTCAATGATGATAAAACCATTTATTGTATCATCAAAGAGATATATATATATATAATTGCTGTGAAGAAGGATTTCAGGGCACCAAAAAAAGTCCAACAAGTGTTAAGGTACCGTTACACCAAACGACTTACCAACGATCACGACCAGCGATACGACCTGGCTGTGATCGTTGGTAAGTAGTTGTGTGGTCGCTGGGGAGCTGTCACAGACAGCTCTCTCCAGTGACCAACGATCAGGGGAACGACTTCGGCATAGTTGAAACTGTCTTCAACGATGCCGAAGTCCCCCTGCAGCACCCGGGTAACCAGGGTAAACATCGGGTTACTAAGCGCAGGGCCGCGCTTAGTAACCTGATATTTACCCTGGTTACCATTGTAAAAGTTAAAAAAAACACTACATACTCACATTCCGATGTCTGTCCCGTCCCCCGCCGTCAGCTTCCCGCACTGACTGTGTCAGCGCCGGCCATAAAGCAGAGCACAGCGGTGACGTCACCGCTGTGCTCTTCTTTATGGCCGGCACTGACAGTCAGTGTGGGAAGCTGACGGCGGGGGACGTGACAGACATCGGAATGTGAGTATGTAGTGTTTTTTTTTTTTTTAAGTTTTACAATGGTAACCAGGGTAAATATCGGGTTACTAAGCGCGGCCCTGCGCTTAGTAACCCGATGTTTACCCTGGTTACAAGTAAACACATCGCTGGATCAGCGTCACACACGCCGATCCAGCAATGACAGCGGGTGATCAGCGACCAAAAAAAGGTCCTGATCATTCCCTACAACCAACGATCTCCCAGCAGGGGCCTGATCGTTGGTTGCTGTCACACATAACGAGATCGTTAGCGGGATCGTTGCTACATCACAAAAAAGCGTGACGTTGCAACGATATCGTTAACGAAATCGTTATGTGTGAAGGTACCTTTAGGCTATGTGCACACGTAGGGAGGGTCCTCTGCGGTTCTCCGGCAGCGGATTTGATAAATCTGCAGGGTAAAACCGCTGCGGTTATCGCTGCAGATTTATCGCGGTTTGTCTTGCGGTTTACTCCTACTATTGATGCTGCATATGCAGCAATATGCAGCATCAATAGTAATGTTAAAAATAATTAAAAACGGTTATATACTCACCCTCTGACGTCCCGATCTCCTCGGCGCTGCACGCGGCGGTCCGGTTCCAAAGATGCTGTGCGAGAAGGACCTTCGTGACGTCACGGTCATGTGACCGTGACGTCATCGCAGGTCCTGCTCGCACAGCAACCCTGCGACCGGACGGCCGTGTGCAGCGCTGAGAGGTATATCATTATTTTTTATTTTAATTCTTTTTTTTTTTAACACAAATATGGTTCCCAGGGCCTGGAGGAGAGTCTCCTCTCCTCCACCCCGGGTACCATCTGCACATGATCCGCTTACTTACCGCATCGTGGGCATAGCCCCATGCGGGAAGTAAGCGGATCAATGCTTTCATATGTGTGCAGAATCGCCGCGATTCTGCACAAAAGAAGTCACATGCTGCGGAATGTAAACCGCTGCGTTTCTGTGCGGTTTTTCCCGCAGCATGTGCACAGCGGATTGCGGTTTCCATAGGTTTACATGTAACTGTAAACGCAATGGAAACTGCTGCGGACCCGCAGTGTCAAAATCGCTGCGGTTCCGCGGTAAAAACCGCAACGTGTGCACATATCCTAAAGGTCGTTTCCTAAAGAGGATTCAGCTACGTGATTGGTTCAACATCAGTGCAGAGTTTATTCTGTTCGCACAGTTAGGCGAAGATTTTCTCAGGCTGCCTTGGTGTCAAGAAAGGAAGCAAAGAAAAACATCAAGGACCGATTAATATTCTGCAGGAAGTACACAGATTGAATTACAGAGGACTGGAGTAAAATTATTTACCACTTTTACACTGTTTGGGACATCTGGAAGAATGATTGTCCAGAAAAGAATAGGTGAGAGCTACCATGAGTCCTGTGACATGTCAATAGTAAAGCATCCCGGAACCATCCATGTGTAGGGTTCCTTTTCATCCATGGAGGGGGCTCACTCACAATTTTGGCTAAGAACACTACCATGAATAAAGAATGGGATATAGCCATCCTCCAAGAGAAACGATCCAGGAGTAATTTCAGTAAGTAATTACAATGCTGTTTCCAGCATGACGGAGACCATGTCAAAAAGCAAACGTGATAACAAAGTGCTTCCGTTAACAAAACACTGAAATCTTGGGTCCTTGGCCAACAAACTTCCCAGACCTCAATCCCATTGAGAACTTGTGGTCAATCCACAAAAAGCAGATGGATTAACAATAACACAGAAATTATGATAAACTCTGAGCATTGGTTAGGCAACAATGGGTTGTCAGTCAAGATTTGGCCAAGAAATTGATATTCAGCTGCCAGGACGAAAGCAGAAGTCTTGAAAAATAAATGTCAGCGGGGTAAATATTGAGTCATTGCAAAAACTTTACACTTTGTCACAAAAAAGTTAATAAACTTTTGATATGTTTATAATTGTTCTACAGCAAAAATAGAAACTTTTGACGAAAAATCCAAAAATACTGAAACAGCAAACTTGATGAAAACCAAAATTTGTGTCAGTCTCAAAACTTTTGAAACCGACTGAATAACAGAAGAATGATCTTTATTTGAAAAGATTACTGGGATTTCAATTTGGATATACATCCTCTGGTGGTTTTAACTGGATGTGATCGCCCATCTATATGTCCAACACTTTACGAGAGTATAAGTGTGCCCTCTTCAATCATGGAAATATCTTCTACTGAGCTTAGAGTGACATCTATAGCTAAAGGAAAAGGACATTGGCAACAGCTATATCCAGTATAATGTCTTTATATAAGTTTTCCTGATTGTAGCAGAAACCCAAAGGAAGAGCACCATGTTTTTACCTTCTTTTGATACGTATCCTTTGAGCTACTTTTTTCCTAGCTTTCTCCTCCGCTATTGATATATCTATTAGCTGTGGGAAAGGCTACCACAAACCACAACTCCACGTCTAAATGACTTGGTTAGATGTTTTATGTGGTCCACCAACCATTGATTCCATTGCCAAGTGACACTAGATTTATCCTTTACATGGAACAACACTTTCAAGAGGAGATCTGATTTGAAACACAGTACTTTACCCTAAGGGTATGTCTCCACGTTCAGGATTGCATCAGGATTTGGTCAGGATTTTCCATCAGTATTTGTAAGCCAAAACCAGGAGTGGGTGATAAATGCAGAAGTGGTGCATATGCTTCTATTATACTTTTCCTCTGATTGTTCCACTCCTGGTTTTGGCTTACAAATACTGATGGAAAATCCTGACCAAATCCTGATGCAATCCTGAACGTGGAGACATACCCTTATGGTACTAGCCATTAGAAGAGTAATGGACTTTGGCCAAAATGGTAAGTAACGACATTATTGTAGGGTGTAACATTTTAAGATTCTAAATTGGTGTCAAAGGGTTTTCTAGTTATATTTTAATAAGGTTTAAATAAGCAATCCAGAAATATTCTAGCTGCATAATTTATTTAGTTCCGTCTCACTTCTCAGTACAATTTGAACCATTTCATTATGGGCAGCTGTGTCATGTCATCTCCAGTCTGACCTCCCACCCAGTCCATGTGTAGGAGGTCTGTCTCTAACTTAATGTTTACTTCAGCAGACCATGACCTATTAAATACTTCCAGGCAGCTCTCATACACCTCCTCTCTTCATTAAACTCTTGGATTGAGTTCTGGCAAAAATATAATTTTTACTCAAAGGAACCAGTATAGCTAAGTTACAGAAGGCGAGTCCATACAATATTTGCTGTTCTATATTATCTGTCGGTGCTGTGGAATATGCTAAACTCTATCTCCCTCGAGGAATTTCTGTCTCTCATAGGACTACACTTATCTCTGAACCTAGAACTGCTTAAATTCATAGAAGTGCCCTAGACTTTCTACAAGCTTAACTGCTACATCTTAGTGTAACTTGAAGCTTGTGGGACCCAATACAAAATCTTCAATAGGGTCCTCAACTAACACAGGTTTTTAGTAGCAATATCATATGGGGCAAAGTGATCTTTGGGGCCCCCAAAGTCTCCAAGGACATTGCGCGATTGCGATCCCGGCTGCACCTATAGTTACACTGAACTGAACGATAATATACTCTGTACACACAGAAGTGTACCTGTCATATGCCTACACCAAACTCTCTGCACACATAACGTTACTGCTCGTAGACATACTCTGGACTCTCAGCACACAGAAAAGCTGTTTCTTTTGGGAATACATTAGTCTCTGAACACAGAACTGTTTCCTCTCAGTTTTGAACTGAATCTGCACACCGAACAGTTGCTTCTCATAGGAGTGCACTGGAGGCTGCACACAAAACTGCTCCCTCTCATAGTTGTTGCTACTCATTTGTCACAGCTTCATCGCAGGGCCATGTCCCTTTTAAAATGGCCAGTTCCACACCTGGTTAATCTGGTAACCCAGCTAACACCTCCAAGCCTTTTTAGGCTGGTTCAGATAGATGCCAGCTGCCTGAGTATTTAGAAAGCATAGTTCCCAGCTACTCTTTGTTTTGCAGGCGTTTTTCTCATTATCCACTTTACTCAGCACAAGTCAAGTATCTAATTATCTACTCAGCAAACTCCTGTCTGTTCTCCAGCAATCTGCAACTACTTCCTACCTTAGGGTACCGTCACACAGTGCCATTTTCATCGCTACGACGGCACGATTCGTGACCTTCTAGCGATATCGTTACGATATCGTTGTGTCTGACACGCTACTGCGATCCGGATCCCCGCTGAGAATTGTACGTCGTAGCAGATCGTTTGAAACTTTCTTTCGTCATCTAGTGTCCCGCTGTGGCGGCATGATTGCATCGTGTGACACAGGTTGTATACGATGTGCGCACAGTAACCAACGGCTTCTACATCGCAAATACGTCATGAAATTATCGCTCCAGCGCCGTGTATTGCAACGTGTGACCGCAGTCTACGACGCTGGAGCGATAATCATACGACGCTGCAACGTCACGAATCGTGCCGTCGTAGCGATGAAAATGGCACTGTGTGACGGTACCCTTAGTTCTGTGACTCCTGATGCTATTGCACTCTCAACTCCGCTGAAACAAGGTATCTGATGACAAACTGCTCTCTGCTATTACTGATTGTGTTCACACCTTTGTCTCTGCAAGCAAGGTACCTGATAATTATTCATCTCTTCTATTCTTGTGTTACGCATGCTTGCAGCTCTTCTGTTCCTGTGAGTAAACATATCTCATCCACAAGCTAACAAATAAGTCAATAAATCTACTATTCTTGTGTAACTGCATTTCTGCAAGAAAACTACCAGATTGACTATGCATCTACTGTTTCCATGTGTATCCGAACACCTGGCTCTGCTTGAACTGGGGCTTCCTGCTACGCTTGTCTGTCTGTTGTCCTGAATTTTGTGCTGTCCTGGTCCTAGCTGATCCATGTGCTTTTGGGTCATCAATACGTACTGCTCACCCTGTCCTCCGATTTAGAGAATTCACCTCACCAGGTGAGCTACATTAGACTCACTGCTCACATATCAGCGAAAGACTGCGAGTCAGGAGTTTGATAAGAAAAGGACATACATTCTATTTCCCTGATTCATCTCTTAGATAGGAGAGAAGCATGTTCAATGCCATCTCTTCCCCTCTTACATTGAATATGCAAATTGCCTCTTCAGAGAAAAAGAGGACTTGAACTCTATAGCGCCACCTAAGGAGAAACCTTACCCCTTAGATCTCTTACATTAAGTCATCAAGGGATGCTGCAACATGACTGCTCTGAAGCCTGTAGAATGGAAGCCCCCCCCCTACTTTACGTAGGGAATATAGGGGGGGTCACATGGCCACACAACCTCTGGAGCTGATTGGCTAATTCTGGTTGCTAACCAAAAGGGTATTTTTGGTATTTATATTTATTATTTTATTGGGTAAATCCGGCCCCAATCAGTTGTCTTGGCGGTCTTTTAACGGCTGACAATTGGCTGTCAGTGCGTTGCCTTGCGGTCGCCGGGATATTTATGGCCAGGTACAGGCAGGTTTCAACCATTGTGAGGTACCGTGTGAAGAAAAGAAGACCCCACATTTCAATGGAGAACCTACTGCAGCAGGTCCTTGCGAGAGCAGCTGAACATGACGGTGCTGCATGGCTTATGTCTTGTCTCACCTCAAAGCCTGCTACTTCGGCTCCGGAAGGCGTCTCCCATCAGCCGGATCCCAGCTCTGCAGCGCAGCCCCTGCCGTTACCTCCGTTGTCTCCGCCGAGCCACCGCGGCAGCGCCAGAAAAAGGAAGCCCAGGACCACTTATTCCCCGTCACCGGCATCTCCCACACTCAGCCATCCTTCTCTGGAGAGCAGCAGGAAGTCCCGCCTCCCTCCATCAAGAAGGTCCCGGAGCCCATCGCGTGATGCCCGGCGACGTCGCGAGGAGACGCCGCCCACGTCATCAGGCGCCGCCGGAAAAGCCGGAAACAGTCACGGCCGGAAGAGTCTGTCGGTGAGAGCGCCAGTTTCAAATACCGGCTCTCCTCACTCGGCGGCTGCGGGCTTTGCCTTACCATCTACTTCCAGGATTATGCCAGCACGCGCGCAGGACCCGGAGTTCCTGCCTGCCTCATCCACGCAGGTGCGCTCGCCTAACAGGGAGGGCTCGAGCACAGGCTGCGCAACTGAGACGCCATCTGAAGACAGGAGCACTGGAAGGGGTGAGATTGTTGATCCTCATTTGTCTTTATTTAATTGTGATTTAAAGCGCATTTTTCAGACTGTACTTTCTGAGGCCTTAAGCGGCGCTCTTACTTCTGGTCCCCATTCCACCCCGCCTATAGATTTGTCTGCATCTGTCCTTAAGAATGTTTTTAAAGAAGCTTTAATATGCGACTTATCTCCGTTAGGATTCCATTTGAGTTCCTCCACCAAGGAACTTATTTGGAACAACCATTACGTAGACCTGTTTTCTTTACTTCCTAGACGAGAACAGCCGAGTAAGATAGACAAAAAAGAGGACAAGCCTGATTCAGAGGATTCTAAACGTACTTTTAAATCTTTCAACAATTGGTTACAGGCATTTGCTATTTACTCGGCTGTCCTTGGTGAGAAGTCACAACATCTGTGTAGCAAATTGTTCCAACATATAGACATTATTTTGGAAGCTTATCGCAATTTTGGCGGAGTTGCTTGGCTTCACTACGATGAGGCCTTCCGCCAAAAGCTAGCGGTTCATCCCGAGGTCCACTGGGGTAGTAAGGACGTGGGTTTATGGTTAAATTTAATGCTCCCTCAGAGACATTTTTCATCCAGATCCTCTTCTGCTCCTGTCACTAAGAAAGGCTTCTGTTTTGCCTTCAATGAATCTTCTTGTAAATGGAGCTCCAATTGCCGCTTTCGCCATGAGTGTTCCTTTTGTGGCAACACACACCCCGCTTTCAAATGCTTTAAAAAGCAGTCAGCTACATCCGTGTCAAAGGAGTCTAATGGAAAGAGCAAGGACACCAGTGAAAGTGGAAAATATGGTTTCATGGTTAAATCAATACCCAGACCGAATGAGCAGTAGCCTGCTTTTTAACGGTTTTTCTTTTGGTTTTTTCGTTCCCCCTTTCAAAGGGGCTGGATGCCAAATTGTTGAGAATTTACATTGGGTCGCTCTTTATCCTGAGGTGGTAGTAGATAAAATTAGGAGTGAGTTGGATTTCGGGAGGGTAGCTGGTCCTTTTTCCTCCCCACCATTTGTCAATTTTAGAATTTCTCCATTAGGTGTCGTGCCAAAAAGAGATCCTGGTTCTTTTCGTCTTATTCATCAGTTGTCCTTTCCTCCGGGTTCCTCTTTGAATGATGAGGTTGACAGTTCAGCCTGTTCCGTATCGTACTCTTCTTTTGACAAAGCAGTTGACATTTTGCGACACTTTGGTCAGGATGCCTTATTGGCAAAAGCTGACATTAAATCTGCCTTCCGTCTTCTTCCCGTTCATCCTGACGGTTTTTCCTCATTGGGCTTTCATTTCCAGGATTCTTTTTTCTTTGATAAATGTCTTCCAATGGGTTTTTCATTATCTTGTTTTTACTTTGAAAGTTTTTCTTCTTTTTTGCAATGGGTTTTGGGAACAAATTCTCCTGGGGCGGGCATTTTACATTATTTGGACGACTTCCTGTTTATAGGCCCCTCTTCTTCCCCTGAGTGTCTGAAGACGTTGAATTCGTTTGTTGATCTGTGTAAACATTTTGGCGTGCCTCTTGCTCACGAAAAGACCGTTTTGCCTTCTACAACAATTGCAACAATTGAATTTTTAGGCATAATTCTAGACTCCTCTGCTATGGAATGTAGACTCCCTGATGAAAAAATCACCAAACTGCGTTCTGCTCTATTTAAATTTATTTCCAAACCAAAATCTACCCTTAAAGAGTTGCAGTCTTTATTGGGCCTTCTGAATTTTGCCATCAGAATCATTCCAATTGGCAGAGCATTTTCCCGTCGGCTTTATGACGCCACAAGAGGCATTTCTGCTCCTAATTCCCATGTACGTGTCGTTTCTGCTTTAAAGGATGATGCTAGGGTCTGCCTGTCATTCCTTTCTGAGTACAACGGTATATCTTGCTGGCAGACGCCCTTCACTTCTGCAGATTCTCTGCCATTTGTGATCTCTGTTCAGGCCTCCACGGGCTGCGGCATTTTATTTTTATCACATTGGATAGCTCAGGATTGGCCCCTCGCTTGGGTCTCTTCTGGTGTTACCAACAACCTGTTGGTTTTGGAACTTTTTTCCATTTTTTTAGGTATCTCTATTTGGAGTCACCTTTTCCAGAATTCCAGAGTTGTCATCCTTTCTCTTGACCCTGGTGTGATTTTCTCTATCAACACCTTGTCATCCAGAAACAAATGGGCAGCGAGCATCTTGAGACATCTGGTTCTGGCCTGCCTTAGGCAGAACATTTGGCTTAAGGCAAGCTCTGGCAGAAGTAAATTTCATTCAGCAACTGATGCCCTATGTGCACATCATTGGTCGACTTTTCGTTCGCAGGTTCCAGAGGCGGATACGGAAGAAACTCCTTGCCCTCATTTAATCTGGGATGTGATCTCGGTTTGATCCCGCATTTTATTAAAGAATCATTGTCTGTTAGATCATGGGCCAGCTACTCGGCCGCATGGTTCGCTTGGCTGAATTTTTGTAGTTTACATTCGTTTAACCCTAGAATGGCTGACGCCATAGCTGGCTTAAAATTTTCTGAATCTTTAGTTGTTCAAGGTTTATCCTACTCTGCAGTATCTAAATATTTAGCGGGTGTGTCTTTTTTTCTCAAGCTTTTCGGAGAATTGCCGTTAACCTCATTTTTTCCAGTTAAACAGTTCTTAAAGGGCCTTAGGAAATGCACTTTTCAACCCGACACCAGACGGCCTATTTCTTTACCTCTACTTAAAGAGTTATGCTCACCCCTAAGCCAGGTTTGTTTAAATTCTGAAGAAACATTGTTCCACACAGCATTTTGTTTGGCGTTTTTTGGGGAGCTTAGAATAGGCGAATTGGTTTCTGCCAATAAATCTCATCCGTCTGGTCTTAGGTTGTCCGACTTAAGGTTATTTGATGGTTTTTTCACACTATTTATTAGAAAATCTAAGACGGATCAGCTAGCTAGAGGAACAACTATCAAGATTGTCTCTTTTCCTGATCCATTCATTTGCCCTGTTTTTCAAATTGGGCGTTGGTTGCATGCCAGAGCAATTGCTGAGGGACCGTTGTTTATTCATAAAGACGGTTCACCTGCTACAGTCTTCCAATTTAACTTTATTTTGAAAAAATGTCTAAAAGCCATTGGCAAAGGTCATCTCCGTATCTCCTCTCACTCGTTTCGGATTGGTGCTGCGACTGAAGCTTCTAGGTCTGGCCTCGGTGATTCGCAAATTAAGAAAATTGGGAGATGGGAATCGGGGAGGTTTAAGCTTTATGTACGTCACAATTTATATGATTACTAATTTTTGATTTATTTCAGGTCCGGTAGTAGTTTGGATAATCGGTTATTCTTTTATTTTCTGGGCAAAGACGAGCTTCACAAAGGTTTTATACGGAGAATTTGTCCTTCGACCCATCCTTGGTCCAAATTTTCTGGCATGGTGTCCGTGGACTAAGTTGGTATAATCTAAATTTTGAGTTTCAGCACTGTATTGCTTTGTTTCCTTTTCCTGATTTAGTAATCTTTCACATAGGCGGTAATGATCTCGGAAAATCCAGGACTCTGGATTTGCTCGCTAAAATGAGAACTGATATGGTTAATCTTAGGCAATCCTTTCCACTTCCGGTTTTCGTATTTTCCGAGATCATACCTAGGTTGTTATGGCAATCCCCTGATTCCAGCTTTATGAATAAAATTCGCAAAAGGGTGAATAGAGGCATGGAAAAATTTTTTCCTTTAATTAATGGTTTTTCTTACAGGCACCTTGAGCTTGAAGGTTTTTTACCTGGACTTTTTCGACAAGATTCAGTTCACTTATCTGACATTGGTGTTGACATCTTTAATCTTGATATGCAAAGCATAGTGGAAAAATGGCTGTGCGGTGTGGGGGGGGCCTCGCCTCTATGAGTCGAGGCTCGTGGGAAAATCGCCCAGTCTCTGGGTGGATGGTTTGGTGGTTTATGGAATATTGGTTAATTACTTGATTATTTATTTGGGTTTGTTTGTTATGACATTCTATGAGTTACCCAAAATAAACATCACGGCCTTATTTTCCACTATGTAAACTTTGTCGTGTATTTATTTATGGATGAATGAGGTTTGTGTTGCCATGGTAAATGCAGCACTAGTCTATAACACAGACAGTGACTAAAATCAGTACTAGATGAATAGTACAATTCGTAGTTACCAAGTGAGTTACTTTTTACATAGAAATTGCCTATACTGTATATAGATTGTAATTTCTGAGAAACTGAGAGTATATGTCTCAAATGTAGGAAATCCAAAATGTCGTTTTGGCAGTCAGTTTTAGTGGTGTTTTGAGCCTTAACCCTAGATATGCACCCTTAATGAGTTTATTATATTGGATGGGGTAATCATGCTAAACAGCAACTTCCTTGAGGAAACTCTCAACTGAAGAACCAAATCAGCAATTTGAAAATTGTGTAATTTGCCAGTGATGAAATATTCCAAAATTTTGACTCAGCAATATTATACAGTGTGAACCAAGGTACTGTGTCTGCTCTTTGTCAAAAAACAATTAGATGAGAACTGCGAAAAGTGCATTGCATGTGTTCTCATAAATCCACCTAGAATTTGTATAGAGCAGCTCACCTCAGCTCAGGAATACAAATGGCACCTTGTTCCCCACTCCTTCCTCATTGTACGTGGCGCACTTGACCGTAAGATGCCCTCTGCTGAACGTTAGCAAATAGCGACGGCAACTTTATTGTAATAGAAGAAGTTAAATGTTAAAACTCTAATAAGCTAACACCCTTTGGATCAGAAACCTACCAGATTGTCAAGCACTGGAAGCCACGATTATAATAATAATAATAATTTAATATGAATGTTATTTCTGTAGGGCCAAAATATTCCGCAGCACTTTACAATAAAGGAGGACATATACAGACACATGGTTCACCAGTTACAGGAGGAGTGAGGGTCCTGCTCACAAGCTACAATCTATAAGGAAATAGGGGGGCACAATAGGTAGAACGATCTTGTCATGTACGGTCCAGCCATCATTATTATGAAGAATGGTTATGATATAAAGCTGCATGATCCGTCATCACCCAGGATCTGTCTGAGTACAGTTACTGGCCTATTGGGGGCAGGGAGGATGTGGAGACAGATGAGTAGAAGGGAGCAGATTCTGAGGAAAAATTAAAAGGGGGAACAGGGCAGAGTTAGATTAGTGACGTGAGGTGATAGACCAGTCTAAAGAGATGTGTCTTTATAGCATGTTGAGAAACGTGGAGGCTTGGTATTAATCGCATAGTCCGGGTTAGTATATTTCAGGAAATTGGTGAAGCACGAGGGAAGTCTTGGAGATGGAATTGGGAAGTTCAGATTATGGAGGATGTTAGATCAGTTGTGGAGCAGAAAGCACAGGTATGGCGATAGACAGAGATGAGAGAGAAGATGTAGGGTGGTGCAGATATCAGTAGAAAAGGTGTATAATTGGGTGTTGTCAGCATATAGATGGTACTGGAAACCAAATTTGATGATGGTTTAATGCTCTCATGAACGTGCAATTTGCATTGATATTCAAAGCAGATCAAGGTCATTGTAATCCAGCCTGTGATAAAGAGCCTTGCTCTAAACTCTTCCTGAAAGAACAGGAAGTATGAAACTCAAAAAGCCCCAGTGGCAAATGTGAAAATTGCAAGATTAGCAAGATTTTAATATTTTTTTTTTGTAAGATGATAAAAAGAAACTGTAAAGAATACATATGACAGAAAAAACGTGATTTAAACCACACATTATTTTCTGGTGATGGCTTCCTTTTGGAGAGTGTTCAGTCTCTTTGCATTGTCACAATAGAGAAAGTAAAGCATTGCACAATGCCTATTCAAGTTAGGCCGGGTTCACATTAGCGTTTGGGGGCTTTGCGGAGGGCTGCGTATGTCCTGTGTTAAGCCCCCGCCTACTTCCGCATACGCTCTGTATTCTGCGTCGGCGGGCGCGTCAAAACAACGCATCCGCATACATCCGCATGTCCTGCGTACCCAATGTTAAAGATAGGTATGCAGGACGCATGCAGAAGTATGCGGAAGTAGGCGGGGCTTAGCGGAGGACACACGCAGCCCTCCGCAAAGCCCCCGAATGCTAATATGAACTGAGCCTTAAAGTGTTGTCCTCCAGACCAGAGTTGCTTTTGCCGCCAAAAGACAACAATCCCGAACTAGTAAGTTTTCAATAGTGTAGTGGAAATGGGTTTCCTAAACCCAATAACTCCCTTAAAGCGAACCTGTCACCATTATTTTGACAATGCCTGTAGTTTACTTAGCAAAATCCTGCTGACAGGGACTTGGACATAATATACCAGCACTCCCAGATGCTCGGATAACACCCGCTCATGCTCGGATAAGACGTTATCTGAGCACGTTCGCTCATCACTAACTCAACACCCCACATGAGGCGTTTTTTGACCCATGGGTGCATGTTCTCTGCAGATTGTAAGCTATGATACCATCTCTTTCTAAAGCTTAAGGGACCGCTCCAGCGTTTTTTCAATTTCAGCACTGGAGTGGTGCTACATAATGTAAGTTCCCTGAGTGCAGACGTATACTTACCAGCCGCTATCTTCAGCTCTTCCCGGGGCCACTCCGGTCCCACCCCACCATCTTGTGACCACAACTTCTGACTGACTGGAAGTCAAAGGTAATGGTCACAAGCTCTCAATGTAAGACTATGCTCTCATGGACTTGCATTAAGTTGTGGCTTTCGGTTCGTGTAGAAACACTCAAGCGATTCAGCAGGTCATAAACTGCTGGAGACTGACAGGAGCGGCGCTGGGAACAGCTGAAGATGGCGGCTGGTGAGTATAAGACTAGGGACACCACCCCAGCGCTGCAATAAAAAAAAAAGCTGGAGTGGTGCTTTAAAGACCATAAATCACAAATCTGTTGTTTATCTGTTGCATCACAGACATAACAAAGTGACATCAATCACACGTATACATGACATTGCTGTAATATAACTAGTTACAATGGCGTAATACTACCTCGCTATAGTACCGTGCAGTATAGCATAGCCTGGGATGACAGGACGTCAGAAAACATAACAGTGGGGTCCTTTCAATGCTGCAGCGGTTTTGTAAGAGGGTGGCCGATCAATTTTCAACCCTGTTGCGACGTTAATATCTGTCAGGCATTTCCAGTGATGCTGCTGGTGCGTTGAACATTTACTGCTGGGGTCCGCCACAGATCTCTGGGGGGTCTTAGTAGTTGAACGCAACAAAAGGGATTTTCCAAAGCAGATGAGTCCTTTAATGTGAGTCGATTCTGTAATTTCCTGCCATCCTACGGCTATATTTGCTCAGCGCCAGATTAACTGGAATTTTGGACCATCAGGCGGGGGAAATAATAACATCCCTCTGCACTGGTTATATATAGCTGTGTATCACCGCATGTGCCCCACAAAGCACACGGGACACATTACACCACCCAACCACACTCCATTTTACTTGGAAAGGATCATAAGACATAACTGTGGCAACAACGTTTTTAACTAAACAGTAACGTTATAATACCGCGCTGAAGGACGTCCTTACATTGTGGTGAACAGAGAGTAAAAGGGAAAAAAGGAGTCAAGTAACTTTACAGCTGCAATGTCTGTGATAATTCAGAGTAAGGGCTAACAGAAAGCACAAAACCCATTATTGTCAGCGTGTGAGAGCACATGGCCAATTGTCCACATGGACAATCATGAAAAATTGTAGAAAACTCTATTCTGGTCCATATTACTGCAGCCATGACACCCGACAGAGACCCTGATTCCAGTGATGTGTCACTTACTGGGCGGCTTGCAGCAGTTTTTACAAAATGGTTGTTTTAGCTGCTGCAGATCTACCAGTGCTCTGAATGCTGAGTTCTATATAAACCCATCCGAAGCATTGACTGATTGGCATCTTTCTGTGTACACTGTGCATAGGCAGAAAGTTGCCAATCAGTGCTGGGGCGGGGTTAATCCTGAGTTCATGAATTCAGATGACTACTAGGCAGCAGGTTTACTAGTCCTCTAGTCTCCTGTTGATAAAACAGTGATTCCAATAAGAGGCACAACGCTGGAATCAGGCTCTCTGTCTCTATATTATGCGGCTCATAGGTGGCAAAAAAGCTGCTAACATTCCCTTTAAAATGCTCATGCGCATTTGATAGTTGTTTGATGAACGAGTTGTTGGCCCCTATAAACATTGATTGGTCGATCCCACCAAAATTGGTGCATTTGGCCGACTTTCATGTAATGTATATGGGGGCGTTAAGACCCTCGATGGGCCTGAGACGTGAAAAATGTCTCCTGATAGGTTAATCTGAAACTGGCCTACGGATAATGCTGTAGATTTGCAGTCCTATAAGAGCACAGAAAAAGTATGTGATAAGATCAATTGGGGCTAATGATAAACTCAGCCTCCTATATCTATATCATATATTTATAGAGCGACCATTATATCCTACACACAGTAGTGTCATGTAATGGCATGTGCTATAACTGGAGAAAGAAAGGCATGGAGGGAACATCCAAAACTCAGACATTAGTCTCTTGTGGTTAAGCAAAATGTACAAAACTCGAGGTTCTCAGTAAACATTATGATTAGACTGATGATCAGCCCGCTGCCACGTCATGGTAAACTTCTTAGTGGGTCCCTCACTTTAAGGAGTGGTCCCAAACTAACCTTGATTTTAATCCTAAATGTCTATTTAATGTAATAATCTAATTGCTTTTCTAATACACTTTGATTAAAACGTTTCCATAGTTCTCTATCTATTCTCTCTAACTGCTTTATTTATTTTTACTTCTTTTATGATGACATTTTGTCTGAGAATCCACAGTGCATGCAGTGATACTGAAATGGGACTTCATCAGAGGTCAGAGGCTACAGTCACTGTTGCAGTCCATATCCTCACCTTGAAATGAAGCACTTCAGGGGCTGGACTAGTCCCTACTCTTCTAATCATGCGTTGGTTGTCAATTCTAACTTATGCTTAGTATAACCTCCAAACGAGATATTTCTTTTCAATGCGCAGTGACAGTGCGCTCCCTCACTGGCTCTAAGGGCACACTTACACAATCAACATTTGGTCAGTATTTTACATGATTATTTGCAAGCCAAAATAAGGAGTGGAACAATGAGAGGAAAAGTATAATAGAAACACATCATCACTTCTGCATTTTTCATCCACTCCTGGTTTTGGCTTACAAATACTGATGTGAAGTACTAACCAAATACTGAACATGTCAATGTGGCCTAATGAGAAGTGACGAGCAGTCTGTTTCAGGGGTGTGCTGCTCAACCTGCTTTGCTTGCCACGTTCTTATCTTTTCACTGACAGTGCGCTCTCTTTCTGATTCATCACCGGTGAGGGAGCGCACTGTCACTGTGCATTGAAAACAACTGTTATGCAGGGAGCTAATACTGAGCATACATAAGAATCCAGAACCGATAAAAAGAGGATTTAAAAAAAACACAACACGCATCTAGTAAGTGACACATCACTGGAATCAGGGTTTCTGTCCGTAGATTATGCTGCTCTGAGACTGGTTAGCAAAAATTTGGGGACAGGTTCCCTTTTCTGCCCAGTTATCATCATCATTACCATACTGCATAATAAAAATTGCTACCTCAATATATATTTAAGTGAACCACAAGAGACTGAAATAACTCATATCTCCAAGCATCCCTCCAAATTTCCCCCTATTAGTAAAACTGATATAAATCGGCATTGTTTACATCTGATGTGTTCATTTACGTTGTTCTCCTCCATCATAACAGCAGAAAGTCAAAAAAAGATGTGTCCAACCTTATACCAGACTGAATAGTATTGTATGTTGTGTTTTTTTTGTCTGGATCTGTGATGGAAACACCAACGCAGATGTGTACAGACAAAGCCATTACCAATGCTACGAACAGCACTCTACCTCATTGGTCTCTGATCTGCGGCTCTCCAACAATATCTACACCATGACCCAAGGGCTGAGCATGACCCTAAAACCAAAGACCTTGCATTTAAAAAAATATATTTATATATAGTTTTTTAAATTATAATTAGGATTACAAAAATTTGCATTCTTTTTAAGTAGGTAAAGAATTTTTCTTTGCTCTTCAAATTAATTTTGACCTATCGAATCCGACCATAAAGTCACCAAGGATATACTCTGAATTGGTTAAATTGCCATTGACGTTTTGCATCACATAATTCCCACACTGCATATCATAACTTTTTAAACTAACCTTCCATTCATAGCGATTAACGAGTCACAAAAAGAGAAAATTTTGAAGCCTGCTGTGATTAAAATACAAAAGAAGTAGCATATAGTAAAAAGAACCAACGAGGCACTCTAAAAACACCCCAACACACACTGTGCTAAACCACGTGAGTAATGGTAAATGGTAACGATAAGCTGTAATGGTAAAATCAATCATATTGAGTCTGACACAGATGACATCAAGGTGACCAAATTCCCTTCAGCCTTGACATCAAGGTGACCAAATTCTACTCCGCCTTGACATCAAGGTGACCAAATTCTACTCCGCCTTGACATCAAGGTGACCAAATTCCCTTCAGCCTTGACATCAAGGTGACCAAATTCTACTCCGCCTTGACGTCAAGGTGACCAAATTCTACTCCACCTTGACGTCAAGGTGACCAAATTCTACTCCGCCTTGACATCAAGGTGACCAAATTGTACTCCGCCTTGACATCAAGGTGACCAAATTCTACTCCGCCTTGACATCAAGGTGACCAAATTCCCCTCCGTCTTCAGATCTTGGCTGTCGAATACCATAAAGACCAAAAGTATTTTGCAAAGATAACATTACCATTGATAAGAAGTGTGATCAAGAATATTCCAGCATTCCAGAAGCGCAGCATATCAGCAGTTCTATGTCATCCAGTGTGTCCAGGAGAAGAGACTCTCTCTAGTAAACTCTGTAGTATCTCGGTCTTATACACAGCACTATATGTCCTTTGTACTTGCTTCTTATCTGGCTTCACATGACTGAAATCTTCCTATCTGCATTCAGTTCTTCTAAGTACTGTAGGGCAGGTTTTAGGGTGCACCGCCACTGTATGCCCTTACTTTCTCGTCTCTCTATAGAAGTCTTTATTCACTCTGTGTCTGTCTGTGGTATCCTTCCTGCTCATTGCCCTCGCTCATTCTGTATACATTTAGAGGAAGTGACTGAAATAGGGGGGTGTAAGAGTGAGGTCATCATCAGGATACAGAAATGAGGAGTGATGGGAGGTGTGGAAGCGAAGAGGAAAAAGAGGAGGAGAAACCTAAAAAGAGAAAAAGTGCAACAAAATAAGAAAGTAATAAAATGACATGGGTGTGATATATGATAAGTATCAGCCTGGCAGCATAACAAGTAACTGCTGAGCTGGAAAGCTAGAGTCATCAGTGGTGCTGGGTGCCTATAATGATATATAAGACTTTGTGCTTTTTCGAAGCAAGTCATGATAACATCAGCTAACATAGAACCTGGACTTAAAAGTCAGTGGTTTATAAAAGTGCATAATATGTGATATAAAGTAGTGTTGTGGGGACAGGGATTTCCTGGACTCATCAGTCTCCCCCTGACTAAAGCTTGACATGTATATTAAATATGTTTTTCTGGTTTAATAATATGTGCATATAATAAGTAATATTAACATTATAATAATAAAAAAGTAATCCATTGTGCTATATACTTTAGGTGCATTTACACAGCACGACTATCGTGAACAAGCATGCAGTGTAAACAGGCTGCTGGTCACCCTATGAACGAGCAAAGCGCCTCATTTGTCGGGTGAAACAATCTTTTGCTTTGCTTAAAAGATCGTCATTCTCGGCAGCTCATCATCTTGTGTAAACCAAAAACAATGGCAGTCCATGTGCACAGAACAATCAATTATTGATTGTTTTGTGTGCATCGTAAGTGCAGTCTGGTGTAAACTGGCTGTTAAATGACTATCAATGAGAAAGTATTTAGCTGATTAATTGTCGGTTGTTTAACACCGTAGATCGACTGATGTAAACCCGGTCTTACCTCCATTCAAGTTAATTTGAGATAAAGTGTAGTATTTGGCAGCAATCATTAAGCAATGTATGCGGCTGTTCCTTACAGTGCTTATATCCGGCACTGCCAGAGTAAATCCTAGGAGATTAGTGGGGGTGCCGTGTGTTGGGCCCCTCGAATCTCACATTGATAACCTAACCCATGAATGTTCCATTACTTGCTCAATCTTGGATAACGGTTTAAGCAGAATAGCATGGAGAGCAATCATGGAGTAGTGTAAAGAGAAAACGTAGCCACGGCAGAGGCATGAGCGTAGTGACCAATGACTCAGCTATGTAGGGCAGAGCAGGGGTTAATGTCGAGATTGTAGGGATGTTAGGTGGAGGTGAAAAGTTTAAGGGAAGGAGTGAAAGTGGAGTTGGGGGTAACAAGGGTGAGAAAGAGCATGACTATAAAAAGTAGGAGGGGGACGTGGATACCTAATCTGCACGTTGTCACTATTCAGAAATGTGCCACTTACCCCCACCTGTAGATGGCATGATGGAGATGGAAGGGATTCTGGAGTGGCTGCATTGAGCAGCTTGCGGTGTGGACAGAGCCTGGATCACAGTAATGGTATGGGAATTTAACAGCAGGCCGCATGTCGGTGGTGAGAGTGTGGTTCAGACTGCACGGCGCGTGCGCAGATCGAGACCAGTAGAGGGCCTGTCAACGGATGCGGCTCCTCATCAATGGCCGGCGTTGCTGGAGCCCCACCAGAAAACCTTCAGGGCATGACTTGCCCCCTCTATCCATTCACAGATCTAGCTCCAGGTAGAATCTAGTAAGGTGGCTGGAGACAACAGAGGAATTCAGACAGGCAGCCAATCACATGACCATGCCTGTGCCCTCTAGTGCTACAGGCTCCAACAAAATGGCGGCGGCCTCACTTGGCGATGCTCCTGTCTGTGAGGCTGATTTATCTACAAGAGGTTCTTTATGGTGGATGCACCCTAGTCCTGTGGACCAGGGGCACTTGGGAATAGATGGCACCAGCAGCAGGCAAGCAAGGCAGTGGGAGGTGTGGCCTTCAGTCAGCTCCTTGGTCGTGGTGCCAGATACGAGCATGGCGGCTGCTAAGGCAAACTCTATCCAAGCTGGTGAGGACCAGGAGTCGAGACGAGGGCCAACAGGACCTAGGATCTTTGGCTGGAAGGTCTCGGGCAAAGATGCAGTAAGTATGCCTCTATGTATTGTCCATCTTTTCTGCTTCTCTGGGGTCAGTTTATAATCAGGCTCCGGTGTTCACAAGGGGCTCTCCTCTTAGAGGTCCAGTTACAGGCATTCAGGATGAGCAAAGAAAAAGTTTGGTTGGTTTACTAGGGGACGTTCGGGAGTTGCTGGAGAGTGCTAAAAGCAGGGTAGCTGAATCCCCGGTTCCCCAGTGGACCGTTGGGCACAACCCTTTAGGGCAAGTGGTTTCTCGGCCTGAGGGTGTGGATTTTAGAGGGAATAAAATTTCTTTGCCAATACAAACTGAAAAGGATAAGGAAGGAGATAGGATTGTGCTGAATGATAGGGCTAAGGGAGAAGTATATATCTGTTTTGACAGTCCATCAGGGGCTCATTTAAAAAAGAAGATGAAGAAGAAAATCTGGAAGGATGAATATGTAGAAATATTCTCCCTTCTTCAATTGGAAAAGTTTAACCTTGATAAAGGAAAAAGGATGAGAGTAAGAAGAAGGAAGAGGAGAAGCATAGGTGGGGCTTATTCCGCAACCCATTTGTTAAATGGCTACAGCCAGGCTTTCGCCATTTTAGCTAGCGTCAAAGGTGAGAAGGCACTGGAGCATTGCTCTGGGCTGTTCTGCTATTTAGACCCCATAATCAAAGCACATAAGATTTATGGGGCAGACTTGTAATGAGATATGACGAGCAATTCCAAAAGAAGAGGGCAGGGCAGCCTAGTATTCGATGGGATCAGGAAGATATGAGTTTTGGGCAGTCCTTTCAAGGAGTGGCTGGGGCATCTGGCTAACATGAGGGTTCAGGGGATGCAGCCCAAGCTGGTGGTTCTGGGACAAAGCCAGGTCTATGCTCACAATTCAATGAGGGACAGTGCAAGTTTGTTTGGGAACTGTAAATTTAAGCACGTGTTCGTCCTGTGGTGGAGGATCACATGGATCAGCCTGCTGCTTTAAGAAAGGAAAAAAATAGGAATGGCGGGGACATTACAAAAGGGGGAGAGTCCAGTGAGACCTCTTGTGATGGCCTCTTATATAAGAAGGTATCCGAAGAGGGATAAGGCAGAGTTATTAATGGAAGGTTTTTGTTACAGTTTCAAGATTTCTTCACCAGCACACGAGGTCCCATTCACTTAAAAAAATTCAATTCTGCTTATCAACATCCATTTGTTGTAAATAAGAAAATCATGCATGAGGTTAACTGTGGACGGATGGCAGGTTCATTTCATGCTCCCCCTTTGGATAACCTGGTGTTTTCACCACTGGGGGAGGTATCCAAAAAGAAGCCAAATAAATTTTGTCTCATTCAGCATTTGTCAGCCCCTAGGGTTGTTCAATAAATGACGGGATAGATCCGGAGCTTTGCTTCTTGGTCTATACCTCATTTGATACAGCGGTACAGTGGGTGAGGAAATATGGAAAGGGGACCCGTTAGCGAAGACTGATATTGAGTAGGCTTTCTGTTTGTTACCTGTGCATTCTGATAGTTTACATCTTTTGGGTTGATTTTGGGAAGGGTCCTATTTTTCAGATAGGTGCCTCCCAATGGATTCTCTGGTTTGACAGTCATTATTAAAGTCAAAGGAATGGGTGGTTACTCGTTTTGGGGTTCCTTTGACACAGGAAAAAAACAAAAGGGCCTAACACTTGTCTTAGCTTTTTGGGTATTACCACTGACACTGAAAAGATGAAGTGTAGGATGGAAAAAATTACGGAACTGCGCACTCAAGTTCAACAAATGATTGGGGTTAAAAAGATATAATTTAGGGACCTTCAATCGTTGCTTGGGAAGCTAAATTTTGCTTGCCAGATTATTTCCATGAGTCGGATCTTCTCACGCCGGCTGGCTGCAGCTACTGCAGAGATTTTGTCCTGTAGACATTTCATTAGGTTGACAAAGGGACTAAGGGATGATCTGCTAGTTTGGAAGGGCTTCTTGGACAGATATAATGGACCATCCTTAATTAAAGTTGAGACATTAGGGAATTTTGATTGTGAGCTTTTTAATGACGCAGCAGACAGTGTGGAGTTTAGGGCTTACTGCAGGAGTCAGTAGTGCGTGAGTCAATGGCTAGAGACATGGAAGGAGGCAGGTGTCACAGGAAACCATACACTGTTGGAGTTTTTTCCAATAGTGATTGCATTGTCGGTATGGGGTGAGCAATTCGGGGACAGGAAGATTAGGTTCCACTGGGACAATATGTCAGTGGTGATTGCTATTAAAAATCTATCTTCCCCTTCTCCTCCTGTGGTCCATTTATTGCGTTATTTTGTTTTGCGTTGTCTTTGCCTCAACTCTTGGGTGGTGGCATTGCATGTTCCCGGGGTGGAAAATTCAATTGCTGACTCTCTTTCTCGATTACATTGGGAGTGCTTTTGGAGATTTGCACCGGAGGCGGAGTCTGTGGTTTACAAGTCGCCCACAGAGCTCTGGGAATTGGTCTTTGATACTCAAGAGCATTAATTAGGGCCTCACTAGCAGACAGCACGTGGAGGATGTATGACGCAGCTTGGAAGCAGTGGGTGGGGTGGTATCACGAGATAGGGGTTTCTGGGTCAGATGAGAATTACATCGGTGCTTTGCTGAGTTGGGTGGGAAAAGTGGCAAAGGAAGAATGGTCAATGTCAAGAATTAATTGCTTTTCAGAATTGATAACGTTTGGGTATAAGTTCAGGGACTTTACGGCCATTACAAAGAGTTTTTTAGTTTCTCAGATTGTGATGAATGTTAGAAGGGGGTAAACATTGCCTGACACTCGCAGGCCGGTTTTGTGTAAGTTGTTGATTGAATTGGGAGCGAAGCTGGATCAAGTTTGTAGTTCGCCTTTTGAAGAGGCATTATTTAAACTGGCTTTCTCGTGGGCTTTCTTTGGGGCCATGAGAATAGGGGAATTGGTGGAACCATCTTCAGACTGGGAGGGGGGCATATTGAGTCAAGCTGCGGCGGCGGAGTCAATGGAATTCTGAATCCGTCGTTCAAAAACCGATCAGATGGGTAAAGGAAAAAAAGAGTTGTTTTAAGGGCATTAAAACAGTCAAGCATGTGTCAAGTAATGTATTTTTAAAAGTATTGGTTTTTAGGCAGGAGCAAGGGAGCGACATCAGTTTGAGGCTGTATTTAAAAAGTGCTTGACAGTTTGGGATTTAAAGGCCAATAGGTTTTCTCCGCACCCATTTAGAATGGGTTCGAAAAAACAGGCAGCAATTGAGATTTTCCAAGAATAACATGGTCATTAGATGAATAGGAGTTAATGGTATGAGTTGGCATCAGGTTCTGACAGATTTTCACCGTTTCGCCAGGTTAGATCGCCCCCGAGAGCCATGGGCGCAGTGACACATGACTCAACTACGTATGTAGGGCAGAGCAGGGGTTAATGTCGAGGTTGTGGAGAGGTTGAGTGGAGGTGAAATGATTAAGGAGAGGAGTGAAAGTAGGGTGTTCATTATTAATATTGCTAAAGGTAAATAGGTGGCTTTTAATTGGTTTATAGTTCATGTTTTTGGTGTCATTTTGGCAGGCGATGGGAGGGGGTTCTTTGAGTTGGTGTCAAAATATTGGTGGATGTTGTACAACTTGGAGAAAGGAACGCAGTGCTCCTCCTGTTCCTCCTTGCACAAAGGCTGAGGTAGCGGTCCTGCTGCTGGGTTGTTGCCCTCCTACGGCCCCCTCCACGTCTCCTGGTGTACTGACCTGTCTCCTGGTAGCGCCTCCAGCTGCTGGACACTACACTGACAGACACGGCAAACCTTCTTGTCACAGCTCGTACTGATGTGCCATCCTGGATGAGCTGCACTACCTGAGCCATTTATGTGGATTATAGAGTCCGTCTCATGCTTCCACGAGTGTGAAAGCACAACCAACATTCAAAAGTGACCAAAACATCAGCCAGAAAGCATTGTTACTGAGATGTGGTCTGTGGTCCCCACCTGCAGAACCACTCCTTTATTGAGTGTGTCTTGATAATTGCCAATAATTTTCATCTGTTGTCTATTCCATTTGCACAACAGCATGTGAAATTGATTGTCAAACAGTGTTGCTTCCTAAGTGGACAGTTTGATTTCACAGAAGTTTGATTTTGGAGTTATGTTCTGTTGTTTAAGTGTCTCCTTTATTTTTTTTGAGCATTGTATATATTTTGGTTTCCGCTTGGTTTTGGAACTCCAAGAACCTCCTCACCCCAAGTTATTTATTATTGTTATGTTTGTTGTAATAATGGCCGATTTGATCAATTTAATCCAAATTGGTACCGTACACTGTTTATTTGGAAGAATCTGAGAATATTGGGTTTGGTAAATTAGGGGAACTTCTAAGAAAGGGAAGCCTTTACAATGCTGCAGTCAAGAGAAAACGTAGCCCCGGCAGAGCCATTGGCACAGTGACCCATGACTCAGCTATGTAGGGCAGAGCAGGGGGTAAATGTAGAGGTTTTGGGGGAGGTTAAGTGGAGGTGAAAAGTTTAAGGGGAGGAATGAAAGGGTGGGTGTAGGTTACAAGGGAGAATAAAAGTGGGGCTTTAAAAAGTAGGAGGGGGAAGTGGCTACCTAATCTGCACATCCTATGCAAAAACTCTGATGGTAAGGGTAAGTGCACACAGCATCTTCAAGAAATTAATGCACCTGCCAAAGTTTTTCTATGCAAAGCAGCTTCACGAACAAGTTAACTATGTTTTGCCGTTGTTTTTGCAGTGCAGGTGTCTATTTTCTACTATTCAGATACTTAACGAGTGAAAAATAAGGGTATGTGCACACGTTGCAGATTTGCCTGTGGAATTTTCTGTGCAGATTCTGCATCTCTTGGTAGAAAATGCAGGTAAAAATCCACACGCTTTTGGTGCGTTTTTGCCACAAGTTTTCATGCATTTTTTTTATGCGGATTTGTATGCGTTTTTGTAAGCTAAATAAAGATCTATTATTTAACAAAAAAAGAATTGTGATGTAATTTCTTGACCAACCTCTTCATTTACATACTCCATTGAAGAATAATGTTTACACACACAGCTAGATAGATAGATAATAGATAGATAGATCTATAGATAGATAGATAGGTATCGCCTCCAGCTCAAAAATATTTCCAGAATCCGTCCTTTCCTCAACCCTCACTCTACCAAAATGCTTGTGCATGCCCTAATCATCTCCCGCCTCGTCTACTGCAACATCCTCCTCTGTGGCCTACCTTCTACATTCTTGCACCCCTCCAGTCCGTCCTTAACTCTGCTGCCCGACTAATTAATTTCTCTCCTCGCTACACTCCTGCTTCCCCTCTTTGCAAATCCCTTCACTGGCTCCCAATTTCCCACGCTTATTTGCTCCTCACTAGTGATGAGTGAATATACTCGTTACTCGAGATTTCCCGAGCACGCTAGGGTGACCTCCGAGTATTTTTTAGTGCTCGGAGATTTAGTTTTCCTCACCTCAGCTGAATGATTTACATCTGTTAGCCAGCTTGATTACATGTGGGGATTCCCTAGCAACCAGGCAACCCCCACATGTACTTATGCTGGCTAACAGATGTAAATCATTCAGCTGTGGCGATGAAAACGAAATCTCCGAGCACTAAAAAATGCTCGGAGGTCACCCGAGTATGCTCGGGAAATCTCGAGTAACGAGTATATTCGCTCATCACTACTCCTCACCCAATCGCCTCCAAGGCTTCTCCCGAATATCCCCCATCCTCTGGAATTCTGTGCCCCAACACGTCCGGTTATCCACCACATTTGGATCCTTCAAAAGAAACCTGAAAACCCACTTCTTCAAAGAAGCTTACAGCCTGTAATGACCACACGGCCACCTCAACACCATTGGCTGCAACTCTCAACCTACTGTCTCCTTCCCCATAATCCTGTAGAATGTAAGCCCGCCAGGGCAGGGTCCTCGCCCCTCTGTATCAGTCTGTCATTGTTAGTTTGTTTACTGTAAGTGATATTTGTATTTTAATGTAACCCCTTCTCATGTACAGCAACATGGAATTAATGGTGCTATATAAATAAATAATAACAATAATAATAGATAGATAATACCAAGCCCGATGTTTAGTAATAAACATAATAAAATGGTACATAAAGAGTTAAATAAAGACACACACAAAATCTGCATTAGGCTGGGGTCACACTTGCGAGAAACACGCACGAGTCTCGCACCTCAGTACCCAGCACTGCCACCGGCACTTGGACCGGAGCATTCAGCTGCATAGAAATACATGCAGCCGCACACTCGGGTCCAGAGTGCTGGAGGCAGTGCCGGGTATTGAGGTGCGAGACTCGTGTGAGTTTCTCGTAAGTGTGACCCCGGCCTTAAACGCAATATCTGTTTAATTTTTAAAAAAATTAGAAAAAAAATGACGTCGGCTCCCGCACAATTTTCTGTGCCAGAGAGGGAAAGCCAGTGACTGGGGGCCGATATTTATAGCCTGGGAAGGGGATAATACCCATGGAGCTTCCCAGGCTATGAATCTCAGCCCACAGTTGTATATTTCGCCTTTACTGGCTATTAAAACAGGAGGACCCCCCCAAAAAAATGATGTGGGGTCCCCCTATAATTCATAGCCAGAAAGGCTATGCAGGCAGCTGTGGGCTGATATTCATAGCCTAGAGAGGAGCCATGGATATTGCCCCCCAGGCTACAAATACCAGCTCCCAGCCACCCCAGAAATGGTGCATCTGTAAGATGTGCCAATTCTGGCACTTAGCCTTTCTCTTCCCACTGCTCTGTAGCAGTGGCATATGGTGTATTAAGGGGTTAATGTCACCTTTGATTGTAAGGTGACATTAAGCCCGGTTAGTAATGGAGAGGCGTCAATAAGACACCTATCCATTACTAATCCTATAGTATTGAAAGAGTTAAATAAAAAGCCAGAAAAAAGTATTTTAATATTCTTAATTTCACCATACTTACAACCACGCCTAATTCCCCGAAGCCATAGATCACCTGCAAAAAATACAAAATAATAAACCAACAGTATACTCCCTGGTCCGACGCAGTCCATTTAATAATGAGTGTCCCACGACAATCTCCCCTATAGAGCTGTCACATCATGAGATGTGACAGCTCTATAGGCCTCCAGTGACACACTGACAGGAGACAATGGCTCCTGCAGTGTTATCACCGAGGCTTCAATGGCCTCTCACTTTACGGCACTGCTGCGTGAGAATTTTCCCACGCAGCGGTGCCGCAAGTGACAGTATGAACTACACTGTACTCACAGCGGCAGAGGGATACAGTGCAGAAGGATACCTTCCATCATTGTATCCCGGAGCCCTTGGAGATTATAGTAGGACACTCGTTATTAAATGGATTACATCGGATCAGGGAGTATACTATTGGTTTATTATTTTTATATTTGCTACAGGTGATCGAGGGCTTCAGGGATTAGCTGTACGGTGAGTATGTACTGTATGTTGTATGTACTGTATGTCTATATGTGTGTATGTGTTGTTTTTTTTTACACTTGAACACAGTAGCCGGATGATGGGACTACTACTGTCCCATCATCCGGCTAGCTGTCACTGTAGGAAGCATAGCCGGATGGGACTAGAAGTCCCATCAGACAATGCCTGCCTACACACAGACTCGCACGCACACACACACACATACAGCCTTGCACAGCCTCGCACACCCACACACACACACACACACACACACACACACACACACACACACACAGATACAAACACCCGCACACAGCCCCGCACATCTTTTCCGTACACACACAGTCTCCGCACACACAGACACGCACATAGTCCCTGCCCACACTCCGCCCACACACTCTTTCCCCTCCCGATCTGCAGCATTTCTCGCAGGCACATCCGCAGCAAATCCGCAGATCTTTTTTAAACCAGCGGTTTTGCTGCAGATTGGCCTGACACAATGGAAATCAATGGGTGCAGAAACGCTGCAGATCCGCAAAAAGAATTGACATGCTGCGGAAAAAAAAGGCTGCGATTCCGCACTTTTTTTTCTGCAGCATGTGCACACCAAATGTCAATTTCACATTGACTAACATTGCTTGTGCACTACACTGTGGATTTGATGCAATTCCACGCGTCCTAAAACACTGCGGAAACGCATCAAAATCCGCTATGTGTGCACATAGCCTAAGAATGCTGCTTCTTTTAACTGCGTCACAGTTTAAAAACCCTAAAGCGGTTAAAAGAAATAACAAAAGATTGAACATGTGCACAACAATGTAGTTTTTATATTCCATGCATTATGTTTGATTTTTTCCCAGCAGTTCTGCTGTTTTTTTCAGGTGGATTCCACATGCAATCCACCTGAAAAAGTCTTGCGTGCACATACCCTAGAACTGACACACTAACCAAATACTGATGAAAGTCAGACTGTTTGTTGCCTTCAAGAGAAAACACTTAGTAGTAACACCTCTGATCACATTCTGATCAGGGGAACCAGAAAAGTTTGAGAAACAAGCCATCTCTGATACAGTTGTTCTCAAACGTTTACATACCCTGGCAGAATTTTTGCTTTCATGGCCTTTTTTCAGAGAATATGAATTATAACACCAAAACTTTTTCTCCACTCATGATTAGTGGTTGGCAGGTGCTGCTGTATCATAGTAGTATCATCTGCCAGCGTCTGTGCTCACAGTTAAAAATAAATAAATAAATAAATAAAATTACATACACATTCAAGTAAAAATAAAAAAATATATACTCACCTAACACCAAATCACTGATGCCCTCGTCTCCTAGAAATCATGTAAAATAAAAAACTGACATATACTCACCAGTCCGCCATAGTCCAGGTAATCCCAAATGTCCCACGGCAATCTCACGTGTAGAACAGTCACATCGGGAGCACATCAGGAGATGTGACCGCTCTACCTGGCCGCAAGTGATACACTGACAGGAGGTAATCGCTCCCACAGTGTATCACTGAGCTGCCATGAGAGTTCACCAGAGTTCATCAGCTCTGGTGCTCTCACTTACGGCACTGCTGCGTGAGAACTTTCCCAATGCAGCAGTGGTGCCATAAGGGAGATCACTGGAGCTGATCAGCTGATGACAGCAGCTCAATGATACACTGTGGGAGCGATTACCTCCTGTCAGTGTATCACCGGCTGTCTTTGAGAGCACTCACATCACTGATGTGACTGCTCTCAAAGTCATCAGGATCGTCGTGTGACATTATGGATTATCTTCTCTGCGGACAGGTGAGGAATATTGTGGTTTGTTATTTTATTTTTGTTGCAGACGACGTTGGCTTCGGTGGATTAGGTGTTCGGTGAGTATGGTTTAATTAAAATTCATTAAAGGAGTCTGTCATTATTTCAAATAAAGGACTTTATTATGGGTGTCTGTTTTTATACAATATCACTATGGGGTTACTAATGGATAAGTGCCTTATAGACGCCTCTCCATTACTAACCTGTGGGCTTGATGTCACCTGACAATACAAAGGTGACATCAACCCCACAAATATGAATCCCACTTGCCACCTCTACAGGGCAAGTGGGAAAAGCGAGGCTAAGCACCAGATTTGGTGCATCTTATAGATTTGACTTTTCTGGGGTGGCTGAGAGCTGATGTTTTTAGCCTGGGGAGCCAGTATCCATGGCCCCTTCCTAGGCTATTAATATCAGCCCATAGTGGTCTGCCTAGCCTTTGCTGGTTAGATTTTGTAGGGAACCCTATGTCAATTTTTTTCTTGGGTCCCTCTGTAAACTAGCCAGTAAAGTCTAAGCAAACTGCTACGAGCTGATATTACTAGCCTGGGAACCTTTGTGGCTATTGGCTCCTTCTCAGAATATTAACAACAGCCCTCAGCCGTTGACTTTCCCTCTGCTGGTTATTAAAATTACGTGGAAGCCCACACTTTTTTTTTCATTTTTTTTCTTTAAAATTAACAGTTGCTGTCTGGCTACAGCCTATGTATATTTGGTTCTGTTAATGCTCCTACATAGGCTGGTGACAATGTGTGTGTAGGTTTGTGTGTGTTTGTGTGTGTTTACTTATCGGCTTAGTAATGAGGATGTCAATGACAGCTGCTGACACCAAGCCCTAATCACATTACCCTGATGCTACTGCCTCAGCAAGAAAAAGGTGGTGTTGAACCAAGAAATGAACCAAGAAATTACATCACAAAACTTAAAAAAAATATATATTTATTTAGCTCAAAAAACCATGCAAAAATGCACGTTTTTTCTGCAGCGTTTTTCCTGCCAAGAGATGAAGAAACCTTAGAGAAATTTCTGCAAGCAAATACTCAGCGTGTGCACATAGCCTAATTCTGACTCATTGCTCAACCCAGAAATTTTTTTTCTATAAAACCTGGTTTGACCCCTCCCAAACTGTGGGCTAATCCCAACTCTGTTAACTATCTATTCCCTGGTGTGGTCCCCCTAATGGACAGACATCCCGCATTCCCAGGGACAGCCCTAGGCATAGCCTATAGGAGAACTGAACACACACCAGCCAAAGGAATATAATAAACCCCTTTTATCACACCAATATAAACATTAATACATAAGACTACAAACATCATCATAACAACCCCCCGGTTGCCACAGCTTCATCATCCCATCCTCCCCCCTACAAGTCCTTGGCCGGCTATGCACATTAGACAGTCAGCAGATACGCTCAGGCAGAGCACGGATCGTTCAGCCATCAGGCCCGATAATGATCTTGTGTTGTGATAATCTGATTCTGACAGAAAATCTGTTTCCTTGGTAAGATTTTTTTTCCTCAGTAGATTATCATCATCATCATGGCATATAAAGATAACCATGTGTGAATTTTCAATTTTGTCTCTTTCGATCAGGGCAAAAAAAAAGTGAAATGCCATTTGCTCATCCAAAAATATCAGAATTTATCAGTTTTCTGGTAAATCTTTGTTTTTTTTAAACAGAAGTCAAAGCAACTGTGCGTTGGTCATAATTATAGATTGTGTGTCTCATAGCTTCTCGCCGTAAAACAAAAACTTTTTTGTGTTTGAGGTGGATTTAGGCAACTGTGAAGCTATAAAAAAAAAATATATATGAAATTTATACCATAAGAAAAAATGTCATGGGGTCTTCTGCTCCACAGAGGCACAAATAAGCCATAAAAGCAGACAAATGAATCTCCTTTTTGTCCAGGCCCAGGACAGGCAATCTGTTGCCAGGTTTTTGCCACCTAATCTAAGTTCAGTGTAGAAACACAGATGCTGATTCCAGCGATGTGTCACTTACTTAGCTGCTTGCTGTAGTTTTGATAAAATCATTGTGTCATCAGCAGGAAACTAGTAATAACCCATGCTGCCATGTAGTCCTCCATATTCATGAGCTCTGTATAACCCCACCTCCACCACTGATTGGCAGCTTTCTGCCTTTGAACAGTGTACACAGAAAGCAGCCAATCAGTGGTGTGGGCGGGGTTATACAGAGCTCAGCATTCAGAGAACTGCCAGAGCTGCAGTGATTCTATCAAAACGGCAACAAACAGCCTAGTAATTGATACATTGCTGGAATCAGGGTCTATGCCTCTATATCATGCAGCTCTCACATGTGGTAGCAAAAACCTGGTGGCAGAATCTCTTTAAGAGAATTCGTTTGCTATATTTTTTAAGTATGTTAAAGTATGTTATAGTAATACATACTGTATTGTTTATTGCTCATCTATTTTTTTTTGCTGACGTAATTTTTTTTATTCTGTTTTCTGCACACAATTTGATGACGACCATCACTCCTCCTGATGTGCTTTACGGACTTCCCATGAACTGTAGTAAACGTTGGACAGGAGGTGACTTATTGACATCAATCGGAGAGATTTCTAGGTACGGTACTTTCTGTGATCTGTGCAGAGGTTATTTTACAGAGAGGGGGAGGAGGTGATCTGTGACTAGAATCTTTTGTGAGTGGTCAATGAGATGACTCCTGAGAAGTGATCTCTATAGAACTGGAATACACAATTTATTCCAAGGTTTAGTGGCAAGAAGTGAAAATTTCAAGATTTTTGTAGATAGTGACAATGAAAAATAAAATCACAATAAAACGAAAATATATGTTTAACGTAAAAACAGGAAATAAACAGTAGGCTGTTTCCTGATGAGACATACTCTTAACCGGCTTAACCTACTGAAACACAGTAACCCAGCTCTTCAAAAGACTATTCTGCAAAATATCAAGACCTTGCCATCTCTTATATCTGCGCTTATTTTGATGCCATGACTAAGGCTATGTGCACACGTTCAGGATTTCGCGTTTTTACCGCGTTTTTGGTGCGTTTTTTTTGCGGATTTTTCCAGAGGTTCCCAATGCAATAATATAGTGGGAAATCCGCAAAAAATCCGCAAATTTAATGAACGTGCTGCGTTTTTTACCGCGATGCGTTTTTTTCGAGGAAAAAAACGCATCATGTGCACAAAAATTGCGGAATGCATTCTAAATGATGGGATACATAATGTATGCAGTTTTCTCTCGTTTTTATACCGTTTTTATAGTGAAAAAACCCGAAAAAAAATGCGAAAAATTTGCTACGTGTGCACACAGCCTTACACTAAGGCCAATAATATAATAAATGTACACTGGAGTAACTGGTTAGAGATGGGCGAACCCGAACAGTAAACTTCTGCATCCGTACTGAACACTTACTGTTTGGGCATGGACACCGAGCACAGACTTCACCAGGTCCTATCCTGTCTCTGGTATTAAAACCTTATCTTGTGACAGCCCACTGGGTACCCCTTGTCTCAGCAGGTTGGTTTTTACACATTTTGATCAAACTAATGCCCCTTTTTCTTAGCTAGGTATTACATCTACATAACGTCCCATGGACAGGTGGTTGGACAGTCGGGGCCCTTGTCCTTCTCTACCCTTATTCCAATTGAAGTTAGCTTACACAAGGTGAGGTTTAACCTCTCAGCAGGATTTTGCTCAGTAAACTACAGACACTGTCAGATTGGTGCCGTTATACTGATTAAAATGATACCTGGGTTGATGAAATTCGTCTTGTGGTTCTTGTTTAATCTGTATTTACAGATTTCAGTTAATGAGATTCTCATGCTCTAGGACGGCCTGTGGGGGTCTTCATGTGGTGGTCTGTTTACATATTCATCTGTATGGGCTTATGACAGGTCACTGATGCTTCAGTGACCTGCCAACTATTTTAAATAATGCATAGAATATTGTGGGGTTAGAAAAAAAAAATCAACTGCATCAAAATGGCGCCAGTGCTGTAGCATGATACATGCCTATATGCATTTATGCTTTATGCCTATATGCTTTATGCCTCTAGTATTGTGGGGTGAAAAAAATAAAAATCTTAATCAAAATGGTGCTGGTGATGGCGCATGCACAGTAGCATCTGTTGCATTCCAATAGATGCAACCGAGCAAGAGCCATCGCCGGCACCATTTTTCTTCAGCAAAATGGCGTCGGCGGTGGTGCTTGCACAGTTGCATCTATCAGAACGTGATAGATGCTACAGTGTATGCGCCACCGGTGCCAATTTGATGATGATAATTTTTTTTTTACCAAACAATAGTATAGGCATAAAGCATAAATTCATATGGACATGTAACATACCACTGCGCAGGTGCCACCGCCGGTGCCATTTTGATAAAGTGGAATTTTTTTCTAACCCCACAATAGTATATGCAGTATGTAAAATAGGGGGCAGGTCACTAGGGGATCAGTGACCATTACAGATGAATATGTAAGTAGAGCACCACTGTGATTATTTTGTAATCAGTACAACGTCACCAACCTGACAGTTTCAGTAGTTTATTAAGCAAAATCCTGCTGACAGGTTCGCTTTAATACTAGATACAGGATACCTTGTCGCGGTGGGGTGGGATGGCTTTTATGCTTTTTGATCAATACAGTGTTAGCTAGTGTTTCTTCAGGTAGGAATCTACACTAAAATATTTACATAAGCCTAAACCCACAAATTTAAAAAGGAGACAGGATCTAGCTTTAAAGGGAACCTGTGAACAGAAAAAAATTCTATTGACTGGCAGATATGGGGTTAATCTGTAGGTTAATAGTGTTATGATTCTGGCTGGCACCTGCAGGTTGTCTAACGTTGTGTGGAGAAAATTAACATTATTCTCTCCGGAAGTGTTCCCGCTTCAGTTACGGGGATGACGCTATGGGGCTGGTCCAGTCACTGCTCTGAGAATACAGAGCGGCGGCTATAACCGCACCCCCAGCCCTGACTTCCTCTGCACTGGGGTCTGCTGTCAGTCAGGGCTGGGAGCAGGGGCGCCGCTATCATGAGGCAAGTTGAGCCCTTTGCTTCAGGCGGCAGTCCTCACTGAAAGACAGGGGGTGGCAGAGCGGCAGTCAGAACACGTGGTGCCGACTCTTTATAATCCCTGACATTTGCTGAGTGTCACTAGTGCGGTGCGCGCGCCCCTGCTCACAACCCACAAACTATTGGCTGCTCTGTGTGCACAGGACCTGTGATGAGGACACAGGAGGGGAGGAGTCAGGGGTCACATGATCAGGACCTCCATGGATTGCAGGAATCTTCTGTGCTGGTTGCCAAGGTAAGCTACCTTATGTATGGGGTCAGGAGGGGTTTACAGTGTGGATGTAGCAGAGCCGTGTGTGTACGAGGTGTACGGAGTGGAGCTGAATGTGTACGAGGTGTTCGGAGCAGAGCCGTGTGTGTGTGAGGTGAGCAGAGCCGTGTGTGTATGAGGTGTACGGAGCAGAGCCGCTTGTGTATGAGGTGTACGAAGCAGAGCCGGGTGTGTATGAGTTGTACGGAGCGGAGCTGCGTGTGTATGAGGTGTACGGAGCGGAGCTGCGTGTGTATGAGGTGTACTGAGCGGAGCCGGGTGTATATTAGGTGTACGGAGTGGAGCTGGGTGTGTATTAGGTGTACGGAGCGGATCTGCATGTGTATGAGGTGTACGGAGCAGAGCCTGGTGTGTATGAGGTGTATGGAGTGGAGCCGCATGTGTACGGAGCGGAGCCGTGTGTGCAAGGTGTACGGAGCGCAGCCGCGTGTGTAGGAGTAACTATGTGTGGCCATTATATGGTAAACAGTATCATGTGCGGCCATTATACAGTATTGAGCACTGTGTGTGGCCATTATACAGTATGGAGCATCATATGTGGCCATTATACAGTATGGAGCATCATGTGGGGCCATTATACAGTACTAGACTGTGGCCTGATTCTAATGCATCGGGTATTCTAGAATATGCATGTCCCCGTAGTATATGGACAATGATGATTCCAGAATTCGCGGCAGACTGTGCCCGTCGCTGATTGGTCGAGGCAACCTTTATGACATCATCATCGCCATGGCAACCATTATGACATCTACGTCGATACTGTGCCCGTCGCTGATTGGTCGAGGCGAATTCGCGGCAGACTGTGCCCGTCGCTGATTGGTCGAGGCAACCTTTATGACATAATCGTCGCCATGCTGTGCCCGTCGCTGATTGGTCGAGGCCTGGCGGCCTCGACCAATCAGAGACGCGAGATTTCCAGGACAGACAGACAGACAGACAGAAAAACCCTTAGACAATTATATATATACTAGACTGTGGCCCGATTCTAAAGCATCGGGTATTCTAGAATATGCATGTCCCCGTAGTATATGGACAATGATGATTCCAGAATTCGTGGCAGACTGTGCCCGTCGCTGATTGGTCGAGGCAACCTTTAGGACATCATCGTCGCCATGGCAACCATTATGACATCTACGTCGATACTGTGCCCGTCGCTGATTGGTCGAGGCGAATTCGCGGCAGACTGTGCCCGTCGCTGATTGGTCGAGGCAACCTTTATGACATAATCGTCGCCATGCTGTGCCCGTCGCTGATTGGTCGAGGCCTGGCGGCCTCGACCAATCAGAGACGCGAGATTTCCAGGACAGACAGACAGACAGACAGAAAAACCCTTAGACAATTATATATATACTAGACTGTGGCCCGATTCTAAAGCATCGGGTATTCTAGAATATGCATGTCCCCGTAGTATATGGACAATGATGATTCCAGAATTCGTGGCAGACTGTGCCCGTCGCTGATTGGTCGAGGCAACCTTTAGGACATCATCGTCGCCATGGCAACCATTATGACATCTACGTCGATACTGTGCCCGTCGCTGATTGGTCGAGGCCTGGAGGCCTCGACCAATCAGAGAGGCGGGATTTCCATTATGACATCATCGTCGCCATGCTGTGCCCGTCGCTGATTGGTCGAGGCCTGGCGGCCTCGACCAATCAGAGACGCGGGATTTCCAGGACAGACAGACAGACAGACAGACAGACAGAAAGACAGACAGACAGACAGACAGACAGACGGAAAAACCCTTAGACAATTATATATATAGATAGATGGAGCATCATGTGTGGCCATTATACAGTATGGAGCACTGTTGTGAATTCTGTTGTGGGTTCTGCTCTTGGGCTCCCTCCGGTGGTTATAAGTGGTAGTGCTGCTGTTTGTCCTTCACAGCAGTCATCAGGTGCGTCCACGTCGGACGGGGCTATTTAGTCTGGCTTCACCCTTTAGTGAGTGCCAGTTGTTAATTGTTTCTGGAGGATTCACATCCCTTCCTGGTCGCTCCTGCTTGCAGTTCATTTCTACAAGATAAGTTCTGCTTGTTTTTCTGCCCACTTGTTGTGGGCCTCATTGTTCAGTGCATTGCATGTTTTTTCTTGTCCAGCTTTATCTGTGTAAGGATTTATGCAGCCAAGCTGGAATCTATGGAGAGGCAGATTTACCCTCCATGTCTTTAGTTAGATGTGGAGTTTTTGTATTATCTGTGGTGGAAATTTCATAGTATTTTAATACTGACCGCATAGTTCTCTGTCCTATCTTTTCTATCTAGCTAGATTGGCCTCCTTTGCTAAATTCTGTTTTCAGCCTGTGTATGTTTTTTCCTCTCCTCTCACAGTCAATATTTGTGGGGGGCTGCCTATCCTTTGGGAATTTTCTCTGAGGCAAGATAGTTTTCCCTTTTCTATCTATAGGGTTAATTAGTCCTCCGGCTGTGTCGAGGTGTCTAGGATTGGTAGGTACATCCCACGGCTACTTCTAGTTGCGGTGTTAAGTCCAGGGTCTGCGGTCAGTACAGTTACCACATTCTCCAGAGTACGTCTCATGCCGCTCCTGGGCCACCAGATCATAACAGAGCACTATGTGTGGCCAATATACAGTATGGAGCATCATGTATGGCCATTATACAGCATGGAGCATCATGTTCGGGTAATATACAGTATGGAGCACTATGTGTGGCCAATATACAGCATGGAGCATCATGTGTGGCCATTATACAGTATGGTGTATCATGTGTAGCCATTATACAGTATGGAGCATCATGTGTGGCCATTATACAGTATGGAGCATCATGTGGGGTCATTATACAGTATGGAGCATCATGTGGGGCCATTATACAGTATGGAGCATCATGTGGGGCCATTATACAGTATGGATGCGGCCATTATACAGTATGGAGCATCATGTGGGGCCATTATACAGTATGGAGAATCATGTGTGGCCATTATACAGTATGGAACATCATGTGCGGCCAATATACAGCATGGAGCATCATGTGCGGCCATTATACAGTATGCAGCATCATGTGTGGCCATTATACTGTATGGAGCAATATACAGTATGGGGCTCATTATTCTGTATGGAGCACTGTGGTGCCCAGAATACTGTATAGAGGACTATACTGACTGATTTATGACCTAGTGTAGAATGTACAATAGTTATCACTCATGGAATGTGTGGGGGGACTGTATATGAGATGGGAGCCCTATAGGGGGGCTGTACTGAATATGTGTTTGGGGGGTCGTCCTTTTGAAGTTCGCCTCAGGCAGCAGTGTGGCTAGGTTCATCCCTGGCTCGGGGTGCAGTTATAGTCGCCGCTCTGTATTCTCAGAGCAGTGACTGAATCAGCGCCGAACCCCGTGGCTGAAACAGGAACACTGCCTGGTGGAATAAAGTTTATTTTCTCCCCGCAGTGTTAGGCTATGCGCAGGCACCGGCAGCATTATAACGCTATTAGTCTGCAGATTAATCCCATAGCTGCAGGTTCCTTATAAGGAGGAGTACACAATCAACATGGAGGCAACAACTTGAAGAACCCTATACTGACACTTTTAACATAATAGTAATTTTGGTGACTGCCGTACAGCATTGGAAAACACATTATTCACCATCATTGAAAGATAACATCTAAATGGCCATTATGCAATACACAAACCATCCTAATGACCTGTGTCCTAAAAGAGAAAAACATTTTGGCCAAATCACAAGACAAGCATTCAGATGACCGGTAATAAAAAACAATAATAATTATATATCATTATCTCTTTTAAAGGGGTTATCCGGTACTTTGTTTATTTTTTCCCATGGGGCTAAGAACTTACAGGCAGCTAGCTGCTAACTATTTGATTGTTCTGCCCAGTGCCGATCTCTGCTGACTCAGTCAGTGACTCTCCTGCTTTATTTCAACAGAGCAGCGCCTTCACTTCTACTCAGTTCTGCCAATGTCATGCTCATTGACAACCAGTTCTGGGTACTGAGGAGCCAGCTGTTAATTAGCATGACATCAGTAGTGACACCTTGTTGACAGAGCAGAGTGGAAGAGAAGAAGCTGCTCTGTCTACATGATGTTACTGGAAGCAGGAGAATCGCCGTTCGGGCTCAAGTGCACAGCTGATTTTCTTGGACAATTGCTATCCGTGGTTTTCACAAATAGCACTCATACCTATGATATGCTATAGGGCTGTGCACATATCCTATTTTTTCCTCCGACTTCATGGTCGGCGGGGGAATATCTGAGACGTGTCCAATTGTGATCAGATTGTATGTTTTTAACCTCTTTCTGACAGCTGACAGAATAGTACGTCAGCTGGCAGTATCCCCCGCTTTGAGGTGGGCTCTGCTGGCATGTGCCCACAATGTTTTTATATCCACTGTTGCCTCACCCTAAACTATACCTTTCCTCACTGGCATACCTGGTCCCTGGGATTCTCTGCCCAGCTCTGCAGCTTCCACGAAACCCGTCCCAACTCCTGCGTGCGATTGCCCGTCCAGCTTCCTCTCATAATGAGGCACACTTTTCAGTGCTTCCGATGGGCTGTAGGCCCCGGACGTTCCAGGAATGTCAGCTGAAGTTTGTGGCTGACACTCGACACTCTTATGCTGCTAAACAGCCCGTGCTCTTCATGTCCTCCAGCCCTCTGGCTTCAAACTGCTGCTCTCTCTCCTCTCAATCAAATCTCTCATTCTCATCTGTCTCACTAATACCTGGAAGTGCTCCCCTTATTATAGCCTTGCCCCCTCCCATTGGCTGGGATGGTCCTAATCCTTAGACTGTTCCTAAACCAGTGCAACTTACTTCCTACTTCCTGAATCTATTGTGATCACAATTGCACTTCCCTAAATGTTTTACATAAAATACATCTTACATTCATCAAAAACTCATTAGAGAGAGCCACATGATTAAGTACTTATAAGACTCTATGAACTTGCATATATTATCCCAATTACAATACAATACACAGGACATAACCGTTTCCTTAATAAGGGAGATGTGTATGACCGTCCCTGTCACACTTTTACATGGAGAACAAAATATTATAATGAGGCTATCGTCAATGGGCCTCACTGAAGCCATAGGCCCCGAGCGGTAGCCCAGATTTCCCTCATTATAATCCTATGACCAGCATCATAATTGCACATGATAGGTGGGGATATGTTGCAGACTTGTGATTATGTCCTTAAAGTTAGGAGGCTTCATAGATGACATAGCTCTTAATGGACATGTAACATTTTATGACCTGATAATCTTATTATTAGTGTTGAGCGATACCTTCCGATATCGGAAAGTATCGGTATCGGAAAGTATCGGCCGATACCGTCAAAGTATCGGATCTAATCCGATACCGATACCCGATCCCAATGCAAGTCAATGGGACGAAAATATCGGAATTAAAATAAACCCTTTCTTAACTTGTAGGTTCATTCTACATGAAGGAAAACAATTAAGAATAATGTAGGATGTATTGGGGGAGGTGGTGGAGACATTAAAGGCACAGAGGTTTAGCCCAATCTAATAGAATAGCAGGATTTTGTTTTGTTTTTTATGACGTTCGGCGTTAGAAAGATTTTGACTATGTTAATTTTTTTTTTATTTTGTCAGATATTGATGTTTCACTACTTCCACGCCCTTCACCTTCTTTTTTACTTCTCCCACACTTTCTTCTTCATTATCCTCATCAGCTTCTTTGACATCAACGTCTTCACCTTATTCATCTTCTTCTTCATCTTCTACCTATTATTTTTTTGTTACATTGTTCATATTCTTTTTATTTTACTATTATCTTCTTCATATTCAACTTCTTCATCATATTCTTATTTGTGACAGGCATTCCCGTAGTTGTTATCTATAAAAGTTTGAAGATTACACCTTCCGTTCTGCCTGTCACAAAACAGTTACATTTGTCCGCGTTCAGTTTGGCCTGCAGCATCAGGCTTTATCCAGGGGCACCACGAGGAGGAACGGACTCACCCCCATACACTGCTTAGTCTTCTTCTGCTTATAATTTAGATAATATCTTTTGCTCTGATATTTAGTCTTATGCTTAATGTTCTTCTGCTCTTTGTTCTGCAGCCTCTTGTTCTTCGGCTTCTCGGTCTTCCAGGTCGTCGTCGTCTCCAGGGTCGTCGTCTCCGGGGTCGTCGTCATCGGGGTGGTCTTCAGGGTCATCGTCTCCAGGGTCGTCGTCATCTCAGTGGTTGTCGTCTCTGGTGTCGTCGTCATCTTAGGGGTGGTCTTCCGGGTCGTCGTCTTCCGGGTCTTGAACTTGGAAATGTAGCAGAAGGTACAAGAAGGCTGAGAAAATGCCGAGAAACAGCTGATAGAACTGGAACTCAGATGGCTACCCGAAGGTCCAAGAGCCAATGGAATTACCGAGGACCAGCTGACGTTACTGGAACACGGGTACTAAGCAGGAGGTACCCGTGCCTGAAAGCACTACCAAGGACCACCTGACGTTGGTGGAACTCAGATACCCAGAGGGAGGCACCTAAGCCAAAGGCTCTGCCCGGAACCAGCTGACGGTACTGGAACCAGGATGGGGAGCAGAAGGTACAAGAGCAAAAGACACTGCCGAGAACCAGCTGACGGTACTGGAACCCGGATGGGTAGCCGAAGGTCCAAGAGCCAATGGAACTACTGAGGACCAGCTGACGTTACTGGAACCCGGTTACTAAGCAGGAGGTACCCGTGCTGAAAGCACTACCAAGGACCACCTGACGTTGGTGGAACTCAGATACCCAGAGGGAGGCACCTAAGCCAAAGGCTCTGCCCGGAACCAGCTGACGGTACTGGAACCAGGATGGGGAGCAGAAGGTACAAAAGCAAAAGACACTGCCGAGAACCAGCTGACGGTACTGGAACCCGGATGGGTAGCCGAAGGTCCAAGAGCCAATGGAACTACCGAGGACCAGCTGACGTTACTGGAACCCGGTTACTAAGCAGGAGGTACCCGTGCCTGAAAGCACTACCAAGGACCACCTGACGTTGGTGGAACTCGGATACCCAGAGGGAGGTACCTAAGCCAAAGGCTCTGCCCGGAACCAGCTGACGGTGCTGGAACCAGGATGGGGACCTATTCAAGCTTGTCTTCCTAGAGCCCCAACTAGCGGTGTTGGAGCAAAGGGTCAGCAGGGGGAGCACAGTGTAGGCCGAAGCCTGCACTGGAGGCATTTGTAGGTCTGTTGTGTCTGCGTGGCTGTTGCAGGACACGTTGCCGGCTACACAGCAGGGGAACAGCTGGCGGTGCTGAACCCCACTGACACATTGGCTGGTGTTTATCTCTGTGCAGCTAGCAGTATCGGGCCCCAACTGGCGGTGTTAGAGCCCAGGGTCAGCAGGAGGAGAGGGAGTAGAGTGTAGGCCGAAGCCTAATTGAACCAAATTTTAAAGGTAACCTTTAACACCCCCCTCAGGTGTTACAAACTAGAAGAGCCACGCCTTATGCAGCAGTAGTGCTGCACAAGTCAAAGGTTGCTCTTTTAATTTTGTTCCTTGCACAAGCTGAATGAAACACGTACAACATTTTGGCCCTTATACAGTCAATCTGTCTTGGAGGCGGGAGTTCCCTTTGTAATGAGACGCAGCACAGCTGACAAAAATACCACCTTGGTGCTGGGCGTGGCCTCCTGAGCATCGCATTTTGCTGTACAGGAGTCTGCGTTGTTGCGTTATCCCTTGGCCATGCGCTGCCCGTCTTCTGACATCATTTCATGTCGGCTGGTGCGGTTCGCGATGCCCATGAATCCCAGCCCCGCAGTGTCTTTACAGTGTTTCACACTGCGGGGCTGGGATTCATGGCCTGGCGCAGTACATATGTTCGCCTCTCGCTCGTGTCCTTACACCTGCTACAGACTGTGCGGCGTCAGCTGATCCCTTATCGCATGCCACGGCCATGAAGCCGCACAGTCTGAAGAAGGCGGAAGGAGCTGAGTGACAGCCTGGCGAAGATATGCACTGCTCATGCCCGTCAATCACACCCTCGCAGTCAAAATAAATAAGACACCGAGGGGCGTTGTGTCGGGCAGGGCGGCCGCAGAGGCGCAGCCAGCCAAACAATGATGACAGAAGAAGGGCTGTGCTACCAAGGGGGTTGTTGCGTGTCATTACAAAGTAAAGTCACACCTCAGGGACATTTTAATGGTCTCAGGGGACACATTGTAGACGTGTTCTGTTCCACGTGTGCAAGGGGAATAAGTTTATGAGCCACCTTGCACACATGCAGCATTACTGCTGTACAAGGTGGCTGTAAAACATACAAACACCTGGGGGAGGGGGGACAGGTTCCCTTCAATTTCAGTTCTTGTGTCTGCGTGGCTGTTGCAGGACACGTTGCCGGCTACACAGCAGGGGAACAGCTGGCGGTGCTGAACCCCACTGACACATTGGCTGGTGTTTTTCTCTGTGCAGCTAGCAGTACCGGGCCCCAACTGGCGGTGTTAGAGCCCAGGGTCAGCAGGAGGAGAGGGAGTAGAGTGTAGGCCGAAGCCTAATTGAACCAATTTTAAAGGTAACCTTTAACCCCCCCTCAGGTGTTACAAACTAGAAGAGCCACGCCTTATGCAGCAGTAGTGCTGCACAAGTCAAAGGTTGCTCTTTTAATTTTGTTCCTTGCACAAGCTGAATGAAACACGTACAACATTTTGGCCCTTATACAGTCAATCTGTCTTGGAGGCGGGAGTTCCCTTTGTAATGAGACGCAGCACAGCTGGCAAAAATACCACCTTGGTGCTGGGCGCGGCCTCCTGAGCATCGCATTTTGCTGTACAGGAGTCTGCGTTGTTGCGTTATCCCTTGGCCATGCGCTGCCCGTCTTCTGACATCATTTCATGTCGGCTGGTGCGGTTCGCGATGCCCATGAATCCCAGCCCCGCAGTGTCTTTATAGTGTTTCACACTGCGGGGCTGGGATTCATGGCCTGGCGCAGTACATATGTTCGCCTCTCGCTCGTGTCCTTACACCTGCTACAGACTGTGCGGCGTCAGCTGATCCCTTATCGCATGCCAAGGCCATGAAGCCGCACAGTCTGAAGAAGGCGGAAGGAGCTGAGTGACAGCCTGGCGAAGATATGCACTGCTCATGCCCGTCAATCACACCCTCGCAGTCAAAATAAATAAGACACCGAGGGGCGTTGTGTCGGGCAGGGCGGCCGCAGAGGCGCAGCCAGCCAAACAATGATGTCAGAAGAAGGGCTGTGCTACCAAGGGGGTTGTTGCGTGTCATTACAAAGTAAAGTCACACCTCAGGGACGTTTTAATGGTCTCAGGGGACACATTGTGGACGTGTTCTGTTCCACGTGTGCAAGGAGAATAAGTTTATGAGCCACCTTGCACACATGCAGCATTACTGCTGTACAAGGTGGCTGTAAAACATACAAACACCTGGGGGAGGGGGGACAGGTTCCCTTCAATTTCAGTTCTTGTGTCTGCGTGGCTGTTGCAGGACACGATGCCGGCTACACAGCAGGGGAACAGCTGGCGGTGCTGAACCCCACTGACACATTGGCGAGGTGTTTGGCTCTGTGCAGCCAGCACTTCTGGGCCCCAACTGGTGGTGTTAGAGCCCAGGGTCAGCAGGAGGAGTAGAGGGAGCGGAGTGTAGGCCGAAGCCTGCACTGGCGGCAGCTTTAGGTCTGTTGTGTCTGCGTCGCTGTTGCAGGACACGTTGCCGGCTACACAGCAGGGGTACAGCTGGCGTTGCTGAACACCACTGACACATTGGCTGGTGTTTTTCTCTGTGCAGCTAGCACATCTGGGCGCCAACTGGCGGTGTTAGAGCCCAGGGTCAGCAGGAGGAGCATAGTGTAGGCCGAAGCCTGCACTGGAGCAAGTTGAAAGGGAACCCTTAACCCCCCCCCCCCCAGGGGTTTGTAGCTGAAAGAGCCATATTGTACAGCACTAATGCTGGAAAAGGTAAACTTAGCTCTTTTAATTATGGTCCTTGCAAACGCTGAACTTGACACTTATGAAATGTGTCCCCTCACACTGTTAAACCGTCCGGTCGGAGGGACTTTCCTTTGTCATGTGACGCAGCACAGCTGTCATTCTTACCCCCTTGGCGCCGTGCGCCGCCTCCTCAGCGTTGTTTGAATCTGTCCCGGAGCCTGCACTGTTATGTTAGCCCTTGTCCATGCACACATTTTGCGCTGCCCATCTTCTGACATCATTTGGTGTCAGGCTGGCTGCGCCTGTGCGGCTGCGCTGGCCAAGATCCCGCCTCGCTGTGTCATCTAATGTAATCACTCTGCGGACCTGTGATCCATGGGCATGCGCATTGCATATCCTTGCCTCTCACTCCTCTCCTTCCAGCTTCTTCAGACTGTGCGGTGTCATGGCCGTGGCATGCTATTAGGGATCAGCTGATGGCGCACAGTCTGAAGAAGGCTGAGGGAGATGAGAGAGAGGCGGAGGTTAAGATATGCACTGCGCATGTCCATGGATCACAGGCCCGCAGTGGGATTAAATCAGAAGACAATACGAGGCGGGATCTCGTCCAGCGCGGCCGTACAGGCGCAGCCAGCCTGACACCAAATGATGTCAGAAGATGGGCAGCGCAAAATGTGTGCATGGACAAGGGCTAACATAACAGCGCAGGCTCCGGGACAGATTCAAACAACGCTGAGGAGGCGGCGCACGGCGCCAAGGGGGTAAGAATGACAGCTGTGCTGCGTCACATGACAAAGGAAAGTCCCTCCGACCGGACGGTTTAACGGTGTGAGGGGACACATTTCATAAGTGTCAAGTTCAGCGTGTGCAAGGAGCACCACAAAAAGAGCCACTTTTTCCTTTTGCATCATTATTACTGCTGTGCACAAGGTGGCTCTTTCAGTAACAAATGCCTTGGGGGGGGGGGGGACAGGTTCCCTTAAATTTAAGTTGTTGTGCCTGCGTGGCGGTCGCATGACACGTTGCCGTATACACAGCAGGGGAGCAGCAGGCATTACTGAACCCCACTAACACATTGGCGAGGTGTTTGGCTCTGTGCGGACAGCACTTCAGGACAACTAGCGGTGTTGGAGCCCAGGGACAGAAGGAGGAGGAGGAGGTGGAGGAGAGAGGAGGGATTGTCACACACACAGCTGGGGAACAGCTGACGTTACTGAACCCCATTAACAGAGGAGCGACTGTTGACTGTGCGTACAGCACTACCAGGCAACAACTAGCGGTGTTGGAGCCCAGGGACAGCAGGAGGAGGAGGTGTAGGAGATAGGAGGGATTGCCACACACACAGCTGGGGAACAGCTGACGTTACTGAACCCCAATAACAGAGGAGCGACTGTTGACTGTGCGTACAGCACTACCAGGCAACAACTAGCGGTGTTGGAGCCCAGGGACAGCAGGAGGAGGAGGTGTAGGAGATAGGAGGGATTGCCACACACACAGCTGGGGAACAGCTGACGTTACTGAACCCCAATAACAGAGGAGCGACTGTTGACTGTGCGTACAGCACTACCAGGCAACAACTAGTGGTGTTGGAGCCCAGGGACAGCAGGAGGAGGAGGTGTAGGAGATAGGAGGGATTGCCACACACACAGCTGGGGAACAGCTGACGTTACTGAACCCCAATAACAGAGGAGCGACTGTTGACTGTGCGTACAGCACTACCAGGCAACAACTAGCGGTGTTGGAGCCCAGGGACAGCAGGAGGAGGAGGTGTAGGAGATAGGAGGGATTGCCACACACACAGCTGGGGAACAGCTGACGTTACTGAACCCCAATAACAGAGGAGCGACTGTTGACTGTGTGTACAGCACTACCAGGCAACAACTAGCGGTGTTGGAGCCCAGGGACAGCAGCAGGAGGAGGAGGTGTAGGAGATAGGATGGATTGCCACACACACAGCTGGGGAACAGCTGACGTTACTGAACCCCAATAACAGAGGAGCGACTGTTGACTGTGCGTACAGCACTACCAGGCAACAACTAGCGGTGTTGGAGCCCAGGGACAGCAGGAGGAGCAGAGGAACACAGTGTAGGCCGAAGCCTGATTGGAGAAAGTCGAAAGGGAACCTTTAACCCCCCCAAGGCGTTTGTAGCTGAAAGAGCCAGCTTGTGCAGCACAAAGGATGCAAAAGGAAAAGGTGGCTCTTTTCATTATGCTCCTTGCAAACACAGAACTAAACACTTATAAAATGTGTCCCCTGATACCGTGAGACCGTCCCGGAGGTGGGATTTTCCTTCGTAATATGACGCAGCACAGCTGTCATTCCTACCCCCTTGGCGCCGTGCCTCGGCTCCTCAGCGTTGTTTGATTCCGTCCCGGAGCCTGCGCTGTTATGTTATCCCTTGGCCAGGCACACTTAGCGCTGCCCATCTTCTGACATCATTTGGTGTCAGGCTGGCTGCGCCTGTGCGGCCGCGCTGGCCGAGAGCCCGCCTCGCAGTGTCGTCTAATGTAATCCCACCGGGGGCCTGGGATCCGTGGCCATGCGCAGTGCATATCCTCGCCTCTCACTCCCCTCCCTACGGCTTCTTCAGACTGTGCGGCGTCACGGCCGTGGCATGCTATTAGGGATCAGCTGACGGCGCACAGTCTGAAGAAGGCGTAGGGAGATGAGTGAGAGGCGGAGGTTCAGATATGCACTGCGCATGTCCATGGATCTCAGGCCCCCAGTGGGATTAAATCAGAAGACACTGCGAGGCGGGCTCTCGGCCAGCGCGGCCGCACAGGCGCAGTCAGCCTGACTCCAAATGATGTCAGAAGAGGGGCAGCGCTAAGTGTGCCTGGCCAAGGGATAACATAACAGCGCAGGCTCCGGGACGGAATCAAACAACGCTGAGGAGCCGGGGCACGGCGCCAAGGGGGTAGGAATGACAGCTGTGCTGCGTCATATTACGAAGGAAAGTCCCACCTCCGGGACGGTTTTACAGTATCAGTGGACACATTTTATAAGTGTTAAGTTCTGCGTGTGCAAGGAGCTAAACAAAAATAGCTACCTTTTCCTTGTGCAGCATTACTGCTGCACAAGGTGGCTCTTTCAGTAACAAACGCCTTGGGGGGGGGGGACAGGTTCCCTTACATTTCAGTTGTTGTGTCAGCGTGGCGGTCGCCGGACACATTGCCGGCTACACAGCTGGGGATCAGCTGACGTTACTGAAACCCAATAACACTGGGTCGTATGTTTTGACTGTGCAGACGGCACTTCTGAGCCTCAACTGGCGGTGTTGGAGCCCAGGAATTAAAGTTCAGGTGGTAGAAAGATGAACACAACAGGAGACCTGGATACTGTAGACTGTCACCTAATTATTTAATCAGGAAGAGGAGTGGCAAATTCCTGCAAGATCTAGGCCTTGTTCATTTTCAGGAAAGTAAGCCGGTCAATGTTATCGGAGGATAGTCGCATGCGACGGTCAGTTAGTACACCACCTGCAGCACTAAAGACGCGTTCCGATAATACACTAGCCGCAGGGCAAGCCAGCACCTCCAATGCATACTGGCTTAGCTCTGGCCATGTATCCAGCTTTGAGACCCAAAACTTGAAAGGGGAAGAGCCGTCTGGGAGTACAGCAAGAGGGCAAGACATGTAGTCTGTCACCATCTGACGGAACCGTTGCCTCCTGCTGACTGGAGCCGTCTGTGATGGTGTAGACTTTTGTGGCGGGCACAAAAAACTGTGCCACAGTTGGGCCATACTGGTCTTGCCTTGGGCAGAGGCACTGCTTCTGCTCCCTCTTTGTGCAGAGCCTCCTCCACTGCCTGGACGCACTGAGCTGCTTTGTAATGCACTAGCAGCACTTCTCTCACTTGGAATGGAGAAGATGATGGAATTCACCAGTGTGTCTTGGTACTCCCGCATTTTTCGCTCCCGGTTCAACGGTGTGATGAGGCTTTCTACGTTGTCCCGGTAGCGAGGATCGAGGAGGGTGAACACCCAATAATCAGACATGTTGAGAATGTGGGCGATGCGGCGGTCGTTTCTCAGGCACTGCAGCATGTAATCCACCATGTGCTGCAGACTGCCAACTGGCCAAGAAACGCTGTCCCCTGCTGGAGGCGTGATCTCTGCCCGCTCGTCATCACCCCACCCTCGCTGTACACACTGAGTACTGGACAATTGTGTAACTCCCTCCTCTGGACGGATGTCTTCCTCCTCCATTGACTCCTCCTCATCATCTTCACAAAGTGTCCCCTGCCTACGCGTTTGTGAGGAACCACGTGGCGCTGACTGTCCAGAAGATGATGGAAATGCTGAATCCTCATCCTCCACCTCTTCCACAACATCATCCCTTAGCGCTTGCAGTGATTTTTCAAGCAGGCAGATAAGGGGGACAGTCATGCTGACTAGTGCATCATCTGCACTCGCCATCCGCGTGGAATAATCAAAGGGACGCAAAACCTGGCAGACGTCCTTCATAGTGGCCCACTCTGTGGTTGTGAAGTCTGAACGGCGCGGAGTGCAACTTCTTTGCGCCTGATGCAGCTGGTACTCCATTACAGCTTGCTGCTGCTCACACAACCGCTCCAACATATGTAACGTGGAATTCCACCTGGTAGGTAGGTCACATATGATGCGATGTTCCGGCAGGCGGTGTCGGCGCTGCAGAGCCGCAATGCATGATTTTGCCGTGCTGGAACGCCGCAAGTGAGCACACTCTAGGCGGACCTTGTGCAGCAGTGCATCAAGATCCGGATAGTCCCTCAAAAAACTCTGCACGACCAAATTGAGCACATGTGCCAGACATGGGATGTGAGTGAGGTTGCCGAGGCCCAGAGCTGCCACCAGATTTCGGCCATTATCACACACTACCATGCCTGGCTGGAGATTCGCTGGCACAAACCACACATCGCTCTCCTGCTTGATGGCATTCCAGAGCTCCTGCGCTGTGTGGCTTCGATTCCCCAAAGAAATTAATTTCAAGACGGCCTGTTGACGTTTGGCCACGGCTGTGCTCATGTCGGTCATAACAGGTAAACGTTCATCACGGGTCCATGTGGAGGTGGACTGTGACGGCTCCTGCAGCGATGATTCTGAGGAACTGGTGTAAGAGGAGGAGTCAATGCGTACAGAATGGATTCCTGCAATCCTTGGAGTGGGCAGGACACGTCCTGCGCCACTCGCACGATCTGTACCCGGCTCAATGACATTAATCCAATGGGCAGTGAGGGAAAGGTATCGCCCCTGTCCATGTTGACTGGTCCACGCATCGGTGGTGAGGTGGACCTTGCTACTGACGGCGTTCAGTAGCGCGTGTTTTATGTGTCCCTCCACATGCTTGTGCAGGGCAGGGACAGCTTGCCTGCTGAAGTAAAAGCGGCTGGGCACATTGTACTGTGGGACTGCCAATGACATCAAGTCACGGAAGCTGTCAGTCTCCACCAGCCTGAATGACAGCATTTCCAGTGACAGAAGTTTGGCAATGCCTGCAGTCAGAGCCTGTGCTCGTGGGTGGTTTGACGAGAAAGGCCGCCTTTTCTCCCATGCCTGTACTACCGATGGCTGTAGACTGGGCTGGGAGTGTGTGGATGACTGGGAAAGTGGAATTACAGTGGGTCTCTGGACAACAGGGCCAGAGGTTCTTCCACGGCGATCCTGGGAGGAAGCCGAATCAGCTGCGTGTGAGCTGGAGGAAGAGGCAACACGAGCTGAAGAGGTGGTAGCTGCCGCTGTTGGTTGGCCAAGCTCTTCAGTGTGTTTTTCTAACTCCGCCACGTGCCTGTTGCGCACATGTTTCCACATGTTGGAGGTATTGAGGTTGCTGACATTTCGACCTCTTTTGACTTTGTGATGACACACCTTGCATTTGACATAGCAAATGTCATCTGCAACTGTGTCAAAAAAGGGCCAGACACTGCAAGTCTTGGGAGCGCCCTTTTTGGCTTTTGGAACAGACATGCTCCTAACGGGTGCCAAAGTGGAGGCTACAGGCTGCGCAGTCTTCCCCCTCCCTTTACCTCTTTGGCCCGTTCTAGGAATCTCTTCCTCGCAGCTGCTCCCACCACCTTCCTGTCCCTCACGCCGCGATGGGTCAAGGACCTCATCATCTACACTACCCTCTGCCACCAACTGCTCCTCCTGGGTAGTCTCAGCAGCAGAGCACGCACCAGAAAGTGGCACCTGAGTGTCATCATCAGCGGATGCGGCCTGCGATGTGGTGACCGGAGGCACTGGCCCACCCGCCTCTTCAGACTCAGAGAGAAAAAGCTGTTGGGCATCACTGCACCCTGCCTCTTCTTCCATTTCTCCAATGCTGCTTGGCTGGCCCCCTGTTTCCAAGCCAAGAGATTCAGAGAACAGAAGTAGAGACGGCTCCTGTCCTGGGCTCTCTGTCTGCCTGGGCAATTTGGCAGGTGGTGAAGAGACAGATGGCTGCTCTCCAGTGCTCTGTGTCTGAGAGGATGTGGCACTAATTGAAGTCGATGCGTTAGCTGCCATCCATCCGACAACGGCTTCAATTTGGTCTTCACGCAGCAGCGGTGTACGGCACTCTGCGACAAAGCTGCGCATGAAGGACTGTTCCCTGGTGAAACTGGGTGCTGAGGAGTCACCGGTGCCCGCAGCAGGCACAGAATCCCCACGTCCTCTCCCTGCTCCGCGCCCACGCCCACGTGCCTTACTCCCTGTCTTCTTCATCTTGGTTGACTGATAAAGATAAGCAGAAAAGTACTAACGGCTTTGTGTGCTTATTCCTGAACAGCTCCGAGTCCTAACAGGTATAGGAAACACTAATTTTCTAATGTGTGGACTAGACTTTAATATGAGCTAATGTGGCCTACACAAATGTAAAGTGGTGTGTTTGGTGAACTTTATTATTTATTTATTTTTTGGGGGCTGAACTGACAACAGAGAGAGCTGCAGTCACACGGAGACCGTGCAGACAGCCGTAAACGGCGCTGCAAGGCCCAAAAAACCTCCTCTACTTTATCCTATGTAGTGTTTTTCCACAAGTTAGCTGGATACGGGTGGAAAGACACTAATAGGAATTTTTGGAAAAAATGTGCAGCAGCCTGCACTACTTAAAACAAAAGGAAAATTGATTTTACAGTATGACGCAGTGAACAACCCTGAGCTGGATACAACCAGGCTATGGCTGCTCACAGACTACAGGGCGAGCTGCAGTCACACGGAGACCATGCAGACAGCCGTTAACGGCGCTGCAAGGCCTAAAAAACCTCCTCTACTTTATCCTATGTAGTGTTTTTCCACAAGTTAGCTGGATACGGGTGGAAAGACACTAATAGGAATTTTTTGAAAACATGTGCAGCAGCCTGCACTACTTAAAACAAAAGGAAAATTGATTTTACGGTATGACGCAGTGAACAACCCTGAGCTGGATGCAACCAGGCTATGGCTGCTCACAGACTACAGGGCGAGCTGCAGTCACACGGAGACCGTGCAGACAGCCGTAAACGGCGCTGCAAGGCCAAAAAAACCTCCTCTACTTTATCCTATGTAGTGTTTTTCCACAAGTTAGCTGGATACGGGTGGAAAGTCACTAATAGGAATTATTAGAAAAAATGAGCAGCAGACTACACTACTTGAAAAAAAAAAAAAAAAAAAGAACAGTATGAGGCAATGAACCGCCCTCCCTGAACTGAATACAACCAGCTATGGATGGCCTATGGCTGCACACAGACTAGAGAGTGGGCTGCACTCACACACACACACACACACAGACCTTGCAGATCGCTGTGAAAACAGCGCTACAAGGCAAAAGCAAGGTGATTAGTAGGTGAACACAGCGGTTGCTAAATTAGCCTTGGAAAAGCACAAAGAAGCAAATCGCTATCTCTAAACTGGCCCTCAGTCAGCAAACAGCGTCCTGTCACTAACTGAATTCACAGCAGAGTGAGCGAAAAATGGCGCCAGCGACTTTTAAACTGCATCATGACATCATTTCAGCAGCCAATCACAGCCTTGCCAGTAGTTTCATGCCCTCCATGCTGTACAGGATGTGCCCACACTTGGAATCATTCTCATTGGCTGATTTCGTGCAAATTTGTGCAGTTTGAATCCTGGGAACTTCCGATTCCGGTATCCGATACGCGGCAAGTATCGGATCTCGGTATCGGAATTCCAATACCGCTAAGTATCGGCCGATACCCGATACTTGCGGTATCGGAATGCTCAACACTACTTATTATGTAACTAACTGGATGTAAAAATAAAGTGATAATTGGTGAATGACATTTGTTCTTTGTATATCTTCTCATAACTGAATGTTTATGGGGTTTTTTAAGAAGGGCTCTTTATATTTGTATATTTTCACTTTCAAAATTAATTTACTTCTGGGAAAATAAACTATGGAATTTGCGCTGCTCCTGGGAATCGGGAGGAATGAACTTTGATATATTGGAGACTGGAGTCTTTTCACATGGAATGTATAACGAAAGAATAAATTCCCTTTGATGGATGAAATGATGAAGTTTATCTTTGGGGCTGAGAAAACCATGAATAATGGGTCTGCTCCAGTGACTCATCAAAAGCTGTGCTGTGTAGTTAAATCTTGTAGTGCGTACGGTACATGCTGTTATGATAGTGTTTTATCCTGCAACTTAGTTTTGGCTATGTGCACACATTCAGGATTTCTTGCAGAAATTTCCTGAGCAAAACCAGACATTTTCTGCAAGAAATCCGCATGCGTTTTTCTCGCGTTTTTATTGTGCGTTTCTTTTGCGTTTTTTTCCGGAGATTCCCAATGCATTAAATAGTGGGAAAACCGTGAAAAATCCACAAAATGAATGAACATGCTACTTTTTTTTACCGCAATGCGTTTTTATGCGGGAAAAACACATCATGTGCACAAAAATTGCGGAATGCATTCTAAATGATGGGATGCATAATGTATGCAATTTTTTATGCATTTTTATAGCGAAAAAACGTGAAAAAAACGCAACGTGTGCACACAGCCTAGACTTCTGGGTTTGTGTCACGATCAAGGATTAAATAAGAAAACCTTACTAAATGCCTAGTATTTGCTCTGTTCGGATAGGACACAGTTTCACTTGCGGAGCACTCAGTTCTAAGTTGTGGACTAGAAATGAGTGGATCTTTTGAAAATTGAATTTGCCAGCTTTACCAAATTTTCTAAAACATTTGATTTGCAGAGAATAAACTGCACAAATCTAAAAATTGGAAAGCTTGTAATTGTTTGGAAATACATGTGGGGGACAGGAGAGATAGAGAACCCTTCTGACCATAAGAGCTTACAATTTACAGAATAGTGAGAGAACCTCGCCGACTATTAGAGCGTACACTTTACAGGAGCGAGGAACCCACTGACCATAAGAGATTACACTCTACAGAAGAGAGAGACTTATACAGTGTCATGGTTTCAGCATTTACTGTGACTTAGGGACGCTGTGACAGCTCAGCTGCTCTATGGGATCTGGAGTGTGCTGGACTGTGAGTATTGTGAGTGAGAGTCCAGTCATCCAGTCTGATTCTAGGGAATGATGGGCTTTCAGCATTTTGATTGACAGCCCTGCTGCTTAATCTGGTCTGGCCAGCAGGCGTTTCCCCAGGTGCCTCACGTCCTTGGTGATCTGCTGGCTATTTAGCTGGCTAGCTGTGAGCAGTCCAGTGTCAGCTTGGTTTGGTGTGAGTGCTCAGCATTTTGTCTGTTTCTCTAATCTTGCTGCTAGATCTTGATTTGTTATGACTATTCATGTGGATTATCCCTTCTCCTTGACGCTCTCTGACTTCAGGTACTTAACCCCAGACTTGGCCTCTGACTATCCCTTTGATTTACTACCTTGTTTTGGGAACCGCTGATCTGTGATGGCACAGATACTGACCACCACTGAACAAGGTATGATAACCCACTACTAGATGACATAGCTGCAGGGCACTTTGGGAAAACCCATGTGGTATTGAAAAATGATGTCTCCTGGCTCTCTGATGCTTCATCAGTGTAGGAAATAGTGCAGGGCAAGGGTTTTTTGTGAACCAAGAATTTGAATCTTAAAATATTTGAGAAACTACAAGTTTAAAAAAAATTCAACTCGAACCTGACCCTCTGCGCATCGATCCGGTCATCTCTAGTGTAGAGAAATCTCTTGGTTAATCACACATTAAAAATAGCTTTACATTGCTTATGTGAGCATATGTAAATTATTCACCCCAAATCCCCCTAGATTCAGGTACAGACTCTACTGGTTATTTTTTCAGGTCATAGTTCTTTAGGATAATCTCATGGCAGATCTAAATATTCTGGACCAAAAGATATATCTTTCATACTGGCAAACAGGCAATCACCGCATGTGTTGTGGCTATCGAACAGCTGCAGCCTCAGGGACTCGAACATATTAATTGAGCATGCCAAGAAACTCAAATGACACCCAAGCATGCTCTTGTAACATGACATCTGATTTTTAATACAGATCTGATGTGCCAGTCATTGGTAATCTAGCATAGATGCAATGTGCAAATCAGGCTGTAAGTGCACTGGGGTGTGTCAATGCACCTGGCCTGTTTCTTCCAAATGCATTGGCCCTCCCCTAGTATACTGCCAGCCTGATTTATTTTCTATAGTTTATTATTTCCAAAAAAGTGTATAATTTTCATTGGGGGACAAGCATCTATACAACCAGTCCAATACTTCCATATAAGAAAATGTGCTCTTTTAAAAGGAGAGGAAATAGGGCTATATAAAGGGATTTAGGTCTAATCAGGAAATACCCATATTTCATACCGTACACAAATGCAGAGTGGAGCCAGACAATGGCATTGTTGGCATTTATATATTTACTAACGCATCGGGTATTCTAGAATATGCATGTAGTTTATTTATGAAGATTTTAGAATAATACATTGAATACACAGACTGCTCCTGTCGCTGATTGTTCGCGTCCACGTAGTAAATAGCACAGCCACGTAGTATATTGCACAGCCACGTAGTATATAGCACAGCCACGTAGTATATAGCACAGCCAAGTAGTATATAGCATAGCCCACAGAGTATATAGCACAACCACGTAGTATATAACACAGCCCACGGAGTATATAGCACAGCCACGTAGTATATAGCACAGCCCACGGAGTGTATTAGAGCCCACATAGCATATAACACAGCCACGTAGTTTATAACAGCCCATACACGCAGTATATAACACAGCCCATGTAGTGTATAACACAGGCCAAGTAGTGTATAACACAGGCCACGTAGTGTATAACACAGGCCACGTAGTGTATAACACATGCCACGTAGTGTATAACACAGGCCACGTAGTATATTGCACAGCCCACGTAGTATATAGGCTATAAAATATATAGTCAGTGACATTATATATAGAAAGGGGACCAAGATGACCAATGGGCTAAACCCAAAACAAGGTCCTGATAGTACCCCAAGAAAAGGGACAAATCACAGGACAAACTGCAATATATTCATAGAAACACAAAAAAGCACCCAAGCAGTATTGTAGTCCAAAATATCAAAATTGTTTATTATAATCAGTAAAAATACCAACAACAGGTAGAAAGTGAACATAAGGGAGATATGCACACAGTGTAACACAATATGCCCACACGGAGCAACCGACGGTACATGGGGTACATCAAATATAATGCATGGGGAGATTCCGTATCACAGAACTAACATAAAGCCTAAAACAGCTATGTATGAGAGGGAGGCATTTCGGCAGTTAAATAATACAACTTGCTATAAAAAACTGACCTATAACCCCCTCTCTGCATATTGTGCCCAGTTAGATACCATCATCAAGCGGGCTTTACAGAGCGACGTTATCACCAAGGACCTGGCCTCTGCTATGGTGGTGTCTGAACCTACCATAGCCACGCTTTATCTCCTCCCTAAAATACACAAAAATACCACGTCGCCACCAGGGAGGCCTATAATTTCAGGGAGGGGAAACTTCCTTGAGAACATCAATAGATGGATCGATTTCCACCTCCAGTCCTTGGTCATCAACCTTCCTTCTTTTCTTAAAGACACAGGGGAGTTGTTGCGCAAGGTCGATGGGTTGTGTCTTGGGGGTGATACTCTATTGGTTTCAGCTGATGTAGAGTCCCTCTATACTAATATCAAACATTCTGATGGCATTTTTGCTGTTCGTTATTATCTTGGCATGTCCACATTATCTTGTGGTTTGAGGGACCTACTGCTGGAGCTACTAGAGTTCACCCTTACTCACAATTTTTTTGTGTTTAAGGGGTCGTTCTACCTACAGCTCCAGGGGACGGCTATGGGGGCCTCCTTTGCGCCCTCCTATGCCTGTCTCTTCCTGGGGCTGTGGGAGAGGGACCTCTTCCTGTCCGACGAACAGGGGTTGATAGACCGCGTCCCACTTTGGACGCGGTACATCGACGACATCTTCTTCGTATGGCAGGGCACACCCACCGACCTTGCGCAATTCATCTCTACACTTAATAGTAATGACCGTAATATCCATCTGACTTTTGTGTGGAGTACAGATAAGATCGACTTCTTGGATGTTACTATTTCCAGGGACTCCGCTGGGATGGCACAGACAGACATCTTTAGGAAAATCACTGCCACTAATTCACTTCTCCACGCCTCCTCTAGCCATCCATCCCATATGGTTAGGTCGATTCCGGTCGGACAGTTTTTGCGGCTGCGCCGCATCTGTTCGACCGAATCGGACTTTGAAAAGAGGTCCCGGGAATTAAGGGAACGTTTTAAGTCACGGGGATATAGCAACAGAGTGATAAAAAGAGCATATCATAGGGCAAAATATACCCCGCGCCAGAATCTGCTTTATGGGATCAAAACGACAAGTGGACGTCAGGGTAGTGAAGTTAGATTTATTACCTCGTTTAGCTCACAAGCTAAGAAAGTGAGGGCTGCATTGGAAAAAGCTTGGCCTATTCTGACTGTTGACCCCATAATTAGTAAATTTCTTCCAGCTAGGCCATCTATTACTTTCCGCCGTTCCAGGAATCTCAGAGATGTCTTAACTAAAAGCCATTATGTTGGGTCACGTCCATCCACTTTTTTGGATGACCGTCCCGGTAGGGGTGGTTGTGTCCCCTGTGGTAGGTGTGTCGCCTGCCCTAACATTGATCGATGTGCTTCCTTCACGGACTCAAGTGGCAGAAAAAGCTTTAATATCAAACAACGTATCACATGTACTACAAGATATGTAGTTTATTATGCATCATGCCCATGTGGCTTGATATACGTTGGTTTGACTACACGCCAACTGAAGGTCCGTGTTAGGGAGCATGTCCTGGGTATTCAGGCGGCATCCACACAGGAGGATACTTCCACCCTTAAAACGCTACCCCGCCATTTTAAGACCTTTCATGACTGTGACGGTTCATTATTACGGGTACGTGGGATTGATGCCCTCCATATTAATATTCGGGGAGGTCAGTTGTCCAAACGTCTGGGTATGATGGAATCGCGCTGGATTTGGACTCTTGGGACTGTTCATCCTCATGGACTGAATGAGAACCTTTCCTTTGCCCCATTTTTGTGATCGCCCTACTGCTGCCGCTTTTATTATGCTGCAGTGTACTGTTTTTAACTGTTTTTAATGTTCTTTATTCTTTATAGTATACTATGTGCCTCTGGAATGTCATGTGCAATATGACATTATCTTTACCACTTACAGTGGACACAGTGCCTCGTTTGATCGTCTGTCTGGACGTCGCATTCGCACAGCTAATAAATTCGTCCATTATGGAGTGTGTATCTGCAAGGAAATGACATGAATAATGAACTGAATATAACCAAGGAAATATTTATATGTCTCTCCAGCTGTGCTATGCTTCTAATACACTCTTTTGATATTATATGTTATAATGATGTTTGCTGTATTTTTATATTTATATACCGTTATGGCTGTGTAGCACTGTATTGCATTATATATTACATACTGTTGGAATAATAATAATGAGTGTTGCCATGACGCCGGTACGCACGTGTTTATCTATTTTTTGTTATTTTCTGTTTATTTTTGTTTATTTTTATGTTCCCCACTCAGTTTAGTGGTTATTTGTTGCCGAGTTTGTCCGGATTCTGGCTGTCGCTGTTTGTATAGAGCAATGTTCAGTATTTTTCTAATGTGGCTATCTGATGCTGAGCCTTATATCTATTATTCATCTGTATTTTGGGGCTGGTTCGGTTCAGTGTTACCTTTGGTGCGCGATCGCGGTTAGTCTCTGTACTCCGTGTCCTGTGGTGGGTCTGGCGTCCGGTCACGTGGGGCCCCACGTGTGCCGGCGTCAGCTAACCAATAGGCGCTGAGTGGGCCTAGCGTTCTAGTATCCTAGGAGACGGCGCTTTTCTTTCACTGAACTGCAAACACCTGATAATCCTGTCACCATAGTAATCACGTCACTTCCGGTCTAGCGATATCTCACTTCCGGTCTAGCGGTAACAATACACGCTATAAAATGCTGTACACAACTAACCACGGCACGCCCCCTGAGGAAGGTTTCACACCGAAACGCGCGTCGGGGTGAGCGGTCGACGGTGCGGTGGAGGTGTATAAACTACCGGTAAGCCTGGGGATCTGTTCCTTCCCACTCTGCTATGTTCCTCCACGTTATACAACATGAACGGAATAATATATTCCACTATGGGAGTGGGGCTCTGCATTTGCATGTATATTAGCCTAGTGGCTTTATGTTAGTTCTGTGATACGGAATCTCCCCATGCATTATATTTGATGTACCTCATGTACCGTCGGTTGCTCCGTGTGGGCATATTGTGTTACACTGTGTGCATATCTCCCTTATGTTCACTTTCTACCTGTTGTTGGTATTTTTACTGATTATAATAAACAATTTTGATATTTTGGACTACAATACTGCTTGGGTGCTTTTTTGTGTTTCGTAGTATATAGGCTGTAGTACATTGCATAGCCCACGTCATCATCTCGCGAGACCACAATGCATGGAGCGGTCACCGGGGCGTCGCGAGGAGCGGGAAAGGCCGGTTCTGGATCCGAGGGGCCGACGGATGGTGAGTATATAACTATTTTTTATTTTTTTTTTTATTTTTAACATTAGATCTTTTTACTATTGATGCCGCATAGGCATCATCAATAGTAAAAAGTTGGTCACACAGGGTTAATAGCAGCAGTAAAGGAGTGCGTTACCCGCGGCATAACGCGGTCTGTTACCACTGCCATTAATCCTGTGTGAGTGCTGACTGGAGGGGAGTATGGAGCGGGCGCCAGGCACTGACTGCGGGGAGTAAGGCCATGTTCACACTTTGCGGGTTTTACCACGGATCCGCGGCGATTTTGATGCTGCGGGTCCGCAGCAGTTTCCATAGCGTTTACATTTACATGTAAACCCTATGGAAACCGCAAACCGCTGTGCACATGCTGCGGGAAAAACCGCGCAGAAACGCAGCGGTTTACAACCCGCAGCATGTCACTTCTTTGTGCAGAATCGCAGCGATTCTGCACACATAGAAATGCATTGATACGCTTACTTCCCGCATGGGGCTGTGCCCACGATGCGGGAAGTAAGCGGATAATGTGCAGATGTTACCCGGGGAACCATATTTGTGGTAAAAAAAAAGAATTAAAATAAAAAACAATGATATACTCACCTCAGCGCTGCACGCGGCCGTCCGGTCTCAGGTTTGCTGTGCGAGCAGGACCTGCGGTGACGTCGCGGTCACATGACCGTGATGACGCCGCGTTCACATGACCGTGACGTCACGAAGGTCCTTCTCGCACAGCATCTTTGGAAACGGACCGCCGCGTGCAGCGCCGAAGAGATCGGGACGTCAGAGAGGGTGAGTATAACCATTTTATTTTTTATTTTTAACATTACTATTGATGCTGCATATGCAGCATCAATAGTAAAACCAAAGCCCGCAGCGGAAACCGCAAGACAAAACGTGATAAATCTGCAGGGATAATCGCAGCGGTTTTGCCCTGCAGATTTATCAGATCCACTGCGGGAGAATCCACAGGGACCCGAACCTACATGTGCACATAGCCTAAGGAGCGGCCATTTTGCTGCCGGACTGTGCCCATCGCTGATTGGTCGTGGCCGTTTTGCTGCGATCAATCAGCGACTTGGATTTCCATGAATATCCGTGACAGACAGACAGACAGACAGAAGGACAGACAGACAGATGGAAGTGACCCTTAGACAATTATATAGTAGATATTTAGCTCTTTCTCAGACCCAAAGATTAGTAGGGATTCTCAGGTCACAGAAAGTTTTGACTGGATGATTTTGAAAAAAGCTTTATAAAATGCAATTTGCTTTTTTATTTTTGTGTTTCCTTTTTGGTTATAAAGCGAATGTGAGAGACTACAGAAGAAAGGCAATATATATATATATATATATATATATATATATATATATATATATATATATATATATATATATATATATATTTATACAGTTGAAACTAGAAGTTTAGGCTAGGTTCACATTGCCTTAGTGCAGTCCGTTTAGCGCATACGCTAACGGACTGCGTTAACGCAATGTCCAAAAAGGGATCGCGTTTAGCTAGCGCAGATGCCCGAACGGACCCAAAAACGCTGCAGACAGCGTTCGAGGTCTGTCACAAAATAACGGCAAAAATGGCATGCGTTAGGGATGCGTTACAAACATTGCGGTCAATGGGTGCGCTAACGGACCCGTTACATTGCGTTAGTGCCGCTATGTAACTGATTCCGTTAGCGGATACCCACTACCGCAATGTGAACCTAGCCTTACACACACTATATAAAAAGACACATCTGCGTGTTTTTCTCAATATCTGAAATGAAATCAGAATAAACCTTTCCCGTTTATTATTTGCCAAATGCCAGAATAATGAGAATGATTTAAGACATTTCTATTACTTACTGAAAAATCAAAAGCTTACATACACTAAGATTATTATGCCGTTAAACAATTCTGGATTGCTCATATGATGATGTTATGTATTTTGAAGCTTCTGATAGTTTTTTTGCAACATCTGAGTTAATTAGAGATACGCCTGTGGATGTATTATAATGCACACCTGAAACACACTGCCTCTTTGTGTAGCATCATGGAAAAGTCGAAAGAAATCAGCCATGATATCAGGAAGAGAATTGTGGACTTGCACATGTCTGGCTCACCCTTGGGTACAATTTCAAGATACCTCAAGGTGCCTTGTTCATCTGTACAAACAATTATATGCAAGTACAAACAAGATGGTATTGTCTAGCTCAGGAAGGAGACAGGTTCGGTGTCCCAGAGATGAATGTGCTTTGGTCCGACATGTGCATATCAGCCTAAGGACAAAAGCAAAAGACCTTGTGAAGATGATGGTGGAAGCTGGTAAGATTGTGTCAATATCCACAGTAAAACGAGTACTGTATCAACTTGGGCTGAAAGGCCACTCTGCCAGGAAGAAGCCATTACTCCAAAAGAAACATAGAAAAGACAGATTAATGTTTGCAAATACACACAGGAACAAAGACCTTAATTTTTGGAGACATGTCCTGTGGTCTGATAAATCTAAAATTGAACTTTCTGGGCAAAATAACTATCATTACGTTTGGAGGAAAACGGGAGAAGCTTGGAAGCCTAAGAACACCATCCGAACTGTGAAACACAGGGGTGGCAGCATCTTGTTGTGGAGTTGCTTTGCTACAAGAGGGACTGGTCCACTTCACAAAATAGATGGTATCATGAGAAAAGAAGATTATGTGGCAAAACTAAAGCAACATCTCAAGACATCAACCAGGAAGTTAAAGCTTGGGCAGAAATGGGTCTTCCAAATGGACAATGACCTGAAGCATACTGCCAAAATGGTAACAAGCTCGCTTAAGGATAACAAAGTCAATGTTTTCGAGCGGCCATCACAAAGCTCTGATCTCAATCCTATTGAAAATGTATGGGCAAAGCTGAAAAGGCCGCTGCGAGCAAGGCAACCTACAAGTCTGGATCACTTACACCAGTCTTGTGAGGAGCAATGGGTCCAAATTCTGACCAACGATTGTGAGAAGCTTGTGGAAGGATATCCCAAACGTTTGACTAAAGTCATTCAGTTTAAGGGAAATGGTGCCAAATGCTAATGAAATGTATGTTACCTTTTGACTTTGAAACACAGTACAAAAAATTTATTTTAGGGCAAAAAATTACCACTAAGCTAAATTAAATTTCAACACACCCCTAAATAAACAAATGTTTTAGGGGAAAAGAGGGTCCATTGCACAAGATATATTTAAAACATTTAATTTTTAATGAATCATATTAAAAATAATAATAAAAATGCAAGCAGTTAGAACAATAGTAGCTTACTTACATAAAAATGAGTGCATCCTGTATAGAGCTTTCATATTGGGGCAAGTTTAGGTATTCAATTATTCTGGCTAAACCTATTCACAAGTTTTATAGCCCAAAGCAATTAATCAGAAGTGCATGGTTGCTAATAGCCTAATATAAAGTGCAAGTGCATAGTTCCTGAGCCTGAAAGCATGATTAACCCCTAAACCCCCGAGGGTGGTTTGCATGTTAATGACCAGGCCAATTTTTACAATTCTGACCACTGTATTATGAGGTAATAACTCTGGAACGCTTCCATGGATCCCAGCGATTCTGACAATGTTTTCTCGTCACAGATTTTACTTCACGTTAGTGGTAACATTTATTTGATATGACTTGCATTTATTTGTGAAAAAAACTGGAAATTTTGCCAAAATTTTGAAAATTTTGCAATTTTCCAACTTTGAGTTTTCATGCCCTTAAATCACAGAGATATGTCACAAAAAAATACTTAATAAGTAACATTTCCCACATGTCTACTTTACATCAGCACAATTTTGCAACCAAATTTTTTTTGTTACAAAGTTAAGGGTTAAAAGTTGACCAGCAATTTCTCATTTTTACAATACCATTTTTTTAGGGACCACATCACATTTGAAGTCACTTTGAGGGGTCTATATGATAGAAAATACCCAAAAGTGTCACCATTCTAAAAACTGCACCCATTAAGGTGCTCAAATCCACATTCAAGAAGTTTATTAACCCTTCAGGTGCTTTCCAGGAATTTTTGGATTGTTTTAAAAAAATAAACATTTAACTTTTTTCACAAAAAAATTATTTTAGATCCAATTTGTTTTATTTTACCACGGGTAACAGGAGAAACTGGACCCCAAAACTTGCTGTACAATATGTCCTGAGTACACCGATACCCCATATGTTGGAGTAAACCACTGTTTGGGCGCATGGCAGAGCTCGCAAGGAAAGGGGCGCCATTAGACTTTTCAATGCACAATTGGCTGGAATTGAGATCGGATGCCATGTAGCGTTTGGAGAGTCCCTGATGTGCCTAAACAGTGGAAAACCTACACAAGTGACACCATTTTGAAAGTAGACCCCCTAAGGAACTTATCTAGATGTGTGGTGAGCACTTTGAACCCCCAAGTGCTTCACAAAAGTTTATAATGTAGAGCCATAAAAATAAAAAAATCATATTTTTTTCACAAAAATGATCTTTTCACCCCCAATTTTTTATTTTCCAAAGGGTAATAGGAGAAATTGGGCCCCAAAAGTTGTTGTGCAATTTGTCCTGAGTACGCTAACACTTGATAAGTGGGGGTAAATCACTGTTTGGGCGCATGGCAGAGCTCGGAAGGGAAGGAGTGCCGTTTTGGAATGCAGACTTTGATTGAATGGTCCATGGGTGTCACGTTGCGTTTGCAGAGCTCCTTATATACCTAAACAGTAGAAACCCCCCACAAGTGAACCCATTTTGGAAACTAGGCCCTCCAAGGAGCTTATCTAGATGTGTTGTGAGAACTTTGAACCCCCAATTGTTTCACTAAAGTTTATAACACAGAGCCGTGAAAATAAAAAATCATTTTGTTTTCCACAAAAATGATTTTTTAGCCCCCAGTTTTGTGTTTTCCCAAGGGTAACAGGAGAAATTTGACCCCAAAAAGTTGTTGTGCAATTTTTCCTGAGTACGCTGATACCCCATATGTGGGAGAAACCTACTGTTTGGGCCCACGTCGGGTCTCGGGAAGGGAAGTAGTGGCGTTTTGGAATGCAGTCTTAGATAGAATGGTCTGCGGGCATCATGTTGCGTTTGCAGAGCCACTGATGTGCCTAAACAGTAGAAATCCCCCCACAAGTGAACCCATTTTGGAAATTAGACCCCCAAAGGAACTTGTCTAGATGTGTGGTGAGCACTTTGAACCCCCAAGTGTTTCACTAAAGTTTATAATGCAGGGCCATGAAAATAAAAAATCATTTTTTTCCCACAAAAATGATTTTTTAGCCCCAAAATTTTAATTTTCCCAAGGGTAACAGGAAAAATTGTACAGCAAAAGTTGTTGTCAATTTTTCCTGAGTATTCTGATACCCCATATGTGGGGGTAAACAACTGTTTGGGCGCATAGCAGAGCTCAGAAGGGAAGGAGCATTGTTATACTTTTTCAATGCAGAACTGGCTGGAATTGAGATTGGATGCGATGTCGCGTTTGGAGAGCCCCTGATGTGCCTAAACAATGGAAACCCCCCAATTCTAACTTCAACCCTAACCTGAAGGCACCTATAATCCTGTTATGACCCCAATGGCGAGGGTCTCAGAGGAACGTGGAAGTCTGCAGAATACAAAAATCCAGCTCATAGGGCAGTGGTAACTGGGTTGACCATATATCTACTCCTAACGCCAACACTAGAAGTAGCCGGGGATCATTCCTACGTTGATTCTAGATGACATGCGCCAGCCGGAGAATCTAGCTACCCCTAGTAGAGGAAAACAAAGACCTTTCTTGCCTCCAGAGAAGGGGACCCCAAAGCTGGATAGAAGCCCCCCACAAATAATGACGGTGAGGTAAGAGGAAATGACAAACACAGAAATGAACCAGGTTTAGCACAGAGAGGCCCGCTTACTGATAGCAGAATAAAGAAAGGTAACTTATATGGTCAACAAAAACCCTATCAAAATCCACACTGGAAATTCAAGAACCCCCGAACCGTCTAACGGTCCGGGGGGGAGAACACCAGCCCCCTACAGCTTCCAGCAAAGGTCAGGATATAGATTTGGAACAAGCTGGACAAAAATACAAAACCAAAACAAATAGCAAAAAGCAAAAGGCAGACTTAGCTGATATAACTGGAACCAGGATCAGTAGACAAGAGCACAGCAGACTAGCTCTGATAACTACGTTGCCAGGCATTGAACTGAAGGTCCAGGGAGCTAATATAGCAACACCCCTAACTAATGACCCAGGTGCGGATAAAAGGAATGACAGAAAAACCAGAGTCAAAAAACTAGTAACCACTAGAGGGAGCAAAAAGCAAATTCACAACAGTACCCCCCCCTTAGTGAGGGGTCACCGAACCCTCACCACGACCACCAGGGCGATCAGGATGAGCGGCATGAAAGGCACGAACTAAATCGGCCGCATGAACATCAGAGGCGACCACCCAGGAATTATCCTCCTGACCATAGCCCTTCCACTTGACCAGGTACTGAAGCCTCCGCCTGGAGAGGCGAGAATCCAAGATCTTCTCCACCACGTACTCCAACTCGCCCTCAACCAACACCGGAGCAGGAGGCTCAGCAGAAGGAACTACAGGCACAATGTACCGCCGCAACAAGGACCTATGAAATACATTGTGAATAGCAAACGACACAGGAAGATCCAGACGAAAAGATACAGGATTAAGGATTTCCAATATCTTGTAAGGCCCAATAAAACGAGGTTTAAATTTGGGAGAGGAGACCTTCATAGGAACAAAGCGGGAAGAAAGCCATACCAAATCCCCAACGCGTAGTCGGGGACCCACACCGCGGCGGCGGTTGGCAAAGCGCTGAGCCTTCTCCTGTGACAACTTCAAGTTGTCCACCACATGATTCCAGATCCGCTGCAACCTATCCACCACAGAATCCACCCCAGGACAGTCAGAAGGCTCCACATGACCCGAAGAAAAGCGAGGATGGAAACCAGAGTTGCAGAAAAAAGGCGAAACCAAGGTGGCGGAACTAGCCCGATTATTAAGGGCAAACTCAGCCAACGGCAAGAATGTCACCCAATCGTCCTGATCAGCAGAGACAAAACACCTCAAATAAGCCTCCAAAGTCTGATTGGTTCGCTCCGTCTGTCCATTAGTCTGAGGATGGAAAGCAGACGAAAACGACAAATCAATGCCCATCCTACTACAAAAGGATCGCCAGAACCTGGAAACGAACTGGGATCCTCTGTCTGACACAATATTCTCAGGGATGCCGTGCAAACGAACCACGTTCTGGAAAAACACAGGAACCAGATCGGAAGAGGAAGGCAGCTTAGGCAAAGGAACCAAATGGACCATCTTGGAGAAGCGATCACATATCACCCAGATAACGGACATGCCCTGAGATAGCGGAAGATCAGAAATGAAATCCATGGAGATATGTGTCCAAGGTCTCTTCGGGACAGGCAAGGGCAAGAGCAAACCGCTGGCACGAGAACAGCAAGGCTTAGCTCGAGCACAAGTCCCACAGGACTGCACAAATGACCGCACATCCCTTGACAAGGAAGGCCACCAAAAGGACCTGGCCACCAGATCTCTGGTGCCAAAAATTCCCGGGTGACCTGCCAACACCGAGGAATGAACCTCGGAAATGACTCTGCTGGTCCACTTATCCGGGACAAACAGTCTGTCAGGTGGACAAGACTCAGGCCTATCAGCCTGAAATCTCTGCAACACACGTCGCAGATCCGGAGAAATAGCTGACAAGATAACTCCATCTTTGAGAATACCAACAGGATCAGCGACTCCAGGAGCATCAGGCACAAAGCTCCTAGAAAGAGCATCGGCCTTCACATTCTTTGAACCTGGTAAATACGAGACAACAAAATCAAAGCGGGAGAAAAACAATGACCAGCGGGCCTGTCTCGGATTAAGGCGTTTAGCAGACTCGAGATACATCAGATTTTTGTGATCAGTCAAGACCACCACGCGATGCTTAGCACCCTCGAGCCAATGACGCCACTCCTCAAATGCCCATTTCATGGCCAACAACTCCCGATTGCCCACATCATAATTTCGCTCGGCAGGCGAAAACTTCCTAGAGAAAAAGGCACAAGGTTTCATAACAGAGCAACCAGGGCCTCTCTGCGACAAAACGGCCCCTGCCCCAATCTCCGAAGCATCCACCTCAACCTGAAAGGGAAGTGAGACGTCAGGCTGGCACAAAACAGGCGCCGAAGTAAACCGGCGTTTCAACTCCTGGAAAGCCTCCACGGCAGCAGGAGCCCAGTTAGCTACATCGGAGCCCTTCTTGGTCATATCCGTCAAAGGTTTCACAATGCTAGAAAAATTAGCGATAAAACGACGGTAGAAGTTAGCGAAGCCCAAGAACTTCTGAAGACTCTTAACTGACGAGGGCTGAGTCCAATCAAGAATAGCTCGGACCTTGACTGGGTCCATCTCCACAGCAGAAGGGGAAAAAATGAACCCCAAAAAGGGAACCTTCTGCACACCAAAGAGACACTTTGAGCCCTTGACAAACAAAGAATTTTCACGCAAAATTTTAAAGACCAACCTGACCTGCTCCACATGCGAATCCCAATTATCAGAAAAAAACAAAATATCATCCAGATAAACAATCAAAAATTTATCCAGATACTTCCGGAAAATGTCATGCATAAAGGACTGAAAAACTGAAGGCGCATTGGAGAGCCCAAAAGGCATCACCAAGTACTCAAAATGACCTTCGGGCGTATTGAATGCGGTTTTCCATTCATCACCTTGCTTAATGCGCACAAGGTTGTACGCACCACGAAGGTCTATCTTGGTGAACCACTTGGCACCCTTAATCCGGGCAAACAAGTCAGACAACAGCGGTAAAGGATACTGAAATTTGACAGTGATCTTATTTAAAAGTCGATAATCAATACAAGGTCTCAAAGATCCGTCCTTTTTTGCCACAAAAAAGAATCCCGAACCAAGAGGGGAAGAAGACGGACGAATATGTCCTTTCTCCAGAGACTCCTTGATATATGAACGCATAGCGGTATGTTCAGGTACCGACAGATTAAACAGTCTTCCCTTAGGAAATTTACTGCCTGGGATCAAATCTATAGCACAGTCACAGTCCCTATGAGGAGGCAGTGCACTGGACTCAGACTCACTGAAGACATCCTGATAATCAGACAAATACTCCGGAACTTCCGAAGGCGTAGAAGAAGCAATAGACACAGGCAGGGAATCCCCATGAATACCACGACAGCCCCAACTTGAGACTGACATAGCCTTCCAGTCCAGGACTGGATTATGGGTCTGTAACCATGGCAGCCCTAAAACAACCAAATCATGCATTTTATGTAAAACCAGGAAACGTATCACCTCGCGGTGTTCAGGAGTCATGCACATGGTAACCTGTGTCCAATACTGCGGTTTATTTGCTGCCAATGGTGTAGCATCAATACCCCTAAGAGGAATAGGATTTTCCAATGGTTCAAGAGTAAAACCACAGCGCTTAGCAAATGAGAGATCCATGAGACTCAGGGCAGCACCTGAATCTACAAATGCCATGACAGGATAAGATGACAGTGAGCAAATCAAAGTTACAGACAGAATCAATTTAGGTTGCAAATTACCAACGGTGACAGGACTAACAACCTTAGCTATACATTTAGAGCATGCTGAGATAACATGTGTAGAATCACCACAGTAGTAGCACAAGCCATTCCGGTGTCTATGAATTTTCCGCTCATTTCTAGTCAGGATTCTATCACATTGCATTAAATCAGGTGTCTGTTCAGACAACACCATGAGGGAATCTGCGGTTTCTCTATCACATTGCACCGAATTAGGTGTCTGTTCAGACAACACCATGAGGGAATTTGCGGTTTTGCGCTCCCGCAACCGCCGGTCAATTTGAATAGCCAGTGCCATAGTATCATTCAGACCTGTGGGAATGGGAAAACCCACCATAACATTCTTAATGGCTTCAGAAAGGCCATTTCTAAAATTAGCGGCCAGTGCACACTCGTTCCAATGTGTCAGCACGGACCATTTCCGAAATTTTTGGCAATACACTTCAGCCTCGTCCTGCCCCTGAGACATAGCCAGCAAGGCCTTTTCTGCCTGAATCTCAAGATTGGGTTCCTCATAAAGTAAACCGAGCGCCAGAAAAAACGCATCAAGATCAGCCAATGCCGGATCTCCTGGCGCTAGCGAAAAAGCCCAATCCTGAGGGTCGCCCCGTAAGAACGAAATAACAATTTTTACTTGCTGAGCAGAATCTCCAGATGAACAGGGTCTCAGGGACAAAAACAATTTACAATTATTCACGAAATTCCTAAACTTAAACCTGTCTCCGGAAAACAGTTCAGGAATCGGTATTTTAGGTTCTGACCTAGGATTTCTGATAACATAGTCTTGTATGCCCTGCACACGAGTAGCCAGCTGGTCCACACTTGTAATCAAGGTCTGGACATTCATGTCTGCAGCAAGCATAGCCACTCTGAGGTAAAGGGGAAGAAGAAAAAAAAAAACTCAGAATCTTCTTTCTTATAATCCCTCTTCTGCAATGCATTAAACATTTAATACTGGCCTGGCAAACTGTTATGACCCCAATGGCGAGGGTCTCAGAGGAACGTGGAAGTCTGCAGAATACAAAAATCCAGCTCATAGGGCAGTGGTAACTGGGTTGACCATATATCTACTCCTAACGCCAACACTAGAAGTAGCCGGGGATCATTCCTACGTTGATTCTAGATGACATGCGCCAGCCGGAGAATCTAGCTACCCCTAGTAGAGGAAAACAAAGACCTTTCTTGCCTCCAGAGAAGGGGACCCCAAAGCTGGATAGAAGCCCCCCACAAATAATGACGGTGAGGTAAGAGGAAATGACAAACACAGAAATGAACCAGGTTTAGCACAGAGAGGCCCGCTTACTGATAGCAGAATAAAGAAAGGTAACTTATATGGTCAACAAAAACCCTATCAAAATCCACACTGGAAATTCAAGAACCCCCGAACCGTCTAACGGTCCGGGGGGGAGAACACCAGCCCCCTACAGCTTCCAGCAAAGGTCAGGATATAGATTTGGAACAAGCTGGACAAAAATACAAAACCAAAACAAATAGCAAAAAGCAAAAGGCAGACTTAGCTGATATAACTGGAACCAGGATCAGTAGACAAGAGCACAGCAGACTAGCTCTGATAACTACGTTGCCAGGCATTGAACTGAAGGTCCAGGGAGCTAATATAGCAACACCCCTAACTAATGACCCAGGTGCGGATAAAAGGAATGACAGAAAAACCAGAGTCAAAAAACTAGTAACCACTAGAGGGAGCAAAAAGCAAATTCACAACAGTACCCCCCCCTTAGTGAGGGGTCACCGAACCCTCACCACGACCACCAGGGCGATCAGGATGAGCGGCATGAAAGGCACGAACTAAATCGGCCGCATGAACATCAGAGGCGACCACCCAGGAATTATCCTCCTGACCATAGCCCTTCCACTTGACCAGGTACTGAAGCCTCCGCCTGGAGAGGCGAGAATCCAAGATCTTCTCCACCACGTACTCCAACTCGCCCTCAACCAACACCGGAGCAGGAGGCTCAGCAGAAGGAACTACAGGCACAATGTACCGCCGCAACAAGGACCTATGAAATACATTGTGAATAGCAAACGACACAGGAAGATCCAGACGAAAAGATACAGGATTAAGGATTTCCAATATCTTGTAAGGCCCAATAAAACGAGGTTTAAATTTGGGAGAGGAGACCTTCATAGGAACAAAGCGGGAAGAAAGCCATACCAAATCCCCAACGCGTAGTCGGGGACCCACACCGCGGCGGCGGTTGGCAAAGCGCTGAGCCTTCTCCTGTGACAACTTCAAGTTGTCCACCACATGATTCCAGATCCGCTGCAACCTATCCACCACAGAATCCACCCCAGGACAGTCAGAAGGCTCCACATGACCCGAAGAAAAGCGAGGATGGAAACCAGAGTTGCAGAAAAAAGGCGAAACCAAGGTGGCGGAACTAGCCCGATTATTAAGGGCAAACTCAGCCAACGGCAAGAATGTCACCCAATCGTCCTGATCAGCAGAGACAAAACACCTCAAATAAGCCTCCAAAGTCTGATTGGTTCGCTCCGTCTGTCCATTAGTCTGAGGATGGAAAGCAGACGAAAACGACAAATCAATGCCCATCCTACTACAAAAGGATCGCCAGAACCTGGAAACGAACTGGGATCCTCTGTCTGACACAATATTCTCAGGGATGCCGTGCAAACGAACCACGTTCTGGAAAAACACAGGAACCAGATCGGAAGAGGAAGGCAGCTTAGGCAAAGGAACCAAATGGACCATCTTGGAGAAGCGATCACATATCACCCAGATAACGGACATGCCCTGAGATAGCGGAAGATCAGAAATGAAATCCATGGAGATATGTGTCCAAGGTCTCTTCGGGACAGGCAAGGGCAAGAGCAAACCGCTGGCACGAGAACAGCAAGGCTTAGCTCGAGCACAAGTCCCACAGGACTGCACAAATGACCGCACATCCCTTGACAAGGAAGGCCACCAAAAGGACCTGGCCACCAGATCTCTGGTGCCAAAAATTCCCGGGTGACCTGCCAACACCGAGGAATGAACCTCGGAAATGACTCTGCTGGTCCACTTATCCGGGACAAACAGTCTGTCAGGTGGACAAGACTCAGGCCTATCAGCCTGAAATCTCTGCAACACACGTCGCAGATCCGGAGAAATAGCTGACAAGATAACTCCATCTTTGAGAATACCAACAGGATCAGCGACTCCAGGAGCATCAGGCACAAAGCTCCTAGAAAGAGCATCGGCCTTCACATTCTTTGAACCTGGTAAATACGAGACAACAAAATCAAAGCGGGAGAAAAACAATGACCAGCGGGCCTGTCTCGGATTAAGGCGTTTAGCAGACTCGAGATACATCAGATTTTTGTGATCAGTCAAGACCACCACGCGATGCTTAGCACCCTCGAGCCAATGACGCCACTCCTCAAATGCCCATTTCATGGCCAACAACTCCCGATTGCCCACATCATAATTTCGCTCGGCAGGCGAAAACTTCCTAGAGAAAAAGGCACAAGGTTTCATAACAGAGCAACCAGGGCCTCTCTGCGACAAAACGGCCCCTGCCCCAATCTCCGAAGCATCCACCTCAACCTGAAAGGGAAGTGAGACGTCAGGCTGGCACAAAACAGGCGCCGAAGTAAACCGGCGTTTCAACTCCTGGAAAGCCTCCACGGCAGCAGGAGCCCAGTTAGCTACATCGGAGCCCTTCTTGGTCATATCCGTCAAAGGTTTCACAATGCTAGAAAAATTAGCGATAAAACGACGGTAGAAGTTAGCGAAGCCCAAGAACTTCTGAAGACTCTTAACTGACGAGGGCTGAGTCCAATCAAGAATAGCTCGGACCTTGACTGGGTCCATCTCCACAGCAGAAGGGGAAAAAATGAACCCCAAAAAGGGAACCTTCTGCACACCAAAGAGACACTTTGAGCCCTTGACAAACAAAGAATTTTCACGCAAAATTTTAAAGACCAACCTGACCTGCTCCACATGCGAATCCCAATTATCAGAAAAAAACAAAATATCATCCAGATAAACAATCAAAAATTTATCCAGATACTTCCGGAAAATGTCATGCATAAAGGACTGAAAAACTGAAGGCGCATTGGAGAGCCCAAAAGGCATCACCAAGTACTCAAAATGACCTTCGGGCGTATTGAATGCGGTTTTCCATTCATCACCTTGCTTAATGCGCACAAGGTTGTACGCACCACGAAGGTCTATCTTGGTGAACCACTTGGCACCCTTAATCCGGGCAAACAAGTCAGACAACAGCGGTAAAGGATACTGAAATTTGACAGTGATCTTATTTAAAAGTCGATAATCAATACAAGGTCTCAAAGATCCGTCCTTTTTTGCCACAAAAAAGAATCCCGCACCAAGAGGGGAAGAAGACGGACGAATATGTCCTTTCTCCAGAGACTCCTTGATATATGAACGCATAGCGGTATGTTCAGGTACCGACAGATTAAACAGTCTTCCCTTAGGAAATTTACTGCCTGGGATCAAATCTATAGCACAGTCACAGTCCCTATGAGGAGGCAGTGCACTGGACTCAGACTCACTGAAGACATCCTGATAATCAGACAAATACTCCGGAACTTCCGAAGGCGTAGAAGAAGCAATAGACACAGGCAGGGAATCCCCATGAATACCACGACAGCCCCAACTTGAGACTGACATAGCCTTCCAGTCCAGGACTGGATTATGGGTCTGTAACCATGGCAGCCCTAAAACAACCAAATCATGCATTTTATGTAAAACCAGGAAACGTATCACCTCGCGGTGTTCAGGAGTCATGCACATGGTAACCTGTGTCCAATACTGCGGTTTATTTGCTGCCAATGGTGTAGCATCAATACCCCTAAGAGGAATAGGATTTTCCAATGGTTCAAGAGTAAAACCACAGCGCTTAGCAAATGAGAGATCCATGAGACTCAGGGCAGCACCTGAATCTACAAATGCCATGACAGGATAAGATGACAGTGAGCAAATCAAAGTTACAGACAGAATCAATTTAGGTTGCAAATTACCAACGGTGACAGGACTAACAACCTTAGCTATACGTTTAGAGCATGCTGAGATAACATGTGTAGAATCACCACAGTAGTAGCACAAGCCATTCCGGCGTCTATGAATTTTCCGCTCATTTCTAGTCAGGATTCTATCACATTGCATTAAATCAGGTGTCTGTTCAGACAACACCATGAGGGAATCTGCGGTTTCTCTATCACATTGCACCGAATTAGGTGTCTGTTCAGACAACACCATGAGGGAATTTGCGGTTTTGCGCTCCCGCAACCGCCGGTCAATTTGAATAGCCAGTGCCATAGTATCATTCAGACCTGTGGGAATGGGAAAACCCACCATAACATTCTTAATGGCTTCAGAAAGGCCATTTCTAAAATTAGCGGCCAGTGCACACTCGTTCCAATGTGTCAGCACGGACCATTTCCGAAATTTTTGGCAATACACTTCAGCCTCGTCCTGCCCCTGAGACATAGCCAGCAAGGCCTTTTCTGCCTGAATCTCAAGATTGGGTTCCTCATAAAGTAAACCGAGCGCCAGAAAAAACGCATCAAGATCAGCCAATGCCGGATCTCCTGGCGCTAGCAAAAAAGCCCAATCCTGAGGGTCGCCCCGTAAGAACGAAATAACAATTTTTACTTGCTGAGCAGAATCTCCAGATGAACAGGGTCTCAGGGACAAAAACAATTTACAATTATTCACGAAATTCCTAAACTTAAACCTGTCTCCGGAAAACAGTTCAGGAATCGGTATTTTAGGTTCTGACCTAGGATTTCTGATAACATAGTCTTGTATGCCCTGCACACGAGTAGCCAGCTGGTCCACACTTGTAATCAAGGTCTGGACATTCATGTCTGCAGCAAGCATAGCCACTCTGAGGTAAAGGGGAAGAAGAAAAAAAAAAACTCAGAATCTTCTTTCTTATAATCCCTCTTCTGCAATGCATTAAACATTTAATACTGGCCTGGCAAACTGTTATGACCCCAATGGCGAGGGTCTCAGAGGAACGTGGAAGTCTGCAGAATACAAAAATCCAGCTCATAGGGCAGTGGTAACTGGGTTGACCATATATCTACTCCTAACGCCAACACTAGAAGTAGCCGGGATCATTCCTACGTTGATTCTAGATGACATGCGCCAGCCGGAGAATCTAGCTACCCCTAGTAGAGGAAAACAAAGACCTTTCTTGCCTCCAGAGAAGGGGACCCCAAAGCTGGATAGAAGCCCCCCACAAATAATGACGGTGAGGTAAGAGGAAATGACAAACACAGAAATGAACCAGGTTTAGCACAGAGAGGCCCGCTTACTGATAGCAGAATAAAGAAAGGTAACTTATATGGTCAACAAAAACCCTATCAAAATCCACACTGGAAATTCAAGAACCCCCGAACCGTCTAACGGTCCGGGGGGGGAGAACACCAGCCCCCTACAGCTTCCAGCAAAGGTCAGGATATAAATTTGGAACAAGCTGGACAAAAATACAAAACCAAAACAAATAGCAAAAAGCAAAAGGCAGACTTAGCTGATATAACTGGAACCAGGATCAGTAGACAAGAGCACAGCAGACTAGCTCTGATAACTACGTTGCCAGGCATTGAACTGAAGGTCCAGGGAGCTAATATAGCAACACCCCTAACTAATGACCCAGGTGCGGATAAAAGGAATGACAGAAAAACCAGAGTCAAAAAACTAGTAACCACTAGAGGGAGCAAAAAGCAAATTCACAACATAATCCTACTACCAAACCTAACCATAACCCTAACCTTACCCCTATCTCGAACATGCCCCTAACCCTAATCTCAAATCTAACCACCCCCTAACCCCAACACACCCCTAACCCTAATCCCAACCATAACTACACCCTTAACCCTGACACACCCCTAACCCTAATCCCAACCCTAATCCCACCCCTATTCCCAATCGTGAATGTAATCCAAACTCTAGCCCCAACCCTAACCCTAACTTTAGCCCCAACCCTAACCCTAATGGGAAAATGGAAATAAATACATTTTTTATAATTTTTCCCTAACTAAGGGGGTGATCAAGGGGGTTTGATTTACTATTTATAGCAGGTTTTTATAGCGAGTTTTTATGTTTGTCAGCTGTCATACAATAAGATGCATTTTATTGCAAAAAATAGTTTTTGCATCACCATAGTTTGAGAGCTTTAATTTTTCCATATTTTGGCCCACAGAGTCATGTGAGGTCTTGTTTTTTTGTGGGACGAGTTGACGTTTTTATTGGTACCATTTTCGTGCACATGACATTTTTTGATCGCTTTTTATTACGATTTTTGGAAGGCAGAATGAACAAAAACCAGCAATTTTTGAATTTCTTTTGGGTGGGGCATTTATACCGTTCCGCATGTGGTAAAATTGATAAAGTAGTTTTATTTTTTGGATTAGTATGATAACAGCGATACCTCATTTAAATCATTTTTTATGTTTTAGTGCTTTTATACAATTAAAACTATTTTATATAAAAATAATTATTTTGCATCGCTTTATTCTGAGGGCTATAACTTTTTTTATTTTTTTTCTGCTGATGATGCTGTATGGTGGCTCATTTTTTGCAGGATAAGATAACGTTTTCAGCAGTACCATGTTTATTTATATCAGTCTTTTTGATCGTGTGTTATTCCACTTTTTGTTCGGTGGTATGATGATAAAGCGTTGTTTTTTGCCTTGTTTTTTTTTTTTTCCTTTACGGTGTTCACTGAAGGGGTTAACTAGTGAGACAGTTTTATAGGTCGGGTCGTTACGGATGCGTTGATAGTAAATTTGTGCACTATTGTTTTTTTTTTATTTACAGAAAGAAATGTATTTATTGGAAAAATGTTTATTTATTTTTCTTTATTTAGGAATTTTAACAAATATTTTCACACAGTATAATTTTTTTTTTTTACTTTTTGACATTGTCCCAGGGTGAGACATCACTGTGTAAAGTCAGATCAAAGATCTGGTACTTTGTACAGCACTGTGTCAGATCAGCGATCTGACAGGCAGTGCTGCAGGCTTGCTGGTGCCTGCTTTCAGCAGGCACTGAGAAACCACCTCCCTGCAGGACCCGGAAGGACTCTGCGGCCATCTTGGATCCGAGGTCTGCTGGCAGGGAGAACCTCAGAACAATGCGATCACTTTGTGTTGTTCTGAGTGTCTCAGGGAAGCACACGGGGAACCCCCTCCCTGCACGATGTTTCTCTATGCCACCGGAACGCTGCAATCTTGTTTGATCACAGTGTTCCAGGGGTTAAAGTGCCGGCCGCGTTCCCCAGGTGTAAATGCAGTAAGCCACCACCCCGACGACGCCATTTCGCCAGATGCTTTTTCAAAAACTTGACTTTGCAGTAAATCATAAGAATGCCTTAAAACACTCAATCTCTCTTTTTTCTGGCATTTGGCAAATATTAATAATTATGGTAACTCTAGTTGACCTAAAACGAGAATGGTTTATTCTGATTTCATGTCAAATATTAAGAAAAACATGCATATGTGTCTTTTTATATAGTGTATGTAAACTTCTATTTTCAACTGTATATAAAACTATAGGGGCAAAAATAGTGAAAAGCTGAAAGCAAAAAAATAAAGAAACATAATAGAAACACTCACTTTTATTAAATATGCATAAAAAGTCAATTGCATCCACAATTGAGCCTACAATAGAAAATAAAAAAGCATAATTCAAAAATTACATCAAGCTGAAATAGCAAGGTAGGTAGGTGCAAATATAATAAAAATTATCTTATTCAGATCGCCAGTAGATAAAAAATACAAGGCAAAATATGGGAACTGATATGAGATCTCCCAAAAACATCTCCATTAGGTACAAAATGTACAGAAAAGAGTAGGACCAGGTATAAGGGCTCCAGATATTGCATACTGTATACTCAAGGCCAGTTTTACACAGAGTGGTGCCCTGGGCAAAAGTTTAAAGAGGGGCCCCAAATGATATTATATTGCACTATCACACAGAAACATTTTGGTTGTATTTGCATGCGTTGAGTTCAGGCCGTTAATGAGTGTGATCAACAGTATTGAAGTCGTTCGACGCTTGTTCCCGAGTTTCTGTACACCGGCGAAGGAAGAATGATGAGGACAGATAGTCCTCGATACAGAATAATACAGGTCCCATATAGTGCATATAGTATAATGCACTCTCCATTGTCCTTAATAGAGTACACTGCAGTCCACCCCAGGGCATACTGCAGTCCCCCTCAGAGTATAATTCATCACCCCCCTCAGAGTATAATGTAGCCCCCTCATAGAGTATAATGTAGCCCCCTCATAGAGTATAATGTAGTCCCCTCATATAGTATAATGCAGCCCCCTCAGAGTATAATGGAGCCCTAGACACACACACACACAGTATAATGCAGCCTCCTCAGAGTATAATGTAGCCCCCTCCTACAGTATAGTGTACCCCCTCATAGAGTATAATCTAGTCCCCTCATCCCCTCATATATTATAATGTAGTTCCCTCAGTGCATAATGCAGCCCCCTCAAAGTATAATGGAGACCCCACACACACAGTATAATGTAGCTTCCTCATAGATGATAATGTAGCCCCCTCATAGAGTATAATGCAGCCCCCTCAGAGTATAATGCACCCTCTTCATAGAGTATAATGCAGTCCCCTCAAGAGTACAATGCAGCCTCCACACATGCAGTAAAATGTAGCCCCCTCATAGACTATAATGTAGCCCTCTCAGAGTATAATGCATCCCCCTCACACACAGTATAATGCAAACACATACATACATATGCATACATGCACACACAGTATAATGCAGCCCCACAAAGTATAATGCAGCCCACCCTCACACACAGTATAGTGCAGCCCCCCACACACAGTATAGTGCAGCCCTCACAGTATAATGCAGCAACCCCACACAGTATAATGAAGCCCCCCAAACACAGTATAAAGCAGCCCAACACACAGTATAATCCAGCCCCCCATACACAGTGTAATGCATATACATATATGTACATATGCCTACACACAAAGTATAATGCAGCCCCCTCAGAGTATAATGCAGCCCACCCCAAATACAGTATAATACAGCCCCCCACACACAGTGTAGTGCAGCCCTCCCACACAGTATAATGCAGCCTCCACATAAACACACAGTATAAGGCAGCCCCCCACACAGTATAATACAGCCCCCCACTCACAGTATAATGCATACATTAAATATGCACATGCATACACACAGTATAATGCAGCCACACACGCAGTATAATGCAGCCCCCCACACACAGTATAATGCAGCCCCCCACAGTATAATGCATGCACATATATACCCATGCACACACACCGTATAATTCATACACAGATACAATACTCACCTCTCCTCCTTGTTCCCCGCGCTGCTCCAGGCTCTGCTCTGGTTTCATTAGCTCCACTGCTGGTACAGCGCGACACACGATGAAGTGACATCATCGCACATCTGCTGAGTCACAAGCAGAAGGGGAGTAATATGAGAGGGAGCATCATCTGACTCTTTCTCCTCCATCACTGCTTTCAATAGTATCGACATCTATGATGACAATAAGTTGAATATGCGATGCGGGGGGTGCGGGACTGGGCCCCTCTTACTCACGGGCCCTATAGCGGCTGCATGGTGTGCTGCTATTAGCGGCACATCATTGATTGGGGTCCCCTGGAGGAGCAGGGGCCCTAGGCAGCAAAAAAACCAGAAGTATTCAGCTCACCCATGAAAGTCCAAAAGCTGTGGTTATAGCATCCGAGCAGGGAAAGACATCTCCGCTGTGACGTGGATGAAGCACCAAACAAAGCAAGATTTCCAGCTCCAGGACGTAAATATAAAAATATTAAATCTTTATTTCATACTTTAAAATAGCAAAGGCTGACAAAAAAAACGGAGAAAGAATCACACGGCAGTCATAACTGAACGCGTTTCGAACACTAGGTTCTTAGTCCTCAGTACAAAGAGAGGCAGGTCACATTTCCTTATGTGAAACCTCCACAGGTGAAGGAATAATTAATACACCCAAGAAAAAAAAAACAAAAAACAGCTGGAACAGCAAAATAACCAAGAAAATTACAGTAGCAAAAGAATGACAAGTAACAAAAACAAGAAAAAATAACAAATACATGGACAATTGTTAAAATACATGGAGAAAAAAAAACAGGAATACATAAGATCAATCGATATTAGCAAAATAGCATAATTTCCTTTCTGAGATTTAATCCTAAAGGGGCCCTAGAATTAAGATTTAAAATCCAAAAGGCTTCCCTGTCTCGTAATGTTCGTTCTCTGTCCCCACCTCGCATGTTTTTATAAATCTGTTCAATTGCATAGATTTTTAAGGATGAGGTGCGTCTATTATGAGCTTTTATAAAATGGTTAGACGCATTGGAAACATGTCTAATAGTGGGCTGTACAATGTCATTTAGATGCTCCCGAAATCTCTTTTAATTTCCGTATTGTGGACCCAATGTAAAGTAAATTACAGTCTGTGCATTCTATAATGTAGATCACGTAGTCTGAGTTACAATTCAAATAATTTTTGATTAAAAAGTTGTTTTTTTTAGCACAGAAGAATGATGTGGTTTTTTTAACATAAGTGCACGTTTTACATGAAAATGATGCACATCTGAAGAAACCCTAGGCAGCTGCCTGGTCTGCCTGCCCCCAAAGCCGGCCCTGCATACGAATAAGAAAAAATGGCCTAATTGCGAAACAACAAATAAAATCCGGTATCTGGCTCAATTATAGCCTCGAAAATGCCCTTCCTGGCTGTAGAGGTTGGCACCTTAACAAATATCAATATGGCACCCCAGATCAAAGATGTCTGATCCGTGTAGCATCCTAGAAATTACCTAATAACTCTGAGAAAGTCCTCTCACTAGAGAAATATCTACCAGTCTATATATATCCGCATACCAAGAATTACCAATCCATGTATGGTGTCAAGTAGAACATGCCAATTGTTAAAATACAGAGTCTCTACAGTAACACTCTTATCTGTACAATGCAAGGTATCCTATCCTGACGCATTCTCCCCTTATATATGTGGAGGTTAGGGGATTTTATTTGTAGGCCTACAACTGGCTTGCACATTGTGTATTTCTCAGTTGCTAAGAAGAATATGGTCTCCACCAGTGGTATTACTACAGTCCAATGGGCTCCAGTGCAAAATTTCACCTTAGCGCCCCTGTATGTTGGTTAGATTTATGGGCTATTGTAGCATTCTAAATTCTATAAGGACATGTGTTGCCACCTCCCTCATTATATAATAATGTGCCTCATCCCAGGCCTATCCTGGTGCATATGTGCCAGATCCTCGTATATACAGGTCCTTCTCAAAAAATTAGCATATAGTGTTAAATTTCATTATTTACCATAATGTAATGATTACAATTAAACTTTCATATATTATAGATTCATTATCCACCAACTGAAATTTGTCAGGTCTTTTATTGTTTTAATACTGATGATTTTGGCATACAACTCCTGAAAACCCAAAAAACCTGTCTCAATAAATTAGCATATTTCACCCGTCCAATCAAATAAAAGTGTTTTTTAATAACAAACAAAAAAACCATCAAATAATAATGTTCAGTTATGCACTCAATACTTGGTCGGGAATCCTTTGGCAGAAATGACTGCTTCAATGCGGCGTGGCATGGAGGCAATCAGCCTGTGACACTGCTGAGATGTTATGGAGGCCCAGGATGCTTCAATAGCGGCCTTAAGCTCATCCAGAGTGTTGGGTCTTGCGTCTCTCAACTTTCTCTTCACAATATCCCACAGATTCTCTATGGGATTCAGGTCAGGAGAGTTGGCAGGCCAATTGAGCACAGTAATACCATGGTCAGTAAACCATTTACCAGTGGTTTTGGCACTGTGAGCAGGTGCCAGGTCGTGCTGAAAAATGAAATCTTCATCTCCATAAAGCATTTCAGCCGATGGAAGCATGAAGTGCTCCAAAATCTCCTGATAGCTAGCTGCATTGACCCTGCCCTTGATGAAACACAGTGGACCAACACCAGCAGCTGACATGGCACCCCACACCATCACTGACTGTGGGTACTTGACACTGGACTTCAGGCATTTTGGCATTTCCTTCTCCCCAGTCTTCCTCCAGACTCTGGCACGTTGATTTCCGAATGACATGCAAAATTTGCTTTCATCAGAACAAAGTACTTGGGACCACTTAGCAACAGTCCAGTGCTGCTTCTCTGTAGCCCAGGTCAGGCGCTTCTGCCGCTGTTTATGGTTCAAAAGTGGCTTTACCTGGGGAATGCGGCACCTGTAGCCCATTTCCTGCACACCAGACTCAGTCCACTGCTTCCTCAGGTTCCCCAAGGTCTGGAATCGGTCCTTCTCCACAATCTTCCTCAGGGTCCGGTCACCTCTTCTCGTTGTACAGCGTTTTCTGCCACATTGTTTCCTTCCAACAGACTTACCATTGAGGTGCCTTGATACAGCACTCTGGGAACAGCCTATTTGTTGAGAAATTTCTTTCTGGGTCTTACCCTCTTGCTTGAGGGTGTCAATGATGGCCTTCTTGACATCTGTCAGGTCGCTAGTCTTACCCATGATGGGGGTTTTGAGTAATGAACCAGGCAGGGAGTTTTTAAAAGCCTCAGGTATCTTTTGCATGTGTTTAGAGTTAATTAGTTGATTCAGAAGATTAGGGTAATAGGTCGTTTAGAGAACCTTTTCGTGATATGCTAATTTATTGAGACAGGTTTTTTGGGTTATCAGGAGTTGTATGCCAAAATCATCAGTATTAAAACAATAAAAGACCTGACAAATTTCAGTTGGTGGATAATGAATCTATAATATATGAAAGTTTAATTGTAATCATTACATTATGGTAAATAATGAAATTTAACACTATATGCTAATTTTTTGAGAAGGACCTGTATGTCCCCCATCTTGGACCCCTTCCTGGTATACATGACCCCCATACCGGGCCTCTTCTTGGTATTTATGTCCTCCATCCTAGTATATATGTCCCTATTATATACGTCCCCAATCCTAACATATATGTCCTCCATCCTGGTATATATGTTCCCCATCCTGGGCTCCTTCCTGGTATATATGTCCTCAATCCTAGTATATATGTCCCTCATCCTGGTGTATATACACAAGGGGCATTCATTAAAGATTTCCCCTGACTCACTTCTATTTATCACAGGACTCTGAAACTGTACACGTTTTATGATATAAGTCTCTATAGGTTACTTGGAAATTTGCAACTCAGAACTGATAATGGTCTTGATTTTACAGGTGCTGAAGTGGTGTGCGGTTTGATAATGGACCCAGTGGAATACAGAGCAGTCATCATGTTCCTTTACTTGAAATGCCGCACACCAAAGGAGACGTTCGATGAGATGAAAGAGATTTATAGTGATGATTCCCCATCATATGATGTAGTCAAAAACTGGCATTGTCAATTCAAATGTGGTCAGACTTTGCTGCAAAGAGCTCCAATTCTAGGGTGATCCCGCTCTGCTACTGATGAACACACCATCCAGCAAGTGGAGCTCGCCATTTTGGAAAATCGTCGTGTAACCATTCGCCACCTAGCCCAAAATGTCAAGATTGGTGTGTTGTCCGTGGAAAAAATGATCTAAGACCATCTTCACATGCATAAGGTATCCGCTCGCTGGGTTCCTCAGGTGCTCACACCTTTCCAGAAGAAGGAACAAGTCGAATGCTCTTAGACTCTATTGACAATGTGCCATGGAAACCAGGAGGACTTTTTCAACAGACAGATCACACAGGATGAAAGCTGGGTTCATCACCATGATCCTCAGACTAAAGTCCAGTTGATGCAATGGAAGCATCATGACTCACCACCTCCAAAGAAGGCACGTTCCCATCCCTTGGCATGGTCATGCTCACAGTATTTTGGGATCAGCACAGAGTAGTTTTGATGGATTTCCTAGCAAAGGGTACCATGATCATTGGGGCATACTATGCTTCACTGCTGCAGAAATTGCGGGAGGCCATCAAAACCAAGAGACGTGGCATACTCACCAAAGGTGTCCGCCTTCTGCAAAACAATGCTCCAGTTCATAACTCACATGTAGCCCAAATGGAAGCATGCTCCTGTAGCTTTGATATTTTAACTCACCCCCTTATTCACCCGACCTCGCACCATCGGACTTCCACCTCTTTCCAACAATGAAATTATTTTCGAAAGGCAAGCATTTTCCAGATGATGAGACTCTGATTTCCGAAGTCACAACATAGCTTTTGGAGCAACCTGTCGACTTCTACAAGTGAAGTATTTACAGTTGTTTAAAGAGATGGGAGAAGTGTGTGTCCCTAGGTGGCACCTATGTAGAAAAGGACTAATAACTGTGCCAAGATTCATTGCTCTCAGTCCACAGGAAGTGGGTCAGGGGAAATCTTTAATGACTGCCCCTCGTATATTCCCCATCGTAGGCCCATCCTGGTAATATGTCCCGCATCCTGGTATATATGTCTCACTTCCTGGTATATGTCTCGCATCCTGGTATATATGTCTCACATCCTGGTATATATGTCCCCCGTTCTTCCACGGTTCTTCAATGCATATAAAAATTCAATGGTTCTTCTCACCTTGCAACTGCTCCAAATCCGTGCAATGTCCTCTTCTGTAGCTGAAAGCTGACTTCAGCGTGGAAGCGAAGAGCGGCGCCTGACATCACTGCCATGCACACCCAGTTACAGGGATGCTGACATCAGCTGCCGGCCTCTGATTGGCTACGTAAGGGTTAACCGCTAGTTTTGCACATACCCCACAAGGGGTCAGTTAGAGGGGTGGGCCATAGGTCTGGTCACATGGGGTGGGTTTGAGCCAGGACTGGTTAATTAGGTTATGGGGGATAGGGTATCTCAGCATACCTTATATGAAAAAGAGGATCCTGGGTGCATTTCTGCCATTCAGGATACAGGAACAGGGAGGCCAGACGCCAGGATGTTGTTGGCAGTTTAACGACAGCCAATGCCTATATGTCACAAGCTGTCACTTTAAACATGAGACCCCTTTTTGTGGCGGGAACCAAGTCTAATCAAGATGTTTCAACAAATAAAAAAAAAACGTTCCTGTGACGTTAACCAGAAAGGGGCTGACACGAGTGAGAATCGAGGCGGTGGTGAAGCTTCTAAAGCTTGGCAGCAGAATTGTTAGGATGGTTTTAGGTTTGGCTTTAAGATACCTTTTGTGTTGGCTGCGACATTTTTTCACCCAAATAACCTTAAGTCTGCACGTTTCCACCCTTTGGTGCTGACTGACAAACTTAAGAGGTGTCATTGAGACACAAGGCGGGTCCTTTTAAGGAACTGCCTTGGTCTGACCTTTAGAGGTGATTCCAAAAAATGAACTCTACATATTTTGTTTGATACATAATTTATCATATCTTGTGGATCAATGATGATAAATGCTCTGTCATTTGTTTAATTTGATAAGGTAAAGCATTGGTTATGGAGATGCGGGAGCAGGGCTCAGAGTACACGGTTCCATGGTGTGTCCGGTTCAATGCGTTTGGTCATATATTGCTCTTAGGCCCAAGGTGGTGCATGGTTAATTTTTTATTCATGAGGACGGTTGGACCCTCTCTACATTTCAACTTATTGCAGTCTTTTGTAAAATAATAGGTAGATTAGGGTTGAATTATATGGAGTTTGTATCTCACTCTTTCAGAATCTGGACTGCTACTGAAGCAGCAAGACTGGGTTCAAGTGAAACAATGATCAAACAGGTGGGGTGCATTTCAATGAGTTGTGCTTGGACCTCTGGTCTTTCAACTTAAGAGAAGGTGTGGAGAAGTTGGTTAATGTTTGGCGAGACTCTTTAGTTCGAGGGTTCGCGCCGGCTCGTCTTGGAGGTGAGGAGGAGATCAGCCGTGGCCTTGGAAAACAGAATCAGGGTCCCATCAGCAATATATTGACCTCATTATTATCTGTGGTTAGTTCCAGCAGGGACGGTTCCCAGGGAACAGGAAATTGTTGTTCAGAAAGTACCATGATGGTTTGTCGACCCCGAGTTGGAGTGGTGTGACTGGAGATTGTTGTGTTTGGTACTGTCTAGTGTTGGTGTGCCATCCAGGATCTCCTCAGGAAATTTATGGTGCTTTATATTCGTTCATATACTTGATGTGTTTAATAAAACCAGCTGTGGCCATCTACTGTATATGCCATCGTTACTCAGCGTAATGTTGTTATTTATTGATGCGGTTGACCGTTTTCAATACTCTAGTCGTGATTGTGAAAGGGGGCCTCTTCTAATGCTTGAGTATCAGATTGAAGATGGTGTGTTTGAAATATTCACTTATTGAATGCAGATAAGCTGATGTTCATGACATGACTTGCAATGCTTTCTTAACATCGTAAACAAATCTTCTGCCTTTACATGAGAACTGTAAACTAGTATGTCCGAAGTATGCACTTTTATAGGGTCTGAATATAGCGCAAGCAAGAAGGTTCCTGTTTGACGCCTAGTTTCTCAGAGAAAGAGGAAATGGTCATTCTCTCGCAATGTTTTCACTGCCTTATGTGCCCGTTCACATCTTCTGAAGTTGCAATTTCACCAAACTGACTCTCACTAAAAGCTCAATTTAAAGGTTAACTGTACTTTCAGGTAACGTTTCAGAATTAGCAGTCCTGTGTATGTACATGAGGAATAACACTATTTCTGCCTGTTACAGGACTGCATTTTCACCAGTATTCCCCTTTGTGGGCTCTATCTCTTAATTAGAAATTGACTCTAAGCTAGTTGGCGGAGACTAGCTGCCATGGTCTCTCCCATACACAGCACACAGAAAGGGATTCATGCTCTTTAATTCTTAGCATAAAGAGAGAAGCAGTAGCAGCTGAAGGAAATGATACAGCAGTACTGAGCTGTGTGCATGTGAATCCAGCTCTGTTGTTAAGTATAAGACTTGTTATAAAATATTGCAAGATCTTTCTCTGTCTCTCTACCTATTTTCTCACTAGAAAAATAAACTATTCTTCCAAGGGATCATCCCAAATGTAATTTTTTTATTCTGTAATGCAAAAAAACAACAAATACAGACAAATTAAAGCCAATTAAAACCAATGTGTCACAACAGAATAACAGATAGGACCTCATTCTTTGCATTACATTTTCATAAAGAAATATGTAAATAAGGAAGTCCCGTCAGCTCGTCAGATAGGTCTTTTTTACTAAACATTTACATAAAATAACAGTTCCTATTTTCTGACTTTATACATTTCCCAGTTTTTTCAGTTCAGTGCTCCTGGCCATCTGGCTATGTGGAGAACTGCAGCCATACCATTAATTTGAATGGAGCCAGGTTCCAGCTGGTGGCCAATAATGCCAATTTGCAGAGGAATGACAGTGAAGGGAATGCAGTGCTGCAGCAATAATGAAGCTCCCTCTTTATCAGGATTGTTGAACCCTTAATGCTAAATCACAAACATGTACATGATTGCAAAGGGTACAGCATCTGGAGAGAGCTACGGAGCTGCTGATATCTGCCTGTGGCGGTCTACTAGCTGCTGCTAATCATTTAAACACTGCTGTCAATCTCTGAGAGCAATGTTTAAATGGAACTTGAGCCGACACTCGCCTGTGATTGCTTTGTCCCTCTTGATACAGTATAAGAGCAAAGCAATCTTTTAGTGATTGCTCATTCTGTCCCCATCATTCTTCATCAGTCTAGGTGATCAGCACTCGGTTAAAGGCCTGAAATTGACTTGTGTAAATGCACCCTAAATGTTTCTGTGTGTTGATGCAATGTGTTAACATTTCGAGCCTCACTTTTAATTTTAGCCCCTTTCCCACATTTTGCCTAAAACCAGCCGTGGTGACATGTTCAAACAGGTGCCATTACTACAGGTAATGAGTGGAGGACAGAGGAGCCTCTTAAAGAAGAAGTTCACAGGTCTGTGAGAGACAGAAATCTTGCATGTTTTTAGGTGACCAAATACTTATTTTCCACCATAATTTGAAAAATAAATCTTGCCAACTCAGACAAGGTGATTTTCTGGATTTGTTTTCTCATTTTGACTCTCATAGTTGTAGTCTACCTATGATGTCAAATACAGGCCTCTCTAATCTTTTTAAGTGGGAGAACTTGCACAATTGGTGGCTGACTAAATACTTTTTTCCCCCACTGTATATTTATAGCATTGTTTCACCTTTGAATTGGGATATCACAAGGGAAACTGATGGTAAGTTTTGAGCATCTTTTTCCTTTCTGATCGTACATCAATAGTGGCGATTTCAAGGTTTATTCCCATCTCGTACATTTATGTCATATCTGCAGACACCCCTTTTATCTCTCAGAAAATCGCTGTGCAAACCTCTGTCGTGATGTGTATGGAAACATTAAGTCACTAGGTGCTCTCTTTACAAATGATGTGGGTGAAAGTAGAAAGGTGAATACCAGAAGGTGGAAAGTTCAACAGGATGTAAAGTTAACTATCTAAGACATTGGTATAAAAAAATGAAAAAAAAAAAAGATAAAAAAAGTTACAAAATAGAGAAGTATGTAAAAGATTAAATTAAAGGCAGTTCTCCAGAATACAGTTCAGAGTGGTCTAATCCATGCGATCCCTACTGATCAGCATCCACTTCATTGTCTACAAAGACCAAGTACCTTAAATGAATGGTAAAACATGTCTGGTATTGCAGTCCATCCCATTCACTTGCAAATTTCTATCATACACATCTTTTCCCAAATGCTTACACCACCTTAAAGGTTATGTGAAAACCAAAGGGAAAGAATAATCACTGGTGATCATGGTGTCTTTTTGTTATCAAAAGTAGGCCCAAGAACAGAAGATGTAGCTCTAAAGTAAAATTTCAATAAACCGAGGAGATGGTTTAGGGTACATAATAAAAGTATTTAAAGGTATTATCCAGAACATTAACATCTATGGCCTCTCCTTAGGATAGGTCATCAATGTCTGAGCAGTAGATGTGCAACACATGGCACCTCCGCCGGTCAGGTGTTCCTGGTATAGACCAGAAGTTCAAATTAATAGGGAACGAATGTGCAGTACCTGGCAGCGGCCACTATTCCATTGATGGAGCTGCGCTGTGCAGCTTCGCAACTGAGCAGTTCCAGATGCCGCCAACACCAGGTACAGCTGATCGACAAGGGTGCCGAGTGTCGCAACCTCACCGATCAGACATTAATAAATGTTAAAGTACTGGGAAATCCTTTAATGTTTTTACCAGCATGAACTAAATGTTGAAATATGAATGTATCTAGGTAGCACCCTGCCAGGACTCTCCTTCTCATTGACTTTTTTATCACTCCATGATAATGTGAGGGAAGGGAAGAGTACCTGCAAAGTGCTGGTCTTCCTTGTGTCCTTAAATGCAAATCAAAAGGGTTAGACAGTGGTAAAGCAATAAAGGGCCTAGGGAACATCCTTGTGAAACCACAAAGAATTTGACAATCGAGAATCATAAATGCAGCAGTTACAGTGAATTGGTCAAGTGTTCAAAGAGGATAGTAGTGACATAGATTTTGGGGGTGTAGAGGTTCCAGCTGGATCTGGGCCCTGTCACTTGATAAGGACCAATGGGTCCTCTCCTTAGGATAGGACATCAATATCAAATTGGAGGGGGTCTGACATTTGGCACCCTCAACAATCATCTGTTGACAATGTAAGAATGCTAGCAGGTGCGTAGGATGCAGTGACACACAGGAGGCAGAGCAAGGGTTAACAGGTTCTTTATATATATATATATATATATATATATATATATATATATATATATATATATATATATATATATACATATACAGTAATGGTACAAGCAGGGGGAAAGGATGTAAACTTGAGGATGGGGGAAAGTCAAATGCAAAGGAAAATAACAGGTTGACTTATCAGTCTCTGTGCGGTGGAGGAAGGTGGCTGGAAGATCCCTCGGTGGCTCCACGGGCAGCGCAAGATGTCTCCAATCCGGTCCCGCAGATGAGCGATGCACTTGCGATGATGACGAATCCTCCGGGTTCTTTGGCTCGTCGGCGGCACAGTGGAAGAAGTAGAAAGTTCAGTAGGCAAGGCCGCAGTAGAAGACACGGTCCAGCGGACACAGCCACAGGCACGGACCGGTCCTTAGCAGGCACCGCAAGGATAGGACTAAGCGGATCAAAACATCTAAGACTCAAAAAAGTATTAGTTCCATGGGGGTGATCATATGGCCACACGTTTTTTAATTATTATTTTGACTTTTCCTAAGTTACCAAATGAAGACGTGAGAGTCTGAGCAATTGCAAAAAGGTTCATTTGGTGTAACAGGAAGTAGAGATAATAGTGGTGGGTGAAAAGGACAAATAAAATATAAAGAACTGCAAAGTGTTGAAAGTTTGTGGTAATGAAATAAAGGAAGATTGATAGCAAGGATGACGGTGTGATGTTTATGCCGGGACAAAGTTAACACAGATGAAGCCGTTTCAGTTAATTACATAATGTGAGCTGAGATGTCTTTGGGGCAGGACTTTCAAAAAGGAAAGGGAAATTTTCAATTATGCCTGAAAGAAGAAAGAGTCATTCTGGGAAATAAAAGACCCTAGAGACTCCAGAGAGGGGACAACAGATGGTGATGCTGCTGAAATCCTCATTCAAGAAACAAATATATAAATTGTTTCCAGAATCAGTTGGTTCTCTCTAAAAAAAAAATCACCATAAAAGTTAGCGGCCTTACGATTATTAACAGCATTACTATTATTCTTACATTTTTTCAAATTTAATTGTAAACTTCTGCAGAATAGCTGGTGCTGTATAATTAAAATTATTTTTTATTAAATGATCATAATCATAATCGGTTTGTGTGAAACGTCTATGGATGATATCTGGTCCTACGAATACTCATCAGCATTAGAGTTTCTATATTTCCATAGGCAGACCACCCAACGTTCCTGGACTGAACTGCAGTCTTTGCTTGGATCACATAAGAATTGTTAATTTGGAGATGACGTCGGTTCAGTCAATCATTCTTTAGCCCTCGTCCAAAATGTCTTCTATGCTAAGATTTCCCTAAATTGGAACTAAGGAGTCGAGGGTGATCCCTGAAAATCAAGCCCATAGCAATATCCCTCGTCCATCAACTATCAACAGATAAAACCAAGGCACATTGTTAGAATTTTTATCAGCTGAACAAAAAACGGTGGCTAAGAGAGAGTAGTTATATGAGAAAAGAGGCTCTGTCAAAAACAAGTTCTTAACGGAATGGTCAGAAACTAACATAGATTTAATACTAAATTTATATTTATTTAATGTAATAACCTACCGTAATCACTTTTCTAAATATACTTAAAAAAAAGAAAAAGTCCATGTCATTCCCGCTCTACTCTAACTGCTTTATTTTTTTTTATTTATGTACTTCTGGTTCGATGACATTTCCTTTGAGACTCCCCAGTGCATGCTGTGATACTCAAAAACGATGTTATCAGGAGGCAGAGGCTGAGGTCACTGCTGCAGCCCCTGTCCAAACCTGACCAAGCTTCTTCAGTGACGTCCATTTCAGGCCCGATCTCTACTGAGCACCGTTTATCAATTCTAACATACGCTCAGTACAAGCATCCTTGTCACTTTGCAATATTTTTTCAGTGCACAGTGACAGCGAGCTCCCTTGTTGTTTTTAATGAGAAGTAAAGAGTGGGCAAGAGAGTGAACTGTCAGTGCACATTGTAAGGAAAGAACGCGGAAAGCAAAGATCAGCACCGCCCCTGAAAGTGCCATGTGTTTTAGGTACGGGGCTGGTCTCTACTTTTCCAGCTTGTCGTGTTCTCTCCTTACAATGTGCATTGACAGTGTGCTCTTTTGCCGGCTCATCACTTTTCATAAGAGGTGGCAAAAGAGCGCACTGTCACTGTGCATTCTAAAAAATATTGCACAGTGTGAAGGGAACTCGTATTGAGCATATATCAGAGTTGACAATCGATGCATGATCAGTAAAGTAGGGACTAGCCCAGCCATTGATAACGTCTCATTTCAGTGTCCCAGCATGCACAGGGGTATCTCAAATGAAATGTCATCAAACAGGAAGCAGGTAAATAAAAAAAGTGGTTAGAGAAAGCAGAGTGGGAATGGTAGGGACGTTTAAATTAAAGTATATTAGAAAAGTGATTAGATTATTACTTTAAATAGACATTTAGAATCAATTTAAAATCAATGACTGAGTTTTTCCTGCACATGGTCTCACTACATATCTATGCCACAAATCCTCAGCAATTGCTTCATGTATAAATGTGACCTAAGAGAAATCATCAAGAAATAATATTTTTCCTATTTTTCTTTAGATGCTGAGAACCCTAAGTACTTTCACGACGTAATGGGTCACTACTTCTCTGTTCTGCAACAATTGAAACCAGAAGTTGCACGATTTGCTGGTCAGTGTTCAGGGAGCAGAAATATGATGAATATATATATATATATATATATATATATATATATATATATATATATATATATATATATATATATATATATATACACACAGTTAGGTCCATATATATTTGGACAGAGACAACATTTTGCTAATTTTGGTTATAGACATTACCACAATGAATTCTAAACAAAACAATTTAGATGCAGTTGAAGTTCAGACTTTCAGCTTTCATTTGAGGGTATCCACATTAAAATTGGATGAAGGGTTTAGGAGTTTCAGCTCCTTAACATGTGCCACCCTGTTTTTAAAGGGACCAAAAGTAATTGGACAATTGACTCCAAGGCTATTTCATGGACAGGTGTGGGCAATCCCTTCGTTATGTCATTCTCAATTAAGCAGATAAAAGGCCTGGAGTTGATTTGAGGTGTGGTGCTTGCATTTGGAAGGTTTTGCTGTGAAGTAAACATGCGGTCAAAGGAGCTCTCCATGCAGGTGAAACAAGCCATCCTTAAGCTGTGAAACAGAAATAACCCATCCGAGAAATTGCTACAATATTAGGAGTGGCAAAATCTACAGTTTGGTACATCCTGAGAAAGAAAGAAAGCACTGGTGAACTCATCAATGCAAAAGACAACAGTGGTGGATGATCGCAGAATAATCTCCATGGTGAAGAGAAACCCCTTCACAACAGCCAACCAAGTGACCAACACTCTCCAGGAGGTCGGCGTATCAATATCCAAATCTACCATAAAGAGAAGACTGCATGAAAGTAACTACAGAGGGTTCACTGCACGGTGCAAGCCACTCATAAGTGTCAAGAATAAAAAGGCTAGACTGGACTTTGCTAAAAAACGTCTAAAAAAGCCAGCACAGTTCTGGAAGAACATTCTTTGGACAGATGAAACCAAGATCAACCTCTACCAGAATGATGGAAAGAGTAAAGTATGGCAAAGGCGTGGTACAGCTCATGATCCAAAGCATACCACATCATCTGTAAAACACGGCGGAGGCAGTGTGATGGCTTGGGCATGCATGGCTGCCAGTGGCACTGGGTCACTAGTGTTTATTGATGATGTGACACAGGACAGAAGCAGCCGAATGAATTCTGAGGTATTCAGAGCCGCACTGTGTGCTCAGATCCAGCCAAGTGCAGCAAAACTGATTGGCCGTCGTTTCATACTACAGATGGACAATGACCCAAAGCATAAAGCCAAAGCAACCCAGGAGTTTATTAAAGCAAAGAAGTGGAATATTCTTGAATGGCCAAGTCAGTCACCTGATCTCAACCCAATTGAGCATGCATTTCACTTGTTAAAGACTAAACTTCAGACAGAAAGGCCCACAAACAAACAGCAACTGAAAACCACCGCAGTGAAGGCCTGGCAGAGCATCAAAAAGGAGGAAACACAGCGTCTGGTGATGTCAACGAGTTCAAGACTTCAGGCAGTCATTGCCAACAAAGGGTTTTCAACCAAGTACTAGAAATGAACATTTTATTTAAAATTATTGAATCTGTCCAATTACTTTTGGTCCCTTTAGAAAAAGGGTGGCACATGTTAAGGAGCTGAAACTCCTAAACCCTTCATCCAATTTTAATGTGGATACCCTCAAATGAAAGCTGAAAGTCTGAACTTCAACTGCATCTGAATTGTTTTGTTTAAAATTCATTGTGGTAATGTCTATAACCAAAATGAGAAAAATGTTGTCTCTGTCCAAATATATATGGACCTAACTGTATATATATTATTTTCAGGAGGCTTTTTAGTTGTGTCACACATCACGTCTCATGCTGATATATGGTCACCTAGCAACGGAACCTTACATATATTTGTAATATATACTGTACTACTGGCCTCATTCATCGGAACTGTTTTAGAGTAAAACTGCCCATCATACCTGTCCCTGTCAGTTGAATGGCAAACATTTGGTGATAGTTGATGGCAATGTACACATGGGCTCATGAAAAGGAATGTGTCACAAATTATTATTTTTTTTTAATTTTTGAGTTTACGTTAAAAGGTTTATCAATAAGTGTGATATAGTTATTCTTTTTTAGAATTTTTTAAATTAGCCATTTTTACTTGCTGGTGTGTAAGTGTCAGAGCATGACACTTTATTTTAATGTTTTAACACAAAGATATTTTTTGTAAAAAAGATATTATGCTGTTGGGAGACCTTTATTCACAGCGCTTACAGTGTTAAAAGATCTGCATCTCTCCAACCCTGGTCACTGGAGTGGGAGTGTGGCTGTTAGTTATAGCCACACTCCTACTGGTAATTGCTCAAGCATAGCTATCTACATACAGAGTCTTGAAAATGTACTTATACCCCATGAATTTTTCTACATTTTTTCACATTACACCCAAAAGTTTAAATGTATTTTATTGGGATTTTTTTGTGATATACCAACACAAAGCAGCAAGTATTTGTGAAGTGTGAAGGGAAATAATACAAGGTTTTCTAATTATTAAAAAAAACAATTAATCTGAAAATTGTGATGTGCATTTGTATTCAGCCTTCCTCTAGTCTGATACCCCTAAATAAAATCCAGAGTGAACAATTGCTTCCAGAAGTCGCATAACTAATACATAATTGAGTCCATCTGTGTGCAATTTATTCTCAGTATAACTACAGATGTTCTGTAAAAGCCTCAGAGGTTTGTTTGATAAGATTAGGGATCAAGCGGCATCATGAAAATCATGGAACTCCACAAATCTGGGCTTTATGGAACAGGGGCAAGAAGAAATCCATTTTTGAAAGCTATAAGAAGTCCTGTTTGCAGTTTGTTAAAACCCATGTAGGAGACACAACTAGCATGTGGAAGAAGGTTCTCTGGTCAGAGGAGACAAACCTAGAACTTTTTGGTCTGAACGCAAAACATTATGTGTGGTGGAAAACTAACACTGCGCATTACCCTGAAAGCATCATCCCCACCGTCACAAATGGTGATGATGTTTTTTTCAGCAGGGACTGGGAAGAGATGGGAAGATGGACAGAGCTAAATAGAGGAAATCCTGGAGGAAAAGCTATTAGAGCCTCCAAAAGACTTGAGACTGGGGTGTGGGTTCACCTTTCAGCAGGACAACCGCCCTAAACATACTGCCAGAGCTACAATGGATGGCTCGGATCAAAACATATTCATGTGTGTGAACGACCCAGTCACAGTCCAGACCTATATCCCATTAGAGCTAGATTGCAGAGAGAAATGAGCAAAAACTTTCAGCCACTAGATGTGCAAAGCTGGTAGAGACAGACCCCAAAAGACTTGCAGCAGTAATTAAAGTAAAAGGTGGTCCTACAAAGTATTGAATACAAAGTCTGAATACAAGTGCACGTCACTATTTTCAGATTTAGATTTTTTTTTAAATAATTGGAACATCTAATTTACACTTCACAAGTACTTGCTACTTTGTGCTGGTTTATCACATAAAATCCCAATACAATATATTTCAGTTTGTGGTTGTAATGTGAAAAAATATGGAAAACTTCACAGGGTATAAATATGTTTTCAAGGCAATGTATGTGACCACGATGACATACAAGTCATTCTGCAGTATACTGATGACATATGATATCTGATATATATATATATATATATATATATATATATATTGTAAGACTATTCTTACTGAGTGTGTTGGGGGACACTCGCTTGGCCGCGATATTCAGCACACGGGCACAGGTTTTAAAAAACAAAACAGTCCATACGGTTTATTACGGTGTCATAAACCGGGCTATGCACAGTTCCTTATGTACATTTCATGAAACACAACAGGCACCAACTGGTGATATTAACTTGCAGCTTTAAACACTTCATTTACGGCTTTGACTCACGGACACCAAACCTGCTGGATCTCTCACTTCGTCCAGTTATCATGGGTGTCCGTACGCCGAACAGTTCACCAATGTCCCAAGTCACAAACAGCACATGTGACTCCGGGTCGTGGTCTCTACACACGCTGAACCTCACTCCGTTCAGTTGCCGTGGGTGACCACACAGTTCATAGAACTTCACAGGCACTAACAGTCTGTATAGTACCTGACGGGAGCTCCTGCTCCACCTGCTGACTCCTTGTCAGTCCACTCCTCCTGGGGAAACTGCCTTACGGGGTTCACCAACTTGCCTGGCCGGCACACATCAGTCAGTCCAGAGCTACCGAAGGCCAGTAGCTTCCCCAGGTTCCACTGTGTCCTGCTCAGGGATCGGGTCCTCCTCCCAGGACCTCCCACGCCAGCAGGTGCTCTCCAGGAAGCCTCCTCCCAGGTCTTCCAACACAGGAGCACACACGGCCCACAGGAACCATACACAGGACCATACACAGGGCCCTCAGGACCTTCACCACTCAGGTCCACTCACTGGAACCACACAGGAACATGTGACCCACACCCTGGTCACGTTATGTACCTGTAACCACACCCACAGTAATGGATCACATGGCTGGTCACGTGATCCTGACATCACTGCAGGTCTATTCTCACGGCCTCAATACAACTCCGTGCACATACCGGGGAGACCATGCAGCGCCCCCTACCTGTTACAGGGGTCACTGCATCACAATATATATATATATATCTATCAGATATCAGGGATAACTGCTAGCATTTGAAGAGAGCAAGAAACAAACCAGTGGCTTCCTCTACGACAACACTGATGGCAGATCGCTAAAGTATTGACAGATTTACATTGGGTATCGCTTATTCAGAATGTTATTTTTGTTCCGTTACATTGTCCTATAACAATACGTTCCATCCTTCGTATAAGGCATATATCTGTCAATGACTAATAAATACTTCCGTAGTATCATTCTGCTTAGCTTGCGTTTGTCAGTGCAATGGGACTTTGTTAGCTCTGAAAGTAAGTGTAGTAATAAATGTACAGAACATGTAGCATTTATAATCACCAAAAGGAGATTGATGTACTGTACAGTTCAGGTTTACGAGACTAATGGGCAGTCTTACTATAGATGAGCGAATCCATTAAATACAAATTAAATTCATAAAGAATTTTTGGGAACTTGCAGAATCCTCTCGACTTCGAACAATTTGCAATTCGCATGGCGTCAAATGTCTAAAAGTGCCTGCTGTCATTTTACCCTAAAAGAAGATTGCATCAGCCAAAGAAGGTTCACATGACCCTGGATGCAGCCGGGCAGGCTTTCCCATAATACCTTGCAGCTATCATAACACATTGTATAACATGGGACTGTCATAGCCCATATAAAAGAAGAGGCAGGAAATGCAGCAGCAATTTTGAGGTGAATCTAGTCTGTGAGAGGACTTCGGGTTTCAGAGGTTATGATCCCATGATCTGGAAGTAGCAGCACTTTGGACGAAGCGTCCAAAGTGCTGCCTTCTATTGATCACAGGTAAATCCGCATGTGTTTACTGAATCACGTGGATTTAACGCTTTCAATACATTTCTATTGATGTAATCTGTTGCGTAGACTAGCGTCTCCACAAGAGAAACTGACATGCTGCGGTCTTGAAAGACGCGCCACATGCCAGTGTCCACGGGTGAATCACAGGCGTCTATAGACGCATAGTGGACATGGAATTTCTAGAAATCACATCCACTATGCTGTAACATCTTGCCGCTGCGGATTTGATGCTGCATAAATACACAGCGTCAAACCCGCAGCAGTTCCTGATCGTAGGCATGCAGCCTTACAGAAATGGGAAGGGAAAGTGATAAAACACCAGAAAAAAGTATACAGTAGATAGTGTGTGATAGACTGGGTTTCATCAGTGATTTTCATCAGGGTTTAGTGTAAAAAAGCAAACAAAACACAGAAAAAGTGCACATAAATTATGAACAGTTGTTTAGCCACTAAAAATGCAGCGTTTGCATTAAAACAAAAATAAACAAAAAAGTACACATTCGTATCACTGCTTCAGGAGCGACTCAGTCTATAAAACTGGCACGTTAATTATTCCGTATGACACCGTAAAAAAAAAAAACCACCCAAAATTTAGCTTTTTCATCATACTGACAAACAAAAACTGTAATACAAAGCGATCAAAAAGACCTACCCCTATTTTTCTGACTATAAGACACACTTTTGCTCCCCCCAAATTTTGGGGGAAAGTGGGGGGTGCGTCTTATAATCCGAATCTGTGTGCTGTGCTGTGCTGTAGAGGAGGGGGAGCAGCTCTGGAGTGGTGTCAGGGGGCTTGAGCGGGCTGGCTGCCAGCTGCAGAGAGCTGGAGGTCCTGTGCTCCCGCTCATTAGCCTCATGTAATATTCACTGCACCTGCTGTCCATCACCTTGGTGCTGAAGCTGCCCCAGTTGATTCACAGGGGAGCAGCCAATATTATATGTGCCTGCATCTCCCCCCCTCCCATCATGGATATGGCCCCCGATCACTCTTATATGCCCCCCTGTGCTGCTGGCAGGCACATGCCCCCCTGTGCTGCTGGCAGGCACATGATAAAATAACAAACACTTAACTCACCTTCTGATGATGGCTCCCTGCTCACAGCTCCTCGGTTGCGCTTCCTGTGTCTGTGCTGACATCTGATCATGTGATCGGCACAGCACAGTGATGACATCAGTGTGTGCCCAGGTCACATGATCCGATGCCTGGGAAACAGGAAGCACAACCGAGGAGCTGTGAGCACGGAGCCATCATCTGAAGGTGAGTTAAGTGTTTGTTATTTTATCATGTGTCTGCCAGCAGCAGGGGGGGGGTGTGTCTTCCAGCAACACAGGGGGGGCATGTGCCTGCCAGCAGCACAGGGGGGGCATGTGCCTGCCAGCAGCACAGGGGGGCCATGTGCCTGCCAGCAGCACAGGGGGGCATGTGCCTGCCAGCAGCACAGGTGGGGCATGTGCCTGCCAGCAGCACAGGTGGGGCATGTGCCTGCCAGCAGCACAGGGGGGGGGGCATGTGCCTGCCAGCAGCACAGGGGGGGGGGGCATGTGCCTGCCAGCAGCACAGGGGGGGGGGGCATGTGCCTGCCAGCAGCACAGGGGGGGGGCATGTGCCTGCCAACAGCACAGGGGGGGGGCATGTGCCTGCCAACAGCACAGGGGGGGGCATGTGCCTGCCAGCAGCACAGGGGGGGCATGTGCCTGCCAGCAGCACAGGGGGGGCATGTGCCTGCCAGCAGCACAGGGGGGGGCATGTGCCTGCCAGCAGCACAGGGGGGGGCATGTGCCTGCCAGCAGCACAGGGGGGGCATGTGCCTGCCAGCAGCACAGGGGGGGGGGCATGTGCCTGCCAGCAGCACAGGGGGGGGGGGCATGTGCCTGCCAGCAGCACAGGGGGGGGGGCATGTGCCTGCCAGCAGCACAGGGGGGGGGCATGTGCCTGCCAGCAGCACAGGGGGGGCATGTGCCTGCCAGCAGCACAGGGGGGGCATGTGCCTGCCAGCAGCACAGGGGGGGCATGTGCCTGCCAGCAGCACAGGGGGGGCATGTGTTTGCCAGCAGCACAGGGGGGGCATGTGTCTTCCAGCAGCACAGGGGGGGGCATGTGTCTTCCAGCAGCACAGGGGGGGCATGTGCCTGCCAACAGCACAGGGGGGCATGTGCCTGCCAACAGCACAGGGGGGGCATGTGTCTTCCAGCAGCACAGGGGGGCATGTGTCTTCCAGCAGCACAGGGGGGCATATTGTGACCAGGGGGCATGTGTCTGCCAGCAGCACAGGGGGGCATGTGTCTTCCAGCAGCACAGGGGGGGGCATGTGTCTTCCAGCAGCACAGGGGGGGCATGTGCCTGCCAACAGCACAGGGGGGCATGTGCCTGCCAACAGCACAGGGGGGGCATGTGTCTTCCAGCAGCACAGGGGGGCATGTGTCTTCCAGCAGCACAGGGGGGCATATTGTGACCAGGGGGCATGTGTCTGCCAGCAGCACAGGGGGGCATGTGTCTGCCAGCAGCACAGGGGGCATGTGTCTGCCAGCAGCACGGGGGGGCATGTGCCTGCCAACAGCACAGGGGGGCATGTGCCTGCCAACAGCACAGGGGGGGCATGTGTCTTCCAGCAGCACAGGGGGGCATGTGTCTTCCAGCAGCACAGGGGGGCATATTGTGACCAGGGGGCATGTGTCTGCCAGCAGCACAGGGGGGCATGTGTCTGCCAGCAGCACGGGGGGGCATGTGTCTGCCAGCAGCACGGGGGGGCATGTGTCTGCCAGCAGCACGGGGGGGCATGTGTCTGCCAGCAGCACGGGGGGGCATGTGTCTGCCAGCAGCACGGGGGGGCATGTGTCTGCCAGCAGCACGGGGGGGCATGTGTCTGCCAGCAACACAGGGGGGCATGTGTCTGCCAGCAGCACAGGGGGGCATGTGTCTGCCAGCAGCACAGGGGGTTATATAGATACCAGGATGAGGGACATATGATTTGTAAGACGGACACTGGTATTATAAGACAGACCCCCATTTAATATAAAAAAATATTTTTCTTCACCAAATTTGGGGGTGCGTCTTATAAAGCGAAAAATACGGTATGTAAAAAAAATGGAATAAATGAAAACGCCAAACCATCCTGCAAAAACAAGCCCTAATATGATTCACATGGAAAATAAATAAAAAAAGTTGCAGCTCTCAAAATATGACGATGGAAAAACAAATCACAATGAACCATGGAAAAAGATAAAAAATAAAAACAATACTTGAATTACCTTTTTTTGTTCATTGTGCACCTAAAAAATCTAAAGAAAGTGATGAAAACACATTATGTACTCCAAAATGGTAGCAAAAAATGTCCAACTCATCGTGCAAAAATTAAACTCTCATACAGCTCTGTTCGCCAAAAAATAAAAAAAGTTACACCTTTCAGAATATGGCGCCAAAAAAAATCTAAATTTTATTTTATTAAAAAAAGGATTTTTACTGTGTGATAGCAGCAAAACAAATTGAAAGCTCTAGAGATCTAGTATTGCTAGAATCGCATCGACCCAAAGAATAAAGTCATCTAATCACTTATACTACATAGTGAACTGCATAAAAATAAAATTAAGAACTATTCTTGTACTGCTGTCTATTTGTTCAATCTGCCTCCCAAAAAATGGAGTAAGACTCAGCTCACATGTAATGTGCTGCTGCAGTGCAGTATAGTGCAACCTCCACCAGGGGGTGCTGGTTCAGGAAAAGAGGTTGTACACACAGCGCAGCAATACTGAACAACAACACAGGTGTCACAGGTAATGGAAGAGAAGTCAGACAAGCCAAAGGTCATACACATAGAGATAAGCGCAGTACACAGGGGAAGTCAGAAGGATGGTCGGGGACAAACAAGAAGTCAGAGCCTACCGGGAACGTGGTAACCAAACGTGAGACGAAGTCGGGATACAAGCCAAAGGTCATAAACGGGTACAGGCAGTCAGAGGCAAAAAAGGAACACTAGTACAAGTGAACAGGTCAAGTGCTCAAGCCGTGCAGCATGAACTATAGCAGACACTGGCCCACAGGCTGCAGAGGAATTAAATAGCTCAGCCAGCTTCAAAGTGAGGCAGAGGGAATTAACTCCCACATGACCAGTCCAGAGACAAGACAGCTGAACATAAACACAGAACTGGATCATGACAGTATCCCCCTCTCAATGGGGGGCCACTGGACCCCCAGGCTTCCCTGGATAACGAGCGTGAAAGGCCCGGACCAGCCGATCTTCATGGACCGAATGCGCCGGCACCCACGACCGGTCCTCAGGACCGTAACCCCTCCAATGGACCAAGTACTGTAGTGAACGGCGGAGCATACGAGAATCTACCACCCGTTCCACCTCATACTCAGTTTGGCCATCAACCACAACAGGCGGAGGGTGCGCGGGAGACTCACCTGAGGAAGGCACAGATGGCTTCAGAAGCGCCTTATGGAATACATTGGGGATCCGCAATGATGGAGGCAAGCGCAGATGGAAGGACACAGGATTAAGCACCTCCAAAATTTCATAAGGGCCAATAAACTTGGGACCCAACTTAGCAGAGGGAATCCTCAATCTAATATTCTTAGTGGATAACCATACCTTATCCCCCAGCTGGTAAGTCGGCCCCACAGAACGTCGTTTATAGGCAAAAAATTTATACTTGCCCTGAGCCTCCCCCATGTTTCTCTGAACCTCCCTCCAGATCTCTCCTAACCGCAGAAAGGCTGAATCAGCCCCTGGACACCCCGAATCCAGCCGGGAAAACTCACCAAAGTGAGGGTGAAACCCATAGTTGCAGAAAAATGGGGACGTTCCAGTGGACTGATTGACACGATTATTAAAAGCAAATTCCACCATGGGTACCGCAGAACACCAATCATCCTGTCTGGACGTAGCAAGACATCTGCTCCAAGGACTGATTGGTCCTTTCAGTCTGACCGTTGGTCTCGAGATGGTAGGCCGATGAAAAGGACACACTGATACCCAGCCTTTTACAAAATGGCCCTCCAGAATTTTGCCACAAATTGCAGTCCTCTATCAGACACCACACTGACAGGCACACCATGCAATCGGACCACATGCTCCATGAATAGTTTTGATAGAGTCTCATCATTAGGAAGACCCGCTAAAGGTACAAAATGCGCTTGCTTACTGAACCTATCAACAACAACCCAGATAACGGTTTTGCCATTAGAGTGGGGAAGATAAGTGATAAAATCCATGGACAGATGAGTCCACGGTCTATCTGGAATTGGCAGTGGTACCAATTCCCCAGCCGGCTACGGGAGGTTTTAGCGCGAGCACAAGTTTCACAGGAAGACACAAACCCAATGACGTCAGAAGCCAATGAAGACCACCAATACAGCCTAATGATGGCTTTACGCGTGGCTGAGATTCCAGGATGCCCATTAAGAGCCGAGTCATGGAACTCCCGAAGCACCCTTAACCGATACTGGATAGGTATAAAGAGCTTGTCATCGGGTACAGACGAAGGAGCAAGAGATTGGGCCTCACGAATCTCTCGCTCCAATGCTGAGGACACCGCAGCCACCACCACTCCGCGCTGAAGAATGGAGGAAGGAGGTTCAGGTGGTGAAACAGGGTACAGGCTACGAGATAAAGCATCAGCCTTCACATTCTTGGACCCTGGTCTGAAAGGAATAGAAAACTGAAATCGGGAAAAGAAAAGTGACCACCTAGCTTGTCTCGGGGTCAACCGTTTGGCAGATTCGATGTAAGACAGATTCTTGTGATCCGTAATGACAGTAATATGATGGGCAGCCCCATCCAAAAAATGCCTCCATTCTTCGAACGCTAATTTAATGGCCAACAGCTCCCGAATCCCGATTACCCACATCATAATTCCTCTCAGCAGAGGAAAATTTTCTCGAAAAGAAGGCACAAGGTCTTAAATTAGTCAACGTGGTGGGTCCTTGGGATAACACAGCCCCCACTCCCACCTCCGAGGCGTCCACCTTTACAATAAAAGGTTTAGACAAATCAGGTTGAACCAGTACAGGAGCAGTCATGAAACAATTCTTCAAAGAAGAAAACGCCACCAAAGCTGGAGCTGAGGGGTTTGACCACTTGAGAAAACCCCTTAATGAATTTCCTATAATAATTGGCGAAACCCAGAAAACGCTGAAGACCCTTGAGATCTCTGGGTTGTACCCAATCCACAATAGCCTGTACCTTCCTAGGGTCCATACGAAACCCCTTAGCGGACAAAATGACCCCTACAAAGGACAATTCTTGAGAAAAAAAATTAACACTTCTCTGGTTTAGCAAATAGGGAGTTCTCCCTAAGCCTCAGAAGAACTGCACGGAGGTGGTCCATGTGACTCTGTTTGTTGGCAGAATATATGAGGATGTCATCCAAATAAATTACCATGAAGCGCCCAATAAAATCTGAGAAAACTTGATTCATGAAATTCTGAAATACAGCTGGTGCGTTAGGCCAAAGGGCATAACCAAATTTTCAAACAAACCTTCAGAGGTGAGAAATGCAGTTTTCCACTCATCCCCTTCCCGCATACGGATAAGATTGTATGCCCCCCTGAGGTCCAACTTAGAGAACCACCTGGCCCCCGACAATTGATTATACAAATCGGGTATCAGTGGGAGAGGATAAGTATTTCTTATGGTGATTTTATTAAGTTCTCGAAAATCGAGGCATGGGCGTAAACCACCATCCTTTTTCTTCACGAAAAAGAACCCCGCAGCCACAGGAGAGACAGATGGCCGAATGAGCCCTTTGCGGAGACTCTAGGAGATATACTCCTTCATGGCAGCCCACTCAGGGGCGGAAAGATTGTACAGACGGGCTTTGGGCAATTTGGCACCGAGAACCAGATCAACCGAACAATCAAATGGGCGGTGTGGTGGCAGAACCTCAGCCTCTTTTTCGGAGAACACATACTCAAAGTCCTTCAGGTACTCTGGAATACCCTCCAGACTGACGGGATGACACAGATACAGAAGCAAGACATCTCTTAGAACAATTGGGACCCCATTTAACAATGTCCTGAGATTCCCAGTTAATAACAGGATTATGTAATTGCAACCAGGGAAGCCCCAATACCAGTCCCACAGGCAGATTGTCCATAACGAAACATGAAATGCGTTCCTGGTGTAAGGCACTCACTTTAAGGAGAAACTCTTCTGAAACCATTTTGATGACATTCTTAGCCAGTGGTGTTTTGTCAATGGCAACAACATGAATAGGAGTCTCCAGCCTAACTGTCCCTAACTTACACCTGGACACCAAGTCAGAGTTAATAAAGTTCATGGACGACCCACAATCCACGAAGGCAGAAGTGGACATGGAGCCACTCCCACAACAAAGTTCCACTTCCAACAAAATTTTTGAAAAAGCAAAATAGGTACCTGAGAGTCAGGGTGACTACCACGACAATCACCCGGACTCAGACGTTTGTAGGTTGGTGGACAGGAGGAGCAGTCTTTTTTCCAATGTCCAGGATCTCCACAGTAAAAACACAACTTTGCTTCAAACCGTCGTCTCCTCTCCTTCTCCTTGAGATTGGCGACTCCCACCTCCATAGGTTCAGACGGGGGTGAAACAACAGGACCAGCAGAAAAAAGCGGACCCTTTCGCTGTGCAATACCTCTCTCCCTCAGCCTCCGATCCATGCGGATAGCCTGAGTCATGGTCTCCTCCAATGAGCTGGGAGGTGAATGGAGAGCCAGAGCGTCCTTCAGGTAATCCGCCAGTCCACTCCTGAACAGACATCTAAGCGCGGAGTCATCCCAGGACACCTCTATGGACCATCGGCGGAACTCAGTGCTGTACCACTCGGCTGAGCGCTCCCCCTGAACCAGACCCATAATAGTGTCCTCTGCCAACCTGACACGGTCCGGTTCGTCATAGATAAGTCCTAGGGCCTCAAAGAACCTATCTACAGACATCCGTTTAAGAGCAGTGAGAAAGCCCAAGATTGGGGACCCTGCCTAAGTAAGTAGATAATCCCTACCCACTGAATCTCATTCCCAGACGATCGAGGTCTAAGGGAAAACAATAACTTACAGCTTTCCCTGAACAAGCGAAATTTATCTTTATCACCAGAAAAGGTGTCAGGAAGCTGAACCAAGGGTTCGGCAGAATGCAAAACAACATCTACAGGCTCACCAGGTTGACTAACAGCATGGGGGTGGTTCCCTGCATGGTCTGAACAGTCTCCGTGAGTTCTTTTTGTAAGAGAGTATGAGACGTGACAAGGGCCCGATGTTCCACCGAAAAATCCCGCACCATCTGTGTCAAACTGGACACTTGATCCGCCAGGTTGCAAAGCGGATCCATGACCAGAGAAAAAAAAATGGCAAACTCCCCTTTAAATGTATTAGGTATAATGTAATGTGCTGCTGCAGTGCAGTATAGTGCAACCTCCACCAGGGGGTGCTGGTTCAGGAAAAGAGGTTGTACACACAGCGCAGCAATACTGAACAACAACACAGGTGTCACAGGTAATGAAAGAGAAGTCAGACAAGCCAAAGGTCATACACATAGAGATAAGCGCAGTACACAGGGGAAGTCAGAAGGATGGTCGGGGACAAGCAAGAAGTCAGAGCCTACCAGGAACGTGGTAACCAAACGTGAGATTTAAGACGAAGTCGGGATACAAGCCAAAGGTCAGAACAAGTCAGAAATGGGAACAGGCAGTCAGAGGCAAAAAAGGAACACTAGTACAAGTGAACAGGTCAGGTGCTCAAGCCGTGCAGCATGAACTATAGCAGACACTGGCCCACAGGCTGCAGAGGACTTAAATAGCTCAGCCAGCTTCAAAGTGAGGCAGAGGGAATTAACTCCCACATGACCAGTCCAGAGACAAGACAGCTGAACATAAACACAGAACTGGATCATGACATCACATTTCTCCTGCGCTTTCTGCTGAGCACTTACGTTGGACTGGTCTCTGTTCCAGCTGTGTCCCATCCTTTTAGGCTGGTTTCACATTTGCGTTTTTTGCCGCTGCGTTTTAGCGCAAAAAAAGCATGCGTTTTTTTTCCCTATATTTAACATTAAAAACGCATGCGGTTTTTTTGTACGCGTTTGGCCGCGTTTGACGACGCATGCGTTTTTTCTATGCTTGCGTTTGGTTGCAGAAATGCAACGTAGTAATTTCTAGAGGCATTTTTTTGCGGCAAAAAAACGCATTGATGTCTATGTAAACGCATGCGTTTTTTAGCACATGCGTTTTGTTGTGTTTTTGAACGCATGCGTTTTTATTAAGATAACAATGTCTAGACACTGATAAGCCACCCCCCACCATCAAGGTGATAAAAGGGAGGGTGTGGACAGTTGAAGGTCTCTTGTCACCAGACTCTGAAGCCGAAGACACCCTGACAGGCCACATCTTGGAGGAAAAGACTCTGAACAATGTGAGTATATCGTAGCCAATGCCTTTATTTTTTATTTTCTGTCTCTACATGTCCTAATTTCTGCCATTTTTTTCTTTCTACATGCATCAGAATGTCATCTTCGGATTCTTCGTCTGGTGAGGAGTTTCAGCCACGCCAGTCTGAAGTGGACCATGTCAGTGAGGTGAGTATTTGCCTCGTCAGATTGGTAAGTATTCACTGTCACATCGACACATGTGACAATTTGATTTTTCCTTTTTTTAGAGCTCTTCTACTGCGGCAGAGACAGGGACGGAGCAGCGGAGTCAAGGTCCAGTGGAAAGGCGGCAGCGGGTACGTATAACAAGGCTGACTGTCCTCAGTGTAATATTCTTGAATCTTCCTTTCTTTCCACTCGTATTTCTAAACTTTTTCCTTCTGGAATCCTTTTGTATCTTGACTTTCCTATTCATGCCATTTCTCAGCATCTTTTTTTCTCTCTTTTCCTTATGTAATTGAGCAAACTTTAATGACTTTCTTTATCTTTTAGGTTTCACAACGGGACCATAACCTGATAGACAATGACCTACTCATCACCCTGGTCCAGGAGCGAGTCCCGTTGTGGGACAGCCGGGATCCACTGCACTCGAACAACACCACGATACGGCGGTTGTGGATTGAGGTGGCCCAAGCGATGTGGGATGGCTGGGACAATGCCACGACACGGGTCCGAAATGCATTTGGTAAGTATTGCACTGCAGTGTGAAGCAGCAGAGAGCTTGGCCGTGCTCACTCAACTCTGTGATGAAAGAAACTCTACGGAGTTTCTCTCATCACACACAGTTGGATGAGCACGGCTAAAAGTCCATTTTCTGACCATAAGGGGTTTTTTTAACAGTGGACAAAGTAAAAACACGTTGGCGTTCGATGAAGGACCGCTTCAACAAGGACCTGCGTGAAGAGAGTCGTGTTCCCAGTGGTTCAGGAGCAAGGATCAGAACATACAAATACCATCGAGTATTGGCATTTCTAAGACCGGTCCTTGCCCAGAGAACGTAAGTATTTATCACGTGCATTAGGTTGTATTGTATTGCCATAATCTGTATTTTTAAATTCCACAGGATTTTGCGTCTGGTTAATTTTTGGTATTAATTTTCTTTTTCCTTTTTTCACAGCATATACAGCACGACTGTCGGCCCAGGTTCTGGAGCGGTCCTTCATCCGACAGCCACGGACCCGTCCCAGCCATCCAGCAGCGCAGCAGCAGGTGGGCCTTCCACACTAACTGGAGACCAGGGAGCTGGTCCATCAGGTCTTCCCCTTTCGCAGTCCTCTTCCACTGCCCCCTTTTTTTTGGGCACATCCCGGCAGCGGCAGAGGGCTTCGGACAGGTCACTCATGCCCGAGTTTTTGCACTTGAGCTCGGTTTTACACGAAGCAATCAAGGCTTTAGGTGACCGAATGGATGTTTCACATAACCTCTTGAATGCCCGTATCCAGGAGGTCACCAAAAGCCTTGATCAAGTTAAAGCCGACCTCCAGAGGCCAGCACATCATTTTTTTAACCAAATTGAGCAGGGCATGTCGGAAAACCTTACTCCTGATCTCCAGCTGAGTGTCATGCAGGCCTGCAATGCTGCGTACGTGCAGGCTATGCAGCAGAGTCGGTTATTCCAGCAGACAGTGGCGGCATATCCAAGTGTGCCTTCACTGTCTCGATTAACCTCAATGCCGACCTCTGCTGCATATCACTGCACGGCCACCTCTATTCCTTCCACAGGCGGACTCCACTACAGCGCCAGCACCATGACGAGTGCAGTTGGACATCCCACCGCCACCACCGTGACAACCACTGCTCCTGCTTGGACCTCCTCCACTGACACCACGATGCAGCAGGACCCTGGCATGGCTTTCCGGACCACCCCCACCACGATGCAGCAGGACCCTGGCATGGCTTTCAGGACCGCCCCCACCACGATGCAGCAGGACCGTGGCATGGCTTTCCAGACCGCCCCCACCACGATGCAGCAGGACCGTGGCATGGCTTTCCAGACCGCCCCCACCACGATGCAGCAGGACCCTGGCATGGCTTTCCGGACCGCCCCCACCACGATGCAGCAGGACCCTGGCATGGCTTTCCGGACCGCCCCCACCACGATGCAGCAGGACCCTGGCATGGCTTTCCGGACCGCCCCCACCACGATGCAGCAGGACCCTGGCATGGCTTTCAGGACCGCCCCCACCACGATGCAGCAGGACCGTGGCATGGCTTTCCAGACCGCTCCCACCACGATGCAGCAGGGCACTGGCATGGCTTTCTGGACCGCCCCCACCACGGTGCAGCAGGCCCCTGGCATGGCTTTCAGGACCGCCCCCACCATGATGCAGCAGGACCGTGGCATGGCTTTCCAGACCGCCCTCACCACGATGCAGCAGGACCCTGGCATGGCTTTCAGGACTGCCCCCACCACGATGCAGCAGGACCCTGGCATGGCTTTCCGGACCACACCCACCACGATGCAGCAGGACCCTGGCATGGCTTTCCGGACCGCCCCCACCACGATGCAGCAGGACCCTGGCATGGCTTTCCAGACCGCCCCCACCACGATGCAGCAGGACCGTGGCATGGCTTTCCAGACCGCCCCCACCACGATGCAGCAGGACCGTGGCATGGCTTTCCAGACCGCCCCCACCATGATGCAGCAGGACCCTGGCATGGCTTTCCAGACCGCCCCCACCACGATGCAGCAGGACCCTGGCATGGCCGTCCGCTCGCCAATCGCTATGGACTGTGACACAGTGCAGCCGGACCCTGACAGGTCACCCGCCACCACGCCACGGCATATGAGCCATCCAAGACGTCCCACAACCAGGCAAAGCCAAAAAAAACCCAGAATAAAAAAAAACAGAGGACTCTTAGCATTCCTCCCCCTTCACCTACCAATGTGTCTGTAATGTCAGTTTTGTCTCACCCTTCCAGTGCGTCTCAAGCCTCTCATGTGTCAAGCCCCATCCCCGAACTTCCAGACCCTTCTAGTTTCATTGCCCCTTCTCCTGCCACCTCTGCGTCGTCCACGGTTAGCCAGGCCTCAGTTCTTCACACCCCCCGTTTACATCACTCTACCCCAAGCCGGCGCAGTAAAAAATAATTTTTTTCAGTTGTTAAATAAATAAAAAAAGTTTGATTTTCCACAATTATATTTGGTTTATTGTGTCTATGACCGCCGGCAACACACACCGTGCGTCAAGAAACGTCACCAGTAGGGTTGAGCTAAACAGATCGGCAAATTTCCAAAGTAGCCGATTTTTGGCAAAGTCGGTTTTCGTGAAACCCGACCAGATACTGTAAACCTTGTCATATCCCCCTTTTTTTTGCATATTCAACACTACTAATGTTAGTAGTGTGTATGTGCAAACTTTTGGCGCTGTAGCTATTAAATTTAAGGGTTAAATTGCGGAAAAAATTGGCGTGGGCTCCCGCGCAATTTTCTCCGCCAGAGTAGTAAAGCCAGTGACTGAGGGCAGATATTAATAGCCAGGAGAGGGTCCATGGTTATTGCCCCCCCCCTGGCTACAAACATCTGCCCCCAGCCACCCCAGAAAAGGCACATCTGTAAGATGCGCCAATTCTGGCACTTGGCCACTCTTCCCACTCCCGTGTAGCGGTGGGATATGGGGTAATGAAGGGTTAATGCCACCTTGCTATTGTAAGGTGACATTAAGCCAGATTAATAATGGAGAGGCGTCAATTATGACACCTATCATTATTATTCCAATTGTATGAAATGGTTAAAAAAACACACACATTATTAAAAAGTATTTTAATGAAATAAACACACAGGTTGTTTTAATATTTTATTGCTCTCTCAATCCACCTGAAGACCCTCGCTCTGAAAAATAATGAACCAACAATATACATACCTTCCGATGATCTGTCACATCCCACGAGGTAAATCCATCTGAAGGGGTTAAAATATTTTACAGGCAGGAGCTCTGCTAATGCAGCTGTGCTCGTGCCTGTAAAAAACCCCGGGGAATGAAGGTAATGTAGGTCAATGACCTGTATTTACCTTCATTCGCGGTGATGCGCCCCCTGCTGGATGTCCCTAGAACGTGGGAAAATAATCAGAAAATTTACCAGGCTCGAGGTCATATGAGGACATCCAGCAGGGGGTGCATCACCGCGAATGAAGGTAACTACAGGTCATTGACCTACATTACCTTCATTCCCCAGGGTTTTACAGGCACGAGCACAGCTGCATTAGCAGAGCTCCTCCCTGTAAAATATTTTAACCCCTTCAGATGGATTTACCTCATGGGACGTGACAGATCATCGGAAGGTATGTATATTGTTGGTTTATTATTTTTCAGAGCGAGGGTCTTCAGGTGGATTGAGAGAGCAATAAAATATTAAAACAACCTGTGTGTTTATTTCATTAAAATACTTTTTAATAATGTGTGTGTTTTTTTAACCCTTTCATACAATTGGATTAATAATGGATAGGTGTCATAATTGACGCCTCTCCATTATTAATCTGGCTTAATGTCACCTTACAATAGCAAGGTGACATTAACCCTTCATTACCCCATATCCCACCGCTACACGGGAATGGGAAGAGAGTGGCCAAGTGCCAGAATTGGCGCATCTTACAGATGTGCCTTTTCTGGGGTGGCTGGGGGCAGATGTTTGTAGCCGGGGGGGGGGGGCAATAACCATGGACCCTCTCCTGGCTATTAATATCTGCCCTCAGTCACTGGCTTTACCACTCTGGCGGAGAAAATTGCGCGGGAGCCCACGCCAATTTTTTCCGCAATTTAACCCTTAAATTTAATAGCTACAGTGCCAACATTTTGCACATACACACTACTAACATTAGTAGTGTGGAATATGCAAAATAAAGGGGGATATGACATGGTTTACTGTATGTAAACCATGTCTCATATCATGTCGGGTTATGATATTAACATTGTTCTGTCTTCATACACGTTGATACGGTGTGTGATCCGACATACGGCATAAACCACTTCTGTCTCCCAAATAAGCAGACTGTTCTCTGTAGTCTAACTTGTTTATTGGTAAACATGAGCGCGGTAAAACTAGAAGAATACAAATGATATGTATAAGTATTGGGCTAAACAATAACACAACTGCAACTAACAGGGAAACATACAGTATGGTGCAACTTCTACATAACTACATACAGCAGGTTCCTGGTAACCACATTTCCTGTGTACTGGCTGCTATACAGTTAATCACACTCTGTACAACACTACATTGTAGGAACAGGGATAATGATCTTACCGGATAAACTTAACAAGGATGAGAAGTAAGTGAGGTAGTTCCAACAGCAGATAACACGTGTGTCCAGGGAGATGCACAGAGAGAAAATGGGGGATTTCCCTGTCCCATGATGCTTTGGTGCAATCCCATAATGCAACACTCTATTATTACATGGAAAACACAGGTTATAAATTTATCCACCACTGGGTGGTGCTATAACACAGCAAAAACCAAACACTAATAGTAATTAACCTTTAATGCATGGAACGAACCCCTGTCCTGTTAGAAGGACAGAACACTCCCCGCTTGGCATCAACCGATGCCACCTACAGGTTCTTTTGGCGAAAACAGTAAGACAAGTTCCGCCACTGGTCTGAGGAATAGTTTGCTTTCCCCGGACTTGCCTACTTTGACCTCGACCTTACGGATCTTCCCATCTTTGCTTGGGAATACTTTAGTGATGAGGCCTAGTGGCCACTCATTACGGGGTGACTGGCTGTCTTTCATGAGAATGACATCACCGGTTTTGATGTTTGGTTTGTCGGTCTGCCACTTCTTCCTTGGTTGTAAGGTGGAGAGGTACTGCTTCCTCCATCTGTCCCAGAAGGTATTGGAGAGACTTTGGACTTGTCTCCACTGTCGTCTGTAGAGGTCCTTGTTGCTAAATTCTCCAGGTGGAGCGCTGAGAACGCTGGCTTTCTGAGTAAGTAACATGGCAGGAGTGAGAATGGTCGGATCCTCAGAGTCACTAGAAAGTGAAGTCAATGGTCTGGCATTAATGATGGCCGAAACTTCTGCTAGGAATGTGGTCAAACTTTCATGTGTGAGTCTTGCACTACCTGCTTGCAAGAAAATGGAGTCAAGGATTCTGCGTGCTATTCCTATCATCCTCTCCCAAGCACCTCCCATGTGAGAAGAGTGTGGTAGATTGAAAGTCCAGGTACATCCCTGCTCACTCAGGTATCTTTCCACACTGGTGGTGTCTAGGTTGGAAGGAATTTGAAGTTCTTTCACTGCTCCTACAAAGTTGGTACCTCTATCGGAGCGTATGTGCTTCACGGGACCTCTGATGGCGATGAAACGTCGGAGTGCATTTATAAACCCTGAAGTGTCCATGGACTCAATTACTTCAATGTGGACTGCTCTAACGGACATACAGGTGAACATAACCGCCCAGCGTTTGGCGTTGGCCTGGACTCTTCTAGCGTTCCGTGCAACCACAGACCATGGCCCGAATACGTCCAGTCCGACGTTGGTAAAGGGAGGTTCTGTACTAAGTCTGTCTGGTGGGAGATTGGCCATCTTCGGCTTTTGAGTCCCACCACGGAGTTTGTGACAAATCACGCAATTGTAAATGAGTTTACTCACGCATCGCTTTGCTCCGACTATCCATAGTCCAGGAGTTCGTAGATTTCCTTCAGTAAACAGTCGTCCCTGATGTTTCACCAAGACGTGGTGGTGTTGCACAAGCAGGGTCGTGACATGATGATGTCCAGGAATTATAGGGTGCTTCTCCCCGAATTCCACTTCAGCTTCTTGAAGACGACATCCAATTCTTAACAGCCCATCCTGGTCAATGATTGGATCAAGCTTCTTCAAGACACTATCTCTGGAAACGGCTTGGCTTTTATTGAGGTTATCTATTTCTTTGGCGTAACATTCACGTTGTATGGTACGAATTATGACGTTCTTGGCATTTTCCATGCTTGGAACGGTAAAGGCAAGCTTGCAGTGGTGCCAACCTTTGCAAGGTTTCTGGATGGCGGGTGACGTTGACTTGTAGGATCGAACCACATGAATTAAACAAACGAGGGCACGAACAAGTGAGTCCCAAGTTGAGAACCTGTTGAAGCGGTGGGATTTGAGGTGATTGTCTTTAGTCACCGTACGTAGAACGGATACCTGAGGGCGGATTTCCTCATCTGCCTCTGGATCCACCAGTTCAAAGATGTTTGACTCGTCCACATATGGCGTCGAACGGTATAAGAATGTAGGGCCGGTGAACCAGGTTGTGTCCTTAAGTTGTCTTGCTTCAACGGATCTGGTTGCGTGGTCCGCCGGATTGTGGTGCGTGGACACATAGTGCCACTGTTTAGGTTCGGTGGATCTCCTGATCCTTAGCACCCGATTGCTGACATAGACATAGAAGCGACGAGTTTCATTGCAAATGTACCCCAGCACTACCTTGCTGTCAGTGTAGAACTCGACTTCTTTGATTTCCAGGTCCATTTCTGTCGAGATAAGCTCAGCTAACTCTACTGCCAGTACAGCTGCACAGAGTTCCAGTCTGGGTACTGTGTGTTCATGGAGTGGGGCCAATTTTGTCCGGCTCATAACAAGCCTTACGTGGCATTGTTCATTGATGTCAGTTGTTTTCATATACGCCACTGCTGCAATTGCCTTGGTTGAAGCATCGCAGAAGATACAAAGCCTTTGCACCTTGATTTCTGATGAAGGCACAGAAGCATATGGTCGTGCCACGTAGAGACTCGACAGGGCTTCTAAAGAATTTTTCCATCTTTCCCACAATTCTCTTTTATCGCTGGGAAGCGGATCATCCCAATCGGATGTCTCTTGGGTGAAGTCTCTCAACATCATTTTACCTTGGATAGTTACAGGGGTTACAAATCCCAGAGGATCGTACAAGCTGTTCACAACGGACAGGATGCCTCTACGCGTGAAGGGTTTCTCTTCTTCGCTGATCTGGAAGGTGAATGTATCCTTTTTCAAATCCCAGAGTAGACCCAGGCTCCGTTGCATGGGAAGGGAGTCCGTGCTTAAATCCAAGTCTTTTAAATCGGTTGAGTAATCTTGAGAGGGAAAGGCTGCCATTAGTTTCTGGCTGTTGGAAGCAATTTTGTGCAACCTCAAATTGGATGAAGCAAGCATTTCTTGTGCCCTTTTCAGGAGACTGACTGCCGACTCCTCTGTGGGTGTGGATTTCAGGCAGTCATCTACGTAGAAATCCTTTTCCACAAAAGATCTTACATCCGATCCATACTTCGCTTCACCTTCTCTGGCTGAATGTCTAAGGCCATAGATAGCGACAAAATAAATAACTCAAGGCAAGGGATATGCAAAACTACACATGTGTGAAGATGGAAAAGATGTGCACATATACCCAGAACAATGGACGTAATACCAGACAAATCGGGAATTCATATATAAACATAAAGAACAAAAACCGAACTGATGTCCATAAAATAATTAATTTTATTGAATATTAATAACAAAAAATAACACTACATAAATTGGTAGGGGACGAGAAAGAAACCAAAAAAGTATGGCACAAAAAGGATATAGCAGCATAAAATACACAGTCTGAAATATAACAGTACTATGTGAATAAATAAATAAATAAATAAATAGATATATATGTATCACATAGTCGAAGACTGAAAAATATAGATGTAAGTTTGTTTACTCCTTAGCATACAATACCCCGAAATTAATAATAAATAAATATATATATATGTGAGAAAAGTGCAAACACTAGTGCAAAGATAAATAAAGTGCACAAGTGCGAAAAATATGATGAGGTAAGCTGCTCGGGTCACAATTAACTGCAGGAGACTGCCATCTAGTGTCTAGGCACTAATCCAATACAAGCTCAAAATGCTCCCCTTAAGTAGTTAATATATTTACAAGTGTAACAATCCTAATAGGAGGAAGCAAAGAGTGGAGCAAGGGAAAGCGCCCAGGGCAAGTTTGTACCTGCAATGCTGCTGTATCCAGGATGTGCCAGTCCCCGACGCGCGTTTCGGCGAAGGCTAGCGCCGAAACGCGCGTCGGGGACTGGCACATCCTGGATACAGCAGCATTGCAGGTACAAACTTGCCCTGGGCGCTTTCCCTTGCTCCACTCTTTCTTCCTCCTATTAGGATTGTTACACTTGTAAATATATTAACTACTTAAGGGGAGCATTTTGAGCTTGTATTGGATTAGTGCCTAGACACTAGATGGCAGTCTCCTGCAGTTAATTGTGACCCGAGCAGCTTACCTCATCATATTTTTCGCACTTGTGCACTTTATTTATCTTTGCACTAGTGTTTGCACTTTTCTCACATATATATATATTTATTTATTATTAATTTCGGGGTATTGTATGCTAAGGAGTAAACAAACTTACATCTATATTTTTCAGTCTTCGACTATGTGATACATATATATCTATTTATTTATTTATTTATTTATTCACATAGTACTGTTATATTTCAGACTGTGTATTTTATGCTGCTATATCCTTTTTGTGCCATACTTTTTTGGTTTCTTTCTCGTCCCCTACCAATTTATGTAGTGTTATTTTTTGTTATTAATATTCAATAAAATTAATTATTTTATGGACATCAGTTCGGTTTTTGTTCTTTATGTTTACATAGATAGCGACAGCAGGGGAAGGGCTGTTCCCGAAGATGTGAACCTTCATACGATATTCCATGATGTCCTCGTAGGGGTCATTATTGCGGTACCAAAAGAACCTCAAGTAGTTTCTGTGTTCTTCTTTAACAAGGAAGCAGTGAAACATCTGTTGTATGTCGGCCATAAATGCTACTGCGTCTTTGCGGAAACGAATGAGTACTCCCAGAAGTCTGTTGTTGAGGTCTGGACAAGACAGGAAGACGTCGTTTAAAGAAACACCTTCGTATCTGGCACTTGAGTCAAATACTCTTATCTGACCTGGTTTCTTCGGATGATACACGCCGAAAATAGGTAAGTACCAACATTCCTCGGAATCTTGAAGTACAGGTGCAATTTCCGCGTGGCCGCTCTGGAATATTCTCTCCATGAAGGTAAAGAAGTGTTGTTTTGTTTCCGGTGCCTTCTGCAGTTTGCGCGTAAGGGAGACAAATCGACTGTAGACAAGTTCTCTGTTGTTGGGTAAGCGTTGCCTCTGTGGTTTGAATGGTAAAGGTGCGACCCAACTCTTTGATTCATCTCTTACTATCTCTCGCTCCATGATGTCCAAGAACAGTCTGTCCTCTATGGACTTTGCTACCTGGTTGTCTTCTCTTGTCCTGTGGAAAACTGTGCACCCTATATGATCTTGCTCACCGTCGCATGCATGGTCTTCACAGGAAGGATCAGCTAACGGACAAGGTGGAGGGGTGTGGTGTGGCAATTCTTTAATCAGGAAACTGCTCTCGCATGGCTGGAAGAGAGACGGGCGTCCATTCTCGAGGGTATTGGTGAGCATGCTGTTGACTGATGTCGGCCTGTGTGCTCCACCCAAACAGACATCTCCCACAATGACCCATCCTAGGTCAAGTCTCTGAGCATATGGGGCGTTTTGTGGGCCGTTGATCTGTCCTCTAGCCTTGTGGACCCGTAGTATGTCTCTTCCGAGAAGTAAGACGATAGGAGCTCCTTGGTCGAGCTCTGGTATCAGGTGAGCTATACATCTCAAGTGGGTGTGATGAGCTGCTACCTCTGGTGTAGGTATCTCAGACCTGTTGTCTGGAATCTGGTTGCACTCCAGTATTGATGGCAAGGATAAGCAGGTTTGACCGTCTATAGACTCTACTTTGAATCCAGTTGCTCTCCTCCCCGCCGTCTCGACAGTACTTGCACATGTCTTCAAGGAGTACGGAGAGCCGGGACCAGCAATGTTGAAGGTGTCGAAGAGAAAGGACTTAGCTAGAGACCTGTTGCTCTGATCATCCAAGATTGCATATACCTTGATCGCCTTATCCCGTTGGCTCGCTGGGAATACTCTGACAAGACAGATCTTTGAGCAGGATCTTCCTGCTACGAGTTCCTTGCAGATCTCTGTGCACCGAGAAGTGACCACTGGGGTGTCCATGTCAGTGTCCATCTGTTTTTCGGCAGACTCTTCTACTCGCGACGATACCCCTGAGGGTGGTCCAGGATGTAAGGGCGTGTTGTGCTCCACACTACTACATTCTGTGCATTTCACACTGGTTTCACAGTTCTTGGCGAAGTGTGAGGTTGTCGCGCAGCATCTGAAGCATATCTTGTTTTCCTTTAGGAAACTCTTACAGTCTTCTAGAGACTTCTCCCTGAAGGCTCTACATTTTAGTAGAGGATGAGGTTTCTTGTGTAGGGGGCAGTATTTGCTGAGATCCTGCGGTTTGTCCTCTTCTGGAGAGGACTTACTTGCCCTGTAAGGAAAACCTGTGGAGGTAACATTAGTTTTGTGGACTGCCACTGGTGTTTTACTGGGTTTTACACCAGAGGCAGCGGTACATGACATAGTGAAATCGAAACTAGGGTCATTTCTAACTTTAGCCTGCTGAGCAACAAAGTCTACAAACACCCCAAAGGGAGGAAATGGTACCTTATGAGCCTGTTTGTAACGGGACCCGTGACTGACCCACTTTTCTTGTAAGTTGTAAGGGAGCTTTTGGACAATCGGGTTGACACCTCTGGCAGTGTCCAGGAATGCCAACCCTGGTAGATCACCTTCTGCCTGAGCAGCATGTACCTCCATTAACAAGTCGCTCAGTTCCCTGAGCTTTTGATAACCCTTATTTGCTATCTTGGGGAAATCATCAATCCTTTTATACAAAGCATTTTCTATAGCTTCTATTGACCCATAACATTCTTCGAGTCTCTCCCACACCATACGAAGTCCTGTGTGTGGGTACTTTATGTTAATGTCCCTGATTCTTTTGGCATGTTCAGCTGACTCGCTCCCAAGCCACTTAACCAGTAGATCTAACTCTTCACTACTGGAAAGATGCAAGTCTCTGATGGCATTCTGAAAAGAGGCTCGCCATGCTCGGTAGCTTTCAGCTCGATCAGTGAACTTTACAAGTCCCTTGGTCACCAGCTCCCGGCGGGTAAAGAACCTTGCAAAGTTCATAGTGGCTGACTCAGTGCCGACGTGAGCTGGTGTGCTGTTGTCGTGCGGTGTTTGTGTTGCATCATCATACCTGGTAGGAGCTTCTGGCTTAGGAAAGTCTGTATAAACCCGTTCAGTGGCAAAGGGTGTCCCTGTCAGTCTGGGTGGAAGCCGTACCTTCTGTCCCGTAAGACGGTAGTGGTGATCAATGTCGTTTCGCAGTATACTTTCCTGCTTCCAGTACGGTGTTTGGAGGGAAGATCTCTGGTAATCTGCATAGGCTGGTTGGTGTAACGGATCAGAGTTGTCTTCTATTTTGGAATGTTGGCGGACATATTCTGAGACGCGTTGGGCAGGGTCCTGACGATCAAGGTCTGGTCCACGTACGTCGCTGTCAAGCTCAGATTCAGGAAACTCCATGGCTTCTAAGAACTCGGCTTTGGCTATTGCGGCTGCTGCTTCTTTTTCAGCGGAAAGCCTTTCTAAGGTCGCTCGCAGGCGTGCCGTATCTGCGTCTCTATTGGCTTGCAGGCGGGCTCTCTCTGCTTCTTGCTCTGCTTGCAGGCGGGCTCTTTCTGCTTCTTGGCGGGCTCTTTCTGCTTCTCTATCTGCTTGCAGGCGGGCTCTTTCTGCTTCTTGCTCTGCTTGCAGGCGGGCTCTTTCTGCTTCTTGCTCTGCTTGCAGGCGGGCTCTTTCTGCTTCTTGGCGGGCTCTTTCCGCTTCTTGCTCCACTTGTCTCAACTTTAACTGCATCTCTTGTGCAGCGAAGGAGGATCTTACTTTCGCTGCCTCAGCTTCTGCTCGGGCGAGGGTGGCAGACCTTTTCGAGGAAGACTTGCTAGAGCGGCTTGTTTGGGACCTCGTCCTGAGTGAAGATGTTTGACTTGTAGACATTTTATGTCCGTTTGCAGGCTGTAGGACGTCTCAGAGCGGGTAGGGGTGACTTCAGCATGGACTGAGACGTGTAGTGCTTGGTGGCTGCACTCTCGGTACTTGTGACTGAATGGCGGCCGCTGCGGTATCTGCAGGCAGTGCAGTGTGGTACAAGCGGCTGCGTAAGTGGTATTTGCTATCGCTGGCGTCTAGCCTCCTTTACTGTAATCCTGGCGTCTAGCATCCGTTTTACTGTTCTGTCTTCATACACGTTGATACGGTGTGTGATCCGACATACGGCATAAACCACTTCTGTCTCCCAAATAAGCAGACTGTTCTCTGTAGTCTAACTTGTTTATTGGTAAACATGAGCGCTGTAAAACTAGAAGAATACAAATGATATGTATAAGTATTGGGCTAAACAATAACACAACTGCAACTAACAGGGAAACATACAGTATGGTGCAACTTCTACATAACTACATACAGCAGGTTCCTGGTAACCACATTTCCTGTGTACTGGCTGCTATACAGTTAATCACACTCTGTACAACACTACATTGTAGGAACAGGGATAATGATCTTACCGGATAAACTTAACAAGGATGAGAAGTAAGTGAGGTAGTTCCAACAGCAGATAACACGTGTGTCCAGGGAGATGCACAGAGAGAAAATGGGGGATTTCCCTGTCCCATGATGCTTTGGTGCAATCCCATAATGCAACACTCTATTATTACATGGAAAACACAGGTTATAAATTTATCCACCACTGGGTGGTGCTATAACACAGCAAAAACCAAACACTAATAGTAATTAACCTTTAATGCATGGAACGAACCCCTGTCCTGTTAGAAGGACAGAACAAACATAATAACTAGCACCTCTGCCTTTATCACCCACTCCTGGTTTTGGATTACAAAAAATGATATTAAAGACAGACCAAATACTGCCAGTTTTAGGACAACCTTGGTTTGGAGAGGAAATACACAGGAGACACGGTCAACACAACCAAAAATAAAGTTTATTAATGAGAAATATTATTATCATTTTGGAAAATTACTGGTACAGATATAATTACAACAGGACATTTACACAACATTGTCCTGCCATGACACACGTCCAATATCTGAACCAAAAAAGGCAGCAAATTGGTCCCGCATGTGACCAACGGCTGCAGTTGACTGCAGCGGGTGATGCTGGAAATCGGGCAGTGGGTGTGCAACTGGTTCATCCAGTTCAATGTTGGGTCGCTCCTTAGCCATTATATAATTGTGTAGAACCACACAGGCTTTGACCACCTCGTCGACTATTTCCACTTTTAGATTTATGGCTGATGCAAGAATGCGCCATTTAGCGACCAGAATGCCAAAGGTACACTCTACTGTTCTTCGGGCCCTGGTCAGTCTGTAGTTAAAGATCCTTCTAGTGTAGTTCAAGTCCCGACTGGAATATGGCTTCAGTAGGTTTTCGCACATCTGAAAGGCCTCATCCCCAACCATAACGAATGGCATCGGTGGACCTTGAGTGTTGGGGAGAGGTTGTGGCGGGGGAAAATTGAAATTTTGGCCATACACACGCCGACCTATATCTGAGTTATTGAAAGTCTGGGAATCATTGCCACGGCCAAAAGCTCCAATGTCCACGGTGATGAAGCGACATTCCGCATCAGCTATTGCCATGAGCACAACTGAAAAATATTTTTTATAGTTGAAGTACTCCGATCCTGTTCTGGCAGGTTTGATAATGCGGATGTGCTTTCCATCCACCGCTCCTAAACAGTTGGGGAAATCACACACACTCCAGAATTTTTCAGCTATTTCAAGCCACATGTCCGCGTTGGGTAGGGGTATAAACTCATCCCGGAGTATATTCCACAAAGCCCGGGCAGGTGTCCGCAACTATTCCGGAAAGGTTGGATATTCCAAGCCGGTATTGGAAGTGGAGGGATGATAAACTCTCTCCGGTTGCCAGAAATCTGTAAGAAAAACAGAAACAAAAAACATTACAATATATTCTATTTATGGTGTGTTTACGCTAAAGAAAGATAGGTAAATAGCCAAAACATACATGTGTGAAAACAAAAAAAATTGGACTGTCATTGGGTTTAGATTTGTAACGTACTGTAATGTAACCAGCAGACGTTCCTCCGGTGGAATCGCTCTACGGAGCTGGGTGTCCTGTCTCCGTATGGTTCCTTGGACACGAGCAAGCAAATCCCGGAACGAGTCTTGCGACATCCTTGTATATTCGTGGAATTTCTCCGGGTTGGCATTAAGCTCGGCATAGAGCGTGTGATAGGCTCCACGGCTCTCACGTAGTTCGATAATGGGGTGCCTCCAAAAACGCCTACGTTGTCTCCTTCTCCATCTTTGGCGATTTCTGTCTTGCTCCCAAGCGAAAGCACAGGCAAGAAACATTTTAAAGCTGAAATCCAGGTTGAAATAAAAGCTCTCCATGCGAAGATCCATCATGACACAGGATACAGTAGCAAACTGTTAAAATTTCAGTAGCCCTAGGGTCTATATATAGAGATCACAACATATACGCCATTGGCGGTGTCTGGTTATCCTGATTTTTCTCTTGTGAAATTTCTCTTCATAGGAAAAAAAACACAAACGCAGGAAAAAACGCATGTAAACGCGGCAAAACGCCGCGTTTTTTTTTACCGCATGCGAAAGTGCATGCGTCTAAAAAACGTGGCGTTTTGCCACGTTTACATGCGTTTTTTCACCACCTGCGTTTGCGTTTGAAACACTGCGTTTTTAAACGCAAATGTGAAACTAGCCTTAGGCATCTTTTTAGAGCACAAGTGTGATTGACCACAGTTCTGTGTACTCCAAAAAAGATGGACGCCAACTATAAACGGACGGCAAACAGTCCAAGGCATCGCCATCTGCCTAATTATGGTGGGTGGTTCCATAGGGGCCTAAATCTAATTTTTGTGGGATTTACACGGAAACCCTGATGTAAATTCTCAGTGTAGAAGACAAGAATGTGATTCCAGCCTTATATTGGAAGCGATCAAAAAATGTTATGTACCCCAAAATGTTACCAATGAAAACCCTGACTATCCCTCACAAAAACAGCCCCCTCTAAGGTCAGTCATCTTTCACTGGAACTATAAGGGGTTCCCACGTTAATGGTAGAACAGAGACTCTGGAAAAGCGACATGGCTCCCACCCAATCAAAGTCCAGTGAAATCTGCACTTCCAAATCCAGATAGCCCCATTCTTCTGAGCCCACTGTGCGTAAATCACAGCAAGTGGCCACATATTTGGCATTATTGTAGTGTGGAAAGCGTACTTAACAATTTACGGGGTGAGTGTCAACAGGAGCACAAGCTGGGCACAAGGTGTGGGGGTACAACAATATATGAGGGCTCTACACTGTATGGTGGCACAAAGTACGGGCACTAAACTGCCATATTTACAATGCTCCAGAAAAAAAGCCTGCCGTGAATGTTACAAAATAGATTTTGGGGATTTTCTGCTGTTCTGGCACCTTTGGGGCTCTGCAAATGTTGCCCGCAAACTATTCTAAGCCTCTAAAATGAAATGGCGCTCCTTCCAGCTTAGCCCCGATGTGTGACCAAATCATAGTTTCCGACAACACATACGGCATCACTGTGCTCGGGGAAAATTGCGTAATTAATTGTGGAGTCCAGTTTCACCTACTAGCCCTTGTGTAACTGACAAATTTGCAAGAAATAAAAAAAAATTACCTTTTTACCACTAAAATGGTATATTTCCACATCCCAGTGTTATAAAATGCTGTGAGGCACCTGTAAGTTCAAAATACTCAATACACCCCTTGATGAATTCCTTAAGCAAGAAAGCTTCCACTATGGGGTCACCTGTGACCTTTCGATATGTTATTATTACAAACTGGTGACATTTATATCTTTGCATTAATATTAATGCAAAACCCGATGAATCTTTTATATTCACCCTCTATATAACAAAAAAACGGCTCTGTGTTCATGAATCCGGCCAAAAAGAGGAAGACTAGCTATTACTTCCATATACGTGGCTATTCTGCAAATCATTGTCTCACTAGAGAACAGATCTTAATCTTTATGGCAAGACAGAGAGTCAAATTCTACACTGAACATTTTTATTACATTATTTATTTTATTATTATTATATTATTTCTGTCTTCAGCCGCACACAATAGGTAGCTGTTGGTCAGAGACTTGTTCCTGTGTGAAGTGGATCAGTCATGAATAGTGTTGAGCGATACCTTCCGATATCGGAAAGTATCGGTATCGGAAAGTATCGGCCGATACCGTCAAAGTATCGGATCTAATCCGATACCGATACCCGATCCCAATGCAAGTCAATGGGACGAAAATATCGGAATTAAAATAAACCCTTTCTTTCCTTGTAGGTTCATTCTACATGAAGGAAAACAACTAAGAATAATGTAGGATGTATTGGGGGAGGTGGCGGAGACATTAAAGGCACAGAGGTTTAGCCCAAACAAATAGAATAGCAGGTTTTTTTGTTTTTTTTTATGACGGTCGGCGTTAGAAAGATTTTGACTATTTTTATTTTTTTATTTTGTCAGATATTGATGTTTCACTACTTCCACGTCCTTCACCTTCTTTTTTACTTCTCCCACACTTTCTTCTTCATTATCCTCATCATCAGCTTCTTTGACATCAACTATCTTCACCTTATTCATCTTCTTCTACCTCTAATTTTTTTTTTTACATTGTTCATATTCTTTTTATTTAACTATTATCTTTTTCATATTCAACTTCTTCATCATATTCTTATTTGTGACAGGCATTCCCGTAGTTGTTATCTATAAAAGTTTGAAGATTACACCTTCCGTTCTGCCTGTCACAAAAGAGTTACATTTGTCCGCGTTCACTTTGGCCTGCAGCATCAGGCTTTATCCAGGGGCACCACGAGGAGGAACGGACTCACCCCCATACACTGCTTAGTCTTCTGCTTATAATTTAGATAATATCTTTTGCTCTGATATTTAGTCTTATGCTTAATGTTCTTCTGCTCTTTGTTCTGCAGCCTCTTGTTCTTCTGCTTCTCGGTCTCCCATGTCGTCGTCGTCTCCAGGGTCGTCGTCTCCGGGGTCGTCGTCATCGGGGTCGTCGTCATCGGGGTCGTCTTCAGGGTCATCGTCTCCAGGGTCGTCGTCATCTCGGTGGTTGTCGTCTCTGGTGTCGTCATCATCTTAGGGGTGGTCTTCCGGGTCATCGTCTTTAGGGTCTTGAACTTGGAAATGTAGCAGAAGGTACAAGAAGGCTGAGAAAATGCCGAGAAACAGCTGATGGATCTGGAACTCGGATGGCTACCCGAAGGTCCAAGAGCCAATGGAACTACCGTGGACCAGCTGACGTTACTGGAACCCGGTTACTAAGCAGGAGGTACCCGTGCATGAAAGCACTACCAAGGACCACCTGACGTTGGTGGAACTCGGATACCCAGAGGGAGGCACCTAAGCCAAAGGCTCTGCCCGGAACCAGCTGACGGTACTGGAACCAGGATGGGGAGCAGAAGGTACAAGAGCAAAAGACACTGCCGAGAACCAGCTGACGGTACTGGAACCCGGATGGGTAGCCGAAGGTCCAAGAGCCAATGGAACTACCGAGGACCAGCTGACGTTACTGGAACCCGGTTACTAAGCAGGAGGTACCCGTGCCTGAAAGCACTACCAAGGACCACCTGACGTTGGTGGAACTCGGATACCCAGAGGGAGGCACCTAAGCCAAAGGCTCTGCCCGGAACCAGCTGACGGTACTGGAACCAGGATGGGGAGCAGAAGGTACAAGAGCAAAAGACACTGCCGAGAACCAGCTGACGGTACTGGAACCCGGATGGGTAGCCGAAGGTCCAAGAGCCAATGGAACTACCGAGGACCAGCTGACGTTACTGGAACCCGGTTACTAAGCAGGAGGTACCCGTGCATGAAAGCACTACCAAGGACCACCTGACGTTGGTGGAACTCGGATACCCAGAGGGAGGCACCTAAGCCAAAGGCTCTGCCCGGAACCAGCTGACGGTACTGGAACCAGGATGGGGACCTATTCAAGCTTGTCTTCCTAGAGCCCCAACTGGCGGTGTTAGAGCCCAGGGTCAGCAGAAGGAGGAGCAGGGGGAGGGGAGTGTAGGCCGAAGCCTGCACTGGCAGCAGCTTTGGGTCTGTTGTGCCTGCGTGGCGGTCGCAGGACACGTTGCCGGCTACACAGCAGGGGAACAGCTGGCGGTGCTGAACCCCACTGACACATTGGCGAGGTGTTTGGCTCTGTGCAGCCAGCACTTCCGGACAGCAACTAGCGTTGTTGGAGCCCGGGCTCTGCCGGTGGAGCAGAGTGTAGGCCGAAGCCTAATTGAACCGATTTCAAAGGTAACCTTTAACCCCCCCTCAGGGGTTACAAACTAGAAGAGCCACAGCTTATGCAGCAGTAGTGCCGCACAAGTCAAAGGTTGCTCTTTTAATTTTTCTCCTTGCACACGCCGAATGAAACACGTATAACATTTAGCCCTTTATACAGTCAAACTGTGTTGGAGGCGCGAGTTCCCTTCGTAATGAGACGCAGCACAGATGTCAAGAATCCCACCTTGGTGCTGGGTGCAGCCTCCTGAGCGTTGTTATTTGCTGTACAGGAGTCTGCGCTGTCGTGTTATCCCCTGGCCTAGCGCTGTTAGCGCTGCCCATCTTCTGACATCATGTAATGTCGGCCGGTGCGGTTCGCGATGACCATGAATCCCAGCCCCGCAGTGTCTTAACATTGTTAAAACACTGCGGGTCTGGGATTCATGGCCTGGCGCAGCACATATGTTCGCCTCTCACACTCGGGTCCTTACACCCGCTTCAGACTGTGCGGCGTCAGCTGATCCCTTATCGCATGCCACGGCCATGAAGCCGCACAGTCTGAAGAAGGCGGAAGGAGATGAGTGACAACAGGCGAAGATATGCACTGCTCATGCCCATCAATCACACCCTCGCAGTCCCAATAAATAAGACACCGAGGGGCGTTGTGTGGGTCAGGGCGGCCGCAGAGGCGCAGGCAGCCAAACAATGATGCCAGAAGACGGGCAGTGCTACCAAGGGGGTTGCAGCGTGTCATTACAAAGGAAAGTCACACCACCGGGACGGTTAAATGGTCACACAGAGGACACATTTTAGACGTGTTTTCAGTTCCACATGTGCGAGGAGAATACGTTTATGAGCCACCTTGCACACATGCAGCATTACCGCTGTACGAGGTGGCTGTAAAACGTACAAACGCCTGGGGGAGGGGGGACAGGTTCCCTTCAATTTCAGTTCTTGTGTCTGCGTGGCTTTTGCAGGACACGTTGCCGGCTACACAGCAGGGGAACAGCTGGCGGTGCTGGACCCCACTGACACATTGGCTGGTGTTTTTCTCTGTGCAGCTAGCAGTACCGGGCCCCAACTGGCGGTGTTAGAGCCCAGGGTCAGCAGGAGGAGGAGCAGGAGGAGGAGCAAGGGGGAGGGGAGTGTAGGCCGAAGCCTGCACTGGCGGCAGCTTTGGGTCTGTTGTGCCTGCGTGGCGGTCGCAGGACACGTTGCCGGCTACACAGCAGGGGAACAGCTGGCGGTGCTGAACCCCACTGACACTTTGGCTGGTGTTTTTCTCTGTGCAGCTAGCAGTACCGGGCCCCAACTGGCGGTGTTGGAGCCCGGGCTCTGCAGGGGGAGCAGAGTGTAGGCCGAAGCCTAATTGAACCAATTTTAAAGTAAACCTTTAACCCCCCCTCAGGGGTTACAAACTAGAAGAGCCACAGCTTATGCAGTAGTAGTGCCGCACAAGTCAAAGGTTGCTCTTTTAATTTTTCTCCTTGCACACGCTGAATGAAACACGTATAACATTTAGCCCTTTATACAGTCAAACTGTGTTGGAGGCGCGAGTTCCCTTCGTAATGAGACGCAGCACAGATGTCAAGAATCCCACCTTGGTGCTGGGTGCAGCCTCCTGAGCGTTGTTATTTGCTGTACAGGAGTCTGCGCTGTCGTGTTATCCCCTGGCCTAGCGCTGTTAGCGCTGCCCATCTTCTGACATCATGTAATGTCGGCCGGTGCGGTTCGCGATGACCATGAATCCCAGCCCCGCAGTGTCTTAACATTGTTAAAACACTGTGGGTCTGGGATTCATGGCCTGGCGCAGCACATATGTTCGCCTCTCACACTCGGGTCCCTACACCCGCTTCAGACTGTGCGGCGTCAGCTGATCCCTTATCGCATGCCACGGCCATGAAGCCGCACAGTCTGAAGAAGGCGGAAGGAGATGAGTGACAACAGGCGAAGATATGCACTGCTCATGCCCATCAATCACACCCTCGCAGTCCCAATAAATAAGACACCGAGGGGCGTTGTGTGGGTCAGGGCGGCCGCAGAGGCGCAGGCAGCCAAACAATGATGCCAGAAGACGGGCAGCGCTACCAAGGGGGTTGCAGCGTGTCATTACAAAGGAAAGTCACACCACCGGGACGGTTAAATGGTCACACAGAGGACACATTTTAGACGTGTTTTCAGTTCCACATGTGCGAGGAGAATACGTTTATGAGCCACCTTGCACACATGCAGCATTACTGCTGTACGAGGTGGCTGTAAAACGTACAAACGCCTGGGGGAGGGGGGACAGGTTCCCTTCAATTTCAGTTCTTGTGTCTGCGTGGCTTTTGCAGGACACGTTGCCGGCTACACAGCAGGGGAACAGCTGGCGGTGCTGGACCCCACTGACACATTGGCTGGTGTTTTTCTCTGTGCAGCTAGCAGTACCGGGCCCCAACTGGCGGTGTTAGAGCCCAGGGTCAGCAGGAGGAGGAGCAGGAGGAGGAGCAAGGGGGAGGGGAGTGTAGGCCGAAGCCTGCACTGGCGGCAGCTTTGGGTCTGTTGTGCCTGCGTGGCGGTCGCAGGACACGTTGCCGGCTACACAGCAGGGGAACAGCTGGCGGTGCTGAACCCCACTGACACTTTGGCTGGTGTTTTTCTCTGTGCAGCTAGCAGTACCGGGCCCCAACTGGCGGTGTTAGAGCCCAGGGTCAGCAGGAGGAGGAGCAGGAGGAGGAGCAAGGGGGAGGGGAGTGTAGGCCGAAGCCTGCACTGGCGGCAGCTTTGGGTCTGTTGTGCCTGCGTGGCGGTCGCAGGACACGTTGCCGGCTGCACAGCAGGGGAACAGCTGGTGGTGCTGAACCCCACTGACACATTGGCTGGTGTTTTTCTCTGTGCAGCTAGCAGTACCGGGCCCCAACTGGCGGTGTTAGAGCCCGGGGTCAGCAGGAGGAGGAGATGGAGCAGAGTGTAGGCCGAAGCCTGCACTGGCGGCAGCTTTGGGTCTGTTGTGCCTGCGTGGCAGTTGCAGGACACGTTGCCGGCTGCACAGCAGGGGAACAGCTGGCGGTGCTGAACCCCACTGACACATTGGCTGGTGTTTGGCTCTGTGCAGCTAGCAGTACCGGGCCCCAACTGGCGGTGTTGGAGCCCGGGCTCTGCAGGGGGAGCAGAGTGTAGGCCGAAGCCTAATTGAACCAATTTCAAAGGTAACCTTTAACCCCCACTCAGGTGTTACAAAGTAGAAGAGCCACAGCTTATGCAGCAGTAATGCTGCACAAGTCAAAGGTTGCTCTTTTAATTTTGCTCCTTGCACACGCTGAAAGGAACACGTATAACATTTAGGCCCTTACACAGTCAAACTGATTTTGAGGCGTGAGTTCCCTTCGTAAAGAGACGCAGTACAGCTGGCAAAAATGCCACCTTGGTGCTTGGCGCGGCCTCCTGAGCATCGTTATTTGTTGCACAGGAGTCTGCGCTGTCGTGTTATCCCTTGGCCTTGCGCTGTTAGCGCTGCCCATCCTCTGACATCATGTAATGTCGGCCGTTGCGGTTTGCGATGACCATGAATCCCAGCCCCGCAGTGTCTTAACATTGTTAAAACACTGCGGGGCTGGGATTCATGGCCTGGTGCAGTACATATGTTCGCCTCTCGCTTGGTTTCGTACACCCGCTTCAGACTATGCGGCGTCAGCTGATCCCTTATCGCATGCCACGGCCATGAAGCCGCACAGTCCGAAGAAGGCGGAAGGAGATGAGGGACAGGCGAAGAAATGCACCGTTCATGCCCATCAATCACACCCTCGCAGTCCAAATAAATAAGACACCGAGGGGCGTTGTGTGGGGCAAGGCGGCCGCAGAGGCGCAGGCAGCCAAACAATGATGCCAGAAGACGGGCAGCGCTACCAAGGAGCTTGTTGCGTGTCAATACAAAGGAAAATCACACCTGAGGGACGTTTTAATGGTCGCAGAGGACTCATTTTAGACGTGTTCAGTTCCCCATGGGCAAGGAGAATAAGTTTCTGAGCCACCTTGCACACATGCAGCATTACTGTCGTACAAGGTGGCTGTAAAACGTAGAAACACCTGGGGGAGGGGGGACAGGTTTCCTTCAATTCCAGTTCTTGTGTCTGCGTGGCTGTTGCAGGACACGTTGCTGGCTGCACAGCAGGGGAACAGCTGGCGGTGCTGAACCCCACTGACACATTGGCTGGTGTTTTTCTCTGTGCAGCTAGCACATCTGGGCCCCAACTGGCGGTGTTAGAGCCCAGGGTCAGCAGGAGGAGGAGAGGGAGCAGAGTGTAGGCCGAAGCCTGCACTGGAGCAAGTTGAAAGGGAAACTTTAACCCCCCCCCAGGCGTTTGTAGCTGAAAGAGCCATCGTGTACAGCACTAATGCTGGAAAAGGTAAACTTAGCTCTTTTAATTATGGTCCTTGCACATGCTGAACCTAACACTTATGAAAAGTGTCCCCTCCTACCGTGATACCGTCCGGTAGGTGGAACTTTCCTTTGTGATGTGACGCAGCACAGCCGTCATTCTTACCCCCTTGGCGCCGTGCGCCGCCTCCTCAGCGTTGTTTGAATCAGTCCCGGAGCCTGCGCTGTTAGGTTAGCCCTTGGCCATGCACACATTTTGCGCTGCCCGTCTTCTGACATCATTTGGTGTCAGGCTGGCTGCGCCTGTGCGGCCGCGCTGGCCGAGATCCCGCCTCGTACTGTCTTCTGATTTAATCCCACTGGGGGCCTGAGATCCGTGGCCATGCGCAGTGCATATCCTCGCCTCTCACTCCCCTCCCTACGGCTTCTTCAGACTGTACGGTGTCACGGCCGTGGCATGCTATTAGGGACCAGCTGACACCGCACAGTTTGAAGAAGCCGTAGGGAGATGAGTGAGAGATGGAGGTTCAGATATGCACTGCGCATGTCCATGGATCTCAGGCCCCCAGTGGGATTAAATCAGAAGACAGTACGAGGTGGGATCTCGGCCAGCGCGGCCGCACAGGCGCAGCCAGCCTGACACCAAATGATGTCAAAAGACGGGCAGCGCAAAATGTGTGCATGGCCAAGGGCTAACCTAACAGCGCAGGCTCCGGGACTGATTCAAACAACGCTGAGGAGGCGGCGCACGGCGCCAAGGGGGTAAGAATGACGGCTGTGCTGCGTCACATCACAAAGGAAAGTTCCACCTACCGGACGGTATCACGGTAGGAGGGGACACTTTTCATAAGTGTTAGGTTCAGCATGTACAAGGAGCACCACGAAAAGAGGCACTTTTTCCCTTTGCATCATTACTGCTGCACAAGGTGGCTCCTTCAGTAACAAACGCCTGGGGGGGGACAGGTTCCCTTAAATTTAACTTGTTGTGCCTGCGTGGCGGTCGCAGTACACGTTGCCGTATACACAGCAGGGAAACAGCTGACGTTACTGAACCCCAATAACAGAGGAGGGACTGTTGACTGTGCGTATAGCACTACCAGGCAACAACTAGCGGTGTTGGAGCCCAGGGACAGGTGGAGGAGGTGGAGGAGGTAGGAGGAGGTAGGAGGGATTGCCACACACACAGCAGGGGAACAGCTGACGTTACTGAACCCCAATAACAGAGGAGGGACTGTTGACTGTGCGTACAGCACTACCAGGCAACAACTAGCGGTGTTGGAGCCCAGGGACAGGTGGAGGAGGAGGAGGTAGGAGGAGGTAGGAGGGATTGCCACACACACAGCAGGGGAACAGCTGACGTTACTGAACCCCAATAACAGAGGAGGGACTGTTGACTGTGCGTACAGCACTACCAGGCAACAACTAGCGGTGTTGGAGCCCAGGGACAGGTGGAGGAGGAGGAGGTAGGAGGAGGTAGGAGGGATTGCCACACACACAGCAGGGGAACAGCTGACGTTACTGAACCCCAATAACAGAGGAGGGACTTTTGACTGTGCGTACAGCACTACCAGGCAACAACTAGCGGTGTTGGAGCCCAGGGACAGGAGGAGGTGGAGGAGGTAGGAGGGATTGCCACACACACAGCAGGGGAACAGCTGACGTTACTGAACCCCAATAACAGAGGAGGGACTGTCGGGACTGTGCGTACAGCACTACCAGGCAACAACTAGCGGTGTTGGAGCCCAGGGACAGGTGGAGGAGGTAGGAGGAGGTAGGAGGGATTGCCACACACACAGCAGGGGAACAGCTGACGTTACTGAACCCCAATAACAGAGGAGGGACTGTCGGGACTGTGCGTACAGCACTACCAGGCAACAACTAGCGGTGTTGGAGCCCAGGGACAGGTGGAGGAGGAGGAGGTGGAGGAGGTAGGAGGGATTGCCACACACACAGCAGGGGAACAGCTGACATTACTGAACCCCAATAGCAGAGGAGGGACTGTTGACTGTGCGTACAGCACTACCAGGCAACAACTAGCGGTGTTGGAGCCCAGGGACAGGTGGAGGAGGAGGAGGTGGAGGAGGTAGGAGGGATTGCCACACACACAGCAGGGGAACAGCTGACGTTACTGAACCCCAATAACAGAGGAGGGACTGTCGGGACTGTGCGTACAGCACTACCAGGCAACAACTAGCGGTGTTGGAGCCCAGGGACAGGTGGAGGAGGTGGAGGAGGTAGGAGGAGGTAGGAGGGATTGCCACACACACAGCAGGGGAACAGCTGACGTTACTGAACCCCAATAACAGAGGAGGGACTGTCGGGACTGTGCGTACAGCACTACCAGGCAACAACTAGCGGTGTTGGAGCCCAGGGGCAGGTGGAGGAGGAGGAGGTGGAGGAGGTAGGAGGGATTGCCACACACACAGCAGGGGAACAGCTGACATTACTGAACCCCAATAACAGAGGAGGGACTGTTGACTGTGCGTACAGCACTACCAGGCAACAACTAGCGGTGTTGGAGCCCAGGGACAGGTGGAGGAGGAGGAGGTGGAGGAGGTAGGAGGGATTGCCACACACACAGCAGGGGAACAGCTGACGTTACTGAACCCCAATAACAGAGGAGGGACTGTTGACTGTGCGTACAGCACTACCAGGCAACAACTAGCGGTGTTGGAGCCCAGGGACAGGTGGAGGAGGTAGGAGGGATTGCCACACACACAGCAGGGGAACAGCTGACGTTACTGAACCCCAATAACAGAGGAGGGACTGTTGACTGTGCGTACAGCACTACCAGGCAACAACTAGCGGTGTTGGAGCCCAGGGACAGGTGGAGGAGGAGGAGGTAGGAGGAGGTAGGAGGGATTGCCACACACACAGCAGGGGAACAGCTGACGTTACTGAACCCCAATAACAGAGGAGGGACTGTTGACTGTGCGTACAGCACTACCAGGCAACAACTAGCGGTGTTGGAGCCCAGGGACAGGTGGAGGAGGTGGAGGAGGTAGGAGGAGGTAGGAGGGATTGCTACACACACAGCAGGGGAACAGCTGACGTTACTGAACCCCAATAACAGAGGAGGGACTGTCGGGACTGCGCATACAGCACTACCAGGCAACAACTAGCGGTGTTGGAGCCCAGGGACAGGTGGAGGAGGAGGAGGTGGAGGAGGTAGGAGGGATTGCCACACACACAGCAGGGGAACAGCTGACGTTACTGAACCCCAATAACAGAGGAGGGACTGTCGGGACTGCGCGTACAGCACTACCAGGCAACAACTAGCGGTGTTGGAGCCCAGGGACAGGTGGAGGAGGAGGAGGTGGAGGAGATAGGAGGGATTGCCACACACACAGCAGGGGAACAGCTGACGTTACTGAACCCCAATAACAGAGGAGGGACTGTTGACTGTGCGTACAGCACTACCAGGCAACAACTAGCGGTGTTGGAGCCCAGGGACAGGAGGAGAAGCAGAGGAACACAATGTAGGCCGAAGCCTGATTGGAGAAAGTCGAAAGGGAACCTTTAACCCCCCCCAAGGCATTTGTAGCTGAAAGAGCCAGCTTGTGCAGCAAAAAAGATGCAAAAGGAAAAGGTGGCTCTTTTCATGATGCTCCTTGCAAACACAGAACTAAACACTTATAAAATGTTTCCCCTGATACCGTGTGACCGTCCCGGGGGTGGGACTTTCCTTCATAATATGACGCAGCACAGCCGTCATTCCTACCCCCTTGGCGCCGTGCCCCGGCTCCTCAGCGTTGTTTGATTCCGTCCCGGAGCCTGCGCTGTTATGTTATCCTTTGGCCAGGCACACTTAGCGCTGCCCATCTTCTGACATCATTTGGTGTCAGGCTGGCTGCGCCTGTGCGGCCGCGCTGGCCGAGAGCCCGCCTCGCAGTGTCGTCTAATGTAATCCCACCGCGGGCCTGGGATCCGTGGCCATGCGCAGTGCATATCCTCGCCTCTCACTCCCCTCCCTACGGCTTCTTAAGACTGTGCGGTGTCACGGCCGTGGCATGCTATTAGGGACCAGCTGACACCGCACAGTCTGAAGAAGCCATAGGGAGATGAGTGAGAGGTGGAGGTTCAGATATGCACTGCGCATGTCCATGGATCTCAGGCCCCCAGTGGGATGAAATCAGAAGACACTGCAAGGCGGGCTCTCGGCCAGCGCGGCCGCACAGGCGCAGCCATCCTGACACCAAATGATGTCAGAAGACGGGCAGCGCTAAGTGTGCCTGGCCAAGGGATAACATAACAGCGCAGGCTCCGGGACGGAATCAAACAACGCTGAGGAGCCGGGGCACGGCGCCAAGGGGGTAGGAATGACGGCTGTGCTGCGTCATATTACGAAGGAAAGTCCCACCTCCGGGACGGTTTTATGGTATCAGTGGACACATTTTATAAGTGTTAAGTTCTGCGTGTGCAAGGAGCTAAACAAAAATAGCTACCTTTTCCTTGTGCAGCATTACTGCTGTACAAGGTGGCTCTTTCAGTAACAAACGCCTTGGGGGGGGGGGACAGGTTCCCTTACATTTCAGTTGTTGTGTCAGCGTGGCGGTCGCAGGATACATTGCCGGCTACACAGCTGGGGATCAGCTGACGTTACTGAAACCCAATAACACTGGGTCGTATGTTTTGACTGTGCAGACGGCACTTCTGAGCCTCAACTGGCGGTGTTGGAGCCCAGGAATTTAAGTTCGGGTGGTAGAAAGATGAACACAACAGGAGACCTGGATACTGTAGACAGTCACCTAATTATTTAATCAGGAAGAGGAGTGGCAAATTCCTGCGAGATCCAGGCCTTGTTCATTTTCAGGAAAGTAAGCCGGTCAACGTTATCGGAGGATAGTCGCATGCGACGGTCAGTTAGTACACCACCTGCAGCACTAAAGACACGTTCCGATAATACACTGGCCGCAGGGCAAGACAGCACCTCCAATGCATACTGGCTTAGCTCTGGCCATGTATCCAGCTTTGAGACCCAAAACTTGAAAGGGGAAGAGCCGTCTGGGAGTACAGCAAGAGGGCAAGACATGTAGTCTGTCACCATCTGACGGAACCGTTGCCTCCTGCTGACTGGAGCCATCTGTGATGGTGTAGACTTTTGTGGCGGGCACAGAAAACTGTGCCACAGTTGGGCCATACTGGTCTTGCCTTGGGCAGAGGCACTGCTTCTGCTCCCTCTTTGTGCAGAGCCTCCACCACTGCCTGGACGCACTGAGCTGCTTTGGAATGCACTAGCAGCACTTCTCTCACTTGGAATGGAGAAGATGATGGAATTCACCAGTGTGTCTTGGTACTCCCGCATTTTTCGCTCCCGGTTCAACGGTGTGATGAGCCTTTCTACGTTGTCCCGGTAGCGAGGATCGAGGAGGGTGAACACCCAATAATCAGACATGTTGAGAATGTGGGCGATGCGGCGGTCGTTTCTCAGGCACTGCAGCATGTAATCCACCATGTGCTGCAGACTGCCAACTGCCCAAGAAACGCTGTCCCCTGCTGGAGGCGTGATCTCTGCCCGCTCGTCATCACCCCACCCTCGCTGTACACACTGACTACTGGACAATTGTGTAACTCCCTCCTCTGGACGGATGTCTTCCTCCTCCATTGACTCCTCCTCATCCTCCTCACAAACTGTCCCCTGCCTACGCGTTTGTGAGGAACCACGTGGCGCTGACTGTCCAGAAGATGATGGAAATGCTGAATCCTCATCCTCCACCTCTTCCACAACATCATCCCTTAGCGCTTGCAGTGATTTTTCAAGCAGGCAGATAAGGGGGACAGTCATGCTGACTAGTGCATCATCTGCACTCGCCATCCGCGTGGAATAATCAAAGGGACGCAAAACCTGGCAGACGTCATTCATAGTGGCCCACTCTGTGGTTGTGAAGTCTGTACGGCGCTGAGTGCGACTTCTTTGCGCCTGAAGCAGCTGGTACTCCATTACAGCTTGCTGCTGCTCACACAACCGCTCCAACATATGTAACGTGGAATTCCACCTGGTAGGTAGGTCACATATGATGTGATGTTCCGGCAGGCGGTGTCGGCGCTGCAGAGCCACAATGCGCGCTTTTGCCGTGCTGGAACGCCGCAAGTGAGCACACTCTAGGCGGACCTTGTGCAGCAGTGCATCAAGATCCGGATAGTCCCTCAGAAAACTCTGCACGACCAAATTGAGCACATGTGCCAGACATGGGATGTGAGTGAGGTTGCCGAGGCCCAGAGCTGCCACCAGATTTCGGCCATTATCACACACTACCATGCCAGGCTGGAGATTCGCTGGCACAAACCACACATCGCTCTCCTGCTTGATGGCATTCCAGAGCTCCTGCGCTGTGTGGCTTCGATTCCCCAAAGAAATTAATTTCAAGATGGCCTGTTGACGTTTGGCCACGGCTGTGCTCATGTCGGTCGTAACAGGTACACGTTCATCACGGGTCCATGTGGAGGTGGACTGTGACGGCTCCTGCAGCGATGATTCTGAGGAACTGGTGTAGGAGGAGGAGTCAATGCGTACAGAATGGATTCCTGCAATCCTTGGAGTGGGCAGGACACGTCCTGCGCCACTCGCACGGTCTGTACCCGGCTCAATGACATTAACCCAATGGGCAGTGAGGGAAAGGTATCGCCCATGTCCATGGTGACTGGTCCACGCATCGGTGGTGAGGTGGACCTTGCTACTGACGGCGTTCAGTAGCGCGTGTTTTATGTGTCCCTCCACATGCTTGTGCAGGGCAGGGACGGCTTGCCTGCTGAAGTAAAAGCGGCTGGGCACATTGTACTGGGGGACTGCCAATGACATCAAGTCACGGAAGCTGTCAGTCTCCACCAGCCTGAATGACAGCATTTCCAGTGACAGAAGTTTGGCAATGCCTGCAGTCAGAGCCTGTGCTCGTGGGTGGTTTGACGAGAAAAGCCGCCTTTTCTCCCATGCCTGTACTACCGATGGCTGTAGACTGGGCTGGCAGTGTGTGGATGACTGGGAAAGTGGTGCCGCGGGTGGAATTACAGCGGGTCTCTGGACAACAGGGCCAGAGGTTCTTCCACGGCGATCCTGGGAGGAAGCCGAACCCGCTGCGTGTGAGCTGGAGGAAGAGGCAACACGAGCTGAAGAGGTGGTAGCTGCCGCTGTTGGTTGGCCTAGCTCTTCAGTGTGTTTTTCTAACAACGCCGTGTGCCTGTTGCGCACATGTTTCCACATGTTGGAGGTATTGAGGCTGCTGACATTTCGACCTCTTTTGACTTTCTGATGACACACCTTGCATTTGACATAGCAAATGTCATCTGCAACTGTGTCAAAAAAGGCCCAGGCACTGCAAGTCTTGGGAGCGCCCTTTTTGGCTTTTGGAAGAGACATGCTCCTAACGGGTGCCAAAGCGGAGGCTGCAGGATCCGCAGTCTTCCCCCTCCCTCTCCCTCTTTGGGCCGTACGGGGAATCTCTTCCTCAGAGCTGCTCCCACCACCTTCCTGTCCCTCATGCCAAGATGGGTCAAGGACCTCATCATCTACACTACCCTCTGCCCCCAACTGCTCCTCCTGGGTAGTCTCAGCAGCAGAGCACGCACCAGTAAGTGGCACCTGAGTGTCATCATCAGCGGATGCGGCCTGCGATGTGGTGACCGGAGCCACTGGCCCACCCGCCTCTTCAGAGGAAGAGAGAAAAAGCTGTTGGGCATCACTGCACCCTGCCTCTTCTTCCATTTCTCCAATGCTGCTTGGCTGGCCCCCTGTTTCCGAGCCAAGAGATTCAGAGAACAGAAGTAGAGACGGCTCCTGTCCTGGGCTCTCTGTCTGCCTGGGCAATTTGGCAGGTGGTGAAGAGACAGATGGCTGCTCTCCAGTGCTCTGTGTCTGAGAGGATGTGGCACTAATTGAAGTTGATGCATTAGCTGCCATCCATCCGACAACGGCTTCTATTTGGTCTTCACGCAGCAGCGGTGTACGGCGCTCTGCGACAAAGCTGCGCATGAATGACTGTTCCCTTGTGAAAGTGGGTGCTGATGAGTCACCGGTGCCCGCAGCGGGCACAGAATCCCCACGTCCCCTCCCTGCTCCGCGCCCACGCCCACGTGCCTTACTCACTGCCTTCTTCATCTTGGGTGACTGATAAAGATAAGCAGAAAAGTACTAACGGCTTTGTGTGCTTATTCCTGAACAACTCCTCCTAACAGGTATAAGAAACACTAATTTTCTAAAGTGTGGACTAGACTTTAATATGAGCTAATGTGGCCTACAGAAATGTAAAGTGGTGTCACTGGTGTGTTTGGTGAACTTTATTATTTATTTATTTTTTGGGGGCTGAACTGACAACAGAGAGAGCTGCAGTCACACGGAGACCGTGCAGACAGCCGTAAACGGCGCTGCAAGGCCCAAAAAACCCTCCTCTACGTTATCCTATGTAGTGTTTTTCCACAAATTAGCTGGAGACGGGTGGAAAGACACTAATAGGAATTTTTTGAAAAAATGTGCAGCAGCCTGCACTACTTAAAACAAAATGAAAATTGATTTTGCGGTATGACGCAGTGAACAACCCTGAGCTGGAGACAACCAGGCTATGGCTGCTCACAGACTACAGGGCGAGCTGCAGTCACACGGAGACCGTGCAGACAGCCGTAAACGGCGCTGCAAGGCCCAAAAACCCTCCTCTACGTTATCCTATGTAGTGTTTTTCCACAAATTAGCTGGAGACGGGTGGAAAGACACTAATAGGATTTTTTGTTAAAACTTAGCAGCAGACTACACTACTTGGAAAAAAAAAAAAAGAACAGTATGAGGCAATGAACCACCCTCCCTGAACTGAATACAACCAGCTATGGATGGCCTATGGCTGCACACAGACTAGAGAGTGGGCTGCACTCACACACACACACACACACAGACCTTGCAGATCGCTGTGAAAACAGCGCTACAAGGCAAAAGCAAGGTGAATAGTAGGTGAACACAGCGGTTGCTAAATTAGCCTTTGGAAAGCACAAAGAAGCAAATCGCTATCTCTACACTGGCCCTCAGTCAGCAAACAGCGTCCTGTCACTAACTGAATTCACAGCAGAGTGATCGCAAAATGGTGCCAGCGACTTTTAAACTGCATCATGACATCATTTCAGCAGCCAATCACAGCCATTCCAGTAGTTTCATGCCCTCCATGCTGAACAGGATGTGCCCACACTTGAAATCATTCTCATTGGCTGAATTTGTGCATTTTGAATCTGGGAACTTCCGATTCCGGTATCCGATACGCAGCAAGTATCGGAATCCCGGTATCGGAATTCCGATACCGCAAGTATCGGCCGATACCCGATACTTGCGGTATCGGAATGCTCAACACTAGTCATGAATGTTGTGACTGTGAAGGCTCTGCACTTCCCCTGCCATTAACTGTAGATACCCACAGACCAGAAGTGGTGGTGAGTAAGTTGCCTTAGAAACATTTAGTTTCTAACACAGGAGTAAACACTGAAGGACGAGATTCTCTGAGTTTGCTGCTGATTTCTTTGAAAGTACGAAAATAAAATCCTTTACCAAAAATAAAACACGAATCAAAGCTTGTTTTAAGTAGGACACTTTTTCCTTGCCGTCTTCCAAGAGCCATAATGTTTTTATTTAGTCATGGACATTGCTTTTTTTTTCGTAGATGATGTAGTTTTAAAGTCACCATATAATGCACTATAAAGCAAGAAATACAGTTCTTCGTGGGGTGGTATGTCCCTATTCTTCACATGATGTCATGATGTTGTGTGGCCTACTAAGTAAAACAGGCAGCAAGGGCACCAGCCCAAGAATGGTGGCCGCAGAAGGCTGCTACGGAGAACCGGACTGGACTCCCAACCAAGCCTTTTTTTCTCAGCTCTACTGTGCATTAAAATGATGGTAATTCTGGAGTTATTTACAGTATCCACTATGTGAGATAATTAAAGGGGCTGTCTACTATCTGGGCAACCCCTATTTAAAAACTATATTTCCTCTTACTAAGTAAAAATAAATATATAATCCCCCCCCCCCCATACAAGCAATGTCAGCCCAGCATCTCTGAAGGCTTATGTCACATTGTTATGTCATGTGAGTCCTGCAGTCGCTTCCTGTCCTGCAGACCTTGAACGTTAAGGGGAGGAGCAAGCACTGCAGCCCAATAGCAGCTGCTGATTGGCTGCAGGGCTCATGTGACATAACAAGGTTACATGAGCCTTGCGAGTCCCGTTGCTGGCATCACTGGAACAACAACGGTACAGGAGGTGAGTATAAGGTGGTTTTATTTTACAAGGGGAATATAGTATTTTAGATGTGGACATTTACATTTTTATGAATTTTACAGATGCGGCGATACCTAATATATTCATTTTATTTATTATAGCTTACAGAATAGAAAAAATAGTAGTGACTATTTTTTTTTTCATTTTTGGCTCCCTTAGGCAATTTGAACCTGCATCCACTAGATCACTAGTACAATACACCGCAATACTTCATATATTGCGGTGTATTGTCACTTTATCACACTATCAGCTACCCTGCCTGTGGGTTTATGTTATAGCTTCTTCCAATAGGTGGCACTAGGGAGCAAGTTTTCTTTTGCTTTGAGGAGAGCTGACCTGCATCTCTTATTTAGGTATGCTGTTTTCTTCCATATATAAAATATAACTTATGTTGAATAAATATAGATGTCATGCAGCTGCAGTGCAGTACATCTCAACCTCCACCAGGGGGGAGCTTGGTAGGGAAGCCAGACTGCACAAACAGAGCAACTGAACAGACGCCACCTAGTGGCGAGATCGAGGTCAGGAAAGTCAAGTCAGAGCACAAGACAGCACAACAGTACAAAAGGATTTAGACAGAATGGATAGTCAGGACATAGCAAGGAATCAGTAAACCAGGACGGACAAAATACGGTACAATAGGGACAAACTGAAACAGAGTCAAAAAGCCAAGCCAGGAGATCAGAACCAGAGAGTCAAGCAGATATACAGACAAACAAAGAGACACTGGGAAAGGGCAGGCAGGGGGAGATAACAGACACAGGACAAGTCAGGGTTCACAGTACCCTGTAACCTGTGAAGAACAGCATGTAAATGACCAATGTGGGATTCCTTGTCCGGCGAGAATACAAGGATATCATCCAGGTATACAACCATAAAGCACCCGATAAAATCAGAAAATACATAATTCATGAAATTTTGAAACACCGAGGGCGCGTTAGTGAGACCGAAGGGCACGACCAAGTTCTCAAACAGACCCTCGGAGGTGAGAAATGCCGTTTTCCACTCATCCCCCTTCTGAATACGGATAAGGTTATATGCTCCCCTAAGATCCAGTTTGGAAAACCACTTAGCCCCAGACAATTGGTTATAGAGATCAGGAATGAGTGGGAGAGGGTAGGTATTTCTCACCGTAATTTTATTTAGTTCCTGGAAATCAAGGCATGGACGTAAACCACCATCATTCTTCTTGACACAAAAAAATCCCGCGGCCACAGGTGAGACAGAGGGACGGATGTGACCTTTGCGAAGACTTTCAGAAATATAGTTTTTCATGGCAATACGTTCTGGGCCAGAAAGATTGTACAAACGGGCTTTGGGCAATTTAGCACCCGGAATAAGATTGATGGTACAATCATAAGAACGATGGGGTGGTAAGACCTGAGCCTCTTTTTCGGAGTACACGTCCCCAAAGTCCTTTAGGTACTCTGGAATACCCTCCGGACTAATGGTGGACACAAACACAGCAGAAAGACAACCATTGGAACAATTAGAACCCCATTTAACAATATCATGAGATCCCCAGTCTATAAAAGGATTATGCCTCTGCAACCAGGGGAACCCCAACACCAGTCCCGCAGGACGATTATTCATAACAGCATGAAATACGTTCCTGGTGCAAGGACCCCACCTTGAGGAGGAACTCCTCAGAGACAAATTTAAGGACATTTTGAGCCAACGGTGTCTTATCAATGACAACGATATGGATGGGAGTCTCTAGCCTACCTGTCCCTAACTTTAACTTGGACACCAGCCTAGAGTCAATGAAGTTCATGGAAGATCCACAGTCCACAAACACTGAAGTGGATGCAATACCACCTCCAGAACACAGTTCCACCTCTAACAAAACTTTTTGAAATGACAAAAATGGTACCTGAGAGTCTGGAAGGCCTCCTAGACCATCACCCAGACTAGGCAGCTTGTTACTCAATGGACAAGAGGGGCAGTCCTTCTTTCAATGTCCCGGATCTCCACAATAAAAACATAATTTCCCATCACATCGCCGTTTCCTTTCCTTCTCCTTGAAATTGGTGGCACCAACTTCCATTGTCTCCTTGAATGACATCGCCTCAGACTTGGCAGGCAAAACAGGAATCTCACGATGAATAATTCTTCTCTCCCGTAACCTCCGGTCCATACGAATGGCCTGAGTCATGGCCTCTACCAGGGAACTGGGTGGCATATGAAGGGCCAGCGCGTCCTTGAGATGATCTGAAAGTCCTCTCTCAAACAGGCGATTCAGAGCAGAGTCACCCCAAGACACCTCAACGGACCACCGCCTAAACTCAGAACAATACTGTTCAGCAGTGAGTTCATTCTGGGAGAGACTCATGATCATGTCCTCTGCTACCCTGACCCGGTCTGGTTCGTCATAAATCAGTCCCAAAGCCTCAAAGAATTTGTCCACAGACACTCGTTCAGGGGCAGAAGCAGGTAAAGAGAAGGCCCATGACTGAGGTCCCTCCCGCAGTAAGGAAATGATTATCCCCACCCGCTGACTCATCTCCAGAAGATCTGGGTCCAAGAGAAAAAAAAAAGCTTGCAACTCTCCTTAAAAGTAAAAAATCTCTCCCTCTCCCCAGATAAGGTATCTGGGAGCTTGACTGTAGGTTCAGGAGAGTGCAAAGAGACATCAACAGTGTCAGAGCGCTTACAGTCAGTCTGCAATGATTTAACTGTGTCAGAAAGCTCCCTTTGCAGGTGGTTATGAGATGAGGACAAGGCCCTCTGTTCCACAAACAGGTCTTGTATCATAACTGTCAAGCTATCCATTTGATCCAAGTTATGGAGCGGATTCATAGCAAACAGAGCAGAGAAAAAAAATGCAGAAATTTCCTTTAAATGTGTTGGTCAGCTATAATGTCATGCAGTGCAGTACAGCGCAACCTCCACCAGGGGGAGCTTGGTAGGGAAGCCAGACTGCACACACAGAACAACTGAACAGACGCCACCTAGTGGCGAGAGCGAGGTCAGGAAAGTCAAGTCAGAGCACAAGACAGCACAACAGTACAAAAGGATTTAGACAGAATGGATAGTAAGGACATAGCAAGGGATCAGTAAACCAGGACAGACAAAATACGGTACAATAGGGACAAACTGAAATGGAGTCAAAAAGCCAAGCCAGGAGATCAGAACCAGGGAGTCAAGCAGATATAGAGACAAACAAAGAGACACTGGGAAAGGGCAGGCAGGGGGAGATAACAGACACAGGACAAGTCAGGGTTCACAGTAGGACAAATCAAGGGCTTCCAGAGTCAGGTTCACACGCCAAAGACAGAGCTATAGCTGACACCACCCTCAGGATACCTGAGAGCTAAATAGCAAACCCGAGCCCAGAATGAGGCAAAGCAAAGTTAACCCTTGACATGATCCACCCAGAGAAAGAGCAGACAGGACTAAACTCCGGAACGGATCATGACAATAGAGCAGTTGATACATGCTACCTGGAACATAGGCAACATTTATCAGACCCTGGCTGTATAATTTCTACCATGTATGTCTTACTTTGATACATTATAGCATTTTAGAGACAAAACTTACAATTAAAAGCAGGCTAGGGACCATGCTGCCCACTAGATGACTAATCTAAATGGTCCCTGGCAGCTTTTCCATGCCCTTCTCCCCTAGAATGACAGGTCCCACTTTATGTGAGTGTACACAGAGAGATCTGTCAGTATAGGGGAGTGGGTCAGGGAGAAGCCTCTGGGGACCAAGCCGCATGGTAGACTAGTCCAAGAGGCAGAACCCCTATGGCATCTCCCCGCCCTGCTTTCCTTGAGTGACAGGTCTCTCCCTATACAAACAAAAGATTACAGCAGCACTCTGTAAACGCTAACATGTATGCAAACATTGAATATATGAAATTTGGATTGCTTTTCTGCTATATAGATTTTAGTTATAAAATCAAGGTACCTAATATTTATCAAGCATGTCTCCCCCAGGCTAAAAGCCCACAAACATAAAGGATACTAATTAAAAACAGCCTTATGCCTCCTTCACACGTCCTGGTGATTCCTGTACAGGAAAAACCAGTACTGGTGAGATCAATGGTCCGCGTTCGTGTGCCATCAGAATGTACATATGTGACATCCGTGTAACATCTGTGTATCCATTTGCTGTCAGTGGTCCTAGTGTCCAAATTTCATATCCATGTGCCGTCTGTGTGACACATACAGGCACCTGGGAAAAGCAGCACAGTTTGTGCTGTTCCCAGGCGTCGGAAGCTGACGGTGCAGCGCCCCAGAGTCCTGGTCGTTGCAGTACCGATGCTCCGCCGCTAAGGGGGGCTGTGGTACGTCTGATGGCACTGAAGGAGTTCATCTGACCAGGTATCACAGACACCAATACATTTCATAGTCTGGCCTCCAGGGGGAGCTAAGGGCGCTATGTATTAGGCCACTCCTCACAGTCTGGTAAAACTGGGGGTTGGATAGGAAGTGAGATCACAAAGCTGACTGGGTTGGAACCAGGCAACACCTTGTGGCAGAGGGTGTTGTAGGGGGAAGATTCAGAGGGGTCCCTGTCAGGGGTGGGATCCTGACAGAGGCCTAGCAACCAGAGAGAACGTTACGGGACCGCGCCTGCACTTGATCGCGGTGGTACCCTAAGAAAGGACAAGAAGCGAGGTATATTGTGCTGAGTGAGAAACGAGATCAACGCAACAAGGAGAAATACCAGTAGGAGTCGTGCTGTAAGATCGAGGCAACATCCTACTGAGGCGCGTAGCCGGTGGCCGGAACGTCGAGGAAGTATCAGGCTCCAAGCAATACTTCAAACCTACGGCAGGACAGTCAGCTATAGGCGGGCTGTCTCACACCAATCACCTATGAAGACATGGGGGGCATACTAGGAGAAGGGCGACACTAGGGTCCAGGAAGAGCTCCGAGCCTACCCGTCATACGGGTGCGTCCTAGCCATATCATCTGGGGGACGAAGAAGAACATCATAATACAGTTGTGAGGGAACACGAGAAACAGACACAACAGTTGTGGGGACTATCCCGTAAGCACAGCAGGGGAGGACCGCAACACACAAGCGCTAGAAGGTAGGCACAGATTTCCACCTGCAAAGGGAACTCTGGAGGTGTCATCGGACCGGACGGACTTGCGCAGCCTGGTTAACCGTATTCCGGACTGAGGACCCTGAAGCCTTCAGTAAAAAGGTAAAGAGACTGCAACCTGGTGTCCTCGTTATTTACTGCGACCGGCACTGCACCGCACTACCACCATCATCCACATCTATTATTGGGCGCCCCTCAGCAGGGTTATGGACCGGGTCTAGCCACCGTGACAATCCCAGAGCAGAGACTCAGAGGCCCGGTACTGGGTACCCCTCGGCCCTGCGGCAGTGGGGGCGCTGCAACGGCAGCTCTCATCATTGTCTCCTGATCACCCTGAGATCAGTGAAACGAGGAGACAATGATGGGAGTTGTATTCATCACCCGCTGTGTAACTCCTGTGTAAAATAAAGAATTAAATTAAAAAAAAGATGTGGGCTCTCACACAATTTCATAACCAGCAGAGGGAAAGCACCCGGCTGGGGGCTGATGTTAATAATCTGGGACAAGGGACAGGCTACTAATAACAGCTCACAGCTATTTGCTTAGCCTTACATGGTGAATTTAAGGGGACCCCAGAAAAAAATGACTAAAGTACCTCTATCAATTGTACCCAGCAAAGGCTAAACAGACAGCTGTGGGTTGATATTAATAGCCTGGGAAGGGGTCAGAGATATTGCCTCCCCCAGGCTACCAACATCAGTCCTCAGTCACCCCAGAAATGACGTATCCATGGTCCATGTGGAAGTTCGACATGTGTGCACCACCATTGAATACAATGGGTGTGCGTATGTCTGTATTTGTGTTTCTTAAAAAACGGACTGCATGCGGACATAAAAAATGGATGTGTTAAGAAGGCCTAAGGTTGACTGCATAGGGAGAGACCTGTCAGGGGAGTGGGGGGGGGGGGGGGGGGGAGAAGTTGCCAGGGACCTGCCTTTTGGACTAGTTACACTATGTTGGTACATTTTGCTAATACTAGATTATTACTTTGGCGCACTGTGCTAAACAGGGAAGGCCATGTATCTGGTTCATCATCAGAGAAAACATTTTATGACAGATTTGCTGATGTGATATACTTCCTTCATGCATGCAAAGTTCTCTCTAGACAAGATATGGCTCAGTGAGTGATAAAATAAACTCCTATATTTATCTTATCTTCATATCTTCTTGGTTACATACATAGAGTGGAGCTGTGTTTCCTGCAGATGCAATGAATAGAGATAAGTACGTTACATAAGACATAAGACACGATTACTAGATGAACCATAGACAACAGAAGCGCTGCCGAATGCAGATATGATGATTGCAAAATCTAATAATGATCTGGAAATGAACTATAAAATTAGTCTGCAACTTATTTAGCTTAATGTAAAACAGTCAATTAGTTGCAAATGGGTTAAAGAAGTTGATCCCTTTCAACAAACGCTTGCCCATAGAGCTGGCCGCTGCGCCCATTGATTGAATGCATTGGTGTCACCAGAGCAGAGATTAAGCGCTGGACCTAAAAATTGCAAGTAGAGCTCAGTTTATTTTATTTATTTTTTTTTTTTAATAAGTAACTGAGCATATGGGCAAAAGTTTGTTAAAATGGGACAACCCCCTAAATCTACTGCTGATCAATTCCATCTTTGGCTTGTGGTTGTCTGCTGCCTCTACCTCCTAGCCGGTGAAGTGGGAGAGCAGGCAATTGTCATCTTTTGTCCTAACACAGACAGGACAGAGGGGGGAGGATCCTTCTGCATCCAGTTGTCTTACAGCCACGCACAAGGCAACAAAGACATTGCTGAGCTTCTTAGGTGCACAGAGCAGAGTTCTTTTCAGTGGGGAAAAAAGTATTTGTCAGCCACCAATTTTTTCTGGTGTCCTTCTGGAGCGCCCCCACTGCCGCAGGGCCGAGGGGCACCCGGTACCGGGCCTCTGTGTCTCGGTTCTGGGGTTGTCACGGTGGCTAGGCCCGGCCCGTGACCCTGCTGAGGGGCGTCCAGTGAAAGTTGCCAATGTGCAGATGTTGTGTGGTGTAGGTCGCGGTGAATAACGAGGACACCAGGTTGCAGTCTCTTTACCTCTTTACTGAAGGCTTCAGGATCCTCAGTCCGGAATACGGTCAACCAGGCTACCTGAGTCCGGCCGGTCCGATGGCACCTCCAGAGTTCCCTTTGCAGGTGGAAATCTGTGCCTACCTTCTAGCGCTTGTGTGTTGCAGTCCTTCCCTGCTGTGCTTACGGGATAGTCCTCACAACTGTTGTGTCTGTTTCTGAAGTTCCCTCACAATTCGATTATGATGTTCTTCTTCGTCCCCCAGATGATATGGCTAGGACGCACCCGTATGACGGGTAGGCTCGGAGGTCTTCCGGGACCCTAGAGTCGCCCCTCTCCAAATGTTGCCCCCTGTGTCTGCTTAGGTGATGTTGGGTGAGACAGCCCGCCTATAACTGACTGTCCTGCCGTAGGTTTGAAGTAAGGCCTGGAGCTCAATACTTCCTCAGCGTTTCGGGTCACCGGCTGCGCGCCTCAGTAGGATGTTGCCTTGTCTTACAGCACGACTCCTACTTGTGTTTCTCCTTGTTGCGTTGATCTCGTTTCTCACTCAGCACAATAAACCTCGCTTCTTGTCCTTTGTTGGGGTACCGCCGCAATGAAGTGCAGGCGCGGTCCCATAACATTCTTTCTGTTCGCTAGGCCTCTGTCAGGATCCCACCCCTGACAGGGACCCCCCTGAATCTTTCCCTGCAACACCCTCTGCCACAGGATGTTGCCTGGTTCCAACCCAGTCAGCTTCTCACTAACTTCCTATCTAACCCCCAGTTTTACCAGACTGTGAGGAGTGGCCTAATACATAGCACCCTTAGCTCCCCCTGGAGGCCAGACTGTGAAGTGTATTGGTGTCTGTGATACCTGGTCAGGTGAACTCCTTCAGTGCCATCAGACGTACCATAGCCCCCCTTAGCGGCGGAGCATCAGTACTGCAACGACCAGGACTCTGGGGCGCTGCACTCCCCCCCGGTTAAATCCAGTACTCCTGGACTGGGAAGAAAACAACAATACATGTTAGCAAAAAAACATACAATTTTTGGAAATGCAACAATAAGTAAATTTGAACAGAGCTTCCCTTTATGGGAGGTGAGGACACTTGAACGTTACAAACATGGTTAAATATTTTAAATAACATACTATAAATAACTTCTCTTACCCAACCGGGTATTCTACTTAGTGCAATTTCTGAACAATCATTTAACATTGCCTTTAATGACGTACGCACTGAATCCACTAAAGACCTTCTTATAAAACGCTATAAGGCTAATCAACTTTTCTTCATTTTCCATCTTTACATCTGCAGGACCGCCTGTCTATCTGCCCCAGGCCTACTGCCTCTCGCTCTGTTGCAGGACCGCCCCATTCCTCATCCGGGCCTACTGCCTTTCTGCTACTATACACAGTATAGAACTTATCTTCCTTCTCTCAGTTTAGGATCGCTGAGCCATCTCTGTACGGCTCCTAGGAGGACTCACCAACTAACCCCATACGGGTTCACTTCCTGTCCTCATTCTCTAACACATTATTAAACATTTCTTACAATTAACTAGCTAACTACATATAACTTTGACATGTAAGCATCATTCAACATTAAGTGCTATTGGTGAACGTCCCCTTTAAGAGGGGACCAAGTCTCTCGGAGGTAGTGCAACTTCTCAAGCTGCAAGTTCGTTTTCAGCAAGGACTCCAGTGCTGTTTCCAAGAGCAATTTCTTCGCAAAGAGTCCTTTTCTTTGTAAAACCAGTAGGGGACACCTTTAAGAAGGTGCAACTATGTACAATAAGTTTGTAATCATGCAGTGTTCATGATCCAGCAGTTCTTTTCAACAATGATGAACGAGAAACAAAAACAAAAGCAAAAGTAGGGATCCCGGGTAAACTAAGGGATCCCTTTAAGAGTTAACCCTAGTCGGGACATCCTCCTCACTCGTGGGTGCACATGACCCGTGCGGTGGGCCTGGATTCCCTGGGGTTCCGCGGGGGCAGGTTCCGGCACCTTCCCTGCAGGAGGCACATCCTCCGATGTTCCGGCAGCGGCCTGGAGTGCGACGCACCGCTGGACGCCCCGAGCTATCCAGCCAACCTCCCTCCTCCACCGGGTGTAAGTCACTGCATCTCCGGGCTCCAGGTCGCGGTCATACCTTCCTCCGCAGGGCTCCACTTCTTTCCGGTCGACACGGACCTGCAGTGGCTCTCCAATTTCTTGGATGACTCCCCTTCCTTCCTGGGAGTTGAAGAACACCATCACACCCCAGTGTGACGGCGGGGTCTCCGCAACACCCGTTAGGTCGACCTGGGCCGCGGGTTGGGGTCTGTCCCGCCACGCCGTCATCAGGCGCCGCAGGTGTTCGGCCTCCGGCAGGATCCTCAGGCCCTGTGCCTGCAGCTCACACTCCGCCGCGGTCGGGAGGAAGGAAGCGGGAGACACCGGAGACAGGCGGACTTCCGTGGGCTGGCCCAGCCGAGCGATCACACGGGCATCGGCCTCCCGGCGGCGTGTTATCTGCCGGGTCTCGGCTGCGGCCACACACTCCTCAGACGGCGGCCAGTTGGGTCTGCCTATCGGTAGCTCTGTAAGGGCCAGTCCCTGCAACGATGGTGCATCTGGGGCTGTGTCGGGTGGTGCAGCCTTATGCTGGGTCGGGTCGTCCCCACGCAGTGCTCCCGGCATCACCATCTTTGTTTCCTCTCCAGTGTCTTCTTCCCTCGGTCTCTTTCGTGGGCGGCCCCATCTTCATGGTCTCCACCCCCCCAAGAGGATGAGAAGGCGGACCTCGGCTGCTGACGGACACGTCCTCAGGATACAAAAATGTTTAGACTGGGCGGCCATTGTCTTTCGCGCTCTTCAGCTGGTCCACGCCTACTCTACACCCCTCTTCTCCTCCTGCGCTCTCCTCAGCGCTGTAATGGCGGTGGTTCTTGGCGGGAACTTTTGGCGGCAAGAGCAATACACAGTCTTTGCAATAAGTCACAGTCCAAGCACAATAAATCACAGTTCCAAGGCACACATGACCTGATTCTTCAGGCTTAAGTAGATCCTGTTCGTGATGCCAAGTTGGAGCGCCCCCACTGCCGCAGGGCCGAGGGGCAACTGGTACCGGGCCTCTGTGTCTCGGTTCTGGGGTTGTCACAGTGGCTAGGCCCGGCCCGTGACCCTGCTGAGGGGCATCCAGTGAAAGTTGCCAATGTGCAGATGTTGTGGTGTGGTGTAGGTCACGGTGAATAACGAGGACACCAGGTTGCAGTCTCTTTACCTCTTTACTGAAGGCTTCAGGATCCTCAGTCTGGAATACGGTCAACCGGGCTACCTGAGTCCGGCCGGTCCGATGGCACCTCCAGAGTTCCCTTTGCAGGTGGAAATCTGTGCCTACCTTCTAGCGCTTGTGTGTTGCAGTCCTTCCCTGCTGTGCTTACGGGATAGTCCTCACAACTGTTGTGTCTGTTTCTGAAGTTCCCTCACAACTCGATTATGATGTTCTTCTTCGTCCCCCAGATGATATGGCTAGGACGCACCCGTATGACGGGTAGGCTCGGAGGTCTTCCGGGACCCTAGAGTCGCCCCTCTCCAAATGTTGCCCCCTGTGTCTGCTTAGGTGATGTTGGGTGAGACAGCCCGCCTATAACTGACTGTCCTGCTGTAGGTTTGAAGTAAGGCCTGGAGCTCAATACATCCTCTGCGTTTCCGGCCACCGGCTGCGCGCCTTAGTAGGATGTAGCCTCGTCTTACAGCACGACTCCTACTTGTGTTTCTCCTTGTTGCGTTGATCTCGTTTTTCACTCAGCACAATAAACCTCGCTTCTTGTCCTTTCTTGGGGTACCGCCGCAATGAAGTGCAGGCGCCTGTTGTGATTTTGCTTTTTGCTCCCTCTAGTGGTCATTAGTGATTTGATTCTGGAGCTTCTGTCTTTTCCTATATCCTCACCTGGGCCGTTAGTTCAGGGGCGTTGCTATATAAGCTCCCTGGACCTTCAGTTCAATGCCTGGCATCGTTGAAATCAGAGCTAATCTGTTGTGCTCTTGTCCTATGATCCTGGTTCCTGTATTTCAAGCTAAGTCTGCTTCCTTGCTTTTTGCTTTTGTTTTGTTTGGTATTTTTGTCCAGCTTGTTCCAATCTGTATCCTGACCTTTGCTGGAAGCTCTAGGGGGCTGGTGTTCTCCCCCCGGACCGTTAGACGGTTCGGGGGTTCTTGAATCTCCAGCGTGGATTTTTATAGGGTTTTTGTTGACCAGATAAGTTATCTTGCTATATTCTGCTATTAGTAAGCTGGCCTCTCTTTGCTGAACCTGGTTCATTTCTGTGTTTGTCATTTCCTCTTACCTCACCGTTATTATTTGTGGGGGGCTTGTATCTTGCTTTGGGGTCCCTTTCTCTGGAGGCAAGAGAGGTCTTTGTTTTCTTCTCCTAGGGGGTAGTTAGATTCTCCGGCTGGCGCGAGTCATCTAGCGATCACCGTAGGCATGATCCCCGGCTACTTCTAGTGTTGGCGTTAGGAGTAGCTATTTGGTCAACCCAGTTACCACAGCCCTATGAGCTGGATTTTTGAATCTCGCAGACTTACACATTCCTCTGAGACCCTGTCCACTGGGGTCATAACAGTATGCCAGGTGTCATGATCTCCATGGCCAGAGAACTAGCATAAGCCTCTATAGGAACAAGCTCTTGGAAGATGTAACTGTACTGACCATGAACTAAACCTACCGCATCATCTAGAAGTAGCCAGGTAGCATGTCCTACTTTTTATCCCTATATGCCCAGCGCCGGCCGGAGAACTAAATAATGCTAGCAGAGGGAAATATAAGACCTGACTCACCTCTAGAGAAATGCCCAAAAGGAGACAGAAGCCCCCCACATATATTGGCGGTGATATGAGATGAAACAACAAACGCAGCAGGAAAATAGTTTTAGCAAATTTGAGGTCCGCTTTCTAGATAGCAGAAGACAGAAAGCATACTTTCATGGTCAGTAGAAAACCCTAACAAAACACATCCAGAAATTACTTTAGGACTCTGGCATTAACTCATAATACCAGAGTGGCAATTCCTGATCAACAAGAGCTTTCCAGACACAGTAACGAAACTGCAGCTGTGAACTGGAACCAAAATACAAAAACCAAACATGGACGAATGTCCAACTTATCTAGTAGATGTCTGGGAGCAGGAACAAGCACAGAGAGGCTTCTGATAACATTGTTGACCGGCAAGCATCTAACAGAGAAGCCAGGTTATATAGCGACACCCAGATCTAATCAGAACAGGTGAACAGGGAAGATGATGTCACAAGTTCAATTCCACCAGTAGCCACCGGGGGAGCCCAGAATCCAAATTCACAACAGTACCCCCCCCTCAAGGAGGGGGCACCGAACCCTCACCAGAACCACCAGGGCGATCAGGATGGGCCCTATGAAAGGCACGAACCAGATCAGAGGCATGAACATCAGATGCAGTGACCCAAGAATTATCCTCCTGGCCGTATCCCTTCCACTTGACCAGATACTGGAGTCTCCGTCTGGAAACACGGGAGTCTAGGATTTTCTCCACAACGTACTCCAACTCACCCTCAACCAACACCGGAGCAGGAGGCTCAACGGAAGGCACAACCGGTGCCTCATACCTGCGCAATAACGACCGATGAAAAACGTTATGAATAGAAAAGGATGCAGGGAGGTCCAAACGGAAGGAAACAGGGTTAAGAATCTCCAATATTTTATACGGACCGATGAACCGAGGCTTAAACTTAGGAGATGAGACCCTCATAGGGACAAAACGAGAAGACAACCACACCAAATCTCCAACACAAAGCCGAGGACCAACACGACGGTGACGGTTGGCAAAAAGCTGAGTCTTCTCCTGGGACAACTTTAAATTGTCCATCACCTGCCCCCAGATATGATGCAATCTCTCCACCACCGCATCCACTCCAGGACAATCCGAGGATTCCATCTGACCGGAGGAAAATCGAGGATGGAACCCCGAATTACAGAAAAACGGGGAAACCAAGGTGGCAGAGCTGGCCCGATTATTGAGGGCGAAGTCCGCCAATGGCAAAAAAGCAACCCAATCATCCTGGTCAGCAGACACAAAACACCTCAGATATGTCTCCAGGGTCTGATTAGTCCGCTCGGTCTGGCCATTAGTCTGAGGGTGAAAAGCAGACGAAAAAGACAAATCTATAGCACAATCGCACTCACGGTGCGGAGGTAGTGAACCCAGCTTGGGTTCTTCAAAGACGTCACGATAATCAGACAGGAACTCAGGGATTTCAGAGGGAATAGATGATGAAATGGACACCAAAGGTACGTCCCCATGAGTCCCCTTACATCCCCAGCTCAACACAGACATAGCTCTCCAGTCAAGGACTGGGTTGTGAGACTGCAGCCATGGCAAACCCAGCACCAAATCCTCATGTAGATTATACAGCACTAGAAAACGAATAGTCTCCTGGTGATCCGGATTAATACACATAGTCACTTGTGTCCAGTATTGTGGTTTATTATTAGCCAATGGGGTGGAGTCAATCCCCTTCAGAGGAATAAGAGTTTCCAAAGGCTCTAAATCATACCCACAACGATTGGCAAAGGACCAATCCATAAGACTCAAAGCGGCGCCAGAGTCGATATAGGCGTCAGTAGTAATAGATGACAAAGAGCAAATCAGGGTCACAGACAAAATAAATTTAGACTGTAAAGTGCCAATGGAAACGGATTTATCAAGCTTTTTAGTACGCTTAGAGCACGCTGATATAACATGAGTAGAATCCCCACAATAGAAACACAACCCATTTTTCCGTCTAAAATTCTGCCGCTCGCTTCTGGACAGAATTCTATCACACTGCATGCTTTCTGGCGTCTTCTCAGTGGATACCGCCAGATGGTGCACAGGTTTGCGCTCCCGCAGACGCCTATCGATCTGAATGGCCACTGTCATGATCTCCATGGCCAGAGAACTAGCATAAGCCTCTATAGGAACAAGCTCTTGGAAGATGTAACTGTACTGACCATGAACTAAACCTACCGCATCATCTAGAAGTAGCCAGGTAGCATGTCCTACTTTTTATCCCTATATGCCCAGCGCCGGCCGGAGAACTAAATAATGCTAGCAGAGGGAAATATAAGACCTGACTCACCTCTAGAGAAATGCCCAAAAGGAGACAGAAGCCCCCCACATATATTGGCGGTGATATGAGATGAAACAACAAACGCAGCAGGAAAATAGTTTTAGCAAATTTGAGGTCCGCTTTCTAGATAGCAGAAGACAGAAAGCATACTTTCATGGTCAGTAGAAAACCCTAACAAAACACATCCAGAAATTACTTTAGGACTCTGGCATTAACTCATAATACCAGAGTGGCAATTCCTGATCAACAAGAGCTTTCCAGACACAGTAACGAAACTGCAGCTGTGAACTGGAACCAAAATACAAAAACCAAACATGGACGAATGTCCAACTTATCTAGTAGATGTCTGGGAGCAGGAACAAGCACAGAGAGGCTTCTGATAACATTGTTGACCGGCAAGCATCTAACAGAGAAGCCAGGTTATATAGCGACACCCAGATCTAATCAGAACAGGTGAACAGGGAAGATGATGTCACAAGTTCAATTCCACCAGTAGCCACCGGGGGAGCCCAGAATCCAAATTCACAACAGCCAGGCCAGTATTAAATGTTTAATGCATTGCAGAAGTGGGATTATAAGAAAGAAAATTTTGAGGTTTTTTTTTCCCTCTCTCATTTTTTTTTTTTTTTTCTTTTCCCCTTTACCTCAGAGTGGCTTAAGCTTGCTGCAGACATGAATGTCCAGACCTTGATTACAAGTGTGGACCAGCTTGCCGCTCGTGTGCAGGGTATACAAGATTATGTTACCAGAAATCCTAGGTCTGAACCCAAGATTCCGATTCCTGAACTGTTTTCAGGAGACCGATTTAAGTTTAGGAATTTCAGGAATAATTGTAAATTGTTTTTGTCCCTGAAACCTTGTTCGTCTGGAGACTCTGCTCAACAAGTAAAAATTGTTATTTCATTCTTACGGGGTGACCCTCAAGATTGGGCTTTTTCGTTGGCGCCAGGAGATCCGGCATTGGCTGATATTGATGCGTTTTTTCTGGCGCTCGGTTTACTTTATGAAGAACCCAATCTTGAGATTCAGGCAGAGAAAGCCTTGCTGGCTATGTCTCAGGGCCAGGACGAGGCTGAGGTGTATTGCCAAAAATTTCGGAAATGGTCCGTGCTGACACATTGGAACGAGTGTGCACTGGCCGCTAATTTTAGAAATGGCCTTTCTGAGGCCATTAAGAATGTTATGGTGGGTTTTCCCATTCCCACAGGTCTGAATGATACCATGTCCCTGGTTATTCAAATTGACCGGCGGTTGCGGGAGCGCAAAACCGCAAATTCCCTCATGTTGTTGTCTGAACAGACACCTGATGTGATGCAATGTGATAGAAAAACCGCAAATTCCCTCATGGTGTTGTCTGAACGGACACCTGATTTGATGCAATGTGATAGAATCCTGACTAGAAATGAGAGGAAAATTCATAGACGCCGGAATGGCTTGTGCTACTACTGTGGTGATTCTACACATGTTATCTCAGCATGCTCTAAACGTATATCTAAGGTTGTTAGTCCTGTCACCGTTGGTAATTTGCATCCTAAGTTTATTCTGTCTGTAACTTTGATTTGCTCACTGTCATCTTATCCTGTCATGGCGTTTGTAGATTCAGGTGCTGCCCTGAGTCTTATGGATCTCTCATTTGCTAAGCGCTGTGGTTTTATTCTTGAACCATTAGAAAATCCTATCCCTCTTAGGGGTATTGATGCTACGCCATTAGCAGAAAATAAACCGCAGTATTGGACACAGGTTACCATGTGCATGACTCCTGAACACCGCGAGGTGATACGTTTTCTCGTTCTACATAAAATGCATGATTTGGTTGTTTTGGGGCTGCCATGGTTACAGACCCATAATCCAGTCCTTGACTGGAAGGCTATGTCAGTGTCTAGTTGGGGCTGTCGTGGTATTCATGAGGATTCCCTGCCTGTGTCTATTGCTTCTTCTACGCCTTCGGAAGTTCCGGAGTATTTGTCTGATTATCAGGATGTCTTTAGCGTGTCCAGGTCCAGTGCATTGCCTCCTCATAGGGAATGTGACTGTGCAATAGATTTGATTCCAGGCAGTAAATTTCCTAAGGGAAGACTGTTTAATCTGTCGATACCTGAACATACCGCTATGCGTTCATATATCAAGGAGTCTCTGGAGAAAGGACACATCCGTCCGTCTTCTTCCCCTCTTGGTGCGGGATTCTTTTTTGTGGCTAAAAAGGACGGATCTTTGAGGCCTTGTATTGACTATCGGCTTTTAAATAAGATCACTGTCAAATTTCATTATCCTTTGCCGCTGTTGTCTGACTTGTTTGCCCGGATTAAAGGTGCCAAGTGGTTTACCAAGATAGACCTTCGTGGTGCGTACAACCTTGTGCGCATTAAGCAAGGGGATGAATGGAAAACCGCATTCAATACGCCCGAAGGTCATTTTGAGTACTTGGTGATGCCTTTTGGGCTCTCTAATGCCCCTTCAGTTTTTCAGTCCTTTATGCATGACATTTTCCGGAACTATCTGGATAAATTTTTGATCGTTTATCTGGATGATATTCTGGTTTTTTCTGATAATTGGGACTCGCATGTGGAGCAGGTCAGGATGGTCTTTAAAATTTTGCGTGAAAATTCTTTGTTTGTCAAGGGCTCAAAGTGTCTTTTTGGTGTACAGAAGGTTCCCTTTTTGGGGTTCATTTTTTCCCCTTCTGCTGTGGAGATGGACCCAGTCAAGGTCCGAGCTATTCTTGATTGGACTCAGCCCTCGTCAGTTAAGAGTCTTCAGAAGTTCTTGGGTTTCGCTAACTTCTACCGTCGTTTTATCGCTAACTTTTCTAGCATTGTGAAACCTTTGACGGATATGACCAAGAAGGGCTCCGATGTGGTTAATTGGGCTCCTGCTGCCGTGGAGGCTTTCCAGGAGTTGAAACGTCGGTTTACTTCGGCGCCTGTTTTGTGCCAGCCTGATGTCTCGCTTCCCTTTCAGGTTGAGGTGGATGCTTCAGAGATTGGAGCAGGGGCCGTTTTGTCGCAGAGAGGCCCTGGTTGCTCTGTTATGAGACCTTGCGCCTTTTTCTCTAGGAAGTTTTCGCCTGCGGAGCGAAATTATGATGTGGGCAATCGGGAGTTGTTGGCCATGAAATGGGCATTTGAGGAGTGGCGTCATTGGCTCGAGGGTGCTAAGCATCGTGTGGTGGTCTTGACTGATCACAAAAATCTGATGTATCTCGAGTCTGCTAAACGCCTGAATCCTAGACAGGCCCGCTGGTCATTGTTTTTCTCCCGTTTTGACTTTGTTGTCTCGTATTTACCAGGTTCAAAAAATGTGAAGGCCGATGCTCTTTCCAGGAGCTTTGTGCCTGATGCTCCTGGAGTCGCTGAACCTGTTGGTATTCTTAAGGATGGTATTATCTTGTCAGCTATTTCTCCAGATCTGCGACGTGTGTTGCAGAGATTTCAGGCTGATAGGCCTGATTCTTGTCCACCTGACAGACTGTTTGTGCCTGATAAGTGGACCAGCAGAGTCATTTCCGAGGTTCATTCCTCAGTGTTGGCAGGTCACCCAGGAATTTTTGGCACCAGAGATCTGGTGGCCAGATCCTTTTGGTGGCCTTCCTTGTCTAGGGATGTGCGGTCATTTGTACAGTCTTGTGGGACTTGTGCTCGAGCTAAGCCTTGATGTTCTCGTGCCAGCGGGTTGCTCTTGCCCTTGCCTGTCCCTAAGAGACCTTGGACACATATCTCCATGGATTTCATTTCTGATCTTCCGGTGTCTCAAGGCATGTCTGTTATCTGGGTGATATGTGATCGCTTCTCCAAGATGGTCCATTTGGTTCCTTTGCCTAAGCTGCCTTCCTCTTCCGATCTGGTTCCTGTGTTTTTCCAGAACGTGGTTCGTTTGCACGGCATCCCTGAGAATATTGTGTCAGACAGAGGATCCCAGTTCGTTTCCAGATTCTGGCGATCCTTTTGTAGTAGGATGGGCATTGACTTGTCGTTTTCGTCTGCTTTCCATCCTCAGACTAATGGACAGACGGAGCGAACTAATCAGACTTTGGAGGCTTATTTGAGGTGTTTTGTCTCTGCTAATCAGGACGATTGGGTGACCTTCTTGCCATTGGCTGAGTTTGCCCTTAATAATCGGGCTAGTTCCGCCACCTTGGTTTCGCCGTTTTTCTGCAACTCTGGTTTCCACCCTCGTTTTTCTTCGGGTCATGTGGAACCTTCTGACTGCCCTGGGGTGGATTCTGTGGTGGATAGGTTGCAGCGGATCTGGAATCTTGTGGTGGACAACTTGAAGTTGTCACAGGAGAGGGCTCAGCGCTTTGCCAACCGCCGCCGCGGTGTGGGTCCCCGACTACGTGTTGGGGATTTGGTGTGGCTTTCTTCCCGCTTTGTTCCTATGAAGGTTTCCTCTCCCAAATTTAAACCTCGTTTTATTGGTCCTTACAAGATATTGGAAATCCTTAATCCTGTATCCTTTCGCCTGGATCTTCCTGTGTCGTTTGCTATCCACAACGTGTTTCATAGGTCCTTGTTGCGGCGGTACGTTGTGCCTGTGGTTCCTTCTGCTGAGCCTCCTGCTCCGGTGTTGGTTGAGGACGAGTTGGAGTACGTGGTGGAGAAGATCTTGGATTCTCGTCTCTCCAGGCGGAGGCTTCAGTACCTGGTCAAGTGGAAGGGCTATGGTCAGGAAGATAATTCCTGGGTGGTCGCCTCTGATGTTCATGCGGCCGATTTAGTTCGTGCCTTTCACGCCGCTCGTCCTGATCGCCCTAGTGGTCGTGGTGAGGGTTCGGTGACCCCTCACTAAGGGGGGGGTACTGTTGTGATTTTGCTTTTTGCTCCCTCTAGTGGTCATTAGTGATTTGACTCTGGAGCTTCTGTCTTTTCCTATATCCTCACCTGGGCCGTTAGTTCAGGGGCGTTGCTATATAAGCTCCCTGGACCTTCAGTTCAATGCCTGGCATCGTTGAAATCAGAGCTAATCTGTTGTGCTCTTGTCCTATGATCCTGGTTCCTGTATTTCAAGCTAAGTCTGCTTCCTTGCTTTTTGCTTTTGTTTTGTTTGGTATTTTTGTCCAGCTTGTTCCAATCTGTATCCTGACCTTTGCTGGAAGCTCTAGGGGGCTGGTGTTCTCCCCCCGGACCGTTAGACGGTTCGGGGGTTCTTGAATCTCCAGCGTGGATTTTTATAGGGTTTTTGTTGACCAGATAAGTTATCTTGCTATATTCTGCTATTAGTAAGCTGGCCTCTCTTTGCTGAACCTGGTTCATTTCTGTGTTTGTCATTTCCTCTTACCTCACCGTTATTATTTGTGGGGGGCTTGTATCTTGCTTTGGGGTCCCTTTCTCTGGAGGCAAGAGAGGTCTTTGTTTTCTTCTCCTAGGGGTAGTTAGATTCTCCGGTGTTGTGAATTTGGATTCTGGGCTCCCCCGGTGGCTACTGGTGGAATTGAACTGGTGTCTTCATCTTCTCTGTTCACCTGTTCCCATCAAGATGTGGGAGTCGCTATATAACCTTGCTGCTCTGTTAGTTGCTTGCCGGTCAACAATGTTATCAGAAGCCTCTCTGTGCTTGTTCCTGCTCCTAGACAACTACTAGATAAGTTGGACTCTTGTCCATGTTTGTTTTTGCATTTTGGTTCCAGTTCACAGCTGTAGTTTCGTTACTGTGTCTGGAAAGCTCTTGTGAACAGGAATTGCCACTCTGGTGTTATGAGTTAATGCCAGAGTTTTAAAGTAATTTCTGGATGGTGTTTTTGATTAGGGTTTTCAGCTGACCATGAAAGTGTCCTTTCTGTCTTCTGCTATGTAGTAAGTGGACCTCAAATTTGCTAAACCTGTTTTCATACTACGTTTGTTATTTCATCTTAATTCACCGCCGATACATGTGGGGGGCCTCTGTCTCCTTTTGGGGTATTTCTCTAGAGGTGAGCTAGGACTAATATTTTCCTCTGCTAGCATTATTTAGTCCTCCGGCTGGTGCTGGGCATCTAGAATCAACGTAGGCATGCTACCCGGCCACTGCTAGTTGTGTGTTAGGTTTAGTTCATGGTCAGCTCAGTTCCCATCTTCCAAGAGCTAGTTCCTATATATGCTTATGCTATGATCTCTTGCCATTGAGATCATGACAGTTTGACCGGCCACTAAAGGGTTAAAATCCTTGGCTGAGAAAGGAGAGAAATAAGTAGTCTGCTGAAATTTTTTTTTTTTTTTTTTTTCTCTCCTTTGAATGGCTCTGTGTCCACCTGTTTGTAATGGATCTTCAGAGTGTAACTGCAGGTTTGAATAATCTCGCCACGAAGGTACAAAATTTGCAAGATTTTGTTTGTCATGCACCTGTATCTGAGCCGAGAATTCCTTTGCCGGAATTTTTCTCGGGGAATAGATCTGGGTTTCAGAATTTTCGAAATAATTGCAAATTATTTTTGTCCCTGAAATCTCGCTCTGCCGGAGACCCTGCGCAGCAGGTCAGGATTGTGATTTCCTTGCTCCGGGGCGACCCTCAAGACTGGGCTTTTTCATTGACACCAGGGGATCCTGCGTTGCTCAATGTGGATGCGTTTTTTCTGGCCTTGGGGTTGCTTTATGACGAACCTCATTTGGAGCTTCAGGCAGAAAAAACTTTGATGTCCCTATCTCAGGGGCAAGATGAAGCGGAAATTTACTGCCAAAGATTCCGTAAATGGTCTGTGCTTACTCAGTGGAATGAGTGCGCCCTGGCGGCGACTTTCAGAGAGGGTCTCTCTGATGCCATTAAGGAGGTTATGGTGGGGTTCCCTGTGCCTGCGGGTCTGAATGAGTCCATGACAATGGCTATTCAGATCGATAGGCGTTTGCGGGAGCGCAAACCAGTTCACCATCTGGCGGTGTCCACTGAGAAATCGCCAGAGAGTATGCAGTGTGATAGAATTCTGTCCCGAAGCGAGCGGCAGAATTTTAGACGGAAAAATGGGTTGTGTTTCTATTGTGGTGATTCTACTCATGTTATATCAGCATGCTCTAAGCGCACTAAAAAACTTGGTAAATCTGTTTCCATTTGCACCTTACCGTCTAAGTTTATTCTATCTGTGACCCTGATTTGCTCTTTGTCATCTATTACCACGGACGCCTATGTCGACTCTGGCGCCGCTTTGAGTCTTATGGATTGGTCCTTTGCCAAACGCTGTGGGTATGATTTAGAGCCTTTGGAGACTCCTATTCCTCTGAAGGGGATTGACTCCACCCCATTGGCTAATAATAAACCACAATACTGGACACAAGTAACTATGCGTATTAATCCGGGTCACCAGGAGATTATTCGCTTTCTGGTGCTGTATAAACTACATGATGATTTGGTGCTAGGATTGCCTTGGCTGCAATCTCACAACCCAGTCCTCGACTGGAGAGCTATGTCTGTGTTGAGCTGGGGATGTAAGGGGGCTCATGGGGATGTACCTGTGGTTTCCATTTCATCATCTATTCCCTCTGAAATTCCTGAGTTCCTGTCTGACTATCGTGACGTCTTTGAAGAATCCAAGCTTGGTTCGTTACCTCCGCACCGAGAGTGCGATTGTGCCATAGATTTAATCCCGAGTAGTAAATACCCAAAGGGTCGTTTATTTAATCTGTCTGTGCCTGAACATGCTGCTATGCGAGAATATATAAAGGAGTCCTTGGAAAAGGGACATATTCGTCCATCGTCATCTCCCTTAGGAGCCGGTTTTTTCTTTGTGTCAAAAAAAGACGGCTCTTTGAGACCATGTATTGATTATCGGCTTTTGAATAAAATCACTGTAAAATATCAATACCCATTGCCGTTGCTGACTGATTTGTTTGCTCGCATAAAGGGGGCCAAGTGGTTCTCTAAGATTGACCTTCGTGGGGCGTATAATTTGGTGCGAATCAGGCAGGGGGATGAGTGGAAAACCGCATTTAATACGCCCGAGGGCCACTTTGAGTATTTAGTGATGCCTTTTGGTCTTTCTAATGCTCCGTCAGTTTTCCAGTCCTTTATGCATGATATTTTTCGCGATTATTTGGATAAATTTATGATTGTGTATCTGGATGATATTCTGATTTTTTCGGATGACTGGGACTCTCATGTCCAGCAAGTCAGGAGGGTTTTTCAGGTTTTGCGGTCTAATTCTTTGTGTGTGAAGGGTTCTAAGTGTGTTTTTGGGGTACAGAGGATTTCCTTTTTGGGATATATTTTTTCCCCCTCTTCCATTGAAATGGATCCTGTCAAGGTTCAAGCTATTTGTGATTGGACGCAGCCCTCTTCTCTTAAGAGTCTTCAGAAATTTTTGGGCTTTGCTAACTTTTATCGTCGATTTATTGCTGGTTTTTCGGATATTGCTAAGCCATTGACCGATTTGACTAAGAAGGGTGCTGATGTTGCTGATTGGTCCCCTGATGCTGTGGAGGCCTTTCGGGAGCTTAAGCGCCGTTTTTCCTCTGCCCCTGTGTTGCGTCAGCCTGATGTTGCTCTACCTTTTCAGGTTGAGGTCGACGCTTCTGAGATCGGAGCTGGGGCAGTGTTGTCGCAGAAAAGTTCTGACTGCTCCGTTATGAGGCCTTGTGCCTTCTTTTCCCGTAGATTTTCGCCCGCTGAGCGGAATTATGATGTTGGGAATCGGGAGCTTTTGACCATGAAGTGGGCTTTTGAGGAGTGGCGCCATTGGCTTGAGGGGGCCAGACATCAGGTGGTGGTATTGACTGACCACAAAAATTTGATTTATCTTGAGACCGCCAGGCGCCTGAATCCTAGACAGGCGCGCTGGTCATTATTTTTCTCTCGGTTTAATTTTGTGGTGTCATACCTACCGGGTTCTAAGAATGTTAAGGCGGATGCCCTTTCTAGGAGTTTTGAGCCTGACTCACCTGGTAACTCTGAGCCCACAGGTATCCTTAAGGATGGAGTGGTATTGTCAGCCGTTTCTCCAGACCTGCGGCGGGCCTTGCAGGAGTTTCAGGCGGATAGACCTGATCGTTGCCCACCTGATAAACTGTTTGTTCCTGATGATTGGACCAGTAGAGTCATCTCTGAGGTTCATTCTTCTGCGTTGGCAGGTCATCCTGGCATTTTTGGTACCAGGGATTTGGTGGCAAGGTCCTTCTGGTGGCCTTCCCTGTCACGAGATGTGCGAGGCTTTGTGCAGTCTTGTGACGTTTGTGCTCGGGCCAAGCCTTGTTGTTCTCGGGCTAGTGGATTGTTGTTGCCCTTGCCTATTCCTAAGAGGCCTTGGACGCACATCTCGATGGATTTTATTTCAGATCTTCCTGTTTCTCAGAAGATGTCTGTCATCTGGGTGGTGTGTGACCGTTTCTCTAAGATGGTCCATTTGGTTCCTCTGCCCAAGTTGCCTTCTTCTTCCGAGTTGGTTCCTCTGTTTTTTCAAAATGTTGTTCGTTTGCATGGTATTCCTGAGAATATCGTTTCTGACAGAGGGACCCAATTCGTGTCTAGATTTTGGCGGGCATTCTGTGCTAGGATGGGCATAGATTTGTCTTTTTCGTCCGCTTTCCATCCTCAGACGAATGGCCAGACCGAGCGGATTAATCAGACCCTGGAGACATATCTGAGGTGTTTTGTGTCTGCTGACCAGGATGATTGGGTTGCTTTTTTGCCATTGGCGGAGTTCGCTCTCAATAATCGGGCCAGCTCTGCCACTTTGGTGTCCCCGTTTTTCTGTAATTCGGGGTTTCATCCTCGATTTTCCTCTGGTCAGGTGGAATCTTCGGATTGTCCTGGAGTGGATGCTGTGGTGGAGAGATTGCATCAGATCTGGGGGCAGGTGGTGGACAATTTGAGGTTGTCCCAGGAGAAGACTCAGCTTTTTGCCAACCGCCACCGTCGTGTTGGTCCTCGGCTTTGTGTTGGGGATTTGGTGTGGTTGTCTTCTCGTTTTGTCCCTATGAGGGTCTCTTCTCCTAAGTTTAAGCCTCGGTTCATTGGCCCGTATAAGATATTGGAGATTCTTAACCCTGTTTCCTTCCGTTTGGACCTCCCTGCATCCTTTTCTATTCATAACGTTTTTCATCGGTCATTATTGCGCAGGTATGAGGTACCGGTTGTGCCTTCCGTTGAGCCTCCTGCTCCGGTGTTGGTTGAGGGTGAGTTGGAGTACGTTGTGGAGAAAATCTTAGACTCTCGTGTTTCCAGACGGAGACTCCAGTATCTGGTCAAGTGGAAGGGATACGGCCAGGAGGATAATTCTTGGGTGAATGCATCTGATGTTCATGCCTCTGATCTGGTTCGTGCCTTTCATAGGGCCCATCCTGATCGCCCTGGTGGTTCTGGTGAGGGTTCGGTGCCCCCTCCTTGAGGGGGGGGTACTGTTGTGAATTTGGATTCTGGGCTCCCCCGGTGGCTACTGGTGGAATTGAACTGGTGTCTTCATCTTCTCTGTTCACCTGTTCCCATCAAGATGTGGGAGTCGCTATATAACCTTGCTGCTCTGTTAGTTGCTTGCCGGTCAACAATGTTATCAGAAGCCTCTCTGTGCTTGTTCCTGCTCCTAGACAACTACTAGATAAGTTGGACTCTTGTCCATGTTTGTTTTTGCATTTTGGTTCCAGTTCACAGCTGTAGTTTCGTTACTGTGTCTGGAAAGCTCTTGTGAACAGGAATTGCCACTCTGGTGTTATGAGTTAATGCCAGAGTTTTAAAGTAATTTCTGGATGGTGTTTTTGATTAGGGTTTTCAGCTGACCATGAAAGTGTCCTTTCTGTCTTCTGCTATGTAGTAAGTGGACCTCAAATTTGCTAAACCTGTTTTCATACTACGTTTGTTATTTCATCTTAATTCACCGCCGATACATGTGGGGGGCCTCTGTCTCCTTTTGGGGTATTTCTCTAGAGGTGAGCTAGGACTAATATTTTCCTCTGCTAGCATTATTTAGTCCTCCGGCTGGTGCTGGGCATCTAGAATCAACGTAGGCATGCTACCCGGCCACTGCTAGTTGTGTGTTAGGTTTAGTTCATGGTCAGCTCAGTTCCCATCTTCCAAGAGCTAGTTCCTATATATGCTTATGCTATGATCTCTTGCCATTGAGATCATGACACTCCGGCTGGCGCGAGTCATCTAGCGATCACCGTAGGCATGATCCCCGGCTACTTCTAGTGTTGGCGTTAGGAGTAGCTATTTGGTCAACCCAGTTACCACAGCCCTATGAGCTGGATTTTTGAATCTCGCAGACTTACACATTCCTCTGAGACCCTGTCCACTGGGGTCATAACAGGCGCCGTCCCATAACGTTCTTTCTGTTCGCTAGGCCTCTGTCAGGATCCCACCCCTGACAGGGACCCCCCTGAATCTTCCCCTGCAACACCCTCTGCCACAGGATGTTGCCTGGTTCCAACCCAGTCAGCTTCTCACTAACTTCCTATCTAATCCCCCAGTTTTACCAGACTGTGAGGAGTGGCCTAATACATAGCACCCTTAGCTCCCCCTGGAGGCCAGACTGTGAAGTGTATTGGTGTCTGTGATACCTGGTCAGGTGAACTCCTTCAGTGCCATCAGACGTACCATAGCCCCCCTTAGCGGCGGAGCATCAGTCCTGCAACGACCAGGACTCTGGGGCGCTGCACTTCGACAGCTCTTCTGAAGAGTCTTCACCATAGTGGAGTTTGGAGTGTGACTGTTGTGGACAGGTGTCTTTTATACTGATAACACGTTCAAACAGGAGCCATTACTACAGACAATGAGTGGAGGACAGAGGAGCCTCTTAAAGAAGAAGTTACAGGTCTGTGAGAGCCAGAAATCTTGCATGTTTTTAGGTGACCAAATACTATTTTCCACCATAATATGAAAAATAAATCTTGCCAAATCAGACAAGGTGATTTTCTGGATTTGTTTTCTCATTTTGACTCTCATAGTTGTGGTCTCCTTATGATGTCAAATACAGGCCTCTCTCATCTTTTTAAGTGGAGAACTTGCACAATTGGTGGCTGACTAACTACTTTTTTTCCACTGTATATATTTCACAGTTTTGACTGTAATATGAGACAAAAAGGGATCAACAGAAATGTGGAGATTAAGGGATAAATTGCTGGGATAATATTCAGTGTTTTGAGCATTTTTTATTGTTTAGAGTCAACTCCTTCCCAATACCTAGAAAACCCCTTACTCCCTTCATGACCCGGGGTATTTTAATTTTTTCGTTTCTTTTTTTCACTCCCCTCATTGCCAGAGCCATAACTTTTTTATTTTTCCGTCGATATGGCCATGTGAGGGCTTGTTTTTTGCAGGATGAGTTGTACTTTTGAACGACATCATTGGTTTTACCATGTCGTGTACTAGAAAACGGGAACAAAATTCCAAGTGCGGTGAAATTGCAAAAAAAGTGCAATCCCACACTTGTTTTTTGCTTGGCTTTCTTGCTAGGTTCATTAAATGCTATAACTGACCTGCCATTTTGATTCTGCAGGTCATAACAAGTTCATAGACGCCAAACATGTCTAGGTTATTTTTTATCTAAGTGGTGAAAAAAAATTCCCCCCCAAAAAATTGCGCCATTTTACCTGTAGCATCTCCATTTTTTATGATCTGGGGTTGGGTGATGGCTTATTTTTTGCATGCCGAGTTGACATTTTTAATTTTACCATTTTGGTTCAAATATGTTTTTTGATCGCCCGTTATTGCATTTTAATGCAATTTGACGGCGACCAAAAAACGTAATTCTGGCGTTTCGATTTTATTTCTCGTTACGCTGATTAGCGATTAGTTTAATCCCTTTTTTAATTGATAGAATGGGCGATTCTGAACTCGGTGATACCAAATATGTGTATAGTTGATTTTTTTTAATTGTTTTATTTTGAATGGGGCGAAAGGGGGATGATTTAACCTTATATATATATTTTTTTTCATATTTTAAAACATTTTTTTTTTACTTTTGCCATGCTTCAATAGCTTCCATGGGAGGCTAGAAGCTGGCACAACTTGATCGCCTCTGCTACATAGGAGCGAAGCTCAGATCGCTCCTATGTAGTAGAATTGTTGCATTGCTATGTGCGCCGACCACAGGGTGGCGCTCATAGCAATCTGGCATCAACAACCATTGAGGTCTCAAGGAGACCTCTGTTTGTTATGGTGATGCATTGCTGACCCCCGATCACGTGACCGGCCGGATGGCTGGAAGCGCTAGTTAAATGCCGCTGTCAGCGTTTGACAGCGACATTTAACTAGTTAATAGCGGCGAGTGAAGCGCGATTCCACCCGCTGCTATTGCACGCACATGTCAGCTGTTCAAAACAGCTGAAATGTCCCGGCTTTGATGCGGGCTCACCGCCAGAGCCCACATCAAAGCAGTGGATCTGACCTTGGACGTACTATCCCGTACGATGGCAGAAAGGGGTTAAATATAAATGAATATACAGTACAAACATTAATAGGTTCTGTTCATCTCATCCTTGGAAGTTTTGCTAGGGTTCTCTGTCCCTGTTTCCATCAGCAATAGCTCGCTAAATATTCTTTGAGCTATGCACTGCTGCTGGTACCTCGACGCACGTTTCACCCCCTCTGCAGTTTCGTCAGGAGGTAGGGAAGCTTTGAATTAATGGGTATTTTATAGTGTGTAAGTTGCTTGCATTAACTTGGTGTGTATCCCGGCGCGTATCTGCCATGTTGCCAAGTCACAGTACAGACAGCGCTCAGTGGGCTCGCCATCCAGTCACATGATTCGGTCAGTTTAAACGTAAATCAATATACAAACATTAATAGATTCTGTTCACCTCTTACTTGGAGGTTTTGTTAGGGTTCTCTGTCCCTGTTTCCCTCACCAATACCTCACTAAATATTTTCTGTGGGAATATGCCAGGACAAAAGGGCGAAAAAACAAATAAACTCAATTCTAGTCAATGGGATCCAATAGGTGTCATTGGAATCCAACAAATCAAGAATTCGGCCCTTTCGTTATTTCTGTTGTTCTATTTTTATGACAAAGCAGAACACTTGAAATGGCCAATGTAGATGTGAACATCATTAGAACAGTGAAGGAGTTAATGTCAGTATGCCTGGCACCTACGGCAGAGAAGGATATAATGTTTGCATGCCTTGGGCAGCATGCTGGCTCAGTGGTTATCACTATTGTTTTGCAGCGCTGGGGTCCTGGGTTCAAATCCTACCGAGTATAACATCTTCAAAGTGTTTGTATGGTCTCCCTGTGTTTCCGTGGGTTTCCTACCACACTCAAATGACATAATAGTAGGGAATTTAGTTTGTGAGCCTCAATGGGGACAGCAATGATGACATATGTAAAGTGCTGTGGAATTATGGTGCTAATTAAGTGAGTTCAAAGCATAGTCTACGTTCAACTTTAGAATTGGTGAACAAATTTGACAGCTCAGAGGTCATGAAAGTAACATAACTGAATTTACAGAAAACTCACTTCTCCTTTATCATAGTTTACTTTTTAATAATTGCATACAAAATTCCATTTTCTAATAAAGAAACATACTGATAACATAACGTTAGCATGGTAGTTGTGACTGGACCCTGATCAATATATATTTTGAGGGTTACATTTGATTTGTGGACACATAATGGTTTCACCACTGCTGAAGGTCATAACCTGTGGAAATCATGTATATGAAATATAGGAAAACAATGTGGTGGCTACAACATTGTGGTCGATCAGTGTTTCCATAGAGAACTGTCATATCACTTTTCTATAGAAACTCTGATTCTAAAAATTAATATGAGTCTAGATTCTTCTGAAATGCGACAACAGACGTCTCTACGTGATCTTGTTTGGCTGTAGGTATTGAGATGCTAACATTGATTGCGTACAGGTAGAAGATATGTTTCATAATGTTGAATAGACCTAAAATCTTTAAATTATAACACCTTCTAATATACTGTACATACATACTGTAGTGGTTGTACTCACTCTGGTGTGACGGGGGGAAAACAGGAGGCACGTTCCTTTAAAAGTTCATGTGGGTTTATCTTAATATATACTTACCTTGTGATGTCTTCACATCCTGTTCCGTCCAGATGTGTCCGAATCCCAGAATTCCAAGCGGCGAAAGTTCACCGACTGCCATATTGGGATACCCAAGTGATGGGTGTCTCAATATGGAAACTGCTGGTGGTACCAGCCTCTTGCACGGTACCACCAGCGGAACACCGTCGCACCACACACACACACACACACTGTATACGCCGTACGCAGCCTCTTTCGCGGTACCACCAGTGGAACACCGTCGCAAACACGCCGCTGCCGGGATCAGCCGAATGATTCATTGACCGCCGCCAACTTTGTACAGGAGGAGCCATGAGCAGTTTTAATGTGACCGCCATTATCTGTCCGCACAAAGATTTCGGCCTGATCTACTGCGCCTGCACGAATTCCAAGCAGGCGCAGTGAATCATTCAGCTGATCCCGGCGGCAGATGCGCGACGTGTCTACATGCAGAGGAAGCCGGTTACATTAAAGTGGTTTTCCCACGAACGAAAGTTCATTTTAAAAATTGTCTGTCTGACCGTGTATGAGAGCACATGGGGTACACAGGTCAAAGAAGAGATGACATGAAAGGAGAAGACAGCAGATGGGGGAGAGAGAAAGCGCACAGGGGTGAGAGAGACAAAGCACAGGGGGAGACAGCTCAAATGGGACAGCACATGAGGGGAGAACACAGCATAGGAAGGAGAAAGACAGCAGACAAGGGGGATAGCACATGGGGTAGACAGGTCAAAGAAGAGAGCACAGACGGGAGAAGTCAGCACGTGGGGAAAGAGAGAGTGGAAAGGTGGGGGGAGAGATTCTCAGCGCTGCAAAGCCTGCCCCCATCGTGACATTACCGCCCTCCTGATGCAATAGCATTGGGCCTCCATATAGTTGCTTCATAAACCCAGAAGCAAAAACAGAAAGTAAACAGCCTTTAGATCAGGCAAAACAAAGTACAAAAGTCCATAGCAGGGCTCTGCTCCGCCAGGCCTGTCGGCACACAGGCTGGGGTAATGTCCAGTACTCAGGCTCGGTCTGGAGCCACACTCACAGGGCCCTGTTATGGACCTGGTGGTTAGGAGCACCCGGAATGACCTGATGAGTAAACTAGTAATCGGAACAAGCTCTGGGAAAGTGGGAACTCTGCTGATCGCAAACTCTACTCCTATCACACACACTAGAAATAGCCGTGGAGCGTACCTAACTCTCCCTAGACGCCTCTTCACAGCCTAAGAGCTAACTACCCCTAAAGATAGAAATAGAAGCCTAACCTTGCCTCAGAGAAATTCCCCAAAGGTAAAGGCAGCCCCCCACATATATTGACTGAGTTAAGAGGAAAGTCACAAACACAGGAATGAAACAGGTTTAAGCAAAAGAGGCCAGACTTCACTAAATAGTCAGAGGATAGAAAAGGGAACTATGCGGTCAGCACAAAAGACTACAAAAAACCACGCAGAGTAAGCAAAAAGACTCCCCACACCGACTCACGGTGTGGAGGTGCCACTCTGCACCCCAGAGCTTCCAGCTAGCAAGGGAATATCATGATAGCAAGCTGGACTAGAAATTAGCAGTACTAAGAAATATATTCAGGAAGCAGTAACAACAAATGAACTAGCAAAGACTTAGCTTCTGCTGGAGTAGACAGGTCCTCAGAGAAGTCCAAGAGAGATCTGAACCAATACTGATACATTGACAGCTGGCATGAAGTAACATTCTGAGTAGAGTTAAATAGGGAAGCCAGCCTAACAGTAAACGAGGTCAGCTGAGAAAGCAAACCTCAGAGACCAGCAGTTCCGCTCAAAGCCACCAGAGGGAGTCCAAGAGCAGAACTAACCAAAGTACCATTCATGACCACAGGAGGGAGTCCGAGAACGGAATTCACAACAGGGCCCTTCTCACTTACCAACACACAGACCATGTGCCAAACAACAGCCTCCATTATATAGGCTGTGACCACACCCAGAGGTGAGGCATGTGGGTAGCCGAACCCATCCATCTCTCATAGCAACCTGCAACCCCGACCCAGGTGCAACAAACGAACCTCTTAATGCTTTCATGCTCTAGAGAAAATACTCCGGGTTACATCAAAGAGACAAGCCATCTCTGTGGCACATACCTCCCATCGACTATGCGACCATTATCCGCACTACATATCTCCCCCTTTGCCTAAAGCCATGGGGCTTGGCACTTTCTCCCACCAGACAAGGGATTCTCAGGAGGACATCGGCATTACCATGTAGATTCCCTGCTCTATGCTCTACATGGAAGTTGAAATCTTGTAGGGCTAAAAACCAACGGGTGACCATAGCATTTTTCCCCTTTGTTTCCCTCATCCATCTGAGTGGGGCATGGTTGGATACCAACTTAAACTTACTACCAGATAGTACCGTAATGTGTCTACAGCCCACTTTATGGCCAAGAACTCCTCTACGACCGAGTAATTTCTCTTATATGAGGATAGCTTCCTACTCAGGTAGAGAACAGGGTGCTCCTCCCCATGTATCTCCAGGGAAAGGACTGCTCCTACCCCGATATCTGACATGTCTGAGGTGTCTGTTTGGAGTGTGAACTCTTCCTTAAAATCAGGGGCCACCAGAACCGGTTGCTAAAACAGAGCCCCTTTCATCTCTTGAAAGGCCATCTCTGCCTCTTCAGACCATTTGACCATTACCAATTGTGTCCCTTAAGGAAGTTTGTCAGGGGAACGGCCATCATGGCGCAGTTTGGGATGAACCCCCTGTAGTATCCCACGATCCCCAGGAAGGCTCTAACTTGCTTCTTGGACAACGGTCTCGGCCATGTTTGAATTGCCTCCACTTTACTGATTTGGGGTTTTATCTCGCCTACGCCCACTACGTATCCCAAGTACTTGGCTTCTTCTTTCCCCAAGGCACACTTCTTTGGGTTTATTGAAAACCCTGCCTTCCTTAGAGTATCAAACACCATTTGGACCTTTTCCACATGACTCTCCCTGTCCGGGCTAAAGATAACGATATCATCCAGGTATGCAGCGGCGTATTGCTTATGAGGTGCAAGGATTGTGTCCATAGCTCTCTGGAAGGTCACCGGAGCCCCCTGCAGTCCAAACACATCCAGACATACTGTAAACATCCATCTGGCGTACAAAACGCAGTCTTCTCCTTGGTCTCCTGTGCCATGGGGATCTGCCGATATCCCTTTGTCAAATCCAAGGTGGTTATGTACCTTGCTGGCCCAAGTCTCTTGATTAGCTCATCGACGCATGGCATGGGATATGTGTTGAACTTGGAGACCTCATTCAACTTACGATAGTCATTGCAGAACCTCTATTCACCATCGGGATTTAGGACCAGGACAACCGGGCATGACCAACCGCACTTGGACTCCTCAATGACAATTAGTTTTAACATGCGCTCCATCTCCTTGGAGATCACTTCTCAATGGGCCTCCGGAATCCGATAAGGCTTCATGTGTACGCACACATGTGGCTCCGTCACAACTTCGTGTTCTACGACCTTTGCACATCCCGGCAATTCCAAGAACAGATTCCTGTTCTTCTGGAGCAACTCCTGGCACTGCTATTTCTGGGCCATTGACAGAGTCTATGCTATGGCAACACATCCAACCTCACCTTCTGGGTTGCCCAGCAAGCACAGAGTTTCAGCCGGCTCTCTGTCTTGCCATGGCTTGATGAGGTTGACATGGTAGACCTGGTATGGTTTCCATCATCCTGGTTGATAAATCTTATAATTTATATCACCAAGCTTCTCCACCACCTCATATGGCCCTTGCCATTTGGCCAAGAACTTGCTCACCACCATCAAAATTAGCACAAGAACTCAGTCTCCCAGATTGAATTGCCTCACTCTGGCTGACCATTTGTAGACCCTGACCTGAGCTTCTTGTGCCTAGAGGAGGTGTCCTTTTACAATGGGTATCACCTTCGTAATCCTCTGCTGCATCAGTGCCACATGCTCAATGACGCTTCTGTGGGATGTGCCTTCGGCTTCCCAAGTTTCCTTGGCTAAATCCAGGAGACCTTGCAGATGTCGGCCATACAGAAGCTCGAATGGTGAGAACCCCGTGGAGGCCCGTGGAACCTCACAGATGGAAAACAACAGATATGGTAAGAGACAGTCCCAGTCTCTACCGTCCTTTTCTATAGCTTTCCTCAGCATGCTTTCCAGCGTTTTATTAAACCTTTCGGCAAGGCCATCTGTCTGAGGATGGTACACTGAAGTCCTCAACTGGGAGATTTACAGGACCTTGCATAACTCCCTCATCACCTTACTTATAAAAGGTGTTCCCTGATCGGTCAGGATCTCCTTTGGTAAACCTGTCTGGGAAAAGATATGGACCAATTCAGGGGCTATACTCTTTACGGTGGCATTTCTCAGGGGAATTGCTGTAGGGTAGCGTGTTCAGGCTGATTAATATGTATTGATGACCATGATGAATAACCAAACACATAACAAGAAAAAGCATAGCAAAGAAGTAAATATTGTTGATCCAATAATCTGAAAAAAACGGAAAATCTATGCCAGGAGTATACTGTAAAAAGAAGGACCAGTAAATAAGGATACATACAGAAAAAGCTATGGGTCACAAGGGCCCAAAAAAACGACCTGGTCATTTTTTTGGGCCCTTGTGACCCATAGCTTTTTTTTTATTTATTTTTTTATTGATGACCATGAGCAGATTTCATCAGGGGACCAACCAAGTCCATAGCAATTCTCGAACGGCACTTCGATGATGGGCAATGGCACGAGGAACTCCAAAAGTGAGAGGTGGGGGCAGTTAACTGATACCAAGGGCAGGACCTGCAATAGTTTAATATTTTGCGATGACAAAATAGAAATAAGAATAATAGGCCAATAGAACCTCTGCACAATCCATTCCTGCGTTTTTTCCATTCCCAGATTTCTCCCCAAGATGTGTGAATGAGCCATGTCCAACAGCTTCCATCTATAGGGGCCTGGCCCTATTAACTGTTCCACCAACTCCTCCCTCACTTTTGTGACCCGATACAACAACTCCCCACTCATTCTGATATAGGTAAACCTTGTGTCAGCCCCTAGCTCCTGTGCAACCTCATTAATGACAGTGACAATGTTAAAGGCTTCTTTCAGAGTTGGATCCCTATGTTGGGCAGTCCCCAAATTCTCACCTGTCACCCCTAACTACGAAATGTCAGAAACAGGGGACACTTCCTCCTCATCCTCCACAAGGACATAAAAGGGAAACCTGTCTGCCTCTAGGTTTGGTGATACCTTATTATTCGACTGGACCAGGTGTTTCAGCAGGTTCTCCATTTTGTCTGACGATGCTTGCTGGCTTGCGACAGACTTAATCCAGGTCATGAAGTCCCTCCTGTAGCAGTCTCATGTCTCTGCTGGAAATATTGCCCGCATTCTCCACCAATTATAGGTCTAATACTTTGGTGTGATTGGAGGAAAACAGGGTGAGGTATGTGGGTAGCCAGACCCACCCATCTCTCAGCAACCCGCAACGCGGACCCAGGTGCAACAAACAAACCTCTTAATGCTTTCATGCACTAGAGAAAATACTCCAGGTTACATCACAGAGACAAGTCATCTCTGTGACACATACCTCCCATAGACTATGTGACCATTAGCCACACTACATTACATGCATACATGCATATATACAACAGAAAACTGACTGCCACATCAAAGCTAGTCTGAATAGCTGCATACCAAAAACAACTACTTATATGTAGAATATATGATAAAGGTTGCACTCAATCGTGTTAAAGCATGTCAATATGAAATATATGAAATGTGAATAGCAAAATGGCTAGTAAATATTAGACAAAAATAATTGAGACGCTTCGCACAAAATTTGGCCAAATAATGTCTGCCCATCAACCAACGTCAAGGTGGCCTCAAAGACTGATGTGTCCCTAACCAGTGTGAACACCTCTCTTAGGCTGATGTCTGAATGTCTGGGTGAATGTGAATTTTTGAAAATAAATTCAATCGACTGTTTCTCAGTAATGAAGGAAGGGACTGGCCATGTAAAGGTATTCCTAGATTTGTTTTTCAAAGAGCTACATGCACATGTAAATAGTTTGGGGTGTCAAATCCTACTGCCATTTAATTACTAGCAATGGGGAAATAAAGGAATTTGAAAAGTTATATTAATGTTATATTAATTAATTGACAACTTTGTCAGGATCATAGGCCTTAATCACATTATTAAACTAATTGTGTCATCACTCTATAGGTAATGTTTTGAGAGAAAGATTTCACAAAATGTAAAGTATGACCATAAATTTAGTTTAATTCTACGATCCTCCTGATGTTTGACGCCTTGTATTTGTTTTATTTTGGCCCTGCTATATACCAAGTTTTTCCAGAGTCTTGCTTCTTTCATCATTATTACCCAAATAGCTTTAAAAATATAAAAGTGAAAAACAAGTCTAAAAGTTTCCAGGTTGTTTAGGTGTCATATAGTTTTGATTTTAAAATCTTAAAGGGAAACTCTCATCAGGTTTTTGCCACCTAATCATGAGCAGCATAATGTAGAGACAGAGACCAGCAATGTGTCACTTATTGAGCTGCTTATCAGCAGGAGATTATCACTAGAGGACTAGTAAACCTAGTAGTAGTCAGGCATATTCATCAGCTCTGTATAACCCCGCCCCCACCTGCGATTGGCAGGTTTCTGCCTATTCACAGTGTACACATAAAGCAGCAAATCAGTGGTTTGGGGGCAGGGTAAAACAGAGCTCAGCATTCCGAGAATTGGTAGATGTGCAGCAAACAAAACTGTGATTTTATCAAAATGGCAACAAAGATCCCAGTAAGTGATACATACATGGAATTAGAGCCTCTCCGCCTACATTATGCTGCTCTCAGATGAGGTGGCAAAAACCTAGTGACAGATCCCTTTAAGGTAATGGAAACAACTATTGTGATGATAAAAATATCCCGCTACAATAAAAGAACAAACATAGAGGAAATTGTTTCAGTTCTGAAACTAAAAAGTGGTTTGCACATAGGAAAAAGGAACTCAGACAATAGGAACTGAAGAGTCACACTGCAAAGAAAAAATTGCTCAGGACATTTTTAGGTTTTTGCTAAACTTAAAAAGAGGAAACATGAGAAGATGCTGAAGTAATGGAAGATCCAGAGATTATGACTGGTCCACCAGAGAACCAGAGCATCCACTCTGGGGGGTAATAATGTTTGTAATAGTGTTTGCCTCTATTTAGGCTCCAAGCAGGAAAACATCTACATGTGGACAGTAGCAAGAAAAAGACAAAATAGAATTATTATTAATGAGAACTTCTCAGGACCAATAACACCGCTATTGTCATGATCCGTTCCAGGGTTTAGTCCTGTCTGCCCTTTTCCCAGGCGGATCATGTCAAGGGTTAACTTTGCTCTGCCTCATTCTGGGTTCAGGTTTGCTACTTAGCTCCGATGCATCCTGCTGGCGGTGTCAGCTATAGTTCTGCCTTCGGGATGTGTACCTGACTCTGGTAACCCTTGATTTATCCTGCAGTGATCCCTGACTTGCCCCGTGTCTGTTGACTCCCTCTGTTTGCCCTTTTCCAGTGTTTCCCTGTAAGTTTGATTCCCTGGTTTTGACATGGCTTGCATTTGGACTCGCTTCTGCCTTCTGTCTTTGCCTTATCCGCTTCCAACCATTGCTGAACCCCCTGGCTTGTTCCTGACCATGTGTACTGCTGCGACCTCTGGTACTTCTGCTCCTGACTATTTTTTGACTCGACTTGTCTGACCACTCTCTCGCCACTTGGTCAATGGGAGGAGTGCAGTGTCAGAGCGGAGGGAGTCACACCATCCAATATATGTATAAAAAAAAAACATGACCAGCACCTCCCATGTGTGAACAGGTACAAGCTATAGTGACTGCAAAATATGTATACAAAAGCACAGCAGCACTCTGTGAATGCCAAGACATACAGTATAGTGTCAATGGAAATAACTTCCAAACACATTGTCCCTCAGCAAGATGTACTTACAAAAAAGCGAAGGTTCTTAGCACCAATTTATGCGCTAAGAACATTTGCTTTTTTTTTTGTAAGCACATCTTGCTGAGGGACAATGTGTTTGGAAGTTAATTCCACTGACACTATATGTCTTGGCATTCACAGAGTGCTGCTGTGCTTTTTCATACATGATCCATCTATCTATCATATATCTATCTATTATCTATCTATCTATCTATCTATCTATCTATCTATCTATCTATCTATCTATCTATCTATTATCTATCGCTCTCATATCTATCTCTATCTCTCATATCTATCTCTCTTCTATCTGTGTCTCATTATTTTTGTTGTTAGCAAATAAACCACAATGTAAGTATTCACGTACCAGGTACCTATGTGTTAAGCCATTGTCATTTCCTTTGTAGTTACTTCTGCAGTGTGTGAAAACAGAGTGTGAAGTTTCTTATTGCTAGCTCCCTTCCTTTCTTTACTAGCCTCATTTCTTTTGATCGCATTTATCATTGTTTTTAAAACTGCAATACAAATTACACCCAAAAATGACTTCACAAGACAGATAAAGAGTCATATATGTTGGTGGTATTCCTGGTTCGGTTTCATGTCATCAGTTCAGATGAGGCATTGCAGGACACGTGGTGAGCTAGGATATTAGTGATAAGGATCATCCATATGAAATCACCTTGTGTGGCTGGATGGCTTATATACAGGGCCGCCATCAGGACTTTAATGCCCTTTCTAGCATATGGGGCCCGGTGAGCAGAGGGGGCCCGAACACAAAGCTACAGGGTTTTTATATCAAACATGGAATCATTTTTTTTCACTGGTTGTATAGTATCAAAACAAAGCTATAACCATAAAATCCCTAGCCATGTCCAGGCACTAACTAAACAATTCAGACCCTGACTACTCAGACACAGCTGAGCTAGACTCTGCTCAGTCACACAAAAAAGCTGTCGTCTATAAAAGCAAGTGATACTTGCAGTTTGGAGCACATGGCCTGTGCAGACTCTTCCCAGAGAAATTGTGGCTTGTCGCTTCTCAGCTCCAATACAACCCAGTCTGCTCAACTTCCCAAATGACTGACCAGTGAAGACCTGGCCTGGTTCTAGTCATGGCGATCCAGAGGCACCTAATCAGAATCTGTAGTACTAGGATTTAACCGTAGCCTACCTAGCTTTCCTACATACACTCCCCATCTGCCCAAACTCTACAGGGGGCCAGTTCTGCATCGCCTCTTCTCAAACTATCTCCCCGTGTTCCTAAGGAATTTTATGGACGCTATCAGTTTTCAAAATGCATTGCTGTGTTCATGGATACCTTGTAATTTTTAAGAAATCTCTTTTTCAATAAATTCAAGCATTTTGGAAGTTGGACCTCTTCACTTTTTGATCGTTTCCTTCCAAGCAGTTCTTTGGACCTGTCTTTTCATTGTGACACCTCACATTTATGGATTGGCTGGTTCCGTAACGTGCCTCATGATGAACCGTATGGACAGAGAAACGCGTTGAGGCTGGAAGCTAAGTTTGGGTTAACCCCCAGCTTTGTTTTTTTTTTTTTTGGCATCAATGCACACTGATTGTGTATTAATGGAAATTGTTGTGGACAATTGATACTCTTAGTTTGAACCATGCTGTGAAGCTTTGTTGTGGCCCCTCTTGTTTTTTGTACATGCCTTGTCCGGTTGTTGTGGGATATGTATTGTGAATTCCGTTCTCGGACTCCCTCCTGTGGTCATGAATGGTACTTTGGTTAGTTCTGCTCTTGGACTCCCTCTGGTGGCTTCGAGCGGAACTGCTGGTCACTGAGGTTGGCTTTATCAGCTGCTCTCGTTTATTTCTATGCTGGCTTCCTATTTATCTCCACTCAGATCGTTACTTCATGCCAGCTGTCAATGTTTCAGTATTGGTTCAGATCTCTCTTGGACTTCTCTGAGGACCTGTCTACTCCAGCAGAAGCTAAGTCTTTGCTAGTTCATTTGTTGTTACTGCTTCCTGAATATATTTCTTAGTACTGCTATTTCTAGTCCGGCTTGCTATCATGATATTCCTTTGCTAGCTGGAAGCTCTGGGGGTGCAGAGTGGCACCTCCACACCGTGAGTCGGTGTGGGGAGTCTTTTTGCTTACTCTGCGTGGTTTTTTGTAGTCTTTTGTGCTGACTGCATAGTTCCCTTTTCTATCCTCTGACTATTTAGTGAAATCTGGCCTCCTTTGCTAAAACCTGTTTCATTCCTGTGTTTGTGACTTTCCTCTTAACTCACAGTCAATATATGTGGGGGTCTGCCTTTACCTTTGGGGAATTTCTCTGAGGCAAGGTAAGGCTTCTATTTCTATCTTTAGGTGTAGTTAGCTCTTAGGCTGTGAGGAGGCGTCTAGGGAGAGTTAGGTTCGCTCCACGGCTATTTCTAGTGTGTGTGATAGGAGTAGGGTTTGCGGTCAGCAGAGTTCCCACTTCCCCAGAGCTAGTCCCGATTTTGAGTTTACTCATCAGGTCATTCCGGGTGCTCCTAACCACCAGGTCCATAACAGTACAGCTGGCCCATAAAGTGTTAATGCATCTCAAAAGAGGGATAAGAGAAGTTCTGAACCCATTTTTTTTCTTTGCAGTGTGTTTTGTCTGTCTTTTCCCCTTAACCTCTGGGTGGTTCAGGACTCAGGTGTAGATATGGATATTCAAGGTCTGTCCTCTTGTGTGGATCATCTCACTGCAAGGGTACAAAGCATTCAAGATTATGTAGTTCAGAATCCGATGTTAGAGCCTAGAATTCCAATTCCTGATTTGTTTTCTGGGGATAGATCTAAGTTTCTGAAATTCAAAAATAATTTTAAACTGTTTCTTGCTTTGCACCCCCGCTCCTCTGGTGACCCCATTCAGCAAGTAAAAATTATTATTTCTTTGTTGCGTGGCGACCCTCAAGACTGGGCATTCTCCCTTGCGCCAGGAGATCCTGCATTGCTTAATGTAGATGCGTTTTTTCTGGCGCTTGGATTGCGAACCGAATTCAGTGGATCAGGCAGAGAAAATCTTGCTAGCTTTGTGTCAGGGTCAGGATGAAGCGGAGATATATTGTCAGAAGTTTAGAAAATGGTCTGTGCTTACTCAATGGAATGAGTGTGCCCTGGCAGCAATTTTTAGAAAGGGTCTTTCTGAAGCCCTTAAGGATGTTATGGTGGGATTCCCCACGCCTGCTGGTCTGAATGAATCAATGTCCTTGGCCATCCAAATTGATCGGCGTTTGCGCGAGCGCAAAATTGTGCACCATTTGGCGGTGTCCTCTGAGCGAGGCCTGAGCCTATGCAATGTGATAGAACTTTGACCAGAACTGAACGGCAAGAACACAGACGTCAGAATAGGCTGTGTTTTTACTGTGGTGACCCCACTCATGCTATCTCTGATTTTCCTAAGCGCACTAAGCGGTTCGCTAGGTCTGTCACCATTGGTACTGTACAGCATAAATTTCTTTTGTCTGTTACTCTGATTTGCTCTTTGTCATCCTACTCGGTTATGGCATTTGTGGATTCAGGCGCTGCCCTGAATTTGATGGACTTGGAGTTTGCCAGGCGCTGTGGTATTTTCTTGGAGCCTTTGCAGTATCCTATTCCATTAAGGGGAATTGATGCCACGCCGTTGGCCAAGAATAAACCTCAGTACTGGACTCAGTTGACCATGTGCATGGCTCCTGCACATCAGGAAGATATTCGCTTTTTGGTGTTGCATAATTTGCATGATGTGGTCGTGTTGGGTTTGCCATGGCTACAGGTTCATAATCCAGTATTGGATTGGAAATCAATGTCTGTGTCTAGTTGGGGTTGTCAAGGGGTACATGGCGATGTTCCGTTGGTGTCAATTTCTGCTTCCACTCCTTCTGAAGTCCCTGAGTTTCTGTCGGATTACCAGGATGTATTTGATGAGCTCAAATCCAGTGTCCTACCCCCTCATAGGGATTGTGATTGTGCTATAAATTTGATTCCTGGTAGTAAGTTTCCTAAGGGCCGACTTTTTAATTTATCTGTGCCAGAGCATGCCGCTATGCGGAGTTATGTAAAGGAGTCCTTGGAGAAAGGGCATATTCGCCCGTCTTCATCACCGTTGGGAGCAGGGTTCTTTTTTGTGGCCAAGAAGGATGGTTCTCTGAGACCCTGTATAGATTACCGCCTTCTCAATAAAATCACGGTCAAATTTCAGTACCCTTTGCCTCTGCTGTCTGATTTGTTTGCTCGGATTAAGGGGGCTAGTTGGTTCACCAAGATAGATCTTCGAGGGGCGTATAACCTTGTGCGTATTAAACAGGGCGATGAATGGAAAACAGCATTTAATACGCCCGAGGGCCATTTTGAGTACCTGGTAATGCCATTCGGGCTTTCAAATGCTCCATCTGTGTTTCAGTCCTTTATGCATGACATCTTCCGAAAGTATCTGGATAGATTCATGATTGTATATTTGGATGATATTTTGGTCTTTTCGGATGATTGGGAGTCTCATGTGAAACAGGTCAGAATGGCATTCCAGGTCCTTCGTGCTAATTCCTTGTTTGTGAAGGGGTCTAAATGTCTCTTCGGAGTTCAGAAGGTTTCCTTTTTGGGCTTCATTTTTTCCCCTTCTACTATCGAGATGGATCCTGTTAAAGTTCAGGCCATTTATGATTGGACTCAACCTACATCTGTGAAGAGCCTCCAGAAATTCCTGGGCTTTGCTAATTTTTACCGTCGCTTCATCGCTAATTTTTCTAGTGTGGTTAAACCTTTGACTGATTTGACAAAGAAAGGTGCTGATGTGGTGAATTGGTCCTCTGCGGCCGTTGAGGCTTTTCAGGAGCTGAAACGTCGTTTTTCTTCGGCCCCTGTGTTGCGTCAGCCAGATGTTTCGCTCCCTTTTCAGGTCGAGGTTGATGCTTCTGAGATTGGAGCAGGGGCTGTTTTGTCTCAAAGAAGTTCTGATGGCTCTGTGATGAAGCCATGTGCCTTCTTTTCTAGAAAGTTTTCGCCTGCTGAGCGTAATTATGATGTTGGCAATCGGGAGCTGCTAGCTATGAAGTGGGCATTCGAGGAGTGGCGACATTGGCTTGAGGGAGCCAAGCACCGCGTGGTGGTCTTGACGGATCACAAAAATCTGACTTATCTCGAGTCTGCCAAGCGGTTGAATCCTAGACAGGCTCGATGGTCGCTGTTTTTCTCCCGTTTCGATTTTGTGGTCTCATACCTTCCAGGTTCTAAGAATGTGAAGGCGGATGCCCTTTCTAGGAGTTTTGTGCCTGATTCTCCGGGAGTCCCTGAGCCGGCTGGTATTCTCAAAGAGGGGGTAATTCTGTCTGCCATCTCCCCTGATTTGCGGCAGGTGCTGCAGGAGTTTCAGGCTGATAGACCTGACCGTTGTCCAGCGGAGAAACTGTTTGTCCCTGATAGATGGACTAGCAGAGTTATTTCTGAGGTTCATTGCTCGGTGTTGGCTGGTCATCCTGGGATTTTTGGTACCAGAGATTTGGTGGCTAGGTCCTTTTGGTGGCCTTCCTTGTCTCAGGATGTGCGTTCTTTTGTGCAGTCCTGTGGGACATGTGCTCGGGCTAAGCCCTGCTGTTCTCGTGCCAGTGGGTTGCTTTTGCCCTTGCCAGTCCTGAAAAGGCCTTGGACGCATGTTTCCATGGATTTTATTTCAGATCTTCCTGTCTCTCAAAGGATGTCTGTCATCTGGGTGGTTTGTGATCGCTTTTCTAAGATGATCCATTTGGTACCCTTGCCTAAATTACCTTCCTCCTCTGATTTGGTGCCATTATTTTTTCAACATGTGGTTCGTTTGCATGGCATTCCGGAGAACATTGTGTTGGACAGAGGTTCCCAGTTTGTCTCTAGGTTTTGGTGGTCCTTTTGTGCTAAGATGGGCATTGATTTGTCTTTTTCTTCGGCTTTCCATCCTCAAACAAATGGCCAAACCGAACGAACCAACCAGACTTTGGAAACCTATCTGAGATGCTTTGTTTCTGCTGATCAGGATGATTGGGTGACCTTCTTGCCATTGGCTGAATTCGCCCTTAATAATCGGGCTAGTTCGGCTACTTTGGTTTCGCCTTTTTTTTTGCAATTCTGGTCTTCATCCTCGTTTTTCTTCGGGGCAGGTTGAGCCTTCTGACTGTCCTGGTGTGGATTCTGTGGTGGACAGGTTGCAGCAAATTTGGACTCACGTAGTGGACAATCTGACGTTGTCCCAGGAGAAGGCTCAACGTTTCGCTAACCGCCGTCGTTGTGTTGGTCCCCGACTTCGTGTTGGGGATTTGGTTTGGTTGTCTTCTCGTTATGTTCCTATGAATGTTTCTTCTCCTAAGTTTAAGCCTCGTTTCATTGGTCCTTATAAGATTTCTGAAATTCTCAACCCTGTGTCATTTCGTTTGGTCCTTTTGGTAATTTTGGATTCTCGTATTTCGAGACGGAAGCTTCAGTACCTGGTTAAGTGGAAGGGCTATGGTCAGGAGGATAATTCCTGGGTTGTTGCCTCCGATATCCATGCTGCCGATTTGGTTCGTGCCTTTCATTTGGCTCGTCCTGATCGGCCTGGGGGCCCTGGTGAGGGTTCGGTGACCCCTCCTCAAGGGGGGGGGGTACTGTTGTGAATTCCGTTCTCAGACTCCCTCCTGTGGTCATGAATGGTACTTTGGTTAGTTCTGCTCTTGGACTCCCTCTGGTGGCTTCGAGTGGAACTGCTGGTCACTGAGGTTGGCTTTATCAGCTGCTCTCGTTTATTTCTATGCTGGCTTCCTATTTATCTCCACTCAGATCGTTACTTCATGCCAGCTGTCAATGTTTCAGTATTGGTTCAGATCTCTCTTGGACTTCTCTGAGGACCTGTCTACTCCAGCAGAAGCTAAGTCTTTGCTAGTTCATTTGTTGTTACTGCTTCCTGAATATATTTCTTAGTACTGCTATTTCTAGTCCAGCTTGCTATCATGATATTCCTTTGCTAGCTGGAAGCTCTGGGGGTGCAGAGTGGCACCTCCACACCGTGAGTCGGTGTGGGGAGTCTTTTTGCTTACTCTGCGTGGTTTTTTGTAGTCTTTTGTGCTGACCGCATAGTTCCCTTTTCTATCCTCTGACTATTTAGTGAAATCTGGCCTCCTTTGCTAAAACCTGTTTCATTCCTGTGTTTGTGACTTTCCTCTTAACTCACAGTCAATATATGTGGAGGTCTGCCTTTACCTTTGGGGAATTTCTCTGAGGCAAGGTAAGGCTTCTATTTCTATCTTTAGGTGTAGTTAGCTCTTAGGCTGTGAAGAGGCGTCTAGGGAGAGTTAGGTTCGCTCCACGGCTATTTCTAGTGTGTGTGATAGGAGTAGGGTTTGCGGTCAGCAGAGTTCCCACTTCCCCAGAGCTAGTCCCGATTTTGAGTTTACTCATCAGGTCATTCCGGGTGCTCCTAACCACCAGGTCCATAACAGATATGAATCCCGTTTAATTTTACAGGTTCTATATGATATTATATTTATTAATCCTAATTTTTTGAGAGACAAGACTAGTGCTATGTATTAAATATATGAGGGTGTCATTTTACACAATAACCTGTGTTGTTGTTAAATTGATAAGCACTATCCCTTCATTTCTTTTTATTGCTCATTGTTTTCCCACCTGTAGCATGTTCAGGATTTATTAGGGCTAGTCTGGGACAGCCGCCGCGGAGTGGGCTCGCCAAATAATCATATCTTAGGGTTCCAACCTCCACTGTTAGGAAGGGATGGATAGCAGGCAAGCATAGGGAATTGTCAGGTTATTGTTATAACTTATGTTCTATATTTGATCATGTGCACTGGGAGGATTTTTTAACAAATATTTTTCATTAAAGAATTGTGTTTTTATGGGAATATATTTTTCACATTTGATTTTTCTTCCCTGGCCTAAAATGACCACTGTTTTTTTCTCTCAGTTATCTCCCTACGCTTGTCGTTCCCTCCTCTCTGCGTGTGTATCACACATGGAGTAGCGACCCTGGGAGCTCGGACATAACATCTACCATTATCCCGGCGAGTCAGCATAAGGGTGAGACCCTGTAATGTGCACCATCTTGGGGTAATTGCTGGGATTGTTCTGTTTGCTATTGGGTGTTGTGGTTCAATAAAGTATTGCCACACTGTTTTACCCTAACTCTGTGTTGTCTGTGTAGTGTATTGCCCACCAGGAGAAAGAGCGGGCATTCAGTGGTATGAACCCTGGTCCATGCAGTCTTGCTAAAGGCAGCCGAGAGCACTCACTGACCCCATTTCTCCACAACATCTATTAAGTCTCCTCTTAGCCTTCTTTTTTGCAAGCTAAACATTCCCAGATTCTTTAACTGTTCCTCGTAGGACATACTTTGCAGTCCGCCCACCAGCCTGGTAGTGCTTCTCTGAACTTGCTCCAGTTTTTCAATGTCTTTATTAAAATCTGGTGCCCAGAACTGGACACAGTATTCCAGATGAGGCCTGACCAAGGAGGAATAGAGGGGGATAAATACTTTGTGTGTTCTATATGCTTCTCTTAATACATCCTAAAACTGTGTTTGCCTTTTTTGCTGCTGAATCACAATGTTGACTCATGTGCAGTCTGTGATCTATTAGTATACCCAAGTATTTTTCACATGTGCTGCTGCTTTGTTCTATTCCTCCCATTCTATAGATGTAATTTTTGTTAAATACCATTTTATTAGTTGATGCCTATTGTTCATGCTTATTTAGATCCTTCTGAATCCTTTTTCTGTCTTCTCTAGTGTTAGCTATCCCTCTTAGCTTTGCATCGTCTGCAAATTTGATTAGTTTACCTTCAGTTCCCTTATCTAGATCATCTATAAAAAATGTTGAACATTACTGGGGCCAGGACAGAGCCTTGCGGTACCCCACTTGAAACACTTTTCCAATTTGATGTGTAATCCTTTATTATCACTCTTTGAGTACGATCACTGAGCCAGTTATGAATCCACCTAATCGTAGCCTTGTCAATCCCATACTTGGCCATTTTTTAAAATAAGGATAGCATGAGATACTTTATCAAATGCTTTGCTGAAGTCAAGATATACTATATCTATTGCATTTCCCTGATACACCCAGTCAGTGTTTCCATCATAGAAGGAAATTAGATTAGTTTGTCATGACTTATTTGCTAAAAACAAATGCTGGCTTTTGTTTAATTACTGTATTCTTATCCAAGTACAATAATTTGTTCAGATAACTTTCCTGGCTTAGAAGTAAGGCTCACTGCCCTGTAATTTCCTGGCTCCATCTTCTTTGCTTTTTTGAAGATAGGGACAACATTTACCCTACTCCAATCTTCTGGGACTTCTCCTGTTTTCTAGGATTTTTTAAAGATTCTGGCTAGTGGTTCTGATATTTCCTCTGCTAACTCTTTCAGTACCCTAGGATGTCATTCATCTGGACCAGGAGACTTAAAGTGAACCTGTCACCAGGTTTGGCCCATATAAGATATGGCCACCATCTTTCAGGGCTTATCTACAGCATTCTATAATGCTGTAGATAAGCCCTCAGTCTGACCTGCAAGTGAAGAAAAATAAGTTTTACTATACTCACGGTCCGGTCCGATGGCTGTCGCAGGTCTGGCACTTCCCATCTTCTTATGATCACCGCTTTCCTGCTTGCATCATGGTTCCCCAGCTCCATGCTCCTGTACAGGCATACTTATCTGCCCTTTTGAGGGCAGAGCAAAGTACTGCAGTGCGCAGGCACCGGGAAAGGTCAGAGAGGCCCAGAACCTGCGCACTACAGTACTTTGCTTTGCCCTCAACAGGGCAGATAAGTATGCCTGTACAGGAGCACGGTGCCAGGGAGCCATGACACAAGCAGGAGGATGGCATTGCAAGGAGATGGGTGGCGCAGTCACAGATAAATCCACCAAATGCCTTCTCTAATAACCACCACCAACAACCTCCAGCAAAAGCTATCTCTGACAATCAGTTCTAGCAAGAACTCAGTTTATATAAGAGATGGGAGTGGCTAACAGTGCACAGCTGACAGCCTAAACTCTCCAGGAGCGCCCAACTGAGCAGAACAACCCTTGCACTGCCAAAATAAATTTACACCATTTAATACGAAGGTGAAATGCTTCTAACCAGTGCAGGAGTAGGAGAAATCAGATGCTGCAGTCTTCTGGCTCCTCTCTATCGCGGTAAACCCGTGACACCATCGCTCTGAGACCAAGGGACAACGTGCCGATATATGACTCAGGACACGACACCTTCAACAGGCAATGGCATGAGATGTAACCCTTGCACCTGGATCTGACCCCTCCTGGGTCTTTGGGCGCCACTCTCAGATGTGGTCTTGGGCTCCTTCTTTTGCATATCCCAGAAAGGTGACTTCAGACTCCTTTGATTTCTCAGGGAGTTCTTCATGCCAATCATCTTTCCACAAGGCTCACAAGATCATCTGCATTCTGGGAATCTCTTTGAGCAACAGAGCTTTGCACGCATTTAAGTATTGAGTGGATACATTGATCCACTACCACTGTTTTCACCATCTGTGCCAGAGATTAGGCCTCAGGCTGCAGCCATTTTTACACCAGGTATAACAGTTTGAAAACTTTGGACCGAGAAAGCCTGTTCCTTTGGTATCACCAGAGGTGCACCCTTGCATCCTGACAACCAGGGTTATGCCCAAAGATGCCTTGATCGCCACCTTCAGCTTGCTGTACTCCTTGGCATTGTCACGTTTCTGTTGTCAGATTACCCAGTGCAGGGGTTCCGTCCCTGTCCCTAATTCTAGGGGCACCCTAGCTATCCCTGCTCCCCAGATTACTTCTGATAGTGAAGATGCTGGGGCCACATACCTTGCTGAACTCCTGAATCCCGGTAAAAAAACTTGAGATCTAACAACAGAGGAAATAAGTACACCAGGGTTACCAACCTCACCGCAATCCGGCTCCTTAGTCTTCTGGCGGCTGTTTATGGGGGAGATATGGAAGAACTCGTACCCACAAAATGATGCTCTCCACTACAGAAAAAGCACACTCCCCTTTATGCCAAAACAACGTTGAACCAACAGAACGTGCCCCCCACCCAACTGCATGGGTTGCATGGTAGACTCAGAGGCATATTCCCTTGTCTCCTTATGTCTCTGCTGGTCCACACGGATGGCCAGAGACAAGGCCGCCTCCAGGGAGACCGGAGTCTCTTGTAGCGCAAAGGCATCCTTACTCTTACCAATAACACTTGAACTGGCTACAGAGTGTGGGGTCATTCCTCTTAGTATTGGTGTACCAACTCTGAAACTCAGAGTAATAGTCCTCAGTCAACCATTCTCCCTGCCAAAGCTGACATAGTGTAGACTAGGCCGGCTGGAAGGGAAAATGCCCAGGCTTGAGGGTCACCCAGAAGGAGTGAAATTATGATCCCCACTAGTGTTGAGCGATACTTTCCGATATCGGAAAGTATCGGTATCGGAAAGTATCGGCCGATACCGTCAAAATATCGGATCTAATCCGATACCGATACCCGATCCCAATGCAAGTCAATGGGACGAAAATATCGGAATTAAAATAAACCCTTTATAAACTTGTAGGTTCATTCTACATGAAGGAAAACAACTAAGAATAATGTAGGATGTATTGGGGGACGTGGCGGAGACATTAAAGGCACAGAGGTTTAGCCCAATGTAATAGAATAGCAGGATTTTGTTTTTTTTTATGACGTTCGGCGGTAGAAAGATTTTGACTATGTTAATTTTTTTTTTATTTTGTCAGATATTGATGTTTCACTACTTCCACGCCCTTCACCTTCTTTTTTACTTCTCCCACACTTTCTTCTTCATTATCCTCATCATCAGCTTCTTTGACATCAACTTCTTCACCTTATTCATCTTCTTCTTCATCTTCTACCTATTATTTTTTTGGTTACATTGTTCATATTCTTTTTATTTTACTATTATCTTCATCATATTCTACTTCTTCATCATATTCTTATTTGTGACAGGCATTCCCGTAGTTGTTATCTATAAAAGTTTGAAGATTACACCTTCCGTTCTGCCTGTCACAAAAGAGTTACATTTGTCCGCGTTCAGTTTGGCCTGCAGCATCAGGCTTTATCCAGGGGCACCACGAGGAGGAACGGACTCACCCCCATACACTGCTTAGTCTTCTTCTGCTTATAATTTAGATAATATTTTTTGCTCTGATATTTAGTGTTATGCTTAATGTTCTTCTGCTCTTTGTTCTGCAGCCTCTTGTTCTTCTGCTTCTCGGTCTTCCAGGTCGTCGTCGTCTCCAGGGTCGTCGTCTCCGGGGTCGTCGTCATCGGGGTGGTCTTCAGGGTCGTCGTCTCCGGGGTCGTCATCATCGGGGTGGTCTTCAGGGTCATCGTCTCCAGGGTCGTCGTCATCACGGTGGTTGTCGTCTCTGGTGTCGTCGTCATCTTAGGGGTGGTCTTCCGGGTCATCGTGTTTAGTCTCTTGAACTTGGAAATGTAGCAGAAGGTACAAGAAGGCTGAGAAAATGCCGAGAACCAGCTGATGGAACTGGAACTCGGATGGCTACCCGAAGGTCCAAGAGCCAATGGAACTACCGAGGACCAGCTGACGTTACTGGAACCCGGTTACTAAGCAGGAGGTACCCGTGCCTGAAAGCACTACGAAGGACCACCTGACGTTGGTGGAACTCGGATACCCAGAGGGAGGCACCTAAGCCAAAGGCTCTGCCCGGAACCAGCTGACGGTACTGGAACCAGGATGGGGAGCAGAAGGTACAAGAGCAAAAGACACTGCCGAGAACCAGCTGACGGTGCTGGAACCCGGATGGGTAGCCGAAGGTCCAAGAGCCAATGGAACTACCGAGGACCAGCTGACGTTACTGGAACCCGGTTACTAAGCAGGAGGTACCCGTGCCTGAAAGCACTACCAAGGACCACCTGACGTTGGTGGAACTCGGATACCCAGAGGGAGGCACCTAAGCCAAAGGCTCTGCCCAGAACCAGCTGACGGTACTGGAACCAGGATGGGGAGCAGAAGGTACAAGAGCAAGTGTCTGCGTGGCTTTTGCAGGACACGATGCCGGCTGCACAGCAGGGGAACAGCTGGCGGTGCTGAACCCCACTGACACATTGGCTGGTGTTTTTCTCTGTGCAGCTAGCAGTACCGGGCCCCAACTGGCGGTGTTAGAGCCCGGGGTCAGCAGGAGGAGGAGATGGAGCAGAGTGTAGGCCGAAGCCTGCACTGGCGGCAGCTTTGGGTCTGTTGTGCCTGCGTGGCACACGTTGCCGGCTGCACAGCAGGGGAACAGCTGGCGGTGCTGAACCCCACTGACACATTGGCTGGTGTTTGGCTCTGTGCAGCTAGCAGTACCGGGCCCCAACTGGCGGTGTTGGAGCCCGGGCTCTGCAGGGGGAGCAGAGTGTAGGCCGAAGCCTACTTGAACCAATTTCAAAGGTAACCTTTAACCCCCCCTCAGGGGTTACAAAGTAGAAGAGCCACAGCTTATGCAGCAGTAGTGCTGCACAAGTCAAAGGTTGCTCTTTTAATTTTGCTCCTTGCACACGCTGAATGAAACACGTATAACATTTAGCCCTTTATACAGTCAAACTGTGTTGGAGGCGCGAGTTCCCTTTGTAATGAGACGCAGCACAGATGTCAAGAATCCCACCTTGGTGCTGGGTGCAGCCTCCTGAGCGTTGTTATTTGCTGTACAGGAGTCTGCGCTGTCGTGTTATCCCCTGGCCTAGCGCTGTTAGCGCTGCCCATCTTCTGACCTCATTTAATGTCGGCCGGTGCGGTTCGCGATGACCATGAATCCCAGCCCCGCAGTGTCTTAACATTGTTAAAACACTGCGGGGCTGGGATTCATGGCCTGGCGCAGCACATATGTTCGCCTCTCGCACTCGGGTCCTTACACCCGCTTCAGACTGTGCGGCGTCAGCTGATCCCTTATCGCATGCCGCGGCCATGAAGCCGCACAGTCTGAAGAAGGCGGAAGGAGATGAGGGACAGGCGAAGTGATGCACCGCTCATGCCCATCAATCACACCCTCGCAGTCCCAAGAAATAAGACACCGAGGGGCGTTGTGTGGGTCAGGGCGGCCGCAGAGGCGCAGGCAGCCAAACAATGATGCCAGAAGACGGGCAGCGCTACCAAGGGGGTTGCAGCGTGTCATTACAAAGGAAAGTCACACCACCGGGACGGTTAAATGGTCACACAGAGGACACATTTTAGACGTGTTTTCAGTTCCACATGTGCGAGGAGAATAGGTTTATGAGCCACCTTGCACACATGCAGCATTACCGCTGTACAAGGTGGCCTTAAAAACGTACAAATGCCTGGGGGAGGGGGGACAGGTTCCCTTCAATTTCAGTTCTTGTGTCTGCGTGGCTTTTGCAGGACACGATGCCGGCTGCACAGCAGGGGAACAGCTGGCGGTGCTGAACCCCACTGACACATTGGCTGGTGTTTTTCTCTGTGCAGCTAGCAGTACCGGGCCCCAACTGGCGGTGTTAGAGCCCGGGGTCAGCAGGAGGAGGAGATGGAGCAGAGTGTAGGCCGAAGCCTGCACTGGCGGCAGCTTTGGGTCTGTTGTGCCTGCGTGGCAGTTGCAGGACACGTTGCCGGCTGCACAGCAGGGGAACAGCTGGCGGTGCTGAACCCCACTGACACATTGGCTGGTGTTTGGCTCTGTGCACCTAGCAGTATTGGGCCCCAACTGGCGGTGTTGGAGCCCGGGCTCTGCAGGGGGAGCAGAGTGTAGGCCGAAGCCTACTTGAACCAATTTCAAAGGTAACCTTTAACCCCCCCTCAGGGGTTACAAAGTAGAAGAGCCACAGCTTATGCAGCAGTAGTGCTGCACAAGTCAAAGGTTGCTCTTTTAATTTTGCTCCTTGCACACGCTGAATGAAACACGTATAACATTTAGCCCTTTATACAGTCAAACTGTGTTGGAGGCGCGAGTTCCCTTTGTAATGAGACGCAGCACAGATGTCAAGAATCCCACCTTGGTGCTGGGTGCAGCCTCCTGAGCGTTGTTATTTGCTGTACAGGAGTCTGCGCTGTCGTGTTATCCCCTGGCCTAGCGCTGTTAGCGCTGCCCATCTTCTGACCTCATTTAATGTCGGCCGGTGCGGTTCGCGATGACCATGAATCCCAGCCCCGCAGTGTCTTAACATTGTTAAAACACTGCGGGGCTGGGATTCATGGCCTGGCGCAGCACATATGTTCGCCTCTCGCACTCGGGTCCTTACACCCGCTTCAGACTGTGCGGCGTCAGCTGATCCCTTATCGCATGCCGCGGCCATGAAGCCACACAGTCTGAAGAAGGCGGAAGGAGATGAGGGACAGGCGAAGTGATGCACCGCTCATGCCCATCAATCACACCCTCGCAGTCCCAAGAAATAAGACACCGAGGGGCGTTGTGTGGGTCAGGGCGGCCGCAGAGGCGCAGGCAGCCAAACAATGATGCCAGAAGACGGGCAGCGCTACCAAGGGGGTTGCAGCGTGTCATTACAAAGGAAAGTCACACCACCGGGACGGTTAAATGGTCACACAGAGGACACATTTTAGACGTGTTTTCAGTTCCACATGTGCGAGGAGAATACGTTTATGAGCCACCTTGCACACATGCAGCATTACCGCTGTACAAGGTGGCCTTAAAAACGTACAAAAGCCTGGGGGAGGGGGGACAGGTTCCCTTCAATTTCAGTTCTTGTGTCTGCGTGGCTTTTGCAGGACACGATGCCGGCTGCACAGCAGGGGAACAGCTGGCGGTGCTGACCCCCACTGACACATTGGCTGGTGTTTTTCTCTGTGCAGCTAGCAGTACCGGGCCCCAACTGCCGGTGTTAGAGCCCGGGGTCAGCAGGAGGAGGAGATGGAGCAGAGTGTAGGCCGAAGCCTGCACTGGCGGCAGCTTTGGGTCTGTTGTGCCTGCGTGGCAGTTGCAGGACACGTTGCTGGCTGCACAGCAGGGGAACAGCTGGCGGTGCTGAACCCCACTGACACATTGGCTGGTGTTTGGCTCTGTGCAGCTAGCAGTACCGGGCCCCAACTGGCGGTGTTGGAGCCCGGGCTCTGCAGGGGGAGCAGAGTGTAGGCCGAAGCCTACTTGAACCAATTTCAAAGGTAACCTTTAACCCCCCCTCAGGGGTTACAAAGTTGAAGAGCCACAGCTTATGCAGCAGTAGTGCTGCACAAGTCAAAGGTTGCTCTTTTAATTTTGCTCCTTGCACACGCTGAATGAAACACGTATAACATTTAGCCCTTTATACAGTCAAACTGTGTTGGAGGCGCGAGTTCCCTTTGTAATGAGACGCAGCACAGATGTCAAGAATCCCACCTTGGTGCTGGGTGCAGCCTCCTGAGCATTGTTATTTGCTGTACAGGAGTCTGCGCTGTCGTGTTATCCCCTGGCCTAGCGCTGTTGGCGCTGCCCATCTTCTGACCTCATTTAATGTCGGCCGGTGCGGTTCGCGATGACCATGAATCCCAGCCCCGCAGTGTCTTAACATTGTTAAAACACTGCGGGGCTGGGATTCATGGCCTGGCGCAGCACATATGTTCGCCTCTCGCACTCGGGTCCTTACACCCGCTTCAGACTGTGCGGCGTCAGCTGATCCCTTATCGCATGCCGCGGCCATGAAGCCGCACAGTCTGAAGAATGCGGAAGGAGATGAGGGACAGGCGAAGTGATGCACCGCTCATGCCCATCAATCACACCCTCGCAGTCCCAAGAAATAAGACACCGAGGGGCGTTGTGTGGGTCAGGGCGGCCGCAGAGGCGCAGGCAGCCAAACAATGATGCCAGAAGACGGGCAGCGCTACCAAGGGGGTTGCAGCGTGTCATTACAAAGGAAAGTCACACCACCGGGACGGTGAAATGGTCACACAGAGGACACATTTTAGACGTGTTTTCAGTTCCACATGTGCGAGGAGAATACGTTTATGAGCCACCTTGCACACATGCAGCATTACCGCTGTACAAGGTGGCTGTAAAACGTACAAACGCCTGGGGGAGGGGGGACAGGTTCCCTTCAATTTCAGTTCTTGTGTCTGCGTGGCTTTTGCAGGACACGATGCCGGCTGCACAGCAGGGGAACAGCTGGCGGTGCTGAACCCCACTGACACATTGGCTGGTGTTTTTCTCTGTGCAGCTAGCAGTACCGGGCCCCAACTGGCGGTGTTAGAGCTCGGGGTCAGCAGGAGGAGGAGATGGAGCAGAGTGTAGGCCGAAGCCTGCACTGGCGGCAGCTTTGGGTCTGTTGTGCCTGCGTGGCAGTTGCAGGACACGTTGCCGGCTGCACAGCAGGGGAACAGCTGGCGGTGCTGAACCCCACTGACACATTGGCTGGTGTTTGGCTCTGTGCGGACAGCACTTCTGGACGGCAACTAGCGGTGTTGGAGCCCAGGGACAGGTGGAGGAGGAGGAGGTGGAGGAGGTAGGAGGGATTGCCACACACACAGCAGGGGAACAGCTGACATTACTGAACCCCAATAACAGAGGAGGGACTGTTGGGACTGTGCGTACAGCAGTACCAGGCAACAACTAGCGGTGTTGGAGCCCAGGGACAGGTGGAGGAGGAGGAGGTGGAGGAGGTAGGAGGGATTGCCACACACACAGCAGGGGAACAGCTGACGTTACTGAACCCCAATAACAGAGGAGGGACTGTTGGGACTGTGCGTACAGCACTACCAGGCAACAACTAGCGGTGTTGGAGCCCAGGGACAGGTGGAGGAGGAGGAGGTGGAGGAGGTAGGAGGGATTGCCACACACACAGCAGGGGAACAGCTGACATTACTGAACCCCAATAACAGAGGAGGGACTGTTGACTGTGCGTACAGCACTACCAGGCAACAACTAGCGGTGTTGGAGCCCAGGGACAGGTGGAGGAGGAGGAGGTGGAGGAGGTAGGAGGGATTGCCACACACACAGCAGGGGAACAGCTGACGTTACTGAAAACCAATAACAGAGGAGGGACTGTTGGGACTGTGCGTACAGCACTACCAGGCAACAACTAGCGGTGTTGGAGCCCAGGGACAGGTGGAGGAGGAGGAGGTGGAGGAGGTAGGAGGGATTGCCACACACACAGCAGGGGAACAGCTGACATTACTGAACCCCAATAACAGAGGAGGGACTGTTGACTGTGCGTACAGCACTACCAGGCAACAACTAGCGGTGTTGGAGCCCAGGGACAGGTGGAGGAGGAGGAGGTGGAGGAGGTAGGAGGGATTGCCACACACACAGCAGGGGAACAGCTGACGTTACTGAACCCCAATAACAGAGGAGGGACTGTTGGGACTGTGCGTACAGCACTACCAGGCAACAACTAGCGGTGTTGGAGCCCAGGGACAGGTGGAGGAGGAGGAGGTGGAGGAGGTAGGAGGGATTGCCACACACACAGCAGGGGAACAGCTGACATTACTGAACCCCAATAACAGAGGAGGGACTGTTGACTGTGCGTACAGCACTACCAGGCAACAACTAGCGGTGTTGGAGCCCAGGGACAGGTGGAGGAGGAGGAGGTGGAGGAGGTAGGAGGGATTGCCACACACACAGCAGGGGAACAGCTGACATTACTGAACCCCAATAACAGAGGAGGGACTGTTGACTGTGCGTACAGCACTACCAGGCAACAACTAGCGGTGTTGGAGCCCAGGGACAGGTGGAGGAGGAGGAGGTGGAGGAGGTAGGAGGGATTGCCACACACACAGCAGGGGAACAGCTGACGTTACTGAACCCCAATAACAGAGGAGGGACTGTTGGGACTGTGCGTACAGCACTACCAGGCAACAACTAGCGGTGTTGGAGCCCAGGGACAGGTGGAGGAGGAGGAGGTGGAGGAGGTAGGAGGGATTGCCACACACACAGCAGGGGAACAGCTGATGTTACTGAACCCCAATAACAGAGGAGGGACTGTTGGGACTGTGCGTACAGCACTACCAGGCAACAACTAGCGGTGTTGGAGCCCAGGGACAGGTGGAGGAGGAGGAGGTGGAGGAGGTAGGAGGGATTGCCACACACACAGCAGGGGAACAGCTGACATTACTGAACCCCAATAACAGAGGAGGTACTGTTGACTGTGCGTACAGCACTACCAGGCAACAACTAGCGGTGTTGGAGCCCAGGGACAGGTGGAGGAGGAGGAGGTGGAGGAGGTAGGAGGGATTGCCACACACACAGCAGGGGAACAGCTGACGTTACTGAACCCCAATAACAGAGGAGGGACTGTTGACTGTGCGTACAGCACTACCAGGCAACAACTAGCGGTGTTGGAGCCCAGGGACAGGTGGAGGAGGAGGAGGTGGAGGAGGTAGGAGGGATTGCCACACACACAGCAGGGGAACAGCTGACGTTACTGAACCCCAATAACAGAGGAGCGACTGTTGGGACTGTGCGGACAGCACTTCTGGACGGCAACTAGCGGTGTTGGAGCCCAGGGACAGGTGGAAAAGCAGAGGAACACAATGTAGGCCGAAGCCTGAGAAAGTCGAAAGGGAACCTTTAAAACCCCCCCCCCCCAAGGCGTTTGTAGCTGAAAGAGCCAGCTTGTGCAGCACAAAAGATGCAAAAGGAAAAGGTGGCTCTTTTCATCATGCTCCTTGCAAACACAGAACTAAACACATAAAATGTGTCCCCTGAAACCGTGAAACCGTCCCGGAGGTGGGACTTTCCTTCGTAATATGACGCAGCACAGCCGTCATTCCTCCCCCCCGGGCGCCGCGCCCCGGCTCCTCAGCGTAGTTTGATTCCGTCCCGGAGCCTGCGCTGTTATGTTATCCCTTGGCCAGGCACACTTAGCGCTGCCCATCTTCTGACATCATTTGGTGTCAGGCTGGCTGCGCCTGTGCGGCCGCGCTGGCCGAGAGCCCGCCTCGCAGTGTCTTCTGATTTTATCCCACTGGGGGCCTGGGATCCATGGCCATGCGCAGTGCATATCCTCGCCTCTCACTCCCCTCCCTACGGCTTCTTAAGACTGTGCGGTGTCATGGCCGTGGCATGCTATTAGGGACCAGCTGACACCGAACAGTCTGAAGAAGCCGTAGGGAGATGAGTGAGAGGTGGAGGTTCAGATATGCACTGCGCATGTCCATGGATCCCAGGCCCCCAGTGGGATTAAATCAGAAGACACTGCGAGGCGGGCTCTCGGCCAGCGCGGCCGCACAGGCGCAGCCATCCTGACACCAAATGATGCCAGAAGACGGGCAGCGCTAAGTGTGCCTGGCCACGGGATAACATAACAGCGCAGGCTCTGGGACGGAATCAAACAACGCTGAGGAGCCGGGGCGCGGCGCCGGGGGGGGAGGAATGACGGCTGTGCTGCGTCATATTACGAAGGAAAGTCCCACCTCCGGGACGGTTTTACGGTATCAGTGGACACATTTTATAAGTGTTAAGTTCTGCGTGTGCAAGGAGCTAAACCAAAATAGCTACCTTTTCCTTGTGCAGCATTACTGCTGCACAAGGAGGCTCTTTCAGTAACAAACGCCTTGGGGGGGGGGGGACAGATTCCCTTACATTTCAGTTGTTGTGTCAGCGTGGCGGTCGCATGACACATTGCCGGCTACACAGCTGGGGATCAGCTGACGTTACTGAAACCCAATAACACTGGGTCGTATGTTTTGACTGTGCAGACGGCACTTCTGAGCCTCAACTGGCAGTGTTGGAGCCCAGGAATTTAAGTTCAGGTGGTAGAAAGATGAACACAACAGGAGACCTGGATAACGTATACAGTGACCTAATTATTTAATCAGGAGGAGGAGTGGCAAATTCCTGCGAGATCCAGGCCTTGTTCATTTTCAGGAAAGTAAGCCGGTCAACGTTATCGGAGGATAGTCGCATGCGACGGTCAGTTAGTACACCACCTGCAGCACTAAAGACACGTTCCGATAATACACTGGCCGCAGGGCAAGACAGCACCTCCAATGCATACTGGCTTAGCTCTGGCCATGTATCCAGCTTTGAGACCCAAAACTTGAAAGGGGAAGAGCCGTCTGGGAGTACAGCAAGAGGGCAAGACATGTAGTCTGTCACCATCTGACGGAACCGTTGCCTCCTGCTGACTGGAGCCGTCTGTGATGGTGTAGACTTTTGTGGGGGGCACAGAAAACTGTGCCACAGTTGGGCCATACTGGTCTTGCCTTGGGCAGAGGCACTGCTTCTGCTCCCTCTTTGTGCAGAGCCTCCACCACTGCCTGGACGCACTGAGCTGCTTTGGAATGCACTAGCAGCACTTCTCTCACTTGGAATGGAGAAGATGATGGAATTGACCAGTGTGTCTTGGTACTCCCGCATTTTTCGCTCCCGGTTCAACGGTGTGATGAGGCTTTCTACGTTGTCCCGGTAGCGAGGATCGGCGGTCGTTTCTCAAGCACTGCAGCATGTAATCCACCATGTGCTGCAGACTGCCAACTGCCCAAGAAACGCTGTCCCCTGCTGGAGGCGTGATATCTGCCCGCTCGTCATCACCCCACCCTCGCTGTACACACTGAGTACTGGACAATTCGGTAACTCCCTCCTCTGGACGGATGTCTTCCTCCTCCATTGACTCCTCCTCATCCTCCTCACAAACTGTCCCCTGCCTACGCGTTTGTGAGGAACCACGTGGCGCTGACTGTCCAGAAGATGATGGAAATGGTGAATCCTCATCCTCCACCTCTTCCACAACATCATCCCTTAGCGCTTGCAGTGATTTTTCAAGCAGGCAGATAAGGGGGACAGTCATGCTGACTAGTGCATCATCTGCACTCGCCATCCACGTGGAATAATCAAAGGGACGCAAAACCTGGCAGACGTCATTCATAGTGGCCCACTCTGTGGTTGTGAAGTCTGTACGGCGCTGACTGCGACTTCTTTGCGCCTGAAGCAGCTGGTACTCCATTACAGCTTGCTGCTGATCACACAACCGCTCCAACATATGTAACGTGGAATTCCACCTGGTAGGTAGGTCACATATGATGCGATGTTCCGGCAGGCGGTGTCGGCGCTGCAGAGCCACAATGCGCGCTTTTGCCGTGCTGGAACGCCGCAAGTGAGCACACTCTAGGCGGACTGTTGTGATTTTGCTTTTTGCTCCCTCTAGTGGTCATTAGTGATTTGACTCTGGAGCGTCTGTCTTTTTCTATATCCTCACCTGGGCCGTTAGTTCAGGGGCGTTGCTATATAAGCTCCCTGGACCTTCAGTTCAATGCCTGGCATCGTTGAAATCAGAGCTAATCTGTTGTGCTCTTGTCCTCTGATCCTGGTTCCTGTTTTTCAAGCTAAGTCTGCTTCTTTGCTTTTTGCTTTTGTTTTGTTTGGTATTTTTGTCCAGCTTGTTCCTATCTGTATCCTGACCTTTGCTGGAAGCTCTAGGGGGCTGGTGTTCTCCCCCCGGACCGTTAGACGGTTCGGGGGTTCTTGAATCTCCAGCGTGGATTTTTATAGGGTTTTTGTTGACCAGATAAGTTATCTTGCTATATTCTGCTATTAGTAAGCTGGCCTCTCTTTGCTGAACCTGGTTCATTTCTGTGTTTGTCATTTCCTCTTACCTCACCGTTATTATTTGTGGGGGGCTTGTATCTTGCTTTGGGGTCCCTTTCTCTGGAGGCAAGAGAGGTCTTTGTTTTCTTCTCCTAGGGGTAGTTAGATTCTCCGGCTGGCGCGAGTCATCTAGCGATCACCGTAGGCATGATCCCCGGCTACTTCTAGTGTTGGCGTTAGGAGTAGCTATTTGGTCAACCCAGCTACCACAGCCCTATGAGCTGGATTTTTGTATCTTGCAGACTTACACGTTCCTCTGAGACCCTGTCCACTGGGGTCATAACAGTATGCCATGCCAGTATTAAATGTTTAATGCATTGCAGAAGTGGGATTATAAGAAAGAAAATTTTGAGTTTTTTTTTCCCTCTCTCATTTTTTTTTTTTCTTTTCCCCTTTACCTCAGAGTGGCTTAAGCTTGCTGCAGACATGAATGTCCAGACCTTGATTACAAGTGTGGACCAGCTTGCCGCTCGTGTGCAGGGTATACAAGATTATGTTACCAGAAATCCTAGGTCTGAACCCAAGATTCCGATTCCTGAACTGTTTTCAGGAGACCGATTTAAGTTTAGGAATTTCAGGAATAATTGTAAATTATTTTTGTCCCTGAAACCTTGTTCGTCTGGAGACTCTGCTCAACAAGTAAAAATTGTTATTTCATTCTTACGGGGTGACCCTCAGGATTGGGCTTTTTCGTTGGCGCCAGGAGATCCGGCATTGGCTGATATTGATGCGTTTTTTCTGGCGCTCGGTTTACTTTATGAGGAACCCAATCTTGAGATTCAGGCAGAGAAAGCCTTGCTGGCTATGTCTCAGGGCCAGGACGAGGCTGAGGTGTATTGCCAAAAATTTCGGAAATGGTCCGTGCTGACACATTGGAACGAGTGTGCACTGGCCGCTAATTTTAGAAATGGCCTTTCTGAGGCCATTAAGAATGTTATGGTGGGTTTTCCCATTCCCACAGGTCTGAATGATACCATGTCCCTGGCTATTCAAATTGACCGGCGGTTGCGGGAGCGCAAAACCGCAAATTCCCTCATGTTGTTGTCTGAACAGACACCTGATGTGATGCAATGTGATAGAAAAACCGCAAATTCCCTCATGGTGTTGTCTGAACGGACACCTGATTTGATGCAATGTGATAGAATCCTGACTAGAAATGAGAGGAAAATTCATAGACGCCGGAATGGCTTGTGCTACTACTGTGGTGATTCTACACATGTTATCTCAGCATGCTCTAAACGTATATCTAAGGTTGTTAGTCCTGTCACCGTTGGTAATTTGCATCCTAAGTTTATTCTGTCTGTAACTTTGATTTGCTCACTGTTATCTTATCCTGTCATGGCGTTTGTAGATTCAGGTGCTGCCCTGAGTCTTATGGATCTCTCATTTGCTAAGCGCTGTGGTTTTATTCTTGAACCATTAGAAAATCCTATCCCTCTTAGGGGTATTGATGCTACGCCATTGGCAGAAAATAAGCCGCAGTATTGGACACAGGTTACCATGTGCATGACTCCTGAACACCGCGAGGTGATACGTTTTCTCGTTCTACATAAAATGCATGATTTGGTTGTTTTGGGGCTGCCACGGTTACAGACCCATAATCCAGTCCTTGACTGGAAGGCTATGTCAGTGTCTAGTTGGGGCTGTCATGGTATTCATGAGGATTCCCTGCCTGTGTCTATTGCTTCTTCTACGCCTTCAGAAGTTCCTGAGTATTTGTCTGATTATCAGGATGTCTTTAGCGAGTCCAGGTCCAGTGCATTGCCTCCTCATAGGGAATGTGACTGTGCAATAGATTTGATTCCAGGCAGTAAATTTCCTAAGGGAAGACTGTTTAATCTGTCGATACCTGAACATACCGCTATGCGTTCATATATCAAGGAGTCTCTGGAGAAAGGACACATCCGTCCGTCTTCTTCCCCTCTTGGTGCGGGATTCTTTTTTGTGGCTAAAAAGGACGGATCTTTGAGGCCTTGAATTGACTATCGGCTTTTAAATAAGATCACTGTCAAATTTCAGTATCCTTTGCCGCTGTTGTCTGACTTGTTTGCCCGGATTAAAGGTGCCAAGTGGTTTACCAAGATAGACCTTTGTGGTGCGTACAACCTTGTGCGCATTAAGCAAGGGGATGAATGGAAAACCGCATTCAATACGCCCGAAGGTCATTTTGAGTACTTGGTGATGCCTTTTGGGCTCTCTAATGCCCCTTCAGTTTTTCAGTCCTTTATGCATGACATTTTCCGGAACTATCTGGATAAATTTCTGATCGTTTATCTGGATGATATTCTGTTTTTTTCTGATAATTGGGACTCGCATGTGGAGCAGGTCAGGATGGTCTTTAAAATTTTGCGTGAAAATTCTTTGTTTGTCAAGGGCTCAAAGTGTCTTTTTGGTGTACAGAAGGTTCCCTTTTTGGGGTTCATTTTTTCCCCTTCTGCTGTGGAGATGGACCCAGTCAAGGTCCGAGCTATTCTTGATTGGACTCAGCCCTCGTCAGTTAAGAGTCTTCAGAAGTTCTTGGGTTTCGCTAACTTCTACCGTCGTTTTATCGCTAACTTTTCTAGCATTGTGAAACCTTTGACGGATATGACCAAGAAGGGCTCCGATGTGGTTAATTGGGCTCCTGCTGCCGTGGAGGCTTTCCAGGAGTTGAAACGTCGGTTTACTTCGGCGCCTGTTTTGTGCCAGCCTGATGTCTCGCTTCCCTTTCAAGTTGAGGTGGATGCTTCAGAGATTGGAGCAGGGGCCGTTTTGTCGCAGAGAGGCCCTGGTTGCTCTGTTATGAGACCTTGCGCCTTTTTCTCTAGGAAGTTTTCGCCTGCGGAGCGAAATTATGATGTGGGCAATCGGGAGTTGTTGGCCATGAAATGGGCATTTGAGGAGTGGCGTCATTGGCTCGAGGGTGCTAAGCATCGTGTGGTGGTCTTGACTGATCACAAAAATCTGATGTATCTCGAGTCTGCTAAACGCCTGAATCCTAGACAGGCCCGCTGGTCATTGTTTTTCTCCCGTTTTGACTTTGTTGTCTCGTATTTACCAGGTTCAAAGAATGTGAAGGCCGATGCTCTTTCCAGGAGCTTTGTGCCTGATGCTCCTGGAGTCGCTGAACCTGTTGGTATTCTTAAGGATGGTATTATCTTGTCAGCTATTTCTCCAGATCTGCGACGTGTGTTGCAGAGATTTCAGGCTGATAGGCCTGATTCTTGTCCACCTGACAGACTGTTTGTGCCTGATAAGTGGACCAGCAGAGTCATTTCCGAGGTTCATTCCTCGGTGTTGGCAGGTCACCCAGGAATTTTTGGCACCAGAGATCTGGTGGCCAGATCCTTTTGGTGGCCTTCCTTGTCTAGGGATGTGCGGTCATTTGTACAGTCCTGTGGGACTTGTGCTCGAGCTAAGCCTTGCTGTTCTCGTGCCAGCGGGTTGCTCTTGCCCTTGCCTGTCCCTAAGAGACCTTGGACACATATCTCCATGGATTTCATTTCTGATCTTCCGGTGTCTCAGGGCATGTCTGTTATCTGGGTGATATGTGATCGCTTCTCCAAGATGGTCCATTTGGTTCCTTTGCCTAAGCTGCCTTCCTCTTCCGATCTGGTTCCTGTGTTTTTCCAGAACGTGGTTCGTTTGCACGGCATCCCTGAGAATATTGTGTCAGACAGAGGATCCCAGTTCGTTTCCAGATTCTGGCGATCCTTTTGTAGTAGGATGGGCATTGACTTGTCGTTTTCGTCTGCTTTCCATCCTCAGACTAATGGACAGACGGAGCGAACTAATCAGACTTTGGAGGCTTATTTGAGGTGTTTTGTCTCTGCTGATCAGGACGATTGGGTGACCTTCTTGCCGTTAGCTGAGTTTGCCCTTAATAATCGGGCTAGTTCCGCCACCTTGGTTTCGCCGTTTTTCTGCAACTCTGGTTTCCACCCTCGTTTTTCTTCGGGTCATGTGGAACCTTCTGACTGCCCTGGGGTGGATTCTGTGGTGGATAGGTTGCAGCGGATCTGGAATCTTGTGGTGGACAACTTGAAGTTGTCACAGGAGAGGGCTCAGCGCTTTGCCAACCGCCGCCGCGGTGTGGGTCCCCGACTACGTGTTGGGGATTTGGTGTGGCTTTCTTCCCGCTTTGTTCCTATGAAGGTTTCCTCTCCCAAATTTAAACCTCGTTTTATTGGTCCTTACAAGATATTGGAAATTCTTAATCCTGTATCCTTTCGCCTGGATCTTCCTGTGTCGTTTGCTATCCACAACGTGTTTCATAGGTCCTTGTTGCGGCGGTACGTTGTGCCTGTGGTTCCTTCTGCTGAGCCTCCTGCTCCGGTGTTGGATGAGGGCGAGTTGGAGTACGTGGTGGAGAAGATCTTGGATTCTCGTCTCTCCAGGCGGAGGCTTCAGTACCTGGTCAAGTGGAAGGGCTATGGTCAGGAAGATAATTCCTGGGTGGTCGCCTCTGATGTTCATGCGGCCGATTTAGTTCGTGCCTTTCACGCCGCTCATCCTGATCGCCCTGGTGGTCGTGGTGAGGGTTCGGTGACCCCTCACTAAGGGGGGGGGTACTGTTGTGATTTTTCTTTTTGCTCCCTCTAGTGGTCATTAGTGATTTGACTCTGGAGCGTCTGTCTTTTTCTATATCCTCACCTGGGCCGTTAGTTCAGGGGCGTTGCTATATAAGCTCCCTGGACCTTCAGTTCAATGCCTGGTGTTATGACCCCAATGGCGAGGGTCTCAGAGGAACGTGGAAGTCTGCAGAATACAAAAAACCAGCTCATGGGGCAGTGGTAACTGGGTTGACCATATATCTACTCCTAACGCCAACACTAGAAGTAGCCGGGGATCATTCCTACGATGATTCTAGATGACACGCTCTAGCCGGAGAATCTAACTACCCCTAGTAGAGGAAAAACAAAGACCTTTCTTGCCTCCAGAGAAGGGGACCCCAAAGCTGGATAGAAGCCCCCCACAAATAATAACGGTGAGGTAAGAGGAAATGACAAACACAGAAATGAACCAGGTTTAGCACAGAGAGGCCCGCTTACTGATAGCAGAATAAAGAAAGGTAACTTATATGGTCAACAAAAACCCTATCAAAATCCACACTGGAAATTCAAGAACCCCCGAACCGTCTAACGGTCCAGGGGGAGAACACCAGCCCCCCTAGAGCTTCCAGCAAAGATCAGGATATAGATTTGGAACAAGCTGGACAAAAATACAAAACCAAAACAAATAGCAAAAAGCAAAAAGGCAGACTTAGCTGATATAACTGGAACCAGGATCAGTAGACAAGAGCACAGCAGACTAGCTCTGATAACTACGTTGCCAGGCATTGAACTGAAGGTCCAGGGAGCTTATATAGCTACACCCCTAACTAACGACCCAGGTGCGGATAACAGGAATGACAGAAAAACCAGAGTCAAAAAACTAGTAACCACTAGAGGGAGCAAAAAGCGAATTCACAACAGTACCCCCCCCTTAGTGAGGGGTCACCGAACCCTCACCACGACCACCAGGGCGATCAGGATGAGCGGCATGAAAGGCACGAACTAAATCGGCCGCATGAACATCAGAAGCGACCACCCAGGAATTATCCTCCTGACCATAGCCCTTCCACTTGACCAGGTACTGAAGCCTCCGCCTGGAGAGGCGAGAATCCAAGATCTTCTCCACCACGTACTCCAACTCGCCCTCAACCAACACAGGAGCAGGAGGCTCAGCAGAAGGAACTACAGGCACAATGTACCGCCGCAACAAGGACCTATGAAATACATTGTGAATAGCAAACGACACAGGAAGATCCAGACGAAAAGATACAGGATTAATGATTTCCAATATCTTGTAAGGCCCAATAAAACGAGGTTTAAATTTGGGAGAGGAGACCTTCATAGGAACAAAGCGGGAAGAAAGCCATACCAAATCCCCAACGCGTAGTCGGGGACCCACACCGCGGCGGCGGTTGGCAAAGCGCTGAGCCCTCTCCTGTGACAACTTCAAGTTGTCCACCACATGATTCCAGATCCGCTGCAACCTATCCACCACAGAATCCACCCCAGGACAGTCAGAAGGCTCCACATGACCTGAAGAAAAGCGAGGATGGAAACCAGAGTTGCAGAAAAAAGGCGAAACCAAGGTGGCGGAACTAGCCCGATTATTAAGGGCAAACTCAGCCAACGGCAAGAATGTCACCCAATCGTCCTGATCAGCAGAGACAAAACACCTCAAATAAGCCTCCAAGGTCTGATTGGTTCGCTCCGTCTGTCCATTAGTCTGAGGATGGAAAGCAGACGAAAACGACAAATCAATGCCCATCCTACTACAAAAGGATCGCCAGAACCTGGAAACGAACTGGGATCCTCTGTCTGACACAATATTCTCAGGGATGCCGTGCAAACGAACCACGTTCTGGAAAAACACAGGAACCAGATCGGAAGAGGAAGGCAGCATAGGCAAAGGAACCAAATGGACCATCTTGGAGAAGCGATCACATATCACCCAGATAACGGACATGCCCTGAGATAGCGGAAGATCAGAAATGAAATCCATGGAGATATGTGTCCAAGGTCTCTTCGGGACAGGCAAGGGCAAGAGCAAACCGCTGGCACGAGAACAGCAAGGCTTAGCTCGAGCACAAGTCCCACAGGACTGCACAACCTTAGCTATACGTTTAGAGCATGCTGAGATAACATGTGTAGAATCACCACAGTAGTAGCACAAGCCATTCTGGCGTCTATGAATTTTCCGCTCATTTCTAGTCAAGATTCTATCACATTGCATTAAATCAGGTGTCTGTTCAGACAACACCATGAGGGAATTTGCGGTTTTTCTATCACATTGCACCGAATTAGGTGTCTGTTCAGACAACACCATGAGGGAATTTGCGGTTTTGCGCTCCCGCAACCGCCGGTCAATTTGAATAGCCAGTGCCATAGTATCATTCAGACCTGTGGGAATGGGAAAACCCACCATAATATTCTTAATGGCTTCAGAAAGGCCATTTCTAAAATTAGCGGCCAGAGCACACTCGTTCCAATGTGTCAGCACGGACCATTTCCGAAATTTTTGGCAATACACTTCAGCCTCGTCCTGTCCCTGAGACATAGCCAGCAAGGCCTTTTCTGCCTGAATCTCAAGATTGGGTTCCTCATAGAGTAAACCGAGCGCCAGAAAAAACGCATCAATATCAGCCAATGCCGGATCTCCTGGCGCCAGCGAAAAAGCCCAATCCTGAGGGTCGCCCCGTAAGAACGAAATAATAATTTTTACTTGCTGAGCAGAGTCTCCAGATGAACAGGGTCTCAGGGACAAAAACAATTTACAATTATTCACGAAATTCCTAAACTTAAACCTGTCTCCGGAAAACAGTTCAGGAATCGGTATTTTAGGTTCTGACCTAGGATTTCTGATAACATAGTCTTGTATGCCCTGCACACGAGTAGCCAGCTGGTCCACACTTGTAATCAAGGTCTGGACATTCATGTCTGCAGCAAGCATAGCCACTCTGAGGTAAAGGGGAAGAAGAAAAAAAAAAAACTCAGAATCTTCTTTCTTATAATCCCTCTTCTGCAATGCATTAAACACTTAATACTGGCCTGGCAAACTGTTATGACCCCAATGGCGAGGGTCTCAGAGGAACGTGGAAGTCTGCAGAATACAAAAAACCAGCTCATAGGGCAGTGGTAACTGGGTTGACCATATATCTACTCCTAACGCCAACACTAGAAGTAGCCGGGGATCATTCCTACGATGATTCTAGATGACACGCTCCAGCCGGAGAATCTAACTACCCCTAGTAGAGGAAAAACAAAGACCTTTCTTGCCTCCAGAGAAGGGGACCCCAAAGCTGGATAGAAGCCCCCCACAAATAATAACGGTGAGGTAAGAGGAAATGACAAACACAGAAATGAACCAGGTTTAGCACAGAGAGGCCCGCTTACTGATAGCAGAATAAAGAAAGGTAACTTATATGGTCAACAAAAACCCTATCAAAATCCACACTGGAAATTCAAGAACCCCCGAACCGTCTAACGGTCCGGGGGGAGAACACCAGCCCCCCTAGAGCTTCCAGCAAAGATCAGGATATAGATTTGGAACAAGCTGGACAAAAATACAAAACCAAAACAAATAGCAAAAAGCAAAAAGGCAGACTTAGCTGATATAACTGGAACCAGGATCAGTAGACAAGAGCACAGCAGACTAGCTCTGATAACTACGTTGCCAGGCATTGAACTGAAGGTCCAGGGAGCTTATATAGCTACACCCCTAACTAACGACCCAGGTGCGGATAACAGGAATGACAGAAAAACCAGAGTCAAAAAACTAGTAACCACTAGAGGGAGCAAAAAGCGAATTCACAACAGCCTGGCATCGTTGAAATCAGTGCTAATCTGTTGTGCTCTTGTCCTCTGATCCTGGTTCCTGTTTTTCAAGCTAAGTCTGCTTCTTTGCTTTTTGCTTTTGTTTTGTTTGGTATTTTTGTCCAGCTTGTTCCTATCTGTATCCTGACCTTTGCTGGAAGCTCTAGGGGGCTGGTGTTCTCCCCCCGGACCGTTAGACGGTTCGGGGGTTCTTGAATCTCCAGCGTGGATTTTTATAGGGTTTTTGTTGACCAGATAAGTTATCTTGCTATATTCTGCTATTAGTAAGCTGGCCTCTCTTTGCTGAACCTGGTTCATTTCTGTGTTTGTCATTTCCTCTTACCTCACCGTTATTATTTGTGGGGGGCTTGTATCTTGCTTTGGGGTCCCTTTTTCTGGAGGCAAGAGAGGTCTTTGTTTTCTTCTCCTAGGGGTAGTTAGATTCTCCAGCTGGCGCGAGTCATCTAGCGATCACCGTAGGCATGATCCCCGGCTACTTCTAGTGTTGGCGTTAGGAGTAGCTATTTGGTCAACCCAGTTACCACAGCCCTATGAGCTGGATTTTTGTATCTTGCAGACTTACACGTTCCTCTGAGACCCTGTCCACTGGGGTCATAACAGCGGACCTTGTGCAGCAGTGCATCAAGATCCGGATAGTCCCTCAAAAAGCTCTGCATGACCAAATTGAGCACATGTGCCAGACATGGGATGTGAGTGAGGTTGCCGAGGCCCAGAGCTGCCACCAGATTTCGGCCATTATCACACACTACCATGCCTGGCTGGAGATTCGCTGGCACAAACCACACATCGCTCTCCTGCTTGATGGCATTCCAGAGCTCCTGCGCTGTGTGGCTAGGATTCCCCCAAAAAATTAATTTCAAGACGGCCTGTTGACGTTTGGCCACGGCTGTGCTCATGTCGGTCGTAACAGGTACACGTTCATCACGGGTCCATGTGGAGGTGAACTGTGACGGCTCCTGCAGCGATGATTCTGAGGAACTGGTGTAAGAGGAGGAGTCAATGCGTACAGAATGGATTCCTGCAATCCTTGGAGTGGGCAGGACACGTCCTGCGCCACTCGCACGGTCTGTACCCGGCTCAACGACATTAACCCAATGGGCAGTGAGGGAAAGGTATCGCCCCTGTCCATGTTGACTGGTCCACGCATCGGTGGTGAGGTGGACCTTGCTACTGACGGCGTTCAGTAGCGCGTGTTTTATGTGTCCCTCCACATGCTTGTGCAGGGCAGGGACGGCTTGCCTGCTGAAGTAAAAGCGGCTGGGCACATTGTACTGTGGGACTGCCAATGACATCAAGTCACGGAAGCTGTCAGTCTCCACCAGCCTGAATGACAGCATTTCCAGTGACAGAAGTTTGGCAATGCCTGCAGTCAGAGCCTGTGCTCGTGGGTGGTTTGACGAGAAAGGCCGCCTTTTCTCCCATGCCTGTACTACCGATGGCTGTAGACTGGGCTGGGAGTGTGTGGATGACTGGGAAAGTGGTGCTGCGGGTGGAATTACAGCGGGTCTCTGGACAACAGGGCCAGAGGTTCTTCCACGGCGATCCTGGGAGGAAGCCGAACCAGCTGCGTGTGAGCTAGAGGAAGAGGCAACACGAGCTGAAGAGGTGGTAGCTGCCGCTGTTGGTTGGCCTAGCTCTTCAGTGTGTTTTTCTAACTCCGCCGGGTGCCTGTTGCGCACATGTTTCCACATGTTGGAGGTATTGAGGTTGCTGACATTTCGACCTCTTTTGACTTTTTGATGACACACCTTGCATCTGACATAGCAAATGTCATCTGCAACTGTGTCAAAAAAGGACCAGGCACTGCAAGTCTTGGGAGCGCCCTTTTTGGCTTTTGGAAGAGACATGCTCCTAACGGGTGCCAAAGCGGAGGCTGCAGGATCCGCAGTCTTCCCCCTCCCTCTCCCTCTTTGGGCCGTACGGGGAATCTCTTCCTCAGAGCTGCTCCCACCACCTTCCTGTCCCTCACGCCAAGATGGGTCAAGGACCTCATCATCTACACTACCCTCTGCCCCCAACTGCTCCTCCTGGGTAGTCTCAGCAGCAGAGCACGCACCAGTAAGTGGCACCTGAGTGTCATCATCAGCTGATGCGGCCTGCGATGTGGTGACCGGAGCCACTGGCCCACCCGCCTCTTCAGAGGAAGAGAGAAAAAGCTGTTGGGCATCACTGCACCCTGCCTCTTCTTCCATTTCTCCAATGCTGCTTGGCTGGCCCCCTGTTTCCAAGCCAAGAGATTCAGAGAACAGAAGTAGAGATGGCTCCTGTCCTGGGCTCTCTGTCTGCCTGGGCAATTTGGCAGGTGGTGAAGAGACAGATGGCTGCTCTCCAGTGCTCTGTGTCTGAGAGGATGTGGCACTAAGTGAAGTTGATGCATTAGCTGCCATCCATCCGACAACGGCTTCAATTTGTTCTTCACGCAGCAGCGGTGTACGGCGCTCTGACACAAAGCTGCGCATGAATGACTGTTGCCTGGTGAAAGTGGGTGCTGATGAGTCACCGGTGCCCGCAGCAGGCACAGAATCCCCATGTCCCCTCCCTGCTCCGCGCCCACGCCCACGCCCACGTGCCTTACTCACTGCCTTCTTCATCTTGGTTGACTGATAAAGATAAGCAGAAAAGTACTAACGGCTTTGTGTGCTTATTCCTGAGCAACTCCTCCTAACAGGTACAAGAAACACTAATTTTCTAAAGTGTGGACTAGACTTTAATATGAGCTAATGTGGCCTACACAAATGTAAAGTGGTGTAACTGGTGTGTTTGGTGAACTTTATTATTTATTTATTTTTTTTGGGCTGAACTGACAACGGATAGAGCTGCAGTCACACGGAGACCGTGCAGACAGACGTAAACGGTGCTGCAAGGCCCAAAAACCCTCCTCTACGTTATCCTATGTAGTGTTTTTCCACAAGTTAGCTGGAGACGGGTGGAAAGACACTAATAGGAATTTTTTGAAAAAATGTGCAGCAGCCTGCACTACTTAAAACAAAATGAAAATTGATTTGGCGGTATGACGCAGTGAAGAACCCTGAGCTGGAGACAACCAGGCTATGGCTGCTCACAGACTACAGGGCGAGCTGCAGTCACACGGAGACCGTGCAGACAGCCGTAAACGGCGCTGCAAGGCCCAAAAACCCTCCTGTACGTTATCCTATGTAGTGTTTTTCCACAAATTAGCTGGAGACGGGTGGAAAGACACTAATAGGAATTTTTTGAAAAAATGTGCAGCAGCCTGCACTACTTAAAACAAAATGAAAATTGATTTGGCGGTATGACGCAGTGAACAACCCTGAGCTGGAGACAACCAGGCTAAGGCTGCTCACAGACTACAGGGCGAGCTGCAGTCACACGGAGACCGTGCAGACAGCCGTAAACGGCGCTGCAAGGCCCAAAAACCCTCCTCTACGTTATCCTATGTAGTGTTTTTCCACAAATTAGCTGGAGATGGGTGGAAAGACACTAATAGGAATTTTTTGAAAAAATGTGCAGCAGCCTGCACTACTTAAAACAAAATGAAAATTGATTTGGCGGTATGACGCAGTGAACAACCCTGAGCTGGAGACAACCAGGCTATGGCTGGTCACAGACTACAGGGCGAGCTGCAATCACACGGAGACCGTGCAGACAGCCGTAAACGGCGCTGCAAGGCCCAAAAACCCTCCTCTACGTTATCCTATGTAGTGTTTTTCCACAAATTAGCTGGAGACGGGTGGAAAGACACTAATAGGATTTTTTTGAATAAATTAGCAGCAGACTACACTACTTGAAAAAAAAAAAAAAAAAAAACAGTATGAGGCAATGAACCACCCTCCCTGAACTGAATGCAACCAGCTATGGATGGCCTATGTGGCTGCACTCAGACTAGAGAGTGGGCTGCACTCACACACACACACACACAGACCTTGCAGATCGCTGTGAAAACAGCGCTACAAGGCAAAAGCAAGGTGAATAGTAGGTGAACACAGCGGTTGCTAAATTAGCCTTTGGAAAGCACAAAGAAGCAAATCGCTATCTCTAAACTGTCCCTCAGTCAGCAAACAGCGTCCTGTCACTAACTGAATTCACAGCAGAGTGATCGCAAAATGGCGCCAGCGACTTTTAAACTGCATCATGACATCATTTCAGCAGCCAATCACAGCCTTGCCAGTAGTTTCATGCCCTCCATGCTAAACAGGATGTGCCCACACTTGGAATCATTCTCATTGGCTGAATTTCTGCATTTTGAATCTTGGAACTTCTGATTCCGGTATCCGATACGCGGCAAGTATCGGAATCCCGGTATCGGAATTCCGATACCGCAAGTATCGGCCGATACCCGATACTTGCGGTATCGGAATGCTCAACACTAATCCCCACCTGTTACGCAACTTAAAGTAAAGTTTACAGGCTTCTCTGACAGCAACAAACTTGTCATGCCCCCCCAGAGAACCTGTCAGGCAAAGCAACCTTGTGCTCCACCATGGATCAAAAAATTGTAAGGGCCAGTGTTACTGTCACATTTCTGTTGTCAGATTACCAGGGGCTCCTTCCCTGTCCCTAAATCTAGGGGCAACCTAGCTTTCCCTGCTCCTCAGGTTACTTCTGAAGGTGAAGACTCCGGGGGCCACGTAGCTTGCCAAACTCCTGAATCAGACCTATATCTGTCCCCCTCCCCAACCAGAGAAGTAGGAGGAATAGTGTGCGTACATACACAAACCAGACAAACAAGAATGGACATACAGGGATAAATGAGTATACCAATCATCCAAAAAGGCATTCACAGATAACAGAGGGGAACACAGTTTAGAAAAGGTAGAAAATATAAATAGGAGAGGACGAGGGGTTATACACAGTATTTCTATGCAGCTGAACGCTCCGTTCCCAAGTGCTGGTGGCAGTGCTGGGACACGATACGAGAGATTCGCGCTAGTTTCTCACATTGAACTCGCAAGTGTGACCCCAGCCTTACCATCACTTTGGTTGGAGGAAGTTGCTGTGTCCTTGACCTGGACAGTTTCTACTAAGAGTGATGGTTTATTTAATTAAGGTCCTGCTGCTGCCACTGCTGCTGCAACTGCTGAACTAAAGTTTGTTGGTTTCTTGTTGGGCCTGCTGCTGCTGCTGTTGTTGCTGCTGCCACTGCTGCTGCATATTAGCCTGGACCAGTTGCTTGAGAAGCTCTTCCATGCTTATACACTGTGTTTTCAGTGCTGTACCTGCCTTTACCCATTATTTTCAGTTTTAAATTGTAATCACCTGTGCTCTTTGGGACTGTGCTCTGTATTCAAACACCAATTGTAGGGGTTCACTCTCTTGGGTAGTTGCTTGGAACACAAAGCTACAGTGTTTTTAATATCACACGCAGAATAATGTTTATTTTCACTAGTTATTCAGTACCAAAACCATAAAATCTCTAGCATTGTCCAGGCAACTAAACAATACAGACTCTGGCTACTGAGACCTGGCTGGGCTAGTCCTAGTTTGGTCACAAAACAGCTATCATCCATAGCCACCAGTGATATTTGCAGTTTGGTGCACACGATCTGTGCAGTCAGGTTAGGCACGAATTAGGGGACTGGAATGAGATTTGTGGCATACCTTGCGCCAGGGCCGTATTTGCCACTAGGCACTTGAGGGCACGTGCCTAGGGCGGGGACAATGCAGGGGGCGGCACCTGAGCAAGTTTAAAAGAAAAAAAAAATAATTATTTTTTTGTAAGTCCGGGGTCGCACCGCCCACCCACCTACCTCAGTCCCAGCTTCTGCGGGGGGAGGGGGTCTCGGGCGCAGGGCAAACATCAGGGCATTACTGCCCTGACTACTGTATGGAGCAGAAATGGGTGTTGTACCTTTAAGCAGCAGCAGGCCCAAGTGCATCATGGTCCTGACGCCGGTCATGTGACACGCTGCGCGCTCTTCTTAATGTAGGAGCTCAGCAGACTGCAGAGAAGCAGGTCATGTTTGTGGGAGAAGATACTGAAGTCGGCGGTGAGCAGGGAGAGGAGGCGGGCAGTGTGTGAGGACTCAGAGGAAGCTGCAGAGAGGAGTGAGGTGAGAGGAGACAGGAGTCTGCTGATGTGAGTGAGGAGAGAGGAGGCTGGTAAGGAGAGGAGATGAGAGGCAGGAGAGGAAATGAGAGGCTGGTGAGGAGATGAGAGGCTGGAAAGGAGAGGAGAGGCTGGAAAGGAGAGGAGAGGCAGGAGAGGAGATGAGAGGCTGGAAAGGAGAGGAGATGAGAGGCTGGAAAGGAGAGGAGATGAGAGGCTGGAAAGGAGAGGAGATGAGAGGCTGGTAAGGAGAGGAGTTAAGAGGCTGGTGAGGAGATGAGAGGCTGGAAAAGAGGAGAAGAGAGGCTGGAGAGGAGATGAGAGGCTGGAAAGGAGAGGAGAGGCTGGAAAGGAGAGGAGAGGCTGGTAAGGAGAGGATATGAGAGGCTGCTGAGGAGAGGAGATGAGAGACTGGTGAGGGGAGGCTGCTGAGGAGAGGAGATGAGAGGCTGGTGAGGAGATGAGAGGCTGCTGATGTGAGTGAGGAGAGGGGAGGCTGCTAAGGGGAGGATATGAGAGGCTGGGGAGGAGAGGGGATGAGAAGCTCGTGAGGGGAAGCTGCTAAGGAGAGGAGATGAGAGGCTGGTGAGGAGATGAGAGGCTGCTGAGGTGAGGAGAGGGGAGGCTGCTAAGGGGAGGATATGAGAGGCTGCTGAGGAGAGGAGATGAGAGTCTGGTGAGGAGATGAGAGGCTGCTGATGTGAGTGAGGAGGGGGAGGCTGCTAAGGGGAGGATATGAGAGGCTGGTGAGGAGATGGGATGAGAGGCTGGAGAGGGGAGGCTGCTGTGGAGAGGAGATGAGAGGCTGGAGAGGGGAGGCTGCTGAGGAGAGGAGATGAGAGGCTGGTCTCATGCTGTATATGGGGAGGCTGTGTGGGGCTCATGCTGTATATAGGGAGGCTGTGTGGGGCTCATGCTGTATATAGGGAGACTGTATGGCCGGGGCTCATGCTGTATATGGGGAGGATGTGTGGGGCTCATGCTGTATATAGGGAGGCTGTGTGGAGCTCATGCAGTGTATATGGGGAGGCTGTGTGGGGCTCATGCAGTATATAGGGAGGCTGTGTGGGGCTCATGCCATATATAGGGAGGCTGTGTGGGGCTCATGCTGTATATGGGGAGGCTGTGTAGGGTTCATGCAGTATATAGGGAGGCTGTGTAGGGTTCATGCAGTATATAGGGAGGCTGTGTAGGGTTCATGCAGTATATAGGGAGGCTGTGTAGAGTTCATGCAGTATATAGGGAGGCTGTGTAGGGTTCATGCAGTATATAGGGAGGCTGTGGGGCTCATGCTGTATATGGGGAGGCTGTGTGGGGCTCATGCAGTATATGGGGAGGCTGTGTGGGGCTCATGCAGTGTATATGTGGAGGCTGTGTGGGGCTCATGCAGTATATGGGGAGGCTGTGTGGGGCTCATGCAGTGTATATTAGGAGGCTGTGTGGGGCTCATGCTGTATATGGGGAGGCTGTGTGGGGCTCATGCTGTATATGGGGAGGCTGTGTGGGGCTCATGCTGTATATGGGGAGGCTGTGTGGGGCTCATGCTGTATATGGGGAGGCTCTGTGGGGCTCATGCTGTATATGGGGAGGCTGTGTGGTCTCATGCTGTATATAGGGAGGCTGTGTGGGGCTCATGCTGTATATAGAGAGGCTGTGTGGGGCTCATGCAGTGTATATAGGGAGGCTGTGTGGGGCTCATGCAGTGTATATGGGGAGGCTGTGGTGGGCTCATGCAGTATATGGGGAGGCTGTGTGGGGCTCATGCTGTATATGGGGAGGCTGTGTGGGGCTCATGCAGTATATGGGGAGGCTGTGTGGGGCTCATGCTGTATATGGGGAGGCTGTGTGGGGCTCATGCAGTATATGGGGAGGCTGTGTGGGGCTCCTGCTGTATATGGGTAGGCTGTGTGGGGCTCCTGCAGTATATATGGGTAGGCTGTGTGGGGCTCCTGCAGTATATATGGGGAGGCTGTGTGGGGCTCATGCAGTGTATATGGGGAGTCTGTGTGGGGCTCATGCAGTATATAAAGGGCTGTGGGGGGTTTAAAGATATATAGGGGGGTGTCAGCATACTTAATTCTGCTCAATATTAAGTGATACAATTAATATTAATTAATATTGAGTAGAATTATTTTCATGCTATTGGTTCAGCCTCCACAAGTCATGGTCTTTCATCTGGCCCCTTGGGAAAATAAATTGCCCACCCCTGATCTAGAGACATGGAGTGAGAAGCCCACAGACGATAGCAACAGATTAGTCAGTTCTCTCACTAAATTACCCATCCAGCTCTTCAAACTATTCTCTCTGAAACGTCAGAGCATTGCAGAGATAAACTTCCCTGTTTGCAGTCTGAGTGATGCTGCCCGTGGTTTTGGTAATATGAATCGACTGACAGGTTCCCTTAAAAATCTGTCAGCCAAACCTTGCAACCATGGCAGAATCAACCGACCATGTACTGTGTATGAGATCCATCAGATTCTCACATGACAACTAATGGAAAGGTTTGCTAAGGCTCCTTTCACATCAGCGATTTTCTCCGTTCGCGGCAGACACTGCAGTTTTCTTTTGGTATCACCAGAGGTGCACCCTTGCATCCTGACAACCAGGGTTATGCCCAAAGATGCCTTGATTGCCACCTTCAGCTTGCTGTACTCCTTGGCATTGTCACGTTTCTGTTGTCAGATTACCCAGTGCAGGGGTTCCGTCCCTGTCCCTAATTCTAGGGGCACCCTAGCTATCCCTGCTCCCCAGATTACTTCTGATGGTGAAGATGCTGGGGCCACATACCTTGCTGAACTCCTGAATCCCGAGAAACTTGAGATCTAACAACAGAGGAAATAAGTACACCAGGGTTACCAACCTCACCGCAGTCCGGCTCCTTAGTCTTCTGGCGGCTGTTTATGGGGGAGATATGGAAGAACACGTACCCACAAAATGATGCTCTCCACTACAGAAAAAGCACACTCCCCTTTATGCCAAAACACCGTTGAACCAACAGAACGTGCCCCCCCACCCAACTGCATGGGTTGCATGGTAGACTCAGAGGCATATTCCCTTGTCTCCTTATGTCTCTGCTGGTCCACACGGATGGCCAGAGACAAGGCCGCCTCCAGGGAGACCGGAGTCTCTTGTAGCGCAAAGGCATCCTTACTCTTACCAATAACACTTGAACTGGCTACAGAGTGTGGGGTCATTCCTCTTAGTATTGGTGTACCAACTCTGAAACTCAGAGTAATAGTCCTCAGTCAACCATTCTCCCTGCCAAAGCTGACATAGTGTAGACTAGGCCATGGATACGCAGTTGGGGTCATTGTATATGTGACCCAGGACCTGTTTAAATGTCTTAATTGTTCGTAGGGACCGAGAGCCGGCTGGAAGGGAAAATGCCCAGGCTTGAGGGTCACCCAGAAGGAGTGAAATTATGATCCCCACCTGTTACGCAACTTAAAGTAAAGTTTACAGGCTTCTCTGACAGCAACAAACTTGTCATGCCCCCCCAGAGAACCTGTCAGGCAAAGCAACCTTGTGCTCCACCATGGATCAAAAAATTGTAAGGGCCAGTGTTACTGTCACATTTCTGTTGTCAGATTACCAGGGTCTCCTTCCCTGTCCCTAAATGTAGGGGCAACCTAGCTTTCCCTGCTCCTCAGGTTACTTCTGAAGGTGAAGACTCCGGGGGCCACGTAGCTTGCCAAACTCCTGAATCAGACCTAAATCTGTCCCCCTCCCCAACCAGAGAAGTAGGAGGAATAGTGTGCGTACATACACAAACCAGACAAACAAGAATGGACATACAGGGATAAATGAGTATACCAATCATCCAAAAAGGCATTCACAGATAACAGAGGGGAACACAGTTTAGAAAAGGTAGAAAAAATAAATAGGAGAGGACGAGGGGTTATACACAGTATTTCTATGCAGCTGAACGCTCCATTCCCAAGTGCTGGCGGCAGTGCTGGGACACGATACGAGAGATTCGCACTAGTTTCTCACATTGAACTCGCAAGTGTGACCCCAGCCTTACCATCACTTTGGTTGGAGGAAGTTGCTGTGTCCTTGACCTGGACAGTTTCTGCTAAGAGTGATGGTTTATTTAATTAAGGTCCTGCTGCTGCCACTGCTGCTGCAACTGCTGAACTAAAGTTTGTTGGTTTCTTGTTGGGCCTGCTGCTGCTGCTGCTGTTGGTGCTGCTGCCACTGCTGCTGCATATTAGCCTGGACCAGTTGCTTGAGAAGCTCTTCCATGCTTTTACACTGTGTTTTCAATGCTGTACCTGCCTTTACCCATTATATTCAGTTTTAAATTGTAATCACCTGTGCTCTTTGGGACTGTGCTCTGTATTCAAACACCAATTGTAGGGGTTCACTCTCTTGGGTAGTTGCTTGGAACACAAAGCTACAGTGTTTTTAATGTCACACGCAGAATAATGTTTATTTTCACTAGTTATTCAGTACCAAAACCATAAAATCTCTAGCATTGTCCAGGCAACTAAACAATACAGACTCTGGCTACTGAGACTTGGCTGGGCTAGTCCTAGTTTGGTCACAAAACAGCTATCATCCATAGCCACCAGTGATATTTGCAGTTTGGTGCACACGACCTGTGCAGTCAGGTTAGGCACGAATTAGGGAACTGGAGTGAGATTTGTGGCATACCTTGCGCCAGAGCCGTATTTGCCACTGGACACTTGAGGGCACGTGCCTAGGGCGGGGACAATGCAGGGGGCGGCACCTGAGCAAGTTTAAAAGAAAAAAAAAATAATTTTTTTTTTGTAAGTCCGGGGTCGCCCCGCCCACCCACCTACCTCAGTCCCGGCTTCTGCGGGGGGAGGGGGTCTCGGGCGCAGGGCAAACATCAGGGCATTACTGCCCTGACTACTGTATGGAGCAGAAATGGGTGCTGTACCTTTAAGCAGCAGCAGGCCCAAGTGCATCATGGTCCTGACGCCGGTCATGTGTCACGCTGCGCGCTCTTCTTAATCTAGGAGCTCAGCAGACTGCAGAGAAGCAGGTCATGTTTGTGGGAGAAGATACTGAAGTCGGCGGTGAGCAGGGAGAGGAGACGGGCAGTGTGTGAGGACTCAGAGGAAGCTGCAGAGAGGAGTGAGGTGAGAGGAGACAGGAGTCTGCTGATGTGAGTGAGGAGAGAGGAGGCTGGTAAGGAGAGGAGATGAGAGGCAGGAGAGGAAATGAGAGGCTGGTGAGGAGATGAGAGGCTGGAAAGGAGAGGAGAGGCTGGAAAGGAGAGGAGAGGCAGGAGAGGAGATGAGAGGCTGGAAAGGAGAGGAGATGAGAGGCTGGAAAGGAGAGGAGATGAGAGGCTGGAAAGGAGAGGAGATGAGAGGCTGGTAAGGAGAGGAGTTAAGAGGCTGGTGAGGAGATGAGAGGCTGGAAAAGAGGAGAAGAGAGGCTGGAGAGGAGATGAGAGGCTGGAAAGGAGAGGAGAGGCTGGAAAGGAGAGGAGAGGCTGGTAAGGAGAGGATATGAGAGGCTGCTGAGGAGAGGAGATGAGAGACTGGTGAGGGGAGGCTGCTGAGGAGAGGAGATGAGAGGCTGGTGAGGAGATGAGAGGCTGCTGATGTGAGTGAGGAGAGGGGAGGCTGCTAAGGGGAGGATATGAGAGGCTGGGGAGGAGAGGGGATGAGAAGCTCGTGAGGGGAAGCTGCTAAGGAGAGGAGATGAGAGGCTGGTGAGGAGATGAGAGGCTGCTGAGGTGAGGAGAGGGGAGGCTGCTAAGGGGAGGATATGAGAGGCTGCTGAGGAGAGGAGATGAGAGTCTGGTGAGGAGATGAGAGGCTGCTGATGTGAGTGAGGAGGGGGAGGCTGCTAAGGGGAGGATATGAGAGGCTGGTGAGGAGATGGGATGAGAGGCTGGAGAGGGGAGGCTGCTGTGGAGAGGAGATGAGAGGCTGGAGAGGGGAGGCTGCTGAGGAGAGGAGATGAGAGGCTGGTCTCATGCTGTATATGGGGAGGCTGTGTGGGGCTCATGCTGTATATAGGGAGGCTGTGTGGGGCTCATGCTGTATATAGGGAGACTGTATGGCCGGGGCTCATGCTGTATATGGGGAGGATGTGTGGGGCTCATGCTGTATATAGGGAGGCTGTGTGGAGCTCATGCAGTGTATATGGGGAGGCTGTGTGGGGCTCATGCAGTATATAGGGAGGCTGTGTGGGGCTCATGCCATATATAGGGAGGCTGTGTGGGGCTCATGCTGTATATGGGGAGGCTGTGTAGGGTTCATGCAGTATATAGGGAGGCTGTGTAGGGTTCATGCAGTATATAGGGAGGCTGTGTAGGGTTCATGCAGTATATAGGGAGGCTGTGTAGAGTTCATGCAGTATATAGGGAGGCTGTGTAGGGTTCATGCAGTATATAGGGAGGCTGTGGGGCTCATGCTGTATATGGGGAGGCTGTGTGGGGCTCATGCAGTATATGGGGAGGCTGTGTGGGGCTCATGCAGTGTATATGTGGAGGCTGTGTGGGGCTCATGCAGTATATGGGGAGGCTGTGTGGGGCTCATGCAGTGTATATTAGGAGGCTGTGTGGGGCTCATGCTGTATATGGGGAGGCTGTGTGGGGCTCATGCTGTATATGGGGAGGCTGTGTGGGGCTCATGCTGTATATGGGGAGGCTGTGTGGGGCTCATGCTGTATATGGGGAGGCTCTGTGGGGCTCATGCTGTATATGGGGAGGCTGTGTGGTCTCATGCTGTATATAGGGAGGCTGTGTGGGGCTCATGCTGTATATAGAGAGGCTGTGTGGGGCTCATGCAGTGTATATAGGGAGGCTGTGTGGGGCTCATGCAGTGTATATGGGGAGGCTGTGGTGGGCTCATGCAGTATATGGGGAGGCTGTGTGGGGCTCATGCTGTATATGGGGAGGCTGTGTGGGGCTCATGCAGTATATGGGGAGGCTGTGTGGGGCTCATGCTGTATATGGGGAGGCTGTGTGGGGCTCATGCAGTATATGGGGAGGCTGTGTGGGGCTCCTGCTGTATATGGGTAGGCTGTGTGGGGCTCCTGCAGTATATATGGGTAGGCTGTGTGGGGCTCCTGCAGTATATATGGGGAGGCTGTGTGGGGCTCATGCAGTGTATATGGGGAGTCTGTGTGGGGCTCATGCAGTATATAAAGGGCTGTGGGGGGTTTAAAGATATATAGGGGGGTGTCAGCATACTTAATTCTGCTCAATATTAAGTGATACAATTAATATTAATTAATATTGAGTAGAATTATTTTCATGCTATTGGTTCAGCCTCCACAAGTCATGGTCTTTCATCTGGCCCCTTGGGAAAATAAATTGCCCACCCCTGATCTAGAGACATGGAGTGAGAAGCCCACAGACGATAGCAACAGATTAGTCAGTTCTCTCACTAAATTACCCATCCAGCTCTTCAAACTATTCTCTCTGAAACGTCAGAGCATTGCAGAGATAAACTTCCCTGTTTGCAGTCTGAGTGATGCTGCCCGTGGTTTTGGTAATATGAATCGACTGACAGGTTCCCTTAAAAATCTGTCAGCCAAACCTTGCAACCATGGCAGAATCAACCGACCATGTACTGTGTATGAGATCCATCAGATTCTCACATGACAACTAATGGAAAGGTTTGCTAAGGCTCCTTTCACATCAGCGATTTTCTCCGTTCGCGGCAGACACTGCAGTTTTCTTTTGGTATCACCAGAGGTGCACCCTTGCATCCTGACAACCAGGGTTATGCCCAAAGATGCCTTGATTGCCACCTTCAGCTTGCTGTACTCCTTGGCATTGTCACGTTTCTGTTGTCAGATTACCCAGTGCAGGGGTTCCGTCCCTGTCCCTAATTCTAGGGGCACCCTAGCTATCCCTGCTCCCCAGATTACTTCTGATGGTGAAGATGCTGGGGCCACATACCTTGCTGAACTCCTGAATCCCGAGAAACTTGAGATCTAACAACAGAGGAAATAAGTACACCAGGGTTACCAACCTCACCGCAGTCCGGCTCCTTAGTCTTCTGGCGGCTGTTTATGGGGGAGATATGGAAGAACACGTACCCACAAAATGATGCTCTCCACTACAGAAAAAGCACACTCCCCTTTATGCCAAAACACCGTTGAACCAACAGAACGTGCCCCCCCACCCAACTGCATGGGTTGCATGGTAGACTCAGAGGCATATTCCCTTGTCTCCTTATGTCTCTGCTGGTCCACACGGATGGCCAGAGACAAGGCCGCCTCCAGGGAGACCGGAGTCTCTTGTAGCGCAAAGGCATCCTTACTCTTACCAATAACACTTGAACTGGCTACAGAGTGTGGGGTCATTCCTCTTAGTATTGGTGTACCAACTCTGAAACTCAGAGTAATAGTCCTCAGTCAACCATTCTCCCTGCCAAAGCTGACATAGTGTAGACTAGGCCATGGATACGCAGTTGGGGTCATTGTATATGTGACCCAGGACCTGTTTAAATGTCTTAATTGTTCGTAGGGACCGAGAGCCGGCTGGAAGGGAAAATGCCCAGGCTTGAGGGTCACCCAGAAGGAGTGAAATTATGATCCCCACCTGTTACGCAACTTAAAGTAAAGTTTACAGGCTTCTCTGACAGCAACAAACTTGTCATGCCCCCCCAGAGAACCTGTCAGGCAAAGCAACCTTGTGCTCCACCATGGATCAAAAAATTGTAAGGGCCAGTGTTACTGTCACATTTCTGTTGTCAGATTACCAGGGTCTCCTTCCCTGTCCCTAAATGTAGGGGCAACCTAGCTTTCCCTGCTCCTCAGGTTACTTCTGAAGGTGAAGACTCCGGGGGCCACGTAGCTTGCCAAACTCCTGAATCAGACCTAAATCTGTCCCCCTCCCCAACCAGAGAAGTAGGAGGAATAGTGTGCGTACATACACAAACCAGACAAACAAGAATGGACATACAGGGATAAATGAGTATACCAATCATCCAAAAAGGCATTCACAGATAACAGAGGGGAACACAGTTTAGAAAAGGTAGAAAAAATAAATAGGAGAGGACGAGGGGTTATACACAGTATTTCTATGCAGCTGAACGCTCCATTCCCAAGTGCTGGCGGCAGTGCTGGGACACGATACGAGAGATTCGCACTAGTTTCTCACATTGAACTCGCAAGTGTGACCCCAGCCTTACCATCACTTTGGTTGGAGGAAGTTGCTGTGTCCTTGACCTGGACAGTTTCTGCTAAGAGTGATGGTTTATTTAATTAAGGTCCTGCTGCTGCCACTGCTGCTGCAACTGCTGAACTAAAGTTTGTTGGTTTCTTGTTGGGCCTGCTGCTGCTGCTGCTGTTGGTGCTGCTGCCACTGCTGCTGCATATTAGCCTGGACCAGTTGCTTGAGAAGCTCTTCCATGCTTTTACACTGTGTTTTCAATGCTGTACCTGCCTTTACCCATTATATTCAGTTTTAAATTGTAATCACCTGTGCTCTTTGGGACTGTGCTCTGTATTCAAACACCAATTGTAGGGGTTCACTCTCTTGGGTAGTTGCTTGGAACACAAAGCTACAGTGTTTTTAATGTCACACGCAGAATAATGTTTATTTTCACTAGTTATTCAGTACCAAAACCATAAAATCTCTAGCATTGTCCAGGCAACTAAACAATACAGACTCTGGCTACTGAGACTTGGCTGGGCTAGTCCTAGTTTGGTCACAAAACAGCTATCATCCATAGCCACCAGTGATATTTGCAGTTTGGTGCACACGACCTGTGCAGTCAGGTTAGGCACGAATTAGGGAACTGGAGTGAGATTTGTGGCATACCTTGCGCCAGAGCCGTATTTGCCACTGGACACTTGAGGGCACGTGCCTAGGGCGGGGACAATGCAGGGGGCGGCACCTGAGCAAGTTTAAAAGAAAAAAAAAATAATTTTTTTTTTGTAAGTCCGGGGTCGCCCCGCCCACCCACCTACCTCAGTCCCGGCTTCTGCGGGGGGAGGGGGTCTCGGGCGCAGGGCAAACATCAGGGCATTACTGCCCTGACTACTGTATGGAGCAGAAATGGGTGCTGTACCTTTAAGCAGCAGCAGGCCCAAGTGCATCATGGTCCTGACGCCGGTCATGTGTCACGCTGCGCGCTCTTCTTAATCTAGGAGCTCAGCAGACTGCAGAGAAGCAGGTCATGTTTGTGGGAGAAGATACTGAAGTCGGCGGTGAGCAGGGAGAGGAGACGGGCAGTGTGTGAGGACTCAGAGGAAGCTGCAGAGAGGAGTGAGGTGAGAGGAGACAGGAGTCTGCTGATGTGAGTGAGGAGAGGGGAGGCTGGTAAGGAGAGGAGATGAGAGGCAGGAGAGTGTTATGACCCCAATGGCGAGGGTCTCAGAGGAACGTGGAAGTCTGCAGAATACAAAAATCCAGCTCATAGGGCAGTGGTAACTGGGTTGACCATATATCTACTCCTAACGCCAACACTAGAAGTAGCCGGGGATCATTCCTACGTTGATTCTAGATGACACGCGCCAGCCGGAGAATCTAGCTACCCCTAGTAGAGGAAAACATAGACCTTTCTTGCCTCCAGAGAAGGGGACCCCAAAGCTGGATAGAAGCCCCCCACAAATAATGACGGTGAGGTAAGAGGAAATGACAAACACAGAAATGAATCAGGTTTAGCACAGAGAGGCCCGCTTACTGATAGCAGAATAAAGAAAGGTAACTTATATGGTCAACAAAAACCCTATCAAAATCCACACTGGAAATTCAAGAACCCCCGAACCGTCTAACAGTCCGGGGGGAGAACACCAGCTCCCTAGAGCGTCCAGCAAAGGTCAGGATATAGATTTGGAACAAGCTGGACAAAAATACAAAACCAAAACAAATAGCAAAAAGCAAAAGGCAGACTTAGCTGATATAACTGGAACCAGGATCAGTAGACAAGAGCACAGCAGACTAGCTCTGATAACTACGTTGCCAGGCATTGAACTGAAGGTCCAGGGAGCTTATATAGCAACACCCCTAACTAACGACCCAGGTGCGGATAAAAGGAATGACAGAAAAACCAGAGTCAAAAAACTAGTAACCACTAGAGGGAGCAAAAAGCAAATTCACAACAGTACCCCCCCCTTAGTGAGGGGTCACCGAACCCTCACCACGACCACCAGGGCGATCAGGATGAGCGGCATGAAAGGCACGAACTAAATCGGCCGCATGAACATCAGAGGCGACCACCCAGGAATTATCCTCCTGACCATAGCCCTTCCACTTGACCAGGTACTGAAGCCTCCGCCTGGAGAGGCGAGAATCCAAGATCTTCTCCACCACGTACTCCAACTCGCCCTCAACCAACACCGGAGCAGGAGGCTCAGCAGAAGGAACTACAGGCACAATGTACCGCCGCAACAAGGACCTATGAAATACATTGTGAATAGCAAACGACACAGGAAGATCCAGACGAAAAGATACAGGATTAAGGATTTCCAATATCTTGTAAGGCCCAATAAAACGAGGTTTAAATTTGGGAGAGGAGACCTTCATAGGAACAAAGCGGAAAGAAAGCCATACCAAATCCCCAACGCGTAGTCGGGGACCCACACCGCGGCGGCGGTTGGCAAAGCGCTGAGCCTTCTCCTGTGACAACTTCAAGTTGTCCACCACATGATTCCAGATCTGCTGCAACCTATCCACCACAGAATCCACCCCAGGACAGTCAGAAGGCTCCACATGACCCGAAGAAAAGCGAGGATGGAAACCAGAGTTGCAGAAAAAAGGCGAAACCAAGGTGGCGGAACTAGCCCGATTATTAAGGGCAAACTCAGCCAACGGCAAGAATGTCACCCAATCGTCCTGATCAGCAGAGACAAAACACCTCAAATAAGCCTCCAAAGTCTGATTGGTTCGCTCCGTCTGTCCATTAGTCTGAGGATGGAAAGCAGACGAAAACGACAAATCAATGCCCATCCTACTACAAAAGGATCGCCAGAACCTGGAAACGAACTGGGATCCTCTGTCTGACACAATATTCTCAGGGATGCCGTGCAAACGAACCACGTTCTGGAAAAACACAGGAACCAGATCGGAAGAGGAAGGCAGCTTAGGCAAAGGAACCAAATGGACCATCTTGGAGAAGCGATCACATATCACCCAGATAACGGACATGCCCTGAGATAGCGGAAGATCAGAAATGAAATCCATGGAGATATGTGTCCAAGGTCTCTTCGGGACAGGCAAGGGCAAGAGCAAACCGCTGGCACGAGAACAGCAAGGCTTAGCTCGAGCACAAGTCCCACAGGACTGCACAAATGACCGCACATCTCTTGACAAGGAAGGCCACCAAAAGGACCTGGCCACCAGATCTCTGGTGCCAAAAATTCCCGGGTGACCTGCCAACACCGAGGAATGAACCTCGGAAATGACTCTGCTGGTCCACTTATCCGGGACAAACAGTCTGTCAGGTGGACAAGACTCAGGCCTATCAGCCTGAAATCTCTGCAACACACGTCGCAGATCCGGAGAAATAGCTGACAAGATAACTCCATCTTTAAGAATACCAACAGGATCAGCGACTCCAGGAGCATCAGGCACAAAGCTCCTAGAAAGAGCATCGGCCTTCACATTCTTTGAACCTGGTAAATACGAGACAACAAAATCAAAGCGGGAGAAAAACAATGACCAGCGGGCCTGTCTCGGATTAAGGCGTTTAGCAGACTCGAGATACATCAGATTTTTGTGATCAGTCAAGACCACCACACGATGCTTAGCACCCTCGAGCCAATGACGCCACTCCTCAAATGCCCATTTCATGGCCAACAACTCCCGATTGCCCACATCATAATTTCGCTCGGCAGGCGAAAACTTCCTAGAGAAAAAGGCACAAGGTTTCATAACAGAGCAACCAGGGCCTCTCTGCGACAAAACGGCCCCTGCCCCAATCTCCGAAGCATCCACCTCAACCTGAAAGGGAAGTGAGACGTCAGGCTGGCACAAAACAGGCGCCGAAGTAAACCGGCGTTTCAACTCCTGGAAAGCCTCCACGGCAGCAGGAGCCCAGTTAGCTACATCGGAGCCCTTCTTGGTCATATCCGTCAAAGGTTTCACAATGCTAGAAAAATTAGCAATAAAACGACGGTAGAAGTTAGCGAAGCCCAAGAACTTCTGAAGACTCTTAACTGACGAGGGCTGAGTCCAATCAAGAATAGCTCGGACCTTGACTGGGTCCATCTCCACAGCAGAAGGAGAAAAAATGAACCCCAAAAAGGGAACCTTCTGTACACCAAAGAGACACTTTGAGCCCTTGACAAACAAAGAATTTTCACGCAAAATTTTAAAGACCAACCTGACCTGCTCCACATGCGAATCCCAATTATCAGAAAAAACCAAAATATCATCCAGATAAACAATCAAAAATTTATCCAGATACTTCCAGAAAATGTCATGCATAAAGGACTGAAAAACTGAAGGCGCATTGGAGAGCCCAAAAGGCATCACCAAGTACTCAAAATGACCTTCGGGCGTATTGAATGCGGTTTTCCATTCATCACCTTGCTTAATGCGCACAAGGTTGTACGCACCACGAAGGTCTATCTTGGTGAACCACTTGGCACCCTTAATCCGGGCAAACAAGTCAGACAACAGCGGTAAAGGATACTGAAATTTGACAGTGATCTTATTTAAAAGCCGATAATCAATACAAGGTCTCAAAGATCCGTCCTTTTTTGCCACAAAAAAGAATCCCGCACCAAGAGGGGAAGAAGACGGACGAATATGTCCTTTCTCCAGAGACTCCTTGATATATGAACGCATAGCGGTATGTTCAGGTACCGACAGATTAAACAGTCTTCCCTTAGGAAACTTACTGCCTGGGATCAAATCTATAGCACAGTCACAGTCCCTATGAGGAGGCAGTGCACTGGACTCAGACTCACTGAAGACATCCTGATAATCAGACAAATACTCCGGAACTTCCGAAGGCGTAGAAGAAGCAATAGACACAGGCAGGGAATCCCCATGAATACCACGACAGCCCCAACTTGAGACTGACATAGCCTTCCAGTCCAGGACTGGATTATGGGTCTGTAACCATGGCAGCCCTAAAACAACCAAATCATGCATTTTATGTAAAACCAGGAAACGTATCACCTCGCGGTGTTCAGGAGTCATGCACATGGTAACCTGTGTCCAATACTGCGGTTTATTTGCTGCCAATGGTGTAGCATCAATACCCCTAAGAGGAATAGGATTTTCTAATGGTTCAAGAGTAAAACCACAGCGCTTAGCAAATGAGAGATCCATGAGACTCAGGGCAGCACCTGAATCTACAAACGCCATGACAGGATAAGATGACAGTGAGCAAATCAAAGTTACAGACAGAATAAATTTAGGTTGCAAATTACCAACGGTGACAGGACTAACAACCTTAGCTATACGTTTAGAGCATGCTGAGATAACATGTGTAGAATCACCACAGTAGTAGCACAAGCCATTCCGGCGTCTATGAATTTTCCGCTCATTTCTAGTCAGGATTCTATCACATTGCATTAAATCAGGTGTCTGTTCAGACAACACCATGAGGGAATTTGCGGTTTTTCTATCACATTGCACCGAATTAGGTGTCTGTTCAGACAACACCATGAGGGAATTTGCGGTTTTGCGCTCCCGCAACCGCCGGTCAATTTGAATAGCCAGTGCCATAGTATCATTCAGACCTGTGGGAATGGGAAAACCCACCATAACATTCTTAATGGCTTCAGAAAGGCCATTTCTAAAATTAGCGGCCAGTGCACACTCGTTCCAATGTGTCAGCACGGACCATTTCCGAAATTTTTGGCAATACACTTCAGCCTCGTCCTGCCCCTGAGACATAGCCAGCAAGGCCTTTTCTGCCTGAATCTCAAGATTGGGTTCCTCATAAAGTAAACCGAGCGCCAGAAAAAACGCATCAAGATCAGCCAATGCCGGATCTCCTGGCGCCAGCGAAAAAGCCCAATCCTGAGGGTCGCCCCGTAAGAACGAAATAACAATTTTTACTTGCTGAGCAGAATCTCCAGATGAACAGGGTCTCAGGGACAAAAACAATTTACAATTATTCACGAAATTCCTAAACTTAAACCTGTCTCCGGAAAATAGTTCAGGAATCGGTATTTTAGGTTCTGACCTAGGATTTCTGATAACATAGTCTTGTATGCCCTGCACACGAGTAGCCAGCTGGTCCACACTTGTAATCAAGGTCTGGACATTCATGTCTGCAGCAAGCATAGCCACTCTGAGGTAAAGGGGAAGAAGAAAGAAAAAAAAAAAAAAAAAAAAAACTCAGAATCTTCTTTCTTATAATCCCTCTTCTGCAATGCATTAAACATTTAATACTGGCCTGGCAAACTGTTATGACCCCAATGGCGAGGGTCTCAGAGGAACGTGGAAGTCTGCAGAATACAAAAATCCAGCTCATAGGGCAGTGGTAACTGGGTTGACCATATATCTACTCCTAACGCCAACACTAGAAGTAGCCGGGGATCATTCCTACGTTGATTCTAGATGACACGCGCCAGCCGGAGAATCTAGCTACCCCTAGTAGAGGAAAACATAGACCTTTCTTGCCTCCAGAGAAGGGGACCCCAAAGCTGGATAGAAGCCCCCCACAAATAATGACGGTGAGGTAAGAGGAAATGACAAACACAGAAATGAATCAGGTTTAGCACAGAGAGGCCCGCTTACTGATAGCAGAATAAAGAAAGGTAACTTATATGGTCAACAAAAACCCTATCAAAATCCACACTGGAAATTCAAGAACCCCCGAACCGTCTAACGGTCCGGGGGGAGAACACCAGCTCCCTAGAGCGTCCAGCAAAGGTCAGGATATAGATTTGGAACAAGCTGGACAAAAATACAAAACCAAAACAAATAGCAAAAAGCAAAAGGCAGACTTAGCTGATATAACTGGAACCAGGATCAGTAGACAAGAGCACAGCAGACTAGCTCTGATAACTACGTTGCCAGGCATTGAACTGAAGGTCCAGGGAGCTTATATAGCAACACCCCTAACTAACGACCCAGGTGCGGATAAAAGGAATGACAGAAAAACCAGAGTCAAAAAACTAGTAACCACTAGAGGGAGCAAAAAGCAAATTCACAACAGGAGAGGAAATGAGAGGCTGGTGAGAAGATGAGAGGCTGGAAAGGAGAGGAGAGGCTGGAAAGGAGAGAAGAGGCTGGAGAGGAGATGAGAGGCTGGAAAGGAGAGGAGATGAGAGGCTGGAAAGGAGAGGAGATGAGAGGCTGGAAAGGAGAGGAGATGAGAGGCTGGTAAGGAGAGGAGATGAGAGGCTGGTGAGGAGATGAGAGGCTGGAAAAGAGGAGATGAGAGGCTGGAGAGGAGATGAGAGGCTGGAAAGGAGAGGAGAGGCTGGAAAGGAGAGGAGAGGCTGGTAAGGAGAGGAGATGAGAGGCTAAAAAGGAGAGGAGATGAGAGGCTGGAGAGGAGATGAGAGGTTGGAAAGGAGAGGAGATGAGAGGCTGGTAAGGAGAGGAGATGAGAGGCTGAAGAGGGGAGGCTGGTAAGGAGAGGAGATGAGAGGCTGAAGAGGGGAGGCTGGTAAGGAGAGGAGATGAGAGGCTGGAAAGGAGAGGAGATGAGAGGCTGGAGAGGAGATGAGAGGCTGGAAAGGAGAGGAGATGGGAGGCTGGTAAGGAGAGGAGATGGGAGGCTGGTGAGGAGATGAGAGGCTGCTGAGGTGAGGAGAGGGGAGGCTGCTAAGGGGAGGATATGAGAGGCTGCTGAGGAGAGGAGATTTATAGACTGGTAAGGAGAGAAGATGAGAGGCTGGGAAGGAGAGGAGATGAGATGAGAGGCTGGAGAGGGGAGGCTGGTAAGGAGAGGAGATGAGAGGCTGGTAAGGAGAGGAGATGAGAGGCTGGTGAGATGAGAGGCTGCTGAGGTGAGGAGAGGGGAGGCTGCCAAGGGGAGGATATGAGAGGCTGCTGAGGAGAGGAGATGAGAGGCTGGTGAGGGGAGGCTGCTGAGGAGAGGAGATGAGAGGCTGGTAAGGAGAGGAGATGAGAGGCTGGAGAGGGGAGGCTGGTAAGGAGAGGAGATGAGAGGCTGGTAAGGAGATGAGAGGCTGGTAAGGAGAGGAGATGAAAGGCTGATAAGGAGAGGAGATGAGAGGCTGGTAAGGAGAGGAGATGAGAGGCTGGAAAGGAGAGGAGATGAGAGGCTGGTAAGGAGAGGAGAGGCTGGTGATGAGACTGGTGAGGGGAGGCTGGTAAGGAGAGGAGATGAGAGGCTGGTAAGGAGAGGAGATGAGAGGCTGGTAAGGAGAGGAGATGAGAGGCTGGAAAGGAGAGGAGATGAGAGGCTGGTAAGGAGAGGAGAGGCTGGTGATGAGACTGGTGAGGGGAGGCTGGTAAGGAGAGGAGATGAGAGGCTGGTAAGGAGAGGAGATGAGAGGCTGGTAAGGAGAGGAGATGAGAGGCTGGTGAGGGGAGGCTGGTAAGGAGAGGAGATGGGAGGCTGGTAAGGAGAAGAGATGAGAGGCTGGTAAGGAGAGGAGATGAGAGTCTGGAAAGGAGAGGAGATGAGAGGCTGGTAAGGAGAGGAGAGGCTGGTGATGAGACTGGTGAGGGGAGGCTGGTAAGGAGAGGAGATGAGAGGCTGGTAAGGAGAGGAGATGAGAGGCTGGTAAGGAGAGGAGATGAGAGGCTGGTGAGGGGAGGCTGGTAAGGAGAGGAGATGGGAGGCTGGTAAGGAGAAGAGATGAGAGGCTGGTAAGGAGAGGAGATGAGAGTCTGGTGAGGGGAGGCTGGTAAGGAGAGGAGATGGGAGGCTGGTAAGGAGAGGAGATGAGAGGCTGTAAAAGAGGAGAAAAGAGGCTGGAAAGGATAGGAGATGAGGCTGGAAAGGAGAGGAGATGAGAGGCTGGTAAGGAGAGGAGATGAGAGGCTGGTAAGGAGAGGAGATGAGAGGCTGGAAAGGAGAGGAGATGAGAGGCTGGTAAGGAGAGGAGAGGCTGGTGATGAGACTGGTGAGGGGAGGCTGGTAAGGAGAGGAGATGAGAGGCTGGTAAGGAGAGGAGATGAGAGGCTGGTAAGGAGAGGAGATGAGAGGCTGGTGAGGGGAGGCTGGTAAGGAGAGGAGATGGGAGGCTGGTAAGGAGAAGAGATGAGAGGCTGGTAAGGAGAGGAGATGAGAGTCTGGTGAGGGGAGGCTGGTAAGGAGAGGAGATGGGAGGCTGGTAAGGAGAGGAGATGAGAGGCTGGTAAGGAGAGGAGATGAGAGGCTGGTAAGGAGAGGAGATGAGAGGCTGGTGAGGGGAGGCTGCTGAGGAGAGGATATGAGAGGCTGGTGATGAGAGGCTGCTGAGGAGATGAGAGGCTGCTGAGGTGAGGAGAGGGGAGGCTGCTAAGGGGAGGATATGAGAGGCTGCTGAGAGGAGATGAGAGGCTGGTGAGGGGAGGCTGCTGAGGAGAGGAGATGAGAGGCTGGTGTGGAGATGAGAGGCTGGTGAGGAGAGGGGAGGCTGCTAAGGGGAGGATATGAGAGGCTGCTGAGGACAGGAGAGGCTGGTGAGGGGAGGCTGCTGAGGAGAGGAGATGAGAGGCTGCTGAGGAGAGGGGAGGCTGCTAAGGGGAGGATATGAGAGGCTGCTGAGGAGAGGAGATGAGAGGCTGGTGAGGGGAGTCTGCTGCAGAGAGATGAGAGGCTGGTGAGGAGATGAGAGGCTGCTGAAGTGAGGAGAGGGGAGGCTGCTAAGGGGGGGATATGAGAGGCTGCTGAGGAGAGGAGATGAGAGGCTGGTGAGGGGAGGCTGCTGAGGAGACGAGATGAGAGGCTGGTGAGGAGATGAGAGGCTGCTGAGGTGAGGAGAGGGGAGGCTGCTAAGGAGAGGATATGAGAGGCTGGTGAGGGGAGGCTGCTGAGGAGAGGAGATGAGAGGCTGGTCAGGAGATGAGAGGCTGCTGAGGTGAGGAGAGGGGAGGCTGCTAAGGAGAGGACATGAGAGGCTGAGAGGAGAGGAGATGAGAGACTGGTGAGGGGAGGCTGCTGAGGAGAGGAGATGAGAGGCTGGTGAGATGAGAGGCTGCTGATGTGAGTGAGGATAGGGGAGGCTGCTAAGGGGAGGATATGAGAGGCTGGTGAGGAGAGGGGATGAGAGGCTGGTTAGGTGAGGCTGCTAAGGAGAGGAGATGAGAGGCTGCTGAGGAGATGAGAGGCTGCTGAGGTGAGGAGAGGGGAGGCTTCTAAGGGGAGGATATGAGAGGCTGCTGAGGAGAGGAGATGAGAGTCTGGTGAGGAGATGAGAGGCTGCTGATGTGAGTGAGGAGGGGGAGGCTGCTAAGGGGAGGATATGAGAGGCTGGTGAGGAGAGGGGATGAGAGGCTGGAGAGGGGAGGCTGCTGAGGAGAGGAGATGAGAGGCTGGAGAGGGGAGGCTGCTGAGGAGAGGAGATGAGAGGCTGGTCTCATGCTGTATATGGGGAGGCTGTGTGGGGCTCATGCTGTATATAGGGAGGCTGTGTAGGGCTCATGCTGTATATAGGGAGGCTGTGTAGCCGGGGCTCATGCTGTATATAGGGAGGCTGTGTGGGGCTCATGCTGTATATAGGGAGGCTGTGTGGGGCTCATGCAGTGTATATGGGGAGGCTGTGTGAGGCTCATGCAGTATATAGGGAGGCTGTGTGGGGCTCATGCAGTATATAGGGAGGCTGTGTGGGGCTCATGCTGTATATGGGGGGCTGTGTAGGGTTCATGCAGTATATAGGGAGGGTGTGTGGGGCTCATGCTGTATATGGGGAGGCTGTGTGGGGTTCATGCTGTATATGGGGAGGCTGTGTGGGGCTCATGCTGTATATGGGGAGGCTGTGTGGGGCTCATGCTGTATATAAGGAGGCTGTGTGGGGCTCATGCTGTATATGGGGAGGCTGTGTGGGGCTCATGCAGTGTATATGGGGAGGCTGTGGGGCTCATGCAGTGCATATGGGGAGGCTGTGTGGGGCTCATGCTATATATGGGGAGGCTGTGTGGGGCTCATGCTGTATATGAGGAGGCTGTGTGGGGCTCATGCTGTATATGGGGAGGCTGCGTGGGGCTCATGCAGTGTATATGAGGAGGCTGTGTGGGGCTCATGCAGTGTATATAGGGAGGCTGTGTGGAGCTCATGCAGTATATAGGGAGGCTGTGTGGGGCTCATGCTGTATATGGGGAGGCTGTGTGGGGCTCATGCTGTATATGGGGAGGCTGTGTGGGGCTCATGCAGTGTATATGGGGAGGCTGTGTGGGGCTCATGCAGTATATATAGGGAGGCTGTGTGGGGCTCATGCAGTATATATAGGGAGGCTGTGTGGGGCTCATGCTGTAGATAGGGAGGCTGTGTGGGGCTCATGCTGTATATGGGGAGGCTGTGTGGGGCTCATGCAGTGTATATAGGGAGGCTGTGTGGAGCTCATGCAGTATATGGGGAGGCTATGTGGGGTCATGCTGTATATGGGGAGGCTATGTGGGGTCATGCTGTATATAGGGAGGCTATGTGGGGCTCATGCTGCATATAGGGAGGCTGTGGGGCTCATGCTGCATATAAGGAGGCTGTGTGGGGCTCCTGCTGTATATAGGGAGGCTGTGTGGGGCTCATGCAGTGTATATATAAGGAGTCTGTGTGGGGCTCCTGCTGTATATGGGGAGGCTGTGTGGGGCTCATGCAGTATATAGGGGGGGCTGTGTGGAGCTCATGCAGTATATAGGGAGGCTGTGTGGGGCTCATGCTGTATATAGGGAGGCTGTGTGGGGCTCATGCTGTATATGGGGAGGCTGTGTGGGGCTCATGCAGTGTATACGAGGAGGCTGTGTGGGGCTCATGCAGTGTATATAGGGAGGCTGTGTGGAGCTCATGCAGTATATAGGGAGGCTGTGTGGGGCTCATGCTGTATATGGGGAGGCTGTGTGGGGCTCATGCTGTATATGAGGAAGCTGTGTGGGGCTCATGCTGTATATGGGGAGGCTGTGTGGGGCTCATGCAGTATATGGGGAGGCTGTGTGGGGCTCATGCAGTGTATATGGGGAGGCTGTGTGGGGCTCATGCAGTATATATAGGGAGGCTGTGTGGGGCTCATGCAGTATATATAGGAAGGCTGTGTGGGGCTCATGCTGTATATAGGGAGGCTGTGTGGGGGTCATGCTGTATATGGGGAGGCTGTGTGGGGCTCATGCTGTATATGGGGAGGCTGTGTGGGGCTCATGCAGTGTATATGGGGAGGCTGTGTGGGGCTCATGCAGTATATATAGGGAGGCTGTGTGGGGCTCATGCAGTATATATAGGAAGGCTGTGTGGGGCTCATGCTGTATATAGTGAGGCTGTGTGGGGCTCATGCTGTATATGGGGAGGCTGTGTGGGGCTCATGCAGTGTATATAGGGAGGCTGTGTGGAGCTCATGCAGTATATGGGGAGGCTATGTGGGGTCATGCTGTATATGGGGAGGCTATGTGGGGTCATGCTGTATATAGGGAGGCTATGTGGGGCTCATGCTGCATATAGGGAGGCTGTGGGGCTCATGCTGCATATAAGGAGGCTGTGTGGGGCTCCTGCTGTATATGGGGAGGCTGTGTGGGGCTCATGCAGTATATAGGGGGGCTGTGTGGGGCTCATGCTGTATATAGGGAGGCTGTGTGGGGCTCATGCAGTATATAGGGGGGCTGTGTGGGGCTCATGCTGTATATAGGGAGGCTGTGTGGGGCTCCTGCTGTATATGGGGAGGCTGTGTGGGGCTCATGCTGTATATGGGGAGGCTGTGGGGCTCATGCTGTATATGGGGAGACTGTGTGGGGCTCATGCTGTATATGGGGAGACTGTGTGGGGCTCATGCTGTATATAGGGAGGCTGTGTGGGGCTCATGCAGTATATAGGGGGGCTGTGTGGGGCTCATGCTGTATATGGGGAGGCTGTGTGGGGCTCATGCTGTATATGGGGAGACTGTGTGGGGCTCATGCTGTATATGGGGAGATTGTGTGGGGCTCATGCTGTATATAGGGAGGCTGTGTGGGGCTCCTGCAGTGTATATGGGGAGGCTGTGTGGGGCTCATGCTGTATATAGGGAGGCTGTGTGGGGCTCCTGCAGTGTATATGGGGAGGCTGTGTGGGGCTCATGCTGTATATAAGGGGCTGTGGGGGGTTTAAAGTTATATAGGGGGGTGTCAGCATACTTAATTCTGCTCAATATTAAGTGATACAATTAATATTAATTAATATTGAGTAGAATTATTTTCATGCTATTGGTTCGGCCTCCACAACAGTCATGGTCTTTCATCTGGCCCCTCGGGAAAATAAATTGCCCACCCCTGATCTAGAGACATGGAGTGAGAAGCCCACAGACGATAGCAACAGATTAGTCCGTCCTCTCACTAAATTACCCATCCAGCTCATCAAACTATTCTCTCTGAAACGTCCGAGCATTGCAGAGATAAACTTCCCTGTTTGCAGTCTGAGTGATGCTGCCCGTGGTTTTGGTAATATGAATCGACTGACAGGTTCCCTTAAAAATCTGTCAGCCAAACCGTGCAACCGTGGCAGAATCAGCTGACCATGTACTGTGTATGAGATCCACCAGATTCTCACATGACAACTAATGGAAAGGTTTGCTAAGGCGACTTTCACATCAGCGATTTTCTCTGTTCGCGGCAGATACTGCAATTTTTCCGCATCTGTCGCATAACATATCACTTACGGGCCGGCAACTCTGCGTTCGGCCTCATTCATTCCCTATGGGACTTGCGGACATGTGCGGCACTTGAGGTGAGACAAACAAAACACTGCTAGCAGAATTTTTTTTCCTGTTGCTGCAAGTACCGCATTTGCCGGATCGCAGCAAAACCGCAAGTGCCGCAAGTCCCATAGGGAATGAATGAGGCCGAACACAGTGTTGCCATAAGTGATCCGTTACACAGCAGATGCGGAAAAACTGCCGGGTCTGCCGCAAATGGCAAAAATCGCTGATGTGAAAGTAGCCTAAGTCACTGCCGATAGTGTCTGCATTAGTCATAGTCGCCAATGGGGGAGGCAGCACGAAAAGTGCCTAGGGCAGCAGAAACTCTAAATACGGCCCTGCCTTGCGCTACTGCTAGTCATGAATTTGATGAGTGGGAGTTGCTGCGCTCTGTTCCTTTTAAATCCAGAATTTTGACATAAAAGCATTGATAAATCAGGACCTATATGTATAAGAAGCACTACTATTCTATTATTCCTAGCAAAGGACATTATGCTTATATCAAATATAAGTCACTGAGGGGTCTCGAGCACTGGTGGTATCTCTTGTATGACAAATCAGGAACTTCCATTGTAAAAATACAAAAACAAGCAAAAAAAAACCATGAGGCTGATGGTAATTTAGTTTGAGAAGCAGAAAACGGCTTTTCTATTGGAGGAGACTGATGGACGTCTGGTCACACGCTCCTCCACCAGCAGCCATTGTATGGACTGGAGAGCTGTGCGGTCTATGAGGAAAACTGCACTAACAGGAGCAGGAGGAGAACCGGTTATACCTATACTAGCTATTGAACCCGTTCTACGCCCGGGTGGCGAGCATTTATATTGGAATATGGTCTCCATCCTGGTATGTGCTGCTCCTATCCTGTCATATGCTGCTCCATCCTGCGCCCCCATCCTGTCATGTGCTGCTCCGTGTCATGTGCTGCTCCATCCTGCGCCCCCATCCTGTCATGTGCTGCTCCACCGTGTCATGTGCTGCTCCATCCTGCATCCCCATCCTGTCATGTGCTGCTCCACCGTGTCATGTGCTGCTCCATCCTGCGCCCCCATCCTGTCATGTGCTGCTCCACCGTGTCATGTGCTGCTCCATCCTCATCCCCATCCTGTCATGTGCTCCCATCCTGCGCCCCCATCCTATCACGTGCTGCTCCATCCTGCGCCCCATCAGTGCGGGCGGCTGTGCTGAGTGCGGGCGGCTGTGCTGAGTGCGGGCGGCTGTATGTGGCTGTGCTGAGTGCGGGCGGCTGTATGTGACGTGGCTGTGCTGGGTGCGGCAGCTGTGGACGGCTGTGCTGGGTGCGGTGGCTGTGCTGGGTGCAGCGGCTGTGCTGGGTGCAGCGGCTGTGCGTGGCTGTAGGCGGCTGTGCGTGGCTGTGGGAGGCTGTGCTGGGTGCGGCGGCTGTGCGTGGCTGTGGGCGGCTGTGCTGGGTGCGGCGGCTGTGCTGGGTGCGGCGGCTGTGCTGGGTGCGGTGGCTGTGCTGGGTGCGGCGGCTGTCCGTGGCTGTAGGCGGCTGTGCTGGGTGCGGAGGCTGTGCATGGCTGTGGCGGCTGTGCGTGGCTGTGCTGGGTGCGGCGGCTGTGCTGGGTGCGGCGGCTGTGGGTGGCTGTGCTGGGTGCAGCGGTTGTGCGTGGCTGTGGGCGGCTGTGCTGGGTGCGGCGGCTGTGGGCGGCTGTGCGTGGCTGTGCTGGGTGCGGCGGCTGTGCGTGGCTGTGGGCGGCTGTGCTGGGTGCGGCGGCTGTGCTGGGTGCGGCGGCTGTCCGTGGCTGTGGGCGGCTGTGCGTGGCTGTGGGAGGCTGTGCGTGGCTGTGGGAGGCTGTGCGTGGCTGTGGGAGGCTGTGCGTGGCTGTGCTGGGTGCGGCGGTTGTGCTGGGTGCGGCGGCTGTGGGTGGCTGTGCTGGGTGCGGCGGCTGTGCGTGGCTGTGGGCTGTGCGTGGCTGTGGGCGGCTGTGCTGGGTGCGGCGGCTGTGGTCGGCTGTGCTGGGTGCGGCGGCTGTGCGTGGCTGTGGTCGGCTGTGCTGGGTGCGGCTGTGCGTGGCTGTGGGCGGCTGTGGGCGGCTGTGCTGGGTGCGGCGGCTGTGGTCGGCTGTGCTGGGTGCGGCGGCTGTGCGTGGCTGTGGGCGGCTGTGCTGGGTGCGGCGGCTGTGCGTGGCGCGGCTGTGCGTGGCTGTGGGCGGCTGTGCGTGGCTGTGGGCGGCTGTGGGCGGCTGTGCTGGGTGCGGCGGCTGTGGTCGGCTGTGCTGGGTGCGGCGGCTGTGCGTGGCTGTGGGCGGCTGTGCTGGGTGCGGCGGCTGTGCGTGGCTGTGGTCGGCTGTGCTGGGTGCGGCGGCTGTGCGTGGCTATGGGTGGCTGTGCGTGGCTGTGGGTGGCTGTGCGTGGCTGTGGGCAGCTGTGCTGGGTGCGGCGGCTGTGCGTGGCTGTGGGCGCCTGTGCGTGGCTGTGGGCGGCTATGGTCGGCTGTGCTGGGTGCGGCGGCTGTGGGCGGCTGTGCTGGGTGCGGCGGCTGTGCGTGGCGCGGCTGTGCGTGGCTGTGGGCGGCTGTGCGTGGCTGTGGGCGGCTGTGCTGGGTGCGGCGGCTGTGGTCGGCTGTGCTGGGTGCGGCGGCTGTGCGTGGCTGTGGGCGGCTGTGCTGGGTGCGGCGGCTGTGCGTGGCTGTGGGCGGCTGTGCTGGGTGCGGCGGCTGTGCGTGGCTGTGGTCGGCTGTGCTGGGTGCGGCGGCTGTGCGTGGCTGTGGTCGGCTGTGCTGGGTGCGGCGGCTGTGCGTGGCTATGGGTGGCTGTGCGTGGCTGTGGGCAGCTGTGCTGGGTGCGGCGCCTGTGCGTGGCTGTGGGCGCCTGTGCGTGGCTGTGGGCGCCTGTGCGTGGCTGTGGGCAGCTGTGCTGGGTGCGGCGGCTGTGCGTGGCTGTGGGCGCCTGTGCGTGGCTGTGGGCGGCTATGGTCGGCTGTGCTGGGTGCGGCGGCTGTGCGTTGCTGTGGGCGGCTGTGCGTGGCTGTGCTGGGCGCGGCCATTTTCTTGGTCCTGCTCCCGGAGTCGGCGCCTGCGCAGTCCGCGCTTTCCGGCGCCATTTTCTTGAAGACACTGCAATGTGTCTTCAAGAAAATGGCGCCGGAAAGCGCGGACTGCGCAGGCGCCGATTCCGGGAGCAGGGGGACAGTCACGGCCCGGAAGCGCGTCGGTGGAACGGGTCAGGTAAGTATACTCACCCTCCGCCTCCTGGCTCGTCCCTGCTTGTCCGGTGGAGATCGCGGTGTGCGTTCAGCGCTTACGCATACCGCGATCTCCTGGGAGCGTCGCTCTGTGCAGTCCAGACTGCGCCGGCGCTTGCGCTTGCGCAGTCTATAGAGGCTTCGGACAGAGTGACGCTCCCAGCGTTATATTATAGATAATAGTAGGTACCAAAAATGATGTCCTCAGCACATCTGATAAAATAAAGATGATGTGGCCTAAACCGTCACCTCACTCTGCAGCCGGCAATAGTAGATGTAATACAGGAAGGAACATTTTTAATGAAACCAAATTGCAAAAATGATATTTAGCCCCAATTGCATGCATTTAAGGTAAAAAAAAAAAGAAATTGTCCCTAAAGGTGGACCACTCCTTCCTGACCTCGGACAGGATAGTACGTCTGAGGTCAGAACCCCCCAGAACCCCCGCTTTGATGCAGGCTTCAGCAGTCAAAGCCGGGACATATCAGCTGTTTTGTACAGCTGACATGTGCCCTCATGTGTGCCGCTATTAACTAGTTAAATGCCGCTGTCAAACGCTGACAGCGGCATTTAACTAGCGCTTCCGGCCATCGGCACATCGCTGACCCCCGTCACGTGATCGAGAAAAAAAATTAAATTACGTTTTTTTTTGTCGCTGCGACATTGCATTAAAATGCAATAACGGGCGATCAAAAGAACATATCTGCACCAAAATGATATAATTAAAAACGTCAGCTCGGCACGCAAAAAATAAGCCCTCAACCAACCCCAGATCACGAAAAATGGAGATGCTATGGGTATCGGAAAATTGCGCATTTTTTTTTTTTTGTTTAAGCAAAGTTTGGAATTTTTTTTACCACTTAAATAAAAAATAACATAGACATGTTTGGTGTCTATGAACTCGCAATGACTTGGAGAATCATAATGGCAGGTCAGTTTTAGCATTTAGTGAACCTAGCAAAAAAGCCAAACAAAAAACAAATAAACAAATATGGAATGGCACTTTTTTTGCAATTTCACCACACTTGGAATTTTTTTCCCGTTTTCTAGTACACAACATGCTAAAACCAACGATGTCATTCAAAAGTACAACTTGTCCCACAAAAAAAATAAGCCCTTACATGGCCATATTGACGGAAAAATCAAAAAGTTATGGCTCTTGGAAGAAGGGGAGCAAAAAATGAAAACACAAAAAACAAAAAAAGCTTGGGTCATGAAGGGGTTAAGCAGTATCCCATCTCATAATGTAATAGAATATTGCTGGGATATGCCATTACTTTATGATCAGTGGGAGTATGACCCCTATGATCCCCATCAGTCCTGAGAATGAAGGGGACACAGGCTGGTGCAGGGTTATGCTGCCTACTCCCTCGGCTATTCCCATTCCCATTAGATCCGGAAATGGCAGATTTGCACACACAGGTGGTTGGGAATGCGGTTGTGTTGTGAAATACTAGAAAAAGATGCAATAATTCTTGGGAACAGTAGGGTCCTCATTGTTGAAATGTTATTGCTTCATAAGATGGGAAAACCCCAGTACGTTTTTTTATTCTGTCCTAAGAGGTTTCTAATACCTTCAATGAAATAACGGACCAGTGACATCTAGTGCTCAGCCATCAGTACTGCACATGTAGAAATGTCACAGGGGTGGGATGGGGTCGGTCTCCCGTCCAGTTCTTCCAAGCCAGTTGTTTAAAAAATGATGACTGGTTGTTAAGATAAGACACCTGGTTCACAAAACACAAGAAATATGATGAGCACTAACTTATGGGGGCACAATATGTTGTGGTATTATTCAGTATGTGATGCTTTTATAGCCATTGGGCGCAATGTGTGATGTGCTTATAATCAGGGGGCACAGTGTGCCATGCTGTTATATTCAGGGGCACAGTCTGTTATGTTTTTATATTCAGGATTCTGTAATTCTGTAGATAAGCCTCCGCTGTAACCTGAAAGATAAGAAAAACAGGTTAGATTATACTCACCCAGGGGCGGTCCCGTTGTGGTCCGGTCCGATGGGCGTCGCGGTCCGGGTCCGGCGCCTCCCATCTTCATACGATCACGTCGTCAGAGAGGTCAGAGAGGCCCGGCGCCTGCGCACTGCAGTACTTTGCTCTGCCCTCAACAGGGAAGATAAAGTACGTCTGCGCAGGAGCCGCGGCAGGAAGAAAAGAAGAGGACGTCATCGTATGAAGATGGGAGGCCCCGGACCGGACCGCGACGCCCATCGGACCAGACCGCAGCGGGACCGCCCCTGGGTGAGTATAATATAACCTGTTTTTCTTATCTTTCAGGTTACATCGGGGGCTTATCTACACCATTACAGAATGCTGTAGATAAGCCCCTGATGCCGGTGGCCTTAGTTTATAGGCCATTTTTGGGGTGACAGATTCCCTTTAAGCTGTTTTCTAAAATTGATTTCAAATGTATCTCCATTAGTTGTCTTTTGTATCATCTTAGATGTTATAGTTTGTTTTGTTCTCTATTTTCATGCCTCCACATTATAGAAATATTGTTCTACTACTTACAGTACCAAAGGAACACTCAATATGGCTATTGTGGTGTAATGCTACTAAAGGACATCACAGAAAAAAAACAGCCATACTTGCAATACCATGTCTAATCACAGATACACAGCAGGATGAAGCAGGCGCCAATAATAATAATAAAACAACCACTTATTCAAAATGCACCCAAGCTTGCGTAGGGTGCTAATCACACCATTACATGAGATGCAGCTCTGTACATATACAGTAACAGCCTATTACCAACGCCCTACTATCACATCAGGAGGGTTCCCAATACCATATGTACTACCCACCGAACAGACATCCCACATTACCCAGCCACCAATGAAGGTTCGGCCTGCACACTGCATAAAAAGGTGCAAAAAAGATGTACACAATGCATGAGATTTGAGGTCGATATTTTGGCCAAAATACACAAGCTTGCAACCCACATCAAGGGTCCTCATTATCTTGCGAATCTCTTTACTAAATTAAAAAAAAAGGACAAAAATCAATTAAAAATATCATTGAAAAAGAAAAAAATAGCAGCCATACTTAAAATACCGTACAAACCTGCCTGTGTTACTTTGACAGAATACATTTTTTGAAATGGATTAGTTCACAATAATCACATATAATGTAAGGATTGAACTCCCCCTCTAAGAGAGGTCAAGTCATCAAATATTTTTAAAGCGAAAGAGCTAACATTTTTTTACTATAAGAAACTTATTTAAAAAACAATCACATCCGCATGATGAATAAATCCTACTTTACTACCTGTTTCCATAATGCTTCCCAAAATAATGTCTCTGCGGCAGTCAGTATCAGACGCACTGTAATTTTACCATTTACTCTATTAGATAAATACAGTGAAATCCAATTGTGTGCCTTGGAGACCAATTGAAGGTCATCTAGGCACACAATTGTGAGAATCGGAAACATATATTCCCACAATAAACTACAAATCCCATGGTTATTAAAGACCATTGCCGGCGTCAGCAACCGGCGCACCCGGGCAAGTGCCGGGGCCCACTCGCCGTCGGGGACACTGGCACTTGAGATACTTACCTCTCCTGGTTCCAGTGCTGTAGCGGCCAGTGTCTTCCATCCCCTGACTGTGACGTTCAGGTCAGAGGGTGCGATGACGTCACAAGTGCGCGCCCTCTGCCTGAGCAGTCGCAGCACAGAGAGGAGGAAGACGCCGACGCTGAGGAGTCCAGAGCAGTGACAAGCAATGAGAGGTGAGTATTTCATTTTTTTTTTTTTTATATTTGGAGCAATATATGGGGACCAACAGAAGGGGCCCATATATGGAGCATTATATGGGGCTAATTCTATATGGAGTATCTTATGGGGCCAATAATATAGGGACCATCTTATGAAGCCAATTCTATAGGGAGCATTATATGGGGCCAATATAATATGGAGCATCATATGGGGCCAATTCAATATGGAGCAGTACATGGGGCCAATTACATATGGAACAGTATATGGGGCCAATAATATATGAAGCATCTTATGGGACTAATTATATATGGAGCATTTTATATGGTCAATTATATATGGAGCATTATATGGGGCCCATTATACATGGAGCATCTTATGGGGCCTATTATTTTTGGAGCATTATAAGAGACCCATTCTGTAAGGAGTATTATATGGGGCCCATTCTGTATGGAGCATCATATGGGGCCCATTCTGTATGGAGCAATATATGGGACTCAGTATACTGTATGGGACCGATCATATACTGTATGGAGCATTATATGAGGCCCATTATATATGGAGCAATAGATGGGGCCCATCATATACTGTATGGAGAATTATATGTGGCTCACTACACTGTATGGAGCATTATATGGGGTCAATTCCGTATGGAGCAATATATGCGGCTCATTCCGTATGGAGCACTCTGTGGTGCCCATTATACTGTATGGAGCATTATATGAGGCTCATTATTCTGTATGGAGCATAATATTGGGCTCATTATTCTGTTTTGGAGCAATATATGGGGCTCATTATTCTGTATGGAGGACTATGTGGTGCCAATTATACATCTGTATAGAGGACTATACTGTCCGGTTTCTGAGCTAATGTAGAATGCACAATAGATATCACTCATGTAAAGTAAGAAGTAAGTGAAATCTTTGGCATTGTGCTATACCTATATTTCTCTGCCGTATCCGTGCATTATGAATTGTGGTATGTGTTAAAGGGGCCCACCAGGACTCTTTCGCCCAGTGCCCATGAAAACCTGGAGCCGGCCCTGTTAAACACCCTGGAACTTTGTAAAGAATTTGCAGAGAGCATACTAATATTAGGGGGTGTTTGTAATAGACCATATTCCTAGTCCCCGTCCACATTGGTTAAGCATTGTAACAAACCAAGTATTGGTTCCCAAATCTTTTTGGACCATACACCAGTCAAAGTTCAATTTGTAGTTCCCATTGTCCCCAAATGGATTTCTAGAAAGAGGTTTAACTTTCTTCTACTGAAATCGCTAGAAAATATTACCTAGCTCAAAATCAAAGTCAACAAATACTTTTGTAAAAATTACAATAATGAGGTTTCTCTAGCAACATTATGTGAGGCCCATAAATCTTTTGTGAGAGGGGAAATAATTGGCTTTTCTGTTCGCTGCAAAAAAAAAGTAAAAGGATTAAAGGAATTACAACAAAATATTACTAAACTAGAAAAATGTCATAAATAATCACTAGCGGCTAAACATGTCACCCAAATCACGTCCCTAAGTAGAGAACAAACTGAACTTACAGTCAGGGAAACTTTCCTTATTCTCTAAGTACGTTATGCACTCGGTGACAAACGGACTAAATTTATAATAGCCCAAGATAAACACAGGAAAATTACATCCTTCATAAATCGTCTAAAAGATAAATCCAGGGACAACGGGATAATTTACAAAACATAAAAAATGTGAAAACTTTTGCCAACAATTATATAACTTATATTCCCATTACACAATCTTCCCTCTACTCAAAAGAGAAATTATTAAGTCATTCCTTAAAACTATTTTGACCCCCTACCCTCACAGAGGAAAATATCTACATTTTTATGTAAACCTATTTCAGATAATTAACCCCTTCACCCCCAAGGGTGGTTTGCACGTTAATGACCGGGCCAATTTTTACAATTCTGACCACTGTCCCTTTATGAGGTTATAACTCTGGAACGCTTCAACGGATCTTGGCGATTCTGACATTGTTTTCTCGTGACATATTGTACTTCATGATAGTGGTAAAATTTCTTTGATATTACCTGCGTTTATTTGCAGAAAAAATGGAAATTTGGCGAAAATTTTGAAAATTTTGCAATTTTCCAACTTTTAATTTTTATGCCCTTAAATCACAGAGATATGTCATGCAAAATACTTAATAAGTAACATTTCCCACATGTCTACTTTACATCAGCACAATTTTGGAACCAACATTTTTTTTTGTTAGGGAGTTATAAGGGTTAAAAGTTGACCAGCAATTTCTCATTTTTACAACACCATTTTTTTTTAGGGACCACATCTCATTTGAAGTCATTTTGAGGGGTCTATATGATAGAAAATACCCATGTGTGACACCATTCTAAAAACTGCACCCCTCAAGGTGCTCAAAACCATATTCAAGAAGTTTATTAACCCTTCTGGTGCTTCACAGGAATTTTTGGAATGTTTAAATAAAAATGAACATTTAACTTTTTTTCACAAAAAATTTACTTCAGCTCCAATTTGTTTTATTTTACCAAGGGTAACAGGAGAAAATGGACCCCAAAATTTGTTGTACAATTTGTCCTGAGTACGCCGATACCCCATATGTGGGGGTAAACCACTGTTTGGGCGCATGACAGAGCTCGGAAGCGAAGGAGCGCCATTTGACTTTTCAATGCAAAATTGACTGGAATTGAGATGGGACGCCATGTTGCGTTTGGGGAGCCCCTGATGTGCCTAAACATTGAAACCCCCCACAAGTGATACCATTTTGGAAAGTAGACCCCATAAGGAACTTATCTAGAGGTGTGGTGAGCACTTTGACCCACCAAGTACTTCACAGAAGTTTATAATGCAGAACCGTAAAAATAAAAAATCATATTTTTCACAAAAATTATTTTTCGCCCCCAATTTTTTATTTTCCCAAGGGTAAGAGAAGAAATTGGACCCCAAAAGTTGTTGTACAATTTGTCCTGAGTACGCTGATACCCCATATGTGGCGATAAACCACTGTTTGGGCGCATGGGAGAGCTCGGAAGGGAAGTAGCACCGTTTGACTTTTCAATGCAAAATTGACTGGAATTGAGATGGGACGCCATGTTGCGTTTGGGGAGCCCCTGATGTGCCTAAACATTGAAACCCCCCACAAGTGACACCATTTTGGAAAGTAGACCCCCTAAGGAACTTATCTAGAGGTGTGGTGAGCACTTTGACCCACCAAGTACTTCACAGAAGTTTATAATGCAGAACCGTAAAAATAAAAAATCATATTTTTTCACAAAAATTATTTTTCGCCCCCAATTTTTTATTTTCCCAAGGGTAAGAGAAGAAATTGGACCCCAACATTTGTTGCACAATTTGTCCTGAGTACGCTGATACCCCATATGTGGCGATAAACCACTGTTTGGGCGCATGGGAGAGCTCGGAAGGGAAGTAGCACCGTTTGACTTTTCAATGCAAAATTGACAGGAATTGAGAAGGGACGCCATGTTGCGTTTGGAGAGCCACTGATGTGCCTAAACATTGAAACCCCCCACAAGTGACACCATTTTGGAAAGTAGACCCCCTAAGGAACTTATCTAGATGTGTTTTGAGCGCTTTGACCCACCAAGGGCTTCACAGAAGTTAATAATGCAGAGCCGTAAAAATAAAACAAAAATTTTTTCCCACAAAAATTATTTTTTTAGCCCCCAGTTTTGTATTTTCCCGAGGGTAGCAGGAGAAATTGGACCCCAAAATCTGTTGTCCAAGTTGTCCTGAATGCGATGATATACCATATGTGGGGAGAACCACTGTTTGGGCGCATGGGAGGGCTCGGAAAGGAAGGAGCGCCATTTGGAATGCAGACTTAGATGGAATGGTCTGCAGGCGTCACATTGCGTTTGCAGAGCCCCTAATGTACCTAAACAGTAGAAACCCCCCACAAGTGACACCATGTTGGAAAGTAGACCCCCTAAGGAACTTATCTAGATGTGTGATGAGCGCTTTGACCCACCAAGGGCTTCACAGAAGTTTATAATGCAGAGCCGTAAAAATAAAACAAAAATTTTTTCCCACAAAAATTATTTTTCAGCCCCCAGTTTTGTATTTTCCCGAGGGTAACAGGAGAAATTGGACCCCAAAAGTTGTTGTCCAATTTGTCCTGAGTGCGCTGATACCCCATATGTGGGGGGAAACCACCGTTTGGACGCATGGAAGGGCTCGGAAGTGAAGGAGCGCCATTTGGAATGCAGACTTAGATGGAATGGTCTGCAGGCGTCACATTGCGTTTGCAGAGCCCCTAATGTACCTAAACAGTAGAAACCCCCCACAAGTGACACCATGTTGGAAAGTAGACCCCCTAAGGAACTTATCTAGATGTGTGGTGAGCGCTTTGACCCACCAAGGGCTTCACAGAAGTTTATAATGCAGAGCCGTAAAAATAAAACAAAAATTTTTTCCCACAAAAATTATTTTTCAGCCCCCAGTTTTGTATTTTTCCGAGGGTAACAAGAGAAATTGGACCCCAAAAGTTGTTGTCCAATTTGTCCTGAGTGCGCTGATACCCCATATGTGGGGGGAAACCACCGTTTGGACGCATGGAAGGGCTCGGAATTGAAGGAGCGCCATTTGGAATGCAGACTTAGATGGAATGGTCTGCAGGCGTCACATTGCGTTTGCAGAGCCCCTAATGTACTTAAACAGTAGAAATCCCCCACAAGTGACACCATGTTGGAAAGTAGACCCCCTAAGGAACTTATCTAGATGTGTGGTGAGCGCTTTGACCCACCAAGGGCTTCACAGAAGTTTATAATGCAGAGCCGTAAAAATAAAACAAAAATTTTTTCCCACAAAAATTATTTTTCAGCCCCCAGTTTTGTATTTTTCCGAGGGTAACAAGAGAAATTGGACCCCAAAAGTTGTTGTCCAATTTGTCCTGAGTGCGCTGATACCCCATATGTGGGGGGAAACCACCGTTTGGACGCATGGAAGGGCTCGGAATTGAAGGAGCGCCATTTGGAATGCAGACTTAGATGGAATGGTCTGCAGGCGTCACATTGCGTTTGCAGAGCCCCTAATGTACTTAAACAGTAGAAATCCCCCACAAGTGACACCATGTTGGAAAGTAGACCCCCTAAGGAACTTATCTAGATGTGTGGTGAGCGCTTTGACCCACCAAGGGCTTCACAGAAGTTTATAATGCAGAGCCGTAAAAATAAAACAAAAATTTTTTCCCACAAAAATTATTTTTCAGCCCCCAGTTTTGTATTTTTCCGAGGGTAACAAGAGAAATTGGACCCCAAAAGTTGTTGTCCAATTTGTCCTGAGTGCGCTGATACCCCATATGTGGGGGGAAACCACCGTTTGGACGCATGGAAGGGCTCGGAATTGAAGGAGCGCCATTTGGAATGCAGACTTAGATGGAATGGTCTGCAGGCGTCACATTGCGTTTGCAGAGCCCCTAATGTACTTAAACAGTAGAAATCCCCCACAAGTGACACCATGTTGGAAAGTAGACCCCCTAAGGAACTTATCTAGATGTGTGGTGAGCGCTTTGACCCACCAAGGGCTTCACAGAAGTTTATAATGCAGAGCCGTAAAAATAAAACAAAAATTTTTTCCCACAAAAATTATTTTTCAGCCCCCAGTTTTGTATTTTACCGAGGGTAACAGGAGAAATTGGACCCTAAAAGTTGTTGTCCAATTTGTCCTGAGTGCGCTGATACCCCATATGTGGGGGGAACCACCGTTTGGATGCATGGGAGGGCTCGGAAGGGAAGGAGCGCCATTTGGAATGCAGACTTAGATGGAATGGTCTGCAGGCGTCACATTGCGTTTGCAGAGCCCCTAATGTACCTAAACAGTAGAAGCCCCGCACAAGTGACCCCATTTTGGAAACTAGACCCCCCAAGGAACTTATCTAGATGTGTTGTAAGAACTTTGAACCCCCAAGTGTTTCACTACAGTTTATAACGCAGAGCCGTGAAAATAAAAAATCCTTTTTTTTCCCACAAAAATTATTTTTTAGCCCCCAGTTTTGTATTTTCCTAGGGGTAACAGGAGAAATTGGACCCCAAAGGTTGTTGTTCTATTTGTCCTGAGTACGCTGATACCCCATATGTTGGGGTAAACCCCTGTTTGGGCACACGGGAGAGCTCGGAAGGGAAGGAGCACTGTTTTACTTTTTCAACGCAGAATTGGCTGGAATTGAGATCGGACGCCATGTCGCGTTTGGAGAGCCCCTGATGTGCCGAAACAGTGGAAACCCCCCAATTATAACTGAAACCCTAATCCAAACACACCCCTAACCCTAATCCCAACAGTAACCCTAACCACACCTCTAACCCTGACACACCCCTAACCCTAATCCCAACCCTATTCCCAACCGTAAATGTAATCTAAACCCTAACCGTAACTTTAGCCCCAACCCTAACCCTAACTTTAGCCCCAACCCTAACTGTAGCCTTAACCCTAGCCCCAACCCTAGCGCTAACCCTAGCCCTAACCCTAGCCCTAATGGGAAAATGGAAATAAATACATTTTTTTTATTTTTCCCTAACTAAGGGGGTGATGAAGGGGGGTTTGATTTACTTTTATAGCGGGTTTTTTAGCGGATTTTTATGATTGGCAGCCGTCACACACTGAAAGACGCTTTTTATTGCAAAAAATATTTTTTGCGTTACCACATTTTGAGAGCTATAAATTTTCCATATTTTGGTCCACAGAGTCATGTGAGGTCTTGTTTTTTGCGGGACGAGTTGACGTTTTTATTGGTAACATTTTTGGGCACGTCACATTTTTTGATCGCTTTTTATTCCGATTTTTGTGAGGCAGAATGACCAAAAACCAGCTATTCATGAATTTCTTTTGGGGGAGGCGTTTATACCGTTCCGCGTTTGGTAAAATTGATAAAGTAGTTTTATTCGTCGGGTCAGTACGATTACAGCGATATCTCATTTATATTATTTTTTTTATGTTTTGGCGCTTTTATACGATAAAAACTATTTTATGGAAAAAATAATTATTTTTGCATCGCTTTATTCTCAGAACTATAACTTTTTTATTTTTCTGCTGATGATGCTGTATGGTGGCTCGTTATTTGCGGGACAAGATGACGCTTTCAGCGGTACCATGGTTATTTATATCTGTCTTTTTGATCGCGTGTTATTCCACTTTTTGTTCGGCGGTATGATAATAAAGCGTTGTTTTTTGCCTCGTTTTTTTTTTTTTTTTCTTACGGTGTTTACTGAAGGGGTTAACGAGTGGGCCAGTTTTATAGGTCGGGTCGTTACGGACGCGGCGATACTAAATATGTGTACTTTTATTGTTTTGTTTTTTTTATATTTAGGTAAAGAAATGTATTTATGGGAATAATATTTTTTTTTTTTTTCATTATTTTGGAATATTTTTTTTTATTTTTTTTTACACATTTGGAAATTTTTTTTTTTACTTTTTTACTTTGCCCCAGGGGGGGACAATACAGATCGGTGATCTGTCAGTTTGCATAGCACTCTGACAGATCACCGATCTGATTGAAGTGCAGGCTGCTTCACAGTGCCTGCTCTGAGCAGGCTTCTGTGAAGCCACCTCCCTCCCTGCAGGACCCGGATCCGCGGCCATCTTGGATCCGGGTCTGGAGCAGGCAGGGAGGGAGGTAAGACCCTCGCAGCAACGCGATCACATCGCGTTGCTGCGGGGGGCTCAGGGAAGCCCGCAGGGAGCCCTCTCCCTGCGCGATGCTTCCCTGCATCGCCGGCACATCGCGATCATGTTTGATCGCGGTGTGCCGGGGGTTAATGTGCCGGGGGCGGTCCGTGACCGCTCCTGGCACATAGTGCCGGATGTCAGCTGCGATATGCAGCTGACACCCGGCCGCGATCGGCCGCGCTCCCCCCGTGAGCGCGGCCGATCGGCTATGACGTACTATCCCGTCAAGGGTCAGATAGGCCCAGGTCACCTCGACGGGATAGTACGTCAAAGGTCACAGAGGGGTTAAATCTTAAAGGCAATGCAATCGAGGCCTAGAAGGCCTTTCCTCCTTCTATTATAATATGGCGCCCCTGCAGTCCAGCTGCTACAATGATATTGCCTCCCTAACTGGTGGTGGTATCATGTCTGGAAGTAAATAGAGCTCCCTACACTAAGAAAACCATGCATCCACACACAAGCCCATCCCTGGGGTATTGGGGTGGCTGTTCTAAGGAGTATTGGGGTGGCTGTTCTAAGGGGTATTGGGGTGAGTCTAAATTTGGGGCAAACCTTGCATTCACTGCATAGGCAAACAGTATGGGAGTACCAACTTCCTATTAATGGGAACATTGCTTTCAGGTGGCCCTCCTGTAAGTCTCGTCAAAGGGGTATTGGGGTGCATCCAAATTTTGGGCAGCCCTGCCCTCACTGCATACACAATAACATGATAGGAGACCCACTGTTTAATAATGGGAACAACAAAGCATAGCCAGATGATGGCTCTCTAAGAATAGTGTGGACCAACTACAGTCCGCATGATGGCCATATAAAAATAGGCTTTGTGACTTTCAGAGTCCCTCCTTCATAAATGAAACAGGATGTGTCTGGTGATGTGTCACACACCACATGGGCAGATAAGATTGTAAAACGCTAAAATGACATTTCCCAGTGAATGCATTTGACTTGGTTGGAAGCAATGCTAAAGTTTAAAAACGCATCATAAACGCTACGTGTGAACATAGCCCAAGGTGTGGAGGAGCATTTTTGTTTTTGGTTATTTATTTTGCCTTATATACAACTCATTACCCTGGAAAGGATGTTCCTTAACATATTTCCCAGGAAAATCCATTTTGTTTTTGTTTTTGTATGTTTTTTGGTGAGTCTGTAAAAGTGGCGTAAGACTCGGACAACATTATTCACTGCAGTGACCTGCTTGTCAGAAATGCTTCCGGGATCTTCCCCATGATGTTCCCATGTCATCTGAGCAATGTTCCCAACAATTTCCCAACAAAATTGTTTTTAGACCCTCTAAAGGCACAGCAAAAATGCTTGAGTTTCCTATAGACTTACATTGGGCTCGTTACTCGGGTGGAGCACCTGAGCATTCCAATTTACACGACCGGAGCAACGAGCACCCAAGAATTTTTGTGCTTGCTCATCACTACTTACAAGCTTACAATATACATCCCAAAGTCATGTTGTTTAACCACTTAACCCCCAAGGGTGGTTTGCATGTTAACCCCTTCATGACCTTGGGATTTTTCGTTTTTCCGTGTTCGTTTTTCACTCCCCTCTTTCCCAGAGCCATAACTTTTTTATTTTTTCGTCAATTTGGCCATGAGAGGGCTTATTTTTTGCAGGACGAGTTGTACTTTTGAACGACATAATTGGTTTTACCATGTTGTGTACTAGAAAACGGGAAAAAAATTCCAAGTACGGTGAAATTGCAAAAAAAGTGCAATCCCACACTTGTTTTTTGCTTGGCTTTTTTGCTAGGTTCACTAAATGCTAAAACTGACCTGCCATTATGATTCTCCAGGTCACTACGAGTTCATAGACACCTAACATAACTAGGTTATTTTTTACCTAAGTGGTGAAAAAAAATTCCAAACTTTGCTAAAAAAAAAAAAAAAAAAAAAAAAAAAATTGCGCCATTTTCCGATACTCGTAGCGTCTCCATTTTTCATGATCTGGGGTCGGTTGAGGGCTTATTTTTTGCGTGCCGAGCTGGCATTCTTAATGATTCCAATTCGGTGCAAATACGTTCTTTTGATCGCTCGTTATTGCATTTTAATGCAATGTCGCGGCAACCAAAAAAATGTAATTCTGGCGTTTCGATTTTTTTTCTCGTTACGCCGTTTAGCGATCAGGTTAATGCTTTTTTTATTGATAGATCGGGCGATTCTGAACTTGGCGATACCAAATATGTGTAGGTTTGATTTTTTTTTAATTGCTTTATTTTGATTGGGGCGAAAGGGGGTGATTTAAACTTTTATATTTTTTTTATTTTTTTCACATTTTTTTAACTTTTTTTTTTACTTTTGCCATGCTTCAATAGCCTCCATGGGAGGCTAGAAGCAGGCACAGAACGATCGCCTCTGCTACATAGCAGCGATCTGCTGTTCGCTGCTATGTAGCAGAAAATCAGGTGCGCTGTGAGCGCCGACCACAGGGTGGCGCTCACAGCTGCCGGGGATCAGTAACCATAGAGGTCTCAAGGACCTCTATGGTTACAATTGAGAAGCATCGCCAACCTCCGATCATGTGACGGGGGTCGGCGATGCGCTCATATCCGGCCGCCCGGCCGGATGCGGTAGTTAAATGCCGCTGTCTGCGTTTGACAGCGGCATTTAACTAGTTAATAGCGGCGGGTGAATCGCGAATTCACCCGCTGCTATTGCGGGCACATGTCAGCTGTTCAAAACAGCTGAAATGTCCCGGCTTTGATGCGGGCTCACCGCGGAGCCCTGCATCAAAGCAGGGGAGCTGACCTCGGACGTACTATCCCATCCGAGGTCAGTAAGGGGTTAATGACCGGGACAATTTTTACAATTCTGACCACTGTCCCTTTATGAGGTTATAACTATGGAACGCTTGCATGGATCCCGGTGATTCTGACATTGTTTTCTCATAACATGTACTTCATGTAAGTGGCAAAATTTCTTCAACGTTACTTGCGTTTATTTGTGAAAAAAATGAAAATTTGGTGAAAATTTTGAAAATTTCGCAACTTTCCAACTTTGAATTTTCATGCCCTTAAATCACAGAGATACGTCACACAAAATACTTAATAATTAACATTTTCCATGTATCTACTTTACATGAGCACAATTTTGGAACAAACAAATTTTTTACAACACCATTTGTTTTAGGGACCACATCACATTTGAAGTCACTTTGAGGGGTCTATATGATAGAAAATACCCAAGTGTGACACCATTCTAAAAACTGTACCCCTCAAGGTGCTCAAAACCACATTCCAGAAGTCTATTAACCCTTCAGGTGCTTCACATGAATTTTTGGAATGTTTAAAAAAAAATGAACATTTAACTTTTTTTCACAAAAAATTTATTTCAGATCTAATTTGTTTTATTTTACCAAGGGTAACAGGAGAAATTGGACCCTAATAGTTGTTGTGCAATTTGTCCTGAGTGCGCTGATACCCCATATGTGGGGGGAACCACTGTTTGGGTGCATGGAAGAGCTCGGAAGTGAAGGAGTGCTGTTTGACATTCCAATGTGAAATTGGCTGGAATTAAGATAGGACGCCATGTTGCATTTGGACAGCCCCTAATTTGCCTAAACAGTGGAAACCCCCCACAAGTGACACTATTTTGGAAAGTAGACCCCCTAAGGAACTTATCTAGATGTGTGGTGAGCACTTTGATCCACCAAGGGCTTCACAAAAGTTTATAATGTAGAGCCACAAAAATAAAAAATCATATTTTTTCGCTCCCGATTTTTTATTTTCCCAAGGTAACAATAGAACTTGGACAACAAAAGTTGTTGTGCAATTTGTCCTGAGAACGATAATACCCCATATGTGGGGGTTAACCACTGTTTGTGAGCATGGCAGAGCTCGGAAGGGAAGGAGCGCCGTTTAACTTTTCAATGCAAAATTGACTGGAATTGAGATAGGACGCCATGTTGCATTTGAAGAGCCCTTTATGTGCCTAAACAGTGGAAACCCCACACAAGTGACACTATTTTGTAAAGTAGACTCCTATGGAACTTATCTATGTGTTGTGAGAACTTTGAACCCCCAAGTGCTTGACTACAGTTTATAACACAGAGCCGTGAAAATAAAAAATCTTTTTTTTCTGTCCACAAAAATTATTTTTTAGCCCCCAAATTTTTATTTTAGCAAGGGTAACAAGAGAAATTGGACCCCAAAAGTTGTTGTCCAATTTGTCCTGAGTACTCTGATACCGCATATGTGGGGGGAACCACCGTTTGGGCACATGGCAGAGGTTGGAACAGAAGGAGCGCCGTTTTGGAATGCAGGCTTAGATGGAATGGTCTGCGGGCATCACGTTGCGTTTGCAGAGCCCCTGATGTACCTAAACAGTAGAAACCCCCCACAAATGACCCCATATTGGAAACTAGACCCCTCAAGTAACTTATCTAGATGTGTTTTGAGAACTTTGAACCCCCAAGTGTTTCACTACAGTTTATAATGCAGAGCCGTGAAAATAAAAAATCTTTATTTTTCCACAAAAATTATTTTTTAGCCCCCAAATTTTTATTTTACCAAGGGTAACTGGAAAAATTGGACCCCAAAAGTTGTTGTCCAATTTTTCCTGAATACGCTGATACCCCATATGTGGGGGTGAACCACTGTTTGGGTGCACGGCCGAGCTCAGAAGGGAAGGAGCACCGTTTTAATTTTTCAACGCAGAATTGGATGTAATTGAGATTGGAGGTCATGTTGCGTTTGCAGAGCCCCTGATGTGCCTAAACAGTGGAAACCCTCCTATTCTAACTTCAACACTAACCCCAACACACCCCTAACTTTAATCCCAACCCTAACCATAACCCTAACCACACCCTAACCCCAAAACACCCCTAACCCCAACTGTTATGATCCGGTGACCTTGGAGCCACATGAAACTTTCTCTGGAGTCGGTGGAACCTGTATTGACCGCAAATCCTGAACTAACACCGCAACTAGAAGTAGCCGTGGGGTGTGCCTAACAAACCCTAGACACCTCGACACAGCCGGAGGACTAAATACCCCTATAGATGGAAATAGGAATACTACTGTTGTGAATTCCGTCTGGGCTCCCTCTGGTGGCCCTTAGCGATACTGCGGGTCTGGAGCTGGGCTCAGCTGCCTCATTTCCTGCTATGCTGGTTCCTATTTAACTCCACCTGGACCTTTACTTGTTGCCTGCTGTCGTTGTATTCAGTACTGGTTATGACCTCTCCTGGATTTTCCTGGTGACCTGTCTATTTCTGAGAAGCTAAGTCTTGCTAGTTCTTTTTGCTCATTGTTTCCTTGAAAATGTTTCTCAGTATATGATGTGTTCAGTCCAGCTTGCTTATATGTGATTTTTCGCTTGCTGGAAGCTCTGGGGAGCAGAGTGCGCCCCTCACATCGTGAGTCGGTGTGGGGGTTCTTGTACTTTCTGCGTGGATAGTTTTTGATAGTTTTGGTACCGACCGCACAGATCCCTGATATCTTCTGTCTATTTAGTGTTAGCGGGCCTCATTTGCTTAAACCTGTTTTTCATTCCTACGTTTGTATTTTCCCCTTAACTCACCGTTATTATTTGTGGGGAGCTGCCTAAACTTTGGGGTTATTTCTCTGAGGCAAGTGAGGCTTTGCTTTCTCTCAAGGGGTAGCCAGTTTCTCAGGCTGTGAAGAGGCGTCTAGGTTTTTAGGTAACGCTCCACGGCTGCCTTTAGTGTGTGTGGATAGGATCAGGATTGCGGTCGGTATAGTTCCCACATCCCCGGAGCTTGTCCTATTATTCAGGTTTACCTATCAGGTCAGTTTGGTGATCCTACCACCGGATCATAACAGTACAGCAGGCTGATAAAGAGTTAATGCATCGCAAAAGAGGGATAAGAGAAATCCTGAGTTCATTTTTTTTTCCTCTGCAGTGTGTCTAGCCTCTCTCCTCCCCTTAATCTCTGGGTGGTTCAGAATTCAGCTGCAGCTATGGACCTTCAGAGTCTGTCTTCTAGTGTGGATCATCTCTCTGCTAGGGTACAAGGCATTCAGGATTATGTAGTCCACAGTCCTATGTCAGAGCCTAAGATACCTATTCCTGAGCGGTTCTCCGGAGACAGATCTAGGTTTTTGAACTTTAAAAATAATTGCAAATTATTCCTTTCTCTGAGACCTCGTTCCTCTGGTGATCCGGTTCAGCAAGTTAAAATTATTATTTCTTTGTTGCGTGGTGACCCTCAAGATTGGGCATTCTCTCTGGCGCCGGGAGATCCTGCATTGCAAAATGTGGATGCGTTTTTTCTGGCGCTTGGAGTGCTTTATGAGGAGCCTAATCTGGTAGACAGAGCAGAAAAGGTTTTGCTGGCTCTCTCCCAGGGTCAGGATGAAGCAGAGGTTTTCTGTCAGAAGTTTAGGAAATGGTCTGTGCTCACTCAATGGAATGAGTGTGCCCTGGCAGCGATTTTCAGAAAGGGTCTTTCTGAAGCTATTAAGGATGTTATGTTGGGGTTCCCCACGCCTGCGGGTCTGAATGAGTCAATGTCTTTGGCCATTCAGATTGATCGGCGCTTACGGGAGCGCAAACCAGTGCACCATCTGGCGGTATTTTCTGAGCAGAAGCCTGAGTCTATGCAATGTGACAGGATTCTGACCAGAATTGAACGGCAAAATCACAGACGTCAGAATGGGTTGTGCTTTTACTGTGGTGATTCTGCTCATGTTATCTCAGATTGTCCTTTTGGTGGCCTTCCTTGTCGCGGGATGTGCGTTCCTTTGTGCAGTCCTGTAGGATTTGTGCTCGGGCCAAGCCTTGCTGTTCTCGTGCCAGTGGATTGCTTTTGCCTTTTCCTGTCCCGAAGAGGCCCTGGACGCATATTTCCATGGATTTTATTTCGGATCTTCCAGTCTCTCAGAAGATGTCTGTTATCTGGGTGGTTTGTGATCGTTTTTCTAAAATGGTCCATTTGGTGCCCTTGCCTAAGCTGCCTTCCTCCTCCGATTTGGTTCCACTGTTTTTTCAGAATGTGGTTCGTTTGCATGGTATTCCTGAGAATATTGTATCTGACAGAGGATCCCAGTTTGTGTCCAGATTTTGGCGGTCCTTTTGTGCTAAGATGGGCATTGAATTATCTTTTTCATCGGCTTTCCATCCTCAGACGAATGGCCAAACAGAACGAACTAATCAGACCTTGGAGACTTATCGGAGATGTTTTGTTTCTGCGGATCAGGATGATTGGGTGACTTTTTTGCCATTGGCTGAGTTCGCCCTCAATAATCAGGCTAGTTCTGTTACTTTGGTTTCGCCTTTTTATTGCAATTCTGGTTTTCATCCTCGTTTTTCCTCAGGTCAGGTTGAGCCTTCTGACTGTCCTGGGGTGGATTCTGTGGTGGATAGGTTGCAGCAGATTTGGAACCACGTGGTGGACAATTTGACGTTGTCACAAGAGAAGGCTCAGTGCTTTGCTAACCGCCGTCGCTGTGTGGGTCCCCGACTTCGTGTGGGGGATTTGGTATGGTTGTCTTCTCGTTATGTTCCGATGAAGGTTTCCTCTCCTAAGTTCAAGCCTCGTTTCATCGGTCCTTATAAGATTTTGGAAATCCTCAACCCTGTGTCTTTTCGTTTGGACCTCCCAGCATCATTTGCCATTCACAATGTGTTCCATAGGTCATTGTTGCGAAGATATGTGGTGCCTGTGGTTCCTTCTGTTGACCCTCCTGGTCCGGTCTTGGTCGAGGGAGAATTAGAGTATGTGGTGGAGAAGATCTTGGATTCTCGTGTTTCGAGACGGAAGCTTCAGTACTTAGTTAAATGGAAAGGCTATGGTCAGGAGGATAATTCCTGGGTTCTCGCCTCTGATGTCCATGCGGCCGATTTGGTTCGTACCTTTCATTCGGCTCGTCCTGATCGGCCTGGGGGCTCTGGTGAGGGTTCGGTGACCCCTCCTCAAGGGGGGGGTACTGTTGTGAATTCCGTCTGGGCTCCCTCTGGTGGCCCTTAGCGATACTGCGGGTCTGGAGCTGGGCTCAGCTGCCTCATTTCCTGCTATGCTGGTTCCTATTTAACTCCACCTGGACCTTTACTTGTTGCCTGCTGTCATTGTATTCAGTACTGGTTCTGACCTCTCCTGGATTTTCCTGGTGACCTGTCTATTTCTGAGAAGCTAAGTCTTGCTAGTTCTTTTTGCTCATTGTTTCCTTGAAAATGTTTCTCAGTATATGATGTGTTCAGTCCAGCTTGCTTATATGTGTTTTTACGCTTGCTGGAAGCTCTGGGGAGCAGAGTGCGCCCCTCACATCGTGAGTCGGTGTGGGGGTTCTTGTACTTTCTGTGTGGATAGTTTTTGATAGTTTTGGTACCGACCGCACAGATCCCTGATATCTTCTGTCTATTTAGTGTTAGCGGGCCTCATTTGCTTAAACCTGTTTTTCATTCCTACGTTTGTATTTTCCCCTTAACTCACCGTTATTATTTGTGGGGGGCTGCCTAAACTTTGGGGTTATTTCTCTGAGGCAAGTGAGGCTTTGCTTTCTCTCTAGCGGAACATAGCTAAAGCAGGAATTAAAACATAACTTTTAATAAATATTAATAAGAAATATATGAAACAAATGTCACCAAAAACGTGTCAATAAAAAGTACCACTAGGTATGTTCAAAATTGCGTACCATACATAGATAAGTACTAATGGATTTACGTCAGGACACTGGCAGTGGTCCAGTGTTCCAATATTTAGACCAAGGAACCTGGTTTAGTGACAAAACGCATAAACCAATGGTACTTGTAAAGTACCCAAACAAATAGACAGGTGCCCTGGTTGCATTAATATTAGCAGTCAATCATATACTGAAAAAATAGATAATAAAGAGGGGTACCAATAGTTGGGAGAATAATAATAATGGAACAATCTCACCAATTTTGTCGAGGAAAAGAGAGCTGGAACCCCAATGGTGCTTCTATGGAATAATCCGTTGTCGCACGACTTCAGGAGACAATTCCCTGTCAATCCCTGCGGGGCTATTAATGATCTCAATCCCCGAGCTCCTGCCCTTACAAGGACAGTCCACAGCTACCCCTACAATGTAACAAGCCCTGCACTCTCCCTGTTAGAAGGTCCCAACGCGTTTCTTTGCAAGCAGGATCATCAGGGGACTAGCTTGCTGGGAGATAAAGTGCTTCAGTGCTAAAGATAGAGCTGCCACCCTCTATGCTGGACTGCAGCACTTTCTCTCTAGGGGTAGCCAGTTTCTCAGGCTGTGAAGAGGCGTCTAGGTTTTTAGGTAACGCTCCACGGCTGCCTTTAGTGTGTGTGGATAGGATCAGGATTGCGGTCGGTATAGTTCCCACATCCCCGGAGCTTGTCCTATTATTCAGGTTTACCTATCAGGTCAGTTTGGTGATCCTACCACCGGATCATAACATACTACCTTGCCTCAGAGCAGAACCCCAAAGGATAGGCAGCCCCCCACGAATAATGACTGTGAGTAGGAGAAGAAAAGACACACGCAGGTAGAAAACAGGATTTAGCAAAAGAGGCCACTCTAGCTAAATAGGAAAGGATAGGACAGAATACTGGGTGGTCAGTAATAAAACCCTTCCAAAAATATCCACCGCAGATAATACCAAAAAATTCCACAATCTAACTAAAGACGTGGAATGAATATCTGCAACCCCAGAGAATCCAACAAGACTGAGAAAATACTGACACAATCCAAGCTGGACAAGAAAACACAAAAGAATAGCACTGAATTATGAAGCACACAGCATGTGTGCCACAGGAAAAAAAACAGACACTTATCTTTGCTGATTTGGCAGAAAGGCAGGAGGAACCAGGCAGAGGTCCAACACCTCCCAACAACAATTGACAACTGGCAAGGACTAATGAATCCTGCACACCTAAATACCCCAGTCAGAACTGCAATCAGCAGACACACCTGACCAGGACTGCAACCCAGGGACAACTGCATTACCACCTACTACCACCAGAGGGAACCCAAAAGCAGAATTCACAACAGTACCCCCCCTTGAGGAGGGGTCACCGAACCCTCACCAGCGCCCCCAGGCCGATCGGGACGAGCCAGATGAAAGGCACGGACCAAATCAGCAGCATGGACATCAGAAGCAAAAACCCAAGAATTATCCTCCTGGCCATAACCCTTCCATTTGACAAGTTACTGAAGCCTCCGCCTCGAAAAACGAGAATCCAAAATCTTCTCAACCACATACTCCAACTCCCCATCAACCAACACAGGGGCCGGAGGATCAACAGAGGGAACAACGGGCCCCACATATTTCCGCAATAAAGATCTATGGAAGACATTATGGATAGCAAAAGAGGCCGGAAGCGCCAATCGAAAAGACACCGGATTAATAATCTCAGAAATCCTATAAGGACCAATAAACCAAGGCTTAAACTTAGGGGAAGAAACCTTCATAGGAACATGACGGGAAGACAACCAAACCAGATCCCCAACCCGAAGCCGGGAACCAACACACCGACGACGGTTAGCAAAATGTTGACCCTCCTCCTGAGACAACACCAAATTGTCCACCACATGAGCCCAAATCTGCTGCAACCTGTCAACCACAGAATCCACACCAGGACAGTCAGAAGGCTCAACCTGCCCAGAAGAAAAACGAGGATGAAAACCAAAATTACAAAAAAAAGGCAAAACCAAAGTAGCCGAACTAGCCCGATTATTAAGGGCAAACTTGGCCAATGGCAAAAAGGCCACCCAATCATCCTGATCAGCAGACACAAAGCATCTCAAATAAGTCTCCAAAGTCTGATTAGTTCGCTCGGTCTGGCCATTTGTCTGAGGATGAAATGCATAAGAAAAAGACAAATCAATGCCCAGCCTAGCACAAAAGGCCCGCCAAAACCTAGAAACAAACTGGGAACCTCTGTCGGACACAATATTCTCCGGAATACCATGCAAACGAACCACATGCTGAAAAAACAACGGAACCAACTCTGAAGAGGAAGGCAATTTAGGCAAAGGCACCAAATGAACCATCTTAGAAAACCGGTCACAAACAACCCAGATAACCGACATCCTCTGGGAAACCGGAAGATCAGAAATAAAATCCATAGAAATATGCATCCAGGGCCTCTCAGGGACCGGCAATGGCAAAAGTAACCCACTAGCACGGGAACAACAAGGCTTGGCCCGCGCACAAGTCCCACAGGACTGCACAAAAGAACGCACATCACGTGACAAAGAAGGCCACCAAAAGGACCTACCAACCAAATCTCTGGTACCAAAAATACCAGGATGACCAGCCAACACAGAACAGTGAACCTCAGAAATCACTCTACTAGTCCATCTGTCAGAAACAAACAATTTCCCCACAGGACAGCGGTCAGGTCTATCAGCCTGAAATTCCTGAAGAACGCGCCGTAAATCAGGGGAAATGGCAGAAAGGACCACCCCTTCTTTCAGAATGCCGACCGGTTCAAGGACCTCAGGAGAATCAGGCAAAAAACTCCTAGAAAGGGCATCAGCCTTAATATTTTAGAACCCGGAAGATACGAAACCACGAAATCAAAACGGGAAAAAAACAAGGACCATCGAGCCTGTCTAGGACTTTTACCATTTAGCAGACTCGAGGTAAATCAGATTCTTATGATCGGTCAGGAGGGACCACAATACGGTGCTTAGCTCCCTCAAGCCAATGTCGCCACTCCTCAAACGCCCACTTCATAGCCAACAACTCCCGATTGCCGACATTATAATTGCATTCAGCAGGCGAAAACTTGCGGGAGAAGAAGGCACACGGTTTCGTCAAGGAACCAACAGAATCCCTCTGAGACAAAACGGCCCCTGCCCCAATCTCAGAAGCGTCAATCTCAACCTGAAACGGAAGAGAAACATCCGGTTGGAGCAACACCGGAGCAGAAGTAAATCGGCGTTTAAGCTCCTGAAAGGCAGAGACAGCCGCAGAGGACCAATTCGCCACATCAGCGCCTTTCTTTGTCAAATCGGTCAAGGGTTTAACCACGCTGGAGAAGTTAGCAATGAAACGGCGATAAAAATTTGCAAAACCCAAAAATTTCTGAAGGCTCTTCATGGATGTGGGTTGAATCCAATCATGAATGGCCTGAACCTTAACCGGATCCATCTCCATAGATGAGGGAGAAAAAATAAAGCCCAAAAAAGAAACCTTCTGCACCCCAAAGAGACACTTAGACCCCTTCACAAACAAAGCATTGTCAAGAAGCATCTGAAATACCATCCTGACCTGTTCCACATGAGACTCCCAATCATCGGAAAAAATCAAAATATCGTCCAAATATACAATCAAGAATTTATCAATATAAGTCCGGAAGATATCATGCATGAAGGATTGAAAAACAGATGGAGCATTAGTGAGCCCGAATGGCATCACAAGGTATTCAAAATGGCCTTCGGGCATATTAAACGCAGTTTTCCATTCATCACCCTGCTTAATACGAACAAGATTATATGCCCCCCGAAGGTCAATCTTCGTAAACCAACTAGCCCCCTTAATCCTAGCAAACAAATCAGAAAGCAGAGGTAAAGGGTATTGAAACTTGACCGTGATCTTATTCAAGAGGCGATAATCAATACAAGGTCTCAAGGAGCCATCCTTCTTGGCAACAAAAAAAAAACTGCTCCCAACGGTGAAGAAGATGACCGAATATGCCCTTTCTCCAAAGACTCCTTAACATAACTCCGCATGGCGGTATGTTCAGGCACAGACAGGTTGAAAAGTCGGCCCGTAGGAAACTTATTGCCTGGAATCAAGTCAATCGCACAATCACAGTCCCTGTGCGGTGGAAGGGAATTGGACTTGGGCTCATCAAATACATCCTGAAAATCAGACAAAAACTCTGGAATTTCAGAAGAGGAAGAAGAGGAGATTGACATCAAAGGAACATCATTATGAACCCCCTGACAAACCCAACTAGTCACAAACATAGACTTCCAATCCAACACAGGATTATGTACCTGCAAGCACGAAAAACCCAGCACGATAACATCATGCAAATTATGCAACACCAGAAATCGACAATCTTCCTGATGGGCTGGCGCCATGTGCATGGTCACCTGTGTCCAAAACTGGGGCTTATTTATAGCCAAAGGTGTAGCATCAATCCCCCTTAAAGGAATAGGGTTCTGCAAAGGCTGCAAGGGAAAACCACAACGCCTGGCAAACTCAAAATCCATTAAGTTCAAGGTGGCGCCTGAATCCACAAACGCCATGACAGAAAATGATGACAATGAGCAGATCAAGGACACCGATAACAGAAATTTAGGTTGTACTGTACTGATGGTAAATGAACTAGCGATCCTTTTTGTCCGCTTAGGGCAGACTGAAATGACATGAGAAGCGTCGCCACAATAATAACACAACCTATTCTGACGTCTGAATCCTTGTCGTTCCGTTCTAGACAAAATCCTATCACACTGCATTGGCTCAGGACTTTGCTCTAAGGACGACGCCACAGCACGCACAGTTGGACGCTCCCGCAAGCGCCGATCAATCTGAATGGCCAGAGACATAGAATCACTCAGACCGGAAGGCGTGGGAAACCCCACCATAACATCTTTAACGGATTCAGAAAGACCCTTTCTGAAAATTGCCGCCAAAGCATCATCATTCCATTTAGTCAACACAGACCATTTTCTAAATTTCTGACAATACTATTCTGCCGCCTCTTGACCCTGAGACAGGGCCAACAAGGTCTTCTCCGCTTGATCCACAGAATTCGGTTCATCATATAATAATCCTAAAGCCTGAAAAAAGGAGTCTACATTAAGCAAGGCCGGATTCCCAGATTCCAGAGAAAATGCCCAATCCTGTGGATCGCCACGCAGCAGGGAGATGACAATTTTAACCTGCTGAATGGAATCACCGGAGGATCGCGGTCTCAGAGCAAAAAACAGTTTACAATTGTTTTTAAAACTCAAAAATTTGGACCTGTCACCAAAAAACAAATCAGGAGTCGGAATCTTGGCTCTAAAACAGGAGTCTGAACAATATAATCAGAAATACCCTGTACCCTAGCAGCAAGCTGGTCTACACGAGAAGCTAATTCCTGAACATCCATGCTGGCACAAGACTCCTCAGCCACCCATAGATAAAGAGGGAAGAAAAGACAAAGCAGACTGCAGAAAAAAAAATGGCTCAACACCTTTCTTCCCTTCTTCTGAGATGCATTTAACTCATTACTGGCCAGTTGTACTGTTATGATCCGGTGACCTTGGAGCCGCATGAAACTTTCTCTGGAGTTGGTGGAAGCTGTACTGACCACAAATCCTGAACTAACACCGCAACTAGAAGTAGCCGTGGGGTGTGCCTAACAAACCCTAGACACCTCGACACAGCCGGAGGACTAAATACCCCATAGATGGAAATAGGAATACTACCTTGCCTCAGAGCAGAACCCCAAAGGATAGGCAGCCCCCCACAAATAATGACTGTGAGTAGGAGAAGAAAAGACACACGCAGGTAGAAAACAGGATTTAGCAAAAGAGGCCACTCTAGCTAAATAGGAAAGGATAGGACAGAATACTAGGCGGTCAGTAATAAAACCCTTCCAAAAATATCCACCACAGATAATACCAAAAAATTCCACAATCTAACTAAAGACGTGGAATGAATATCTGCAACCCCAGAGAATCCAACAAGACTGAGAAAATACTGACACAATCTAAGCTGGACAAGAAAACACAAAAGAATAGCACTGAATTATGAAGCACACAGCATGTGTGCCACAGAAAAAAAACCCAGACACTTATCTTTGCTGATTTGGCAGAAAGGCAGGAGGAACCAGGCAGAGGTCCAACACCTCCCAACAACAATTGACAACTGGCAAGGACTAATGAATCCTGCACACCTAAATACCCCAGTCAGAACTGCAATCAGCAGACACACCTGACCAGGACTGCAACCCAGGGACAACTGCATTACCACCTACTACCACCGGAGGGAACCCAAAAGCAGAATTCACAACACCCAACACACCCCAAACCTAATCCCAATCCTAGCCACAACCCTAACCACACCCCTAACCCAAACACACCCCTAATCCCAACCCAACACACCCCTAACCCCAACACACCCCTAACCCTAATCCCAACCCTAACCATAACCACGCCCCTAACCCTGACACACCTTTAACCCAACCGTAAACGTAAACCAAACCCTAACCCCAACTGTAGCCCCAACCCTAACCCTAACTATAGCCCCAACCCTAACCCTAACTTTAGCCCCCAACCCTAACCCTAACTTTAGCCCCAACCCTAACTTTAGCCCCAACCCTAACCCTAATGGGAAAATGGAAATAAATATTTTTTTTTAATTTTATTATTTTCCCTAACTAAGGCGGTGATAAAGGGGGGTTTGATTTAGTATTTATAGCAGGTTTTTATAGCGGGTTTTTATGTTTGGCTGCTGTCACACACTAAGAGACGCTTTTTATTGCAAAAAAATAGTTTTTGCATCACCACATTTTGAGAGCTATAATTTTTCCATATTTTGGCCCACAGAGTCATGTGAGGTCTTGTTTTTTGCGGGACGAGTTGATGTTTTTATTGGTACCATTTTTGGGCACATGACTTTTTTTATCGCTTTTTATTCCGATTTTTGTTAGGCAGAATGAAAAAAAACCAGCAATTCATGAATTTCTTTTGGCGGGGGTGTGTATACCGCTCCACCTGTGGTAAAATTGATAAAGCAGTTTTATTCTTCAGGTTAGTACGATTATAGTGATACCGCATTTATATAATTTTTTTATGTTGTGGTACTTTTATACAATAAAAACTATTTTATATAAAAAATAATTATTTTTGCATCGCTTTATTCTGAGGGCTATAACTTTTTTACTTTTTCGCTGATGATGCTATATAGTGACTTGTTTTTTTTTGGACAAGATAACATTTTCAGCGGTACCATGTTTATTTATATCCGTCTTTTTGATCGCATGTTATTCCACTTTTTGTTCGACAGTATGATGATAAAGCATTGTTTTTTGCCTCGTTTTTTTTTTTTTCCCAGTGTTCACTGAAGGGGATAACTAGTGGGACAGTTTTATAGGTCAGGTCGTTACGGACGTGGCGATACTAAATATGTGTACTTTAATTGTTTTTTTATTTACATAAAGAAATGTATTTATTGGAACAATTTTTTTCCTTATTTAGGATTTAAAAAAAATATATTTTTACACAGTGTAATATTTTTTTTAAACTTTTTTACATTGTCCCAGGGTGGGACATCCCTATACAGTGTCAGATCGCTGATCTGACACTTTGCAATTCTGGAGGCTTGCCGGCTCCTGCTCTCAGCAGGCACTAACAAGCCGCCTCCCTGCAGGACCCGGAAGGACCCCCGCAGCCATCTTTGATCCGGGGCCTGCAGGGAGGAGAACGGAGGAGACCCTCTGAACAACGCGATCACATTGAGTTGTTTAGAGGGTCTCAGGGAAAAACGAGGGGAGCCCCCTCCCTGCACGATGCTTCCCTATGCCACCGGAACGCTGCAATCATATTTATCGCAGTGTTTTCGGGGGTTAAAGTGCCGGATGTCAGCTGTGATAATCAGCTGACACCCAGCCGTGATTGGCCATGCTCCCCCCTTGAGAGCGGCTGATTGCCTATGACGTACTATTCCATCCATGGGAATTAAGTCCCAGGTCACATGGACGGGATAGTACGTCCAATGGCAGAAAGGGGTTAATGTACATCATGCTTATTCTCACTAGCAACAATGAGTCCTAATAGTCCGACAAATCGCACCACACATCTGGTCCGAGATGATAAGCTAGCCTGTTGCCTCACTCAGCATATAATTCAAGATCTTGGATCAGGATTTTATAATCAGTGTTCAGTATAGACAAAGGACACCAGTCCTTAAAACCTTTTAGATTTTCCTTCCTTGCAAGGAGAACTAGACCATATTTACAGTTGTGCTCAAAAAATTACATACCCGGCAGAATTTGCTTTCTTGGCCTTTTTTCAGGGAATATGAATGATAGCACCAAAATATTTTCTCCACTCATAGCTAATGGTTGGGTAAAGCCATTTACTGTCAAACTACTGTGCTTTCTCTTTTTAAATAATAATGACAACCGAAAACATCCAAATGACCCTGATCAAAAGTTCACATACCCCATATCTTAATACCATGTATTGCCCCCTCTAACATCAATGACAGCTTGAAGTCTTTAGTGGTAGTTGTGGATGAGATTATTGATTTTCTCAGATGGTAAAACTGGCCACTCTTCTTGGCAAAAAGCCCCCAGTTCCTGTAAATTCCTGGGCTGTCTAGCATAATCTGTGCACTTGAGATCTCTCCAGAATGGCTCAATGATATTGAGGTCAGGAGACTGAGATGTCCACTCCAGAACCTTCACTTTGTTCTGCTGTAGCCAATGACAGGTCGACTTGGCCTTGTGTTTTGGATCATTGTTGGAACGTCCAAGTACGTCCCATGCACAACTTCCGGGCTGATGATTGCAAATTTGCCTCCAGTATTTGCTGATAACGTGCTGCATTCATCTTTCCTTTAACTTTGACCAAGTTTCCTGTGCCTTTGAAGCTCACACATCCCCAAAGAATCAGCGATCCACCTCTGTGCTTTACAGTAGGAATGGTGTTCTTTTCATTATAGGCCTTGTTGACCTCGCTACAAATGTAACCATTTATGGTTGTGGCCAAAAAGTTCAATTTTAGTCTCATTACTCCAAATTACCTTGTTCCAAAAGTTTTGAGGCTTGTCTCTGTGCTTTTTTGCACATTGTAGACGAGATATTTTGTGGCATATGTGCAGTAATGGATTTCTTCTGGCGACTTAACCATGACTTAACCATGCAGCCCATTTTTCTTCAAGTGCCTCCTTATTGTTCATCTTGAAACATCCACACAACTAGTTTTCAGAGAGTCCTGTATTTCAGCTAATGTTATTTGTGGGTTTTTCTTTGCATCCATAACAATTTTCCTTGCAGTTGTGGATGACATTTTTGGTGGTCAACCTGACCGTGGTTTTGTTTTTACAGAGCCCCTAATTTTTCATTTGTTAATCACAGTTTGAACACTGTGACAGGCATTATCAATTCCTTGGATATCTTTTTGCATCCCTTTCCTGTTTTATACAGTTCAATTACCTTTTTCCGTAGATCCGTTGACAATTCTTTTGCTTTTCCCATGACTCACAATCCAGAAACGTCAGTTGCTGGATGAAAGATGCAAGATTCTGTCTGGATCCCGGAAACTCACTCTGCTTGTAATCAGTGTGTGTGCATAAAAGCTAACAGGTCACAGGTGAGGATGTTACCATTATTATTATTATTATTATTATTTATTGTTATACAAAGGTGACATCAACTCCACAAAAATGAACCCTACTTGCTATCGCCACAGGCGCCTTTTCTGGGCGGCTGTTATTTTTAGCCTGACGGGGAGCAATATTAGGCTGAGGGGGAGCGATATTCAGGCCCCTTACCAGCCTGAAAATACCAGCCCCCATCTGTCTGCTTTAGCTTGGGTGGGTGTGAAAAATGGGGGGACCCAATGCCTTTTTTAAAAATAAAATAATTGAAATAATTGAAAATACAGCATGAGGACCCCTCTATTCTTAATAACCAACCTTGCTAAAGCTGACAGTTGAGTGTTGCAGCCCACAGCTGGTAGTTTTGATTGACTGGATATCAAAAATACAGGGGATCCCACACCATTTTTTTAAATTATTTATTCAGAGCACAGGTGCCGGCTGATGAATACTCCAATCAGCTGCCGCCGGCTCTCACTGTTAAGAGCAGCAGCAGGTGTAGACTGATGGGAGTAGTAGTTGTCCCCATCCATTTTTGGATTTGTGGCAGATCTGGTTTCCCTCAGTTCAAAACCTTTTTCCTTTCAGGTCATCAGGGATTAATGCAGTTTCCCCCGCCGTGGCCGCTGGTGTTTTGCATTGCTGCTGGGTCAGCTGATGAGGGTGGTGACCACTCCCACCATCCTTTAAGAGGTCACCTGATGCATCAGCTGACTGTCGGTGTTAGTTCATTCTGCAGCGACCTAGCTGGGAGAAGGAGCTTTTTGGAAGCAGTGGTTCTACAGCTGAGATCGGTTTTCCTGGTGTTGTTTTCTTGCTGTGTGGTGCTGTGCAGCAGAAAGCTAAGTGTGGTGTTTTTAATACCCAGTCTCTTTTGGTATCTGTCTTTCCTTTCCTCTTGTTGTATTAGTGCAGAAGTGGGACCAGTGCTCTCACCTGCCAGTTCCCTACGTAGGCATAAGAGCAGGGCAAGTGAAGGACAAAGTATCCTGGTCAGCGATGGGGTGAAAGAACCCGTATAGGGACGATAGCAAGATCAGGGCACATCCTCAGGTGAGTGCAGGAGGTGTTCATTCCCCCGTTCCCTACTGACAGGGCCCACCGTTGTTAAAGTTTCCCTGGTGTGTCTTTCCGTCTGGTGACCGACCAATTGTTAGGTCGTGTCTCACTGCTGCGGTCACATCGTGACAGTAGTCCTATCAGCCAACGTCAGAGACCTTAGGTAAACTCTTTACCTCTGATCAAAGCTGCGGGGTCATCTGACCGGCGGTAATGATTTTTCCGCCGATCAGAGGCATTGTTTGCCACGCTGTCATGCACGTGACAGCGTGGCGAGAACTGGATGTTCGGGCCCAATAGGGTCCCGGTTCAGGAACTTTTGTGGTACCCAAGCCAAACTTTTTTTTAACTGTTTGGCAGAATCCACTGGACCCAGACATCCAGGGGTTTGCACATCACTTCTCTAACTCCCTTAGTACAGCCCTTACTATAGACTACAGTGTGGGCCAGATTCAGCGCCTCACTCACTACACAATGGTTGGAGTACTCTAAAGGCCTTTTCATGTATTAACAGCAACTCTCCTCTCTCTTTATATACATGCAGTCTATTCTGCTGGTGTTACGTGTATGTCTACCTGGTGTGATGGGAACCATAGGGATATACAAGATGGGCCTGCTGGACTATATGGTTAAGAATCTTCTCATCATATCTGAGAATTTGAACATGGTCATTTTGTCTGGACCAAAGGACCCAAATCATGGCCAGTATCTCCAGTATCTCTTGGCCACATGAACATGAGAATTGTTCTACAGATACTTCTTCCGTAAGAAGACATTAGATCCCTCATCAGACAGATGCTGATAAGTCGCTCGCCTCACCCTGTTCACATTAATAAAGCTTTTTTCAGACCTGTCCCGGGCAGCTAGACTTTCTCATCTTAATTTAGTGTGTGTGTGGTGGGGAGGGGGGGGGGGGGGTAGGTTCATCCTCCTGAACATTATCTCTAGGGATGTATGAAGGATTTTGTTCATGTGGCACCTTTTCTTCTTGGTCTTCTTCTCCCAGTTCTCTATATCGACCATGACATATTGCCAGCTCTGGTGACTCAGATATTCTCTGCAGAGTGTTAACTTTTCTGGAAGGATCTGTAGCACAATTTTTTCTCTTTACAGTCTGGAACCCTTCCTCATCCACACTGGTGGATGGATCAACTGGTTCTGTAGATATACTGGGTTGTTGTCTGGATACCAGGTCATTTTTACTATAAAGTGAATGTCATAAAAACAAAACCCAAAAAATAATAACATTTTCATTTATTTTTTTCTATATTACACCCCACTTTTTCTTGTTTATAGAACTTTATATGGCAAAGTGAATGATGGCATTGAAAACAACAACTCGTCCTGAAAATAAACAAACCCTCTTATGGGTGTGTCAACAGAAAAAGAAGCAGGTTGTGGATCTTCAAGGTAAAAAAAGAAAAATTACTGCATCTTTAACAGGTTTAAGAAAATATTTTTCCAAGTGGAAACTTCTTTGAAATAAAATTGAAAATAATTTCAAACGCAAAAACACCCCATTGTTAATATGCATTTATTTGTATTGAACCCTACAACATTAAGCAACGGTTAGCCACACAAATCTCGTGTTCACATACAGTTGTGCTCAAAAGTTTACATACCCCAGCAGAATTTTTGCTTTTACAGGAGGGGCTGGCGCCAAGTAAGTGCAGCGCGCAGAGTGGTGAGCAGCACGCTCGGCTTACCCCACCTGAGAGTGCTGGGCCTGTGACAGGCCGTGCTCCTGCTCTCCAGGATAGGAGCTGTGGTGCTGGGGGGATTAGAGAAGAGCCGAACCAGCAGAGCAGAGCCGCATATCTCCCAACTTTTGAAGAAGGCAAAGAGGGATAAAGATAGCGGTGCGCACAGCGTGGCAAAATTTAGGCCACGCCCTGACCACACCCATTTCACAACTAGTCACACCTATATCCACTCCCCAACCACACCCATTTAGCACTGCTGATCACACTGTTTCATAAACAATAATTATAAACAGAATAATGCTCAATACTGTATAATGGCCCCACATGATGTTCATACTGTATAATCGCTTCACGTGATGCTCCATACTGTATAATGGCCACAGAGTGCTCCGTACTGTATAATGGCCACACATGATGCTGCATACTGTATAATGGCTACACAGTGCTCCATACTGTATAATGGCCACACAGTGCTCCATACTGTATAATGGCCCCACATGGTGCTCCATACTGTATGATGGCCACACATGATGCTCAATACTGTATAATGGCCCCACATGATGCTTCATACTGTATAAACACCCCACATGATGCTGCGTACAGTATAATGGCTACATGTGATGCTCCATACTGTATAATGACCACACATGATTCTCCATACTGCATAATGGCCACACAGTGCTCCATACTGTATAATGGCCCCACATGATGCTGCATACAGTATAATGGCCCCACAGGATGCTCCATACTGTATAATGGCTACACAGAGCTCCATACTGTATAATGGCCACACAGTGCTCTATACTGTATAATGGCCACACATGATGCTCAATAGTGTATAATGGCCACACAGTGCTCCATACTGTATAATGGCCCCACATGATGCTCCATACTGTACAATGGCCACACAGTGCTCCATACTGTATAATGTCCCCACATGATGCTCAATACTGTATCATGGCCACACATGATGCTCAATTCTGTATAATGGCCACACAGTGCTCCATACCGCATAATGGCCCCACATTATGCTCAATACAGTATAATGGTCAAAAAGTACTCCATACTGTATAATGGCCCCACATAATGATACTTACAGTATAATGGCCTCACATGATGCTCAATACTGCATAATGGCCACACATGACGATGCCAGTGCACAGTAGGGGCTGTAGATGTGTCCCAGCAGCTCTGCTTACAATGCAGGCAAAGATTTCACCACCTGTCACTGTCCACACTGCTGCCTCACAGATCCTGCACATTGCAATGTAGCGCAGCTCTGCAAACTCTGCATGCACTCAGACAACACCACTATCTACTGGCTCTACTCCATAACTGCGGTAGTATATAAAGGATATATATATATATACTGTGCCTATGACTAACAGGCTGCACTGGATTGCTCTAAATGCTGCCACTACTCCTGGTTATAATGCCTTGTACTGTAAGCACAGCAGGGCCAGCTGCAAAACACACACACATACCTCAGAATGTCCTCTCTCCCTCTCTGAACCACCGAGGGCGTGTTGGCTGCTTCTGCTGGCTGTGCGGGAGAAGCAGAGTCCCGTGCGGGACTGTGGGGCACAGCCTCAAAATCGGGACAGTCCCGCAGTATGAGGGATGGTTCGGAGCTATGGAGCCATGCCAGCAGAGCCGTGCCAACAGAACGGAGCTGTACAGAGCAGTGCGGAGCTAAGCCAGGTCCCGTACACGGCGTGATAGTGAGTCCCGCACACGCTCTGCCCAAGAGTGACCGCATACTTGACAGACCCCTGTATACAGGTCCACCATTTGTGGACAACCGACTGTCAGCTCCCCGCTACCCTCCACGCTAGGTGACCCTAGTTGAAGGCAGAGACTGCACTGAGTGTGCGACGCATAGAGAAAGACAGACGGCTAGGCCAGAGCCTCTCTACCAAGGACTTGTGCACATCGCTGAGCGAAGTCCCATTCCGGCGGTTCCCCATACTGGACTAAGTACCGTGCTACATATGTTTTGAGCACGGGAAATCTTCCTACCTCCCAGAGACTGCAACGAGACGACTTGTGCTGCTGTTGTCGGTGCCACCGTTGGATTCCCGCCTGTCTGAGACTCCGTCGAGTCGACCCGCGCTGCTGATGCCAGTGCCACCGTTGGAATCTTGAATTTCCTCATATCAGAAGTCTACAGTCAGTTAAGTTTAACCTCTTTATTACTGAACTTCCGTTCATCCCTATCTTTCACTGCCATCCTCCCAGTTCTGACCCATTCCTTACCTTCACCGTTCAGCCCTCTACTCCCTGCAAGGAGTATTGTTCTTTGTTAAATAAATACCTTAACTCTTGGTCTGCCTCCTGTACATGGCGACATCCTGCGTTCCTGCGATTTCTACACAGCCACTGACATTTCTAGATTGTAAGCCATGGGGAAAGCAAAAGAATTGTCAACGGATCTATGGGAAAAGGTAGTTGAACAGTATAAAACAGGAAAGGGATGCAAAAAAGATATCCAAGGAATTGATAATGCCAGTCAGCAGCATTCAAACTTTGATTAACAAATGGAAAATCAGGGGCTCTGTAGAAACAAAACCACGGTCAGGTAGACCAACAAAAATGTCGTCCACAACTGCCAGGAAAATTGTTCTGGATGCAAAGAAAAACCCACAAATAACATCAGCTGAAATACTGGACTCTCTGAAAACTAGTGGTGTGGCTGTTTCAAGATGCACAATAAGGAGGCACTTGAAGGAAAAAGGGCTGCAATGTTAAGTTGCTAGAAGAAAGTCATTACTGCACAAATGCCACAAAGTATCTCACCTACAATATGCAAAACAGCATAGAGACAAGCCTCAATACTTCTGGAACAAGGTAATTTGGAGTAATGAGAACAAAATTGAACTTTTTAGCCACAACCATAAACATTACATTTGGAGAGAGGTCAGCAAGGCATATGATAAAAGGAACACCATTCTTACTGTGAAGCACGGAGGTGGATCGCTGATGTTTTGGGGATGTGTGAACTTCAAAGGCACAGGAAACTTGGTCAAAGTTGAAGGAAAGATGAATGCAGCACGTTATCAGCAAATACTGGAGGCAAATTTGCAATCATCAGCCCGGAAGCTGCGCATGGGACGTACTTGGACATTCCAACAATGATCCAAAACACAAGGCCAAGTCGACCTGTCATTGGCTACAGCAGAACAATGTGAAGGTTCTAGAGTGGCGATCTCAGTCTCCTGACCTCAATATCATTGAGCCACTCTGGGGAGATCTCAAGCGCGCAATTCATGCTAGACAGCCCAGGGATTTACAGGAACTGAAGGCTTTTTGCCAAGAAGAGTGGGTAGCTTTACCATCTGAGAAAATAAAGAACCTCATCCACAACTACCACTAAAGACGGTCATTGATGATAGTGGGGCAATACACGGTATTAAGAAATGGGGTATATGAACTTTTGATCAGGGTCATTTGGATGTTTTGGGTTATCATTATGATTTAAAAAGAGGAAACACAGTAGTTTGATAATAAATGGCTTCACCCAACCACTAACCATGAGTGGAGACAAAGTTTTGGTGTTATCATTCATATTCTCTGAAAAAAGGCCAAGAAAGCAAAAATTCTGCTGGGGTATGTAAACTTTTGAGCACAACAATACATGAGCGAAATCAACAAACAAAATAATGTAAAAAGTATATTACATACAATTATCTACAATAATAAACACTGTGCAGGTAGATAAAACAAAAAAAATGTTTTGTCTTTTTTTCTGGTAAACAAAGGATTAAAGTTCAGCTCTAATACTGTTTTCATATCGACTTCTCCCCCAGATCCATGTAAGCTATTTCCAGTGCACTTTGTTCTCCGATTCAGAACTTTGTTCCTTGGTCACTGGTTTACTAATATCATTTAAGTTTATCTGTTAAGGAAAAAACAGGAAGATTTAGACCCCAGAAAGGACGGAAGAGGGAAAATTATTATTAAAGTAGAAACGTACTGATTTGGTGGCTTCGTGAGGGGAAGTGTCATCCGATGACTGCTTTCTGTGTTTTACAGCTTTGCAGAATAGCTTTCTATACTCTTGTCTCACCTGTTTATAAGATGGAAAAGTAGGAACATTTATATATATCGGGGTCTCATCCAGGTATTTTATGTAATTTTTGGTCTGTGTGAATAAACTGATCGCTCCTCTACAGCTGGACGACAGGCTCCCCAGACAACACCTCCAGACTGCTGTTATAGGGGGCTCCAGACTACACATCCAGACTGCTGTTATATGGGGTGTGAAGAAACCTGATTGTAGCTTAATTTCCCAGACAACCATGTTTTTGCAAACCAAAAGAACTGGCTTTTTATCTGTATATTGGCTTGTGAATTTAAGTGTTTATGTCTGGTGGATCAAGAAGACAGACTTGCCAACTGATATACTATCTAACATACTGTGTAAGTCTGTAATAGTGACTGTACATAGAGTGTGTTAAGCTTTGTTTATTGATGTGTGCTGATATGCTAATAGTGCTACCTTGATCCCATCACCATTGTTTACCTTATCTTGTTGTTGGACTGAAGGACCCTGGGTAATTCTAAAAACAGCTTACATGCCTTGGGTATAAAAAGACTCAGAGATCACATCCTGGGAGACTGAAGTAACACAGCTATCAGCCAGACATTCTGCAAACCACCCAACAGAAAAGAGAAAGGACTGCAGCCAATTCATCATGGCACCATCACGAGGGACACTGATCTATGATTCTAAGGAAACAACCCAGGGGTTTTCGGCTCCGGTTGGAAGGACACAGATCTGATCCAGTGACCATCTCTGAACCATAGATATGTTTGGAGAAAGCCAGGGTTGGGACCTGCTGGTCGCCTGGTTCCATGGAGATGGTCAGATAAGCCAGGTGGTGAGTCTCGTGTCAACTGGGTTTGGACCTTGTATGGACTCTATGGACAGTTCTTGGTCATCTCCCTATGCTTGTCGTTACCCCTTCTCTGTGCGTGCATCCACAGATGGAGTAGCGACCCTGGGAGCTCTGACATAACATCTACCATTATCTCGACGAGTCAGCGGAATGGTGAGGCCCTGTAATGTGCACCATCTTGGGGTAATTGGTGGGATTGTTCTGTTTGCTATTGTGTGTTGTGGTTCAATAAAGTATTGCCACACTGTTTTACCTTAGCCCTGTGTTGTCTGTGTAGTGTATTGCCCAATGGGAGATAGAGCGGGCGTTCAATGGTATGAGCCGTGGTCCATGCAGTCTTGCTAAAGACAGCCGGGCCAGCATACGAGAGCACCCACTGACTCCACAGGGGGCTCCAGACTACACCTCCAGACTGCTGTCATTGGGGGCTCCAGACTACACCTCCAGACTGCTGTTATAGGGGGGCTCCAGACTACACCTCCAGACTGCTGTTATAGGGGGCTCCAGACTACACATCCAGACTGCTGTTATTGGGGGCTCCAGACTACACATCCAGACTGCTGTTATAGGGGGCTCCAGGCTACATTCCAGACTGCTGTTATTGGGGGCTCCAGACTACACATCCAGGCTACTGTTATAGGGGGCTCCAGACTGCTGTTATAGGGGGGCTCCAGACTACACATCCAGGCTGCTGTTATAGGGGGGCTCCAGACTACACATCCAGACTGCTGTTATAGGGGGGCTCCAGACTACACATCCAGACTGCTATTATAGGGGGGCTCCAGACTACACATCCAGACTGCTGTTATAGGGGGGCTCCAGACTACACATCCAGACTGCTGTTACAGGGGGCTCCAGACTACACATCCAGACTGCTGTTATAGGGGGGCTCCAGACTACACATCCAGACTGCTGTTATAGGGGGGCTCCAGACTACACATCCAGACTGCTGTTATAGGGGGGCTCCAGACTACACATCCAGACTGCTGTTATAGGGGGCTCCAGACTACACATCCAGACTGCTGTTATAGGGGGGCTCCAGACTACACATCCAGACTGCTGTTATAGGGGGCTCCAGACTGCACATCCAGACTGCTGTTATAGGGGGCACCAGATTACACATCCAGACTGCTGTTATAGAGGGCTCCAGACTGCTGTTATAGGGGGCTCCAGACTACACATCTACAGTGCTGCTATAGGGGGCTCCAGACTACACACCCAGACTGCTGTTATAGGGGGCTCCAGACTAAAACTTCCAGACTGCTGTTATAGGGGGCTTCAGACTACACATCCAGACTGCTGTTATAGGGAGTTCCAGACTACACATCCAGACTGCTGTTATAGGGAGTTCCCGACTACACTTCCAGACTGCAGTTATAGGGGGCTCCAGACTACACCTCCAGACTGCTGTTATAGGGGGGCTCCAGATGACACATCCAGACTGCTGTTATAGGGGGGCTCCAGACTACACATCCAGACTGCTGTTATAGGGGGGCTCCAGACTACTCATCCAGACTGCTGTTATAGGGGGGCTCCAGACTACACATCCAGACTGCTGTTATAGGGGGCTCCAGACTACACCTCCAGACTGCTGTTATAGGGGGCTCCAGACTACACATCCAGACTGCTGTTATAGGGAGTTCCAGACTACACATCCAGACTGCTGTTATAGGGGGCTCCAGACTAAAACTTCCAGACTGCTGTTATAGGGGGCTCCAGACTACACATCCAGACTGCTGTTATAGGGGGCTCCAGACTACACGTCCAGACTGCTGTTATAGGAGTTCCAGACCACACCTCCAGACTGCTGTTATAGGGGGCTCCAGACTACACATCAAGACTGCTGTTATAGGGGGCTCCAGACTACACATCCAGACTGCTGTTATAGGAGTTCCAGACCACACCTCCAGACTGCTGTTATAGGGGGCTCCAGACTACACATCCAGACTGCTGTTATAGGAGTTCCAGACCACACCTCCAGACTGCTGTTATAGGGGGCTCCAGACTACACCTCCAGACTGCTGTTGTAGGGGGCTCCAAGCTACACATCCAGACTGCTGTTATAGGGGGGCTCCAGACTACACCTCCAGACTGCTGTTATAGGGGGCTCCAGACTACACATCCAGACTGCTGTTATAGGGGGCTCCAGACTAAAACTGCCAGACTGCTGTTATAGGGGGCTCCAAACTACACATCCAAACTGCTGTTATAGGGGGCTCCAGACTGCACATCCAGACTGCTGTTATAGGGGGCTCCAGACTACATATCAAGATTGCTGTTATAGGGGGCTCCAGACTACACCTCCAGACTGCTGTTATTTGTTGCCTCAGCCTGGGCACATTACACTGCCAGTATGCTGCTACGTTTCTTTGATCAAGACAAGATTCTCTGGGACACAAGCTGCAATTTATCAGCTATTTATTAAATGTAATTTTTATGACAAATCATCTCACAGAATCTTTACCTGGTTATTCAACACACAATGTACAAGAAAGATGTAGACGCCCTGTAGACTGTTACATATGGTGAATATATAAGATATGACCGGGGAATTGATTCCAAATTGGAAGTAGCCGATACCCCAGGTACAGCCAAGAATGAATAATTGCGCCAAGGCTTTAAACGACAGTAACCTAAGTGGAGAAAAAGGCAAATTAAAAGTGAAAATCCTCTATTAACGTTAGAGACATTTACATTACAGCTCTATGTAGGATGTCAGTATATACTGTACATAGTACTTGTTCTGGCCATCTCGTCAGTGTCTTTCATACTCACCTACTGTTTTTAAGGGTGGACACATTTGTGTTCAGAGATGCAAGCCTATTTCTGAGGAGTACGACAGTGAGGACTAAGAGAATGGTGTTTGTCTAAAGAGAAGGGAAATTACATCAAAGAAATTTTTTTTTTATTTTTTGCGCAATTTTTCCTCAAATGATTGGCAGTGGCATTTAGCAGGTTATCATCCATGGGCTGTAAGAGGCAAATGGTGGCTGAATAAATTTGCCAACATCTGTTGATAAGGATGCAAATTTGGTGTGCAAGCCCACATCAAAGGCAGGAACCATCTTATGACAAACATAGAATCATAGAATGGTAGAGTTGGAAGGGACCTCCTGGGTCATCGTGTCCAACCCCCCCCGCTCAATGCAGGATTCACTAAATCATCCCAGCCAGATGTCTGTCCAGCCTCTGTGTGAAAACTTCCATGGAAGGAGAACTCACCACTTCTCGTGGCAGCCTGTCCCACTCATTGATCACTCTCACTGTCAAAATGTTTTTTCTAATATCTAATCTGTGTCTCCTCCCATTCATGGTTCATCATACATTATTAAACGGTTAAAAGGGGTTTTCCATTTCTAACCTTGTAGAGTGGGCATAGAAATGGATATTTTGAGTCCATATTGCAATATACAGAATGCATTCAAACCATGAAAAAGCAGCATTACTGGTCATACATTTACAGACAGACAAGGTTCATAGCAACACAATCTTGAGAACTGTTTACTCCCAGAGGTTTTCACCTCAAAAATAGTCCTACGTTTATTGGTTGTTATTGTAAAACATGAAGATTTATTTAACCTCTGCCTACTGTTGATTTATATGATTCTTGGAAGCTTTTGAATGTGTGGGTTTATTGCCCCATTGTCTGATGTTTGCCTTGTATCTCTGATTCATCTTATTCCAAAGGCTGGCCACTGAAGGGCAAGGGTGAACCAGACTAACACATAGCTCAAATCACTATACAAGGCCAGAGAAACATGACTAAGACAGAAGCTGAAGCTGTGTACACCTGTACTTATACGTGTATAGTGTTGTAACACCTGCATAAGTGGTGATGCCCATGCAGTGTTGTGAAATTTCCAGGAGTTCTCTGTCTTGGTGTTGCTTCTCTGATATTCCAGACGGATGATGTTGAAAAAGCTCCTTGGTGATGATGTGAGTATATGTACTTAATCTTTATATGTACATAAACTCTGTATGGTAAAATAAACAAAAATGTACGAAATCACACTATTCTTTTAATTTTGTACTTCAAAATAAAATTTTGTTATAGTAGTAGCAAGTAGTAGCCTTCTTTAAAGCCTAATCTGAATCTTAGTGTTAAAAACTTGGCAATACAAACCTTTAAATGTCTATTTTCTTGTTGGGGTTACAGATAATGCTAATTATGCTACTTGTATTGATCTATAGTTACAGCCTGTTTTATAATAAAAAGCTGCATTAACAATTCTGGAGGTATCAGAGCTCTAACCAACCAACATTATTTGCAGTTTTGAATCATTCTTTCTGAGAAGTATAATGTATAAGTAGTAATGTGATCTAGGAGAAAATAATCATCCAATATACAGTAAAGCACATGACATTGTAATATCTCATTTCTGCTATGGAGTACAGTGTTTTCACCAGTCTTCCCCTCTGCAGGTTCTTTCTCTAATTTTCAGTTGTCTATGAGATACTGGGTGGTAACGAGTTCCTATTATGTGTGCCATACATCACACACAAAGATGTGACGGACTCTCCCTCTCCCATCTCTATATAGCAGATGCTCGAAATCAGCAGCAGCAGAAATGAGATTATACAGCAGTTATGATGAGCAGTGTAGATGTGAATCCAGCTCTATGGTAAGGTAAAACATTTATAAGTAACCTGCAGCACGTGTGTGCGTCTTACTGTTTTTTCTCTTTCTTGGTTCCTCCTGCTTGCCCTGAACTCTCCATATACTTTAATCAGCAGTGAGCCTGCAGTTTGAATTCTAGTTTCTGTTTAGAGTAAACAATAATTTCAAGTGGCAAAAGGAAGGCAGGGAAGGGGGTGAAGAAATGTCTGCTAAGCAGAAATAATCATATTGCTTGTACTATTAATTTATGCAAAGTTTGTTGAAATGATAGTGACCATTTTATCACTATTTCCTGTAACAGCTAGCAGAATTATAGATATATTTATATTTCTGGACTATAATTTAGTCTGTAACTCAGGGTAAAATAAATAATGTAAAAGGTTAGTCTCAAGATACAGTAATGAAAAGTTAAAATTTCGAAGTGCTTGTAAAGACAAGCAACTTTGCAATTTACTTATTACTAAAAATGCTCTCCATGTTCAAGAATGGAAGGAGTTTTAATGTTATTGTTTACTGCAGTCTATCACTGGTGACCAGTCTAGGCAAGGAATTCAGCACTTACCAGCTCTTTTCTATAGAGCTTGTAAGGTCTGCTCTAAAGCCAGATCTGGCCAGCTTAATCATCAGTGTGCTGCTATGTTTCTGCAAAAACTGCCTCTGGTTGAGGCTTCGGAGAGCACACAGTTTGGGCAAGCGGCACAATAATGCAGCCAATCCCTACAATCAGGAGTGTGCTGCCTCCTGGCAAAGAGGACTCGGAGGCTGGAGAACAGAGTGCTCCTGAACATATCTATTGAAATCAACCATTTTCAGCTGTGTTTTCTAATTTTACTTTTGTAGAGCGTGTTGTGTATCTGCAAACTTGCTTTCAGTTTAGTCTTATACAGAGCAACAAACCAATTCCCAATGAAGATAGTAAGAACGAATATTAGGGCAGAGACAGACTGCCGTATAGCTCGTACGAGGACCACATCTTAAACCACGTGCTAGCTGTCTGCTCTCCTGACCTGAGCTTGACAGCTGCATAGAAATACATCACACTCGCATGCTCAGGTGGGTCAGGAGAGCTGTTGGGCCAGTCCGTGCAGCGCAATGCGATCCTCGCACAAGTTATACGGCAGTCTGTCTCTGCCCTTAGCAGTAATATCCACCTTTGTTACATTCATTTTGATAACACAGGTCAACAAAAAAAAATTTTTTTTCTGGTGTCCAAAATATTTTAATGAATTTAGGGTATTTTTGGGGTGCTGATTCTGAATATGCTATCAGTTTTGCCAGATTGGCTCAAGTTTTTGAGATTTTTGGTATCTTATTTATAGCACTTGTTGGTAAATGCGACGCATCATCTCATTAATTTCTTTGGATTAGTACTTGAACTGAGCAGTTCTCAATATAGTTTTGTGTTAATTAGTGTTCTAAAAGTTTGTTCATAGCTTGATTTTTGCACTAACTTTATGTTGTTGTCTGTTTTCCAGTGAAAAGCATGAACTCATCAAGAAGAAGTTGTCTTAACGATCCAGACTCATTCTGTTACATTTGTGGTGAATACACACTGCCAAAACATAGAAGAAACATAACAGACTTCGTAAAAAAAGTGTATTTTGCCTATTTTGGGGTTATGCTTGGGGACCAAGACAAGTTTTGGGCACCACACATAGTGTGCAAAGCATGTATCGAATTATTACGAAAATGGAGCAAAGGACAAAGAAAAAGCTTCAAATTTGGTGTTCCAATGGTGTGGAGAGAGCCAAAAAATCATCATGATGACTGTTATTTCTGGTAAACACAGGTACAGGCACATCTTCACAATGAGGGACAGCAGTGGCGTAGGAAGGGGGGTGCGGGGGGGCGGGCCGCCCCGGGCGGCACAATGCGGGGGGCGGCACAATGCGGCGGTGAGTCAGTGGCGTATCTAGGGGGGAGCAGCCGGCAGGGGGGCGCAGTCGGGCCGCCTAAAGCGGCGGTCCGCAGTGTCTCCCCCGGCGGCTGCATTCTGTCACCCCCCGCACTGGGAGTCAGCTGTTCTCTGTGCCGACTGTCAAGCTGACAGCCGGCACAGAGAAGCTGCAGCGCGCCGGCTCCCAGTGTTCAATTGTACTCGTATCTGAGATGCGAGTACAATTGAAGCGCTGACTGCCGGGTCAGAGCGACGCCAGCAGTGTGATCAGGTCATGTGATCACGCTGCTGACGTCACTCACCTGCGCGGCAGAGCAGGAGACACAGAGCGGTGGTAAGTGCTCCAGTGGAGCTGAAGACACCGAAAGTGCAGGGGGGGGATTTACTGTGAGTGGGGATGGGGGCATATATTGTGGGGGGGATTTACTGTGAGTGGGGATGGGGGCATATATTGTGGGGGGGATTTACTGTGAGTGGGGATGGGGGCATATATTGTGGGGGGGATTTAATGTGAGGGGATGGGGGGCATATATTGTGGGGGGGATTTACTGTGAGTGGGGATGGGGGGCATATATTGTGGGGGGGATTTACTGTGAGTGGGGATGGGGGGCATATATTGTGGGGGGGATTTAATGTGAGGGGATGGGGGGCATATATTGTGGGGGGGATTTACTGTGAGTGGGGGGGATTTAATGTGAGTGGGGATAGTGGGATATATTATTGGATTGGGGATATTTAATATGAGTGGAGATGAGGGGATTTATTGTGGGGGGAGATTTAATGTGAGTGGAGATGGGGGATTTAATGTGTGGGGGAGATCTGAGGACACAAAATGAAGAGCAAAGGGGGAGATGGGGGGGCATATATGAGGAAACAGTATGGGGGATGGGTGCAGACAGCTTGGGGTCAAACGGGGGGATGTATGCGGATACAGTATGAGTAGCGATGTGAAAAACGTATGTGGACAGAGTACGGGGAGTGAGGGTGTTGGGATGTGTGCATGCGTAGCATGGGGGACAGTGTAAGGGCACAGCCAGGAGGGGATAGTATACAAAGGAGGGGGAGTGTGATGAGAGAGTACAGTATAAATACTGGGCCCTATAGGGGGGACACAGTGTGAGAGGTCAGTGTGAAGAGGGGTCCGGTATAGAAAGGAGAGGTCAGTGTGAAGAGCAAGTACCATAAGACGGACAGTGTGGGGGTCATATTTTATGCAGACAATATAGTGAGGGGCAATTTTTTATTCAGGAGCATTATAATGACACTTGTATCTTTAAGGGCGTCATGTGGAGATTTTCTGCAAAAGAACGGAGAAGATGGAAGTCTGCAGAGACGGCTGTGGATCAGAAAACTCATCATGGGGTCTGGACAATATGAAGAAATGAAGGAGAACAACTCCAGAGGCGACGTCATCTATAAGGTACCTGGATGTAAATGTTATTTGTGATACTAACTAACTCTCATGTTTTTATTTATGTTAGGAGCATTAAAGGGGATGTCCAGGTTTGTAATGAGTCTGCAGTCATTCTTTGTGACTGCAGACTTCTGACTTCTCACAGTGTGCCCTGCACACTGTCAGGATTCTCTCGTGCTGGCGATTTACATACATGCGGTCACATGCTGACTAGACATGTGTGGCCTCACTCTATGATAATGAACTGAGCGAGGCTGGGCACGTCTAGTCGGAATGTGGTCAGAAGTATACAAATCACATGCTTGTGCTGACATGACCGTCCACCGGCCAGGGAGAATCCTAAAAGTGTGCAGTGCATTAGTTGTGAGAATTCAGAAGCTGCGATGTCAGGATTCAGCTCTGCAGGTTCCAGTCGTCGACACATGGACACGTCACTCATATGCGATTTTCATACTCGTGGTCCTGTAACAACGAGCTTCTCTTCTGCTTCTCTCAGTTTTTCACTTAACATTGGGAGCTTAAGGGAGAGGAGCTCGTCGGTACATGACTAAGTGTGAAAATCGCATACATTCTGGGGGGGGGGGGGGGGGTGGGCGCCAAACTCGGGAACAGCCCCGGGCGGCAAAAGCTCTAGCTACGCCCCTGAGGGACAGGCCTTCTTGCAGATTCCATGTTACTCCCATTTTCGTTTCTTATGCTTATTGAATCCTTGCACTTGCACTGCACAGAAATAACAGTCATCATGATGATTTTTTGGCTCTCTCCACACCATTGGAACACCAAATTTGAAGCTTTTTCTTTGTCCTTTGCTCCATTTTCGTAATAATTCGATACATGCTTTGCACACTATGTGTGGTGCCCAAAACTTGTCTTGGTCCCCAAGCATAACCCCAAAATAGGCAAAATACACTTTTTTTACGAAGTCTGTTATGTTTCTTCTATGTTTTGGCAGTGTGTATTCACCACAAATGTAACAGAATGAGTCTGGATCGTTAAGACAACTTCTTCTTGATGAGTTCATGCTTTTCACTGGAAAACAGACAACAACATAAAGTTAGTGCAAAAATCAAGCTATGAACAAACTTTTAGAACACTAATTAACACAAAACTATATTGAGAACTGCTCAGTTCAAGTACTAATCCAAAGAAATTAATGAGATGATGCGTCGCATTTACCAACAAGTGCTATAAATAAGATACCAAAAATCTCAAAAACTTGAGCCAATCTGGCAAAACTGATGACATATTCAGAATCAGCACCCCAAAAATACCCTAAATTCGATGAAATATCTTTGGCACCAAAAATGCTGTTGACCAGTGTAATTAGTCCGATTATTGAGATATGTACTCACAACAATGAACACAGCGACTGGACCAAGGAAACTCCAAACTGCAGACGTAGATTTAAGCCAACAACTGTGAGAAAAATAAGATACATTGCAAAATGTAAACCATTTTGGTGACTCGTATTATACAGTTTATATTATACTTCTCTGTGACAAGAACAATACATTTCATGATAGTACGAATTTAACCATATATTGCCCCTATTGAAAGCAATTGTACCAAAAGCACCATAAGTACATAGCTATCAACAATACTGTTGGCAGTTAAGGCACATTTTTATTCCCGCCTCCGGTGCCACCTTGGAACTCTAATTTATGGGCCGGGTTTGTCTAAAGCCCCATCCCCTTACAGCTTCAGATATCCATTAATTTGCTGGGACTGTTTTCAAAAAATTCGGAATGGTCCTGGCATATCCAGGACTTTTGGCAAATATATGAGTAGACTTCTACATGTGAACAGTCCACAAATACATTTTGACAGGTCACAAGTCGACCAATACCACAGGGTACTGAAGCCAAGCAGTTTTCAAAAATTGAACCCTGCAGGTAATTTGCTGACAGTGGAGATGGAAAAAAAAAACATCATGTTTTTCTGTCAGTTTCATTGTTTGGTGACAAATGTGTCACATTGTTCTGATATAAAAATGGTATGTAAGGTGGCTGCCAGCACATAGTGGAGGAGAGATACAGTATGTATCACAGAGGTTCATGTCCTCTGTGATAAAAACCTGGAGTAATGCTCTAGTACACATAGTACTAAGAGGTATTAATCAGCCATGACAGATTGACTGGCAGCAGCTGAACGGTAGGGAGAGACAGCTGCTCACCATGTCTCCACTCCTGGGTGTGGTTCACATTGTAAAATGAGGCCTGTTGGTCTCACAGAAGTCAGTAAGTGTGGAGGTGTGCAGACCTCCAGGATTGTGTGCCTTTGCTAGAGGACTATGCAGCTGGACTCTAAATCAAGCGGTCGAACCCGCACTATTCTATGGATTTGTTACTTTATATTTCACTTTGTGCCATGCAAAGTCTCTATTTGAGTATTTCTGTTATGCGTTCTATGAGGACTGAAATAAACCAGTCCGACTTTTAAAGAGAAAAGGTTTCTGTGATACTTCATCTCGCTCCCAAGTGGGTAGCATTGTTACAGGTATAAAAGGACACAAATATCTATTTTTGTATATATGCCAAATAACAAATTGTCATGTCCCACGACTTGTGATTCATACAGCATTGTATTATATTGTGCTGTTTTATTGATATGCAATAAGATTTGCCCCTCTTTAGAAGTTTGTCCTTCCTGTCTTCCTGTCTCTTCCTCTAGCTATGATGTCAGTAACACCTTCCTTCTTCTTCTTCCTCATTCACTGTATGTCAGCCATTTTTGCAGTTCTGGGTCAGAAAAGTCTTTTTTACCTACTGTATTTGTGTGTAACTACAAGAATTCAGCTGGAAAATAAATCTTCTGGAATTTTGTGCCTCGTGCAGTTGAGTTCAATCTATCTAATGATGTGTCTAGCTGTGTGTACTGGTTCATACTGAGGCAGGCTAGAAATGGTTTCTCAAGCGCCTTCATTTGCAACCTAGTTATGCAGTCATGTAGAAATCATAAGAAAAACTGACTTAAAAATTGCAAATAAAGCTGTGCAGGAAAGACAATCCTATGTTCACTAAAACCAGCCCTGAACAATACAGTGGAAGAAGACTAAAATATGGGCTTCTCCCATGCTGCACCTGCACCCTGGAATATTTTTGATTGAATATGAACATTGATTAGTATCATTCATAAATTGTAGGAGGTGCCCGAATATATATTATTTCAAAGGTGCTTTTAATCATTCTTTGGACCCAATTAATTGATAATGACATTATGCAAGCTAGTCTAGTTAATGAAGAGTCCGCTGGAGTATGATTCTCCAAATTCATCAATGGGCGTGTGCGATGCCGCAAAAAATGTGCGTTACTCAGGGACTGGAGTACATTTCCATCATAATATAGGCAACTTTTGTGGCATAAACTATGAAGAATTTAATTTCCGTGCTTTAAACACTTCCTCCCCGTGAAGTTCTGGTCATTTTTCAAAACTCTGAAGCTGTCCAGAACTGGCCTAAAACTGACAAAAATTGGACACTTTTTTGCGCATCTACGAATTGGACATACATTTTGTGACATTTCAAACATTTTTATATCTGAATTCTGGAGAAAACAGTTTGAAGAATCAGAACTTTTGTGTTATTATAGTTAGAACTCTTGTATTGTACAACAGCTGCAGGCATATGCTGCGTAGACTATCTAGAATGAACAGAAGATGTCGTTGTGTTCATGGTTTCAGTTTGGTGATATATTTAATAGAATCTTTACACTCTTTAGTTTGACCTCTCTGGTTTGTTTGTTTCAGCTTTCTCATGTAATCCTTTATGATGAAGATCTTGGTTGCTGTATGTCTCAAGTAAAAAAGTTCATTCCCCCACAATATTCGAAAACTGATAATTCTGCTGAATGCTGAAATCTGCAACAAGGATGGCAGCCTGTATACCACAATCATGGATCTCTTGGCAGTTTCTGATGCACTCACTGCAAGGTTCCTATTGCTGCTTAAAGTAATATCAGAGCGAGAACTGTACATCAGGAGCTTCAATAAAATGGCAGAACAACTGCACACAATCCCCAGGTCAGTATGCCCAATGCCAGGAGTTGGCTGAAGTGGTGTAAAGCATGATGTCAATGAACTCTGTTGTGGAAATGTGTTGTTTTGAGTGCTGTATACATTTTCAGTAACCGGTATCTAAAAAATGAATCTGGGTTTGGCGGGTACCCAAAGAGAATGCTTAATGCCTACTGTAAAATTTGGTGGAGGAGTAATAAAAGTATCAAGCTGGTTTTAAAGGTTTGACCATTTATTTCTAGCAAAGAATAGCATTGCTACAGCATAGAAAGACAATTGGACAATTGTAGCTTCCGACTTTATTGGAACCTTTTTGGTGAGGATCTTTTCTGTTCCCCATGACTGTGCCCAGTGCACAATGCAAGGTATGTTAGGGCATGATGTGATGAGTTTGAAGTGGAAGAACGTGACTGGATAAACAAAGCCCTGACCTCAAACCCATCCAACACCTTTGGGATGAATTGGAACAAACTCTGAGCCTAACTCTGAGTCTGACGTCACCGCTCTGCTTTCCGGCTATGGTGCTTACACAGTGGAGAGAAGCAGAACGCAGGGGGACAGACACCGGAATGTAAGTATGTACTGTTTGTTTTTTTTACGTTTACGCTGGTAACCAGGGTAAACATCGGGTTACTAAGCGCGGCCCTGCGCTTAGTAACCCGATGTTTACCCTGGTTACCCGGGGACTTCGGCATCGCTCCAGCGCCGTGATTGCAACGTGTGACCGCAGTCTACGACGCTGGAGCGATAATCATACGATCGCTGCGACGTCACGGATCGTGCCGTCGTAGCGATCAAAATTGCACTGTGTGACAGTACCCTAACTTCTCATCCAACATCATTATTCTATCTTACAAATGCTCTTTCCACAAACACCTCCAAAATCTAATCGGAACAAAAGAGAACCCAACAGCCACAAAAGAGAGCCCAACTCAACATTATCACCAATGGCTTTGGGATAGGATGTCGCCATGTGTGGTTTATACAGTGGCCTAGATTAATAATTTATTATAAGTAGGATCCCTTTTCCTTTATTCGTTATGAGATGTTGAAATGTTGTAGAATAATTGTCATTCTATTGGGCATCTGTTACCTTAATAATGATAGAACAACAAATATATATCTAATAAAACACTTGAATAGTATGCGGCAGTGACATCTGAATAGACCTAGAAAAGACTATAAGGGTCTTACTATGTCTTGGTGCCATAGGCATCTGGCCGGACTGCTGCAGAGATCCCAACAATGACAGTAGGAACCCCAAATCCCAGCAAACACATCATTGGGAAATTTGACTTTCGAGACGTCATATAATTCACAGCTCGGAGGTTACGGACTGTCATAAACAGCAGAACACTCTCTATGAACATCCAACAGAATGCACAGAGGAATAAGAAGTGGAGCGCTCCAGCAATGATAGAGCAGAGGATCTGTAGATAATGGAGAAGAAGGTGAAATCAGACGTATGTAAAATATACCATGATCCTGCAGATATTGTATAAATGTCGGAGATGAGAACATCCTTTAATGTGTCTGTTTCACAACTTTTCATTTTAAATGTAATGTCATTACGGATGGTCATCAGAGATTTTGGACCGCTTACCTTGACCCATGTTTGTTGGATTCCCACCAGAAACAGAAGTTGTCCCAGGAAAAGACAACTACACATAGCCGTCAAGACAGACGTGTGCGAGCTTCGCAACGAGCGACAGAGGATGAACGTGAGAAGAGACAGCGCCAGGCAGAAAACAGATAAACTTAGGCCAATGTGTGAAACAATGGAAAGACCTTGATCATGCTGTAAAGAAAAAGAAAATACTAAGGAATAGTACTAATATGGCCTTTTGTGTGATTTTATTAGATTTGATGCTCAACATAAAATATGTAACAGGCCCTCATCTTCCAAGTGCCATTTATAATACTGGTGGGAACCCGTTGAAGCGCTGTTGCGCAAAACGGCCATCGTCCACTCAGCCTCTCCCCACTTGCCTCTGCATTGACATGAGTCAGTGTCCAAATCCCACAGTATGGAATAAAAGGACTATTACACATTTCTCGACATTCTTTTTTCCACTTTGAAAATATTGTATACTCAATGCAGAGCACCTAACACTGTTCGATCAGCCGCTGTAGCTCCAAAGCGTGGTATTAATTCATCCTTCCATGGAACCTTTCTACGTTGTCTGGTGCTGCTATCTTTTTCTCCGAAGATTTCACAGAGCTATCCTCATTGTTTCTGCATCTGGTAGCTCATGGTACACCTGGTAGTATCAGGCGGCACTGTCATACCCTGTCTGAGCACCATGATAGGTGGTTCTGCTGGTAGGACATGCCAGCACCAGTACAGACCCATAAAGAGTGGTTTAAACAGTATCATTTCCAGCACACAGCCCTCAATCACCTCGATTCCATATGGTGCCATAAGTAACGCAAAGCTGGATAAATGGTTGCAGGAGCAGGTCGTGTGTGTGCGATTACACTTGTAATATTCAGTTGTGCATCCATTTTCGCTCCATTGATTGTCTTTTGGGTCCCAGAACACACAGACCAGATTGTGAAAAGGTTTGGGATCCTGAAATGAAAACAGATTAAGACATTTGTTGACAAGGTAATAATTTATAGTGGATGTCTTACATGTAGAACCACTGTGGACAGCTATATTATGAACGAAATCAATATACAAGGAGGTGTCTCCATTCTTGCAGTTGAATGGGACGGAATGATGGAGGGATTTCCTACAACTTTTACGTTCGCTGCAATTGTTCGATCAGTTGATGCAAAATCTCAAGAGACTGATAGAAACATGAACTTTTAGACAGTCAACCCGGCAGGGAAACCAACCAAAGTGACTGTTCAGGGTAGTGGCTCCACCTCCTTGACTTTTTACATGTGATTTGAAAGCCAAATACTCTCACTTGAAAATTCCTTCTCTAGGTTATACAAAACCACCCAGAATGTAGAAGCACATTATCAAGCTGCTATCATCCTGGTCTGTGACAGTTTGAGATGTACATTTTTTATGACGGGTTACCTTTAATGGGGTTGTACACTACTTAACTTACCATACCCAGCCTAATCAATTCAGTGACAATGGCTGCCAACCCCTATCCTGCAGCAGCGCTGTTCAAGCACTATCGGAACTGCTGTTTCTGGCAGGTGATGTTACATTGTTATGTCATGTGACCTCTGCAGGCAATCACTGGCCTCTGATTGGCTGCAGCTCATCAAAATTCTATGAGAGAGAACGCCCGTTCTGACAAAATAGTAAAAGGTTGCAGCCAGTCAGTGGATGGTGATTGGCTGCAACGGTCAGGCGGGCAACCTCATGTTATACACATGCAAGAGCAGCTGGAGGTGAGTATACATTGGTGATGATTAATACCAGCATATTCGGCAAATTTTGAGTGGAAAAATGTTGAAAAGACAATTTTTTGGGGGCGCTTTCTAGCCCCAGCTCCAAAAAAGGAAGCTGGAGTGGGATCGGTGGTGAACCCCACTCATCAAATCTTACTCCAGCCGCTACGTGTATGCCTTTTGATGATGAATCACACGTCATAAAGACCAGTGAGAAAATTGCCGGTGTTGAATCAAAGTAATTATTTTCATTTTCCAAAGGGCGCTGAATTAATTACGCAGATGTTGTTTAGTATTGGACAACCCCTTTACCATACATTGCACACTCTTTTTTCACAAACCTAATCCTCATTATACGAACCTCAATATGAGCAAGTATGAAGGTCACATTGGAGGTTAGCTTTCTTTTAATGGCACCAGTAACCACCCTCGAATTGACTACAATCTTGTGACCATTCTCTTCTGAGGCTTCCGAAGAAAACAATATATTCCTTTTTAAGCTGGACTCAAGGTCTTTGTAGACAATAAAAATGCCACCATCACCTAATGGAAGAAAATTAGTTAAAACCTATTAGAAGCAATTAAACATTGGCTGACATAACCATCTGGACCAAGGCTGACATTCCAAAGTGTAAATAATATTCATGTACATGTCAGAAACATTACAGTGCTAAGTAAATGAAAGATCTAAGATAACTGTTAAGCTGTAATATGTGTGTATGTGAGAAAAAATATCTCAGGTCATTATATGACTTGAATTCTGCTTTTTCACCCGATTTATCCTGTGCAAAGTCTATCACTACTTTTTAGTTGTCTCTGAGCTAGTGAGTAGAGACCAGCTGCTAGGATTGCACACAGACATGACAGATTTCTATTCTCCTTTCTCTCTTTAGCACATGGAACACCCATGCCATTGAAAAAAAAGCGAAAAAATATCACATTTTCTTTAAGAAATTTGGAAAGCTTCTCGTTTATACAAAAAATTAAAAATAAGAAAACTTCTTTACCGAAAACCTCTTGAACAGCTTTTCTCTGTACTTCCAAGTTTATCAGTGCCAATGGAATGTGTTTTCATACCTATAGAATTTTACTACATGACACTTTTATTGGATTAGTGGGGAGAAGTCTTCCGACCGACTCTCTTTACATCATCCACACTTTACATTACCTGCATCTTCAGTGAACTGATCACATGGGACTTGCATAACGTTATCACTCAAAAACATCGTGAAGAACTTGACACCAGGAGAGCAGATATTCTGTGAAGCTTGAATGGAGACATCTGAAAAACAGAGGCATACAGTAGATAATTAGAAAAATAAGGATTTTTACAGAAATCCAGTGTGAACTTTAGAAAGGGGTATGGTCCCAACAGAATAGATTACAACTGTATGATAGGGGTCCCGGTGAATAGTGCAGTAGTGCGCAAGAATAGGTTGTCAGGAAAATATGCCTTAGAGCAGATTTTCAGGGGCAGGTCATTGCTTGGCCTGGCCTCATTGACCCACTGTTATATATTGGTGACTTTTTTTTTTACATTGGGTAGTAAAATTCACATTTAGGCTGAGTCATAACCTTGGCACAGAGCTATGTTGCCAGACAACAGGACAGCAGACTCAATGTGAATTTATCTTACAGTTTCTCCCTCTGTAAGCTCCATCTCTAATTTTCAGTTGTTTCTGAGCTAGTGGTTGGACACCAGCTGCTATGATATCTCCCATACCCAGGACACACAGACATGAGTGATTCCTGCTCTCCTGTCTCTTTGTAGCACATGTGCCCAATCAGTATGATTGGCTGTCAACATGATGGCCCCCACAATTCATAGAATAATAGAATGTTGGAAGGGACCTCCAGGGTCATCGTGTCCCACCCCCTGCTCAATGCAGGATTCACTAAACCATCCCAGACAGATGTCCAGCCTCTGTTTGAAGACTTCCATTGATGGAGAACTCACCACCTCTCACGGCAGCCTGTTCCACTCATTGATCACCCTCACTGTCAAAACTTTTTTTTCTAATATCTAATCTAGCATAATTGGGACAGTCCTAATTCTAATATTAAAACATATTATGCACTATGCTATTCATTTATGTACTGCAGGGTATTTAATCATTATGTTTCTGTCTTTGTTTTTTTTTCTGTTCAGTGGCTAGGGTGACCATGCGCTTACATGCTGCATGCTCACCAATTTACATCTCAGTTCATACCTTTGGGGGGTGGCTCAGTGGATAGCACTGCAGCCTTGCAGCGCTGGAGTCCTGGGTTCTAATACCACCAAGGACAACATCTGCAAGGAGTATGTATGTTCTCCCCGTGTTTGCGTGGGTTTCCTCCGGGTTCTCCGGTTTCCTCCCATATTCCAAAGACATACTGATAGGGAATTTAGATTGTGATGACAGGGAAGATGAGGGGGCTCTAACCAGCTCCCCAACTCAGGCCCCATTGTGGCCATGTGGACTTCCGCTATGGATCGTACGCCACTGGCAGTACAGCTGAGGATCCAGAAGTGGGGTGAGATAGAGCAGTTTTTACAAAGCTGCAGCATCACCTTTCAGTGTCTCTCTCTTTCACTCTGCTCCTCCTTCCCTTTCCCTCTCCATAGACCTCATTAGGCAGCTGTACTCACTGTCATCTGACACCCTCTTTTAATTGACCAAGACTGACTTTACCTGTGTTTAAGATTGAATGAGGAGCTCATGGCGCAGGAGATTGGGTCTAGGGAGAAAAAGGTGGCTTAGGCTACTTTCACACATCAGGCTTTTTCAGGCACAATCCATCAATTTTTGGAAAAAACGGATCCAGTTTCTTTTTAGGCCTGATCCATTTTTTTCCCATATAGTTGTATTAGCGCCGGATTGTGCCTGATGGCCACACGTTTCATCCATTTTTTTCCAGATCCGTCCAAATAGTCGTTTCCAGCGGACGGAGAAAACGTCCACTGCAACGTTTATTTTGTCCGGCGGAAAAAAGCGCACAGTGACGAAACCGGCCAAAAACACATGAAACGGAGGTGTGAAACAATGAATCCGGCACCCGGATCCGGTTTTCAAAGCATTTTCCATACAAATTATGCAGATTTTCCATTCTGGAAATCAATCTCTCTCTCTCTCCTCCCTGAAACAGGAAGTCAAAAATCCATGCGCATTAAAGAAGGACGAACTCAGATAAATAACGGATCCGGCGCATCAGTTTTTCACAATTTGCGCTGGATCCGTTTTTTTACAAATTGGCCGGATTTAGCCTGAAAACAAAAAACTGATGTGTGAAACTAGCCTTATACAGCAACTGGAGAAAAAATCTGTGATTGGACCTGTGATTGGATATATTAAAATGTTTCTTATCTTATATTTGTTTGCCCTATCGATTTTTGTAAAGTTTTCAGAAAGGACAGTGACCATTGTAGGATATGAGTGCCTGTGGAGTAGATACTTTGACTCCATGCAGTCATCCAGGGAAGTTCTGAAGGTCAACGACTGACCTCGTTAGTGCAAATGACTAATTTATTCGGCAATTTCAGCCAATGACAGAAGTGCTACCTCCTTCTGATGTCCCTTTATGTGTCAAAATAACCTAAATGGGCCAAGACCAGTACAGCGGGGTTTCGCGTCCTCCAGACTAGCCCTGGCTTGCCGCCTCTAATCATGATCGCCTAGGCATGATTGAAATCTTCCTAAAACTTGATTTCATGGCAGGAACTCTGTATATCTCGCGAATGTGTGCTACATGGCTTCAGTCCTTCCATGAAGTGGGACGTGATTGATCGCCTTTATATAATTCACTTCATGGTAAGATCGCCGGCACAGCGCACATGTGCAAGTTTTCCCATGGTTCGGCCATGAAGTAGAGTGTATGGAAGATTCAATCACACCAAGTGGGGAGCATAATTACAGGTGCCAAACCAGGACTTGTCTAATGGAAGCGATTCTTCACCGGACTAGTTCTGGCTCATTTCCAGCTGAATAATGAACTTTTATTTAAGACAAAGAAACATTGTGCTCTAACTTCAAAAACTTTATCATAATGCTGCTATCAGGATAAGAACATATAGAGTGAAAGTGTGTAAGAGCTAGAAAATACCAGCTATAAGTCCCTCTACTGGTGCATCGAGGTATTGCAGAAAGCTGATGTGCTGAGAATTAGGGGGGGGGGGGGGGGATCTTGAACATTGTGCTTTGTTCTAGTATATAGCAAACATTTTTTCCTAGTCTTTTTTTTCGTTATGCTGCAGGATCTGGAATAAGTGAAACAGCAAATGCTATTTTTTCAATTTTCCAAGGGACAGAAAAGTTAGAAGCTAGCACCTGAACATAAAAATGAAGTTAAATACAGTGCAGTGATTTGCAGGCTGTACCACAGCTAAGGACAAGGAAATATCTGAAAAAGCGAGGGAGTGAGATTGCAAGTATTTTATCTAAAGTGTGGTTTATCGAAGGATCAACCCTCCTAAGCCGTCTATATGGACATGCATGCCATAAAAAGTTGAATAAAATGATACCTTGATATCTGCAATCCGATATTTTATTTCAGACAAATCTACATTTTTCTACATTTTTAAAGGAGATCTATGGACGGGACACAGATTTCCTTGACCTATGTGTGATTATGGGAGAAGACTATTGATCATCAGATTCATCACATGTCTTGAACTGGTAACGCCTCTTTTAATCTAAAATAGGAGGAATATATTTATGGAGATCTATGTCTGGCCTATAGATCTTAGCAGAACATTTATATATTAGGAAAAATGTGGATTTCTCTGGAATAAGACATCAGATCCTGGATATAAAGGTATCATTTTTTTCAAGTTCCTATTACCTGCATGTCCATGTAGACAGCTTAGGAGGATTTATCCTACTGATAGATTCCCTTTAAACGGTATCCGTAGTCATTCAATTAACTTCAGAATAAGCAGTCGTATGTATATAATGTATAAGGAGTAATGCTTTCTGACCTCTATATGACGTCTAACCTGCATTATCATCAATTCCCTGCAAGCTTTAGCTTTCATTTGCAGTTGTCTCTGAGCTGTGGGTAGAAACAAGCTGCTTTAATATCTGCCATGCACAGCAAACAGAGAGGGATTCTTGCTCTTCATTCTTTTTTTAGCACACAGAGATAAGCAGAAGCATTGCAGAACAGCCTTTATCTAACATTCACAAGAGACCATAAGTTTTACTATGCGCGATGGGACCATCGCATGTTCAAGTCCCCTAAGGGGACTAAGAAATAATTGTATGAACAACTGAGTCTAAAAATTGTGGAATGATTTTTTAAAAATGTTCCTAAATATAAAATTGCAATGAGCATGAATATCCCACCATGAATCCCAAGATTCAGAAATTGTGGAGAAATCACACTAAGGACAAGGCCGGCGATCAATATTGGATGCTTGTTATCTATGAACCCACAGGCGGCACTGTATTAAAAACAGGCATGATTTGGTCATACAAATTACCGGATGGGCTCAAGAATATTTTTAGAAATAGTCGTCTGTGAACACAATTCACTAGGCAATAAAAAAAAAGCAAACGAAGAAGCCATGGATCAACACAATCCAGAAACGCTGCCATCTTCTCTGATCCAAAACTCATTTAAAAAGGACTGAGGTAAAATGGAAAACTGTTCTGTGGCCAGGTGAATCAAAACGTGAAAATCTTTATGGAAACCACAAATGCCGTGTCCTGCAGACTCAAGAGGAGAGGGACCATCCAGCTTGTTATCAGCACACAGTTCCTGCATCCGTGATGTTATGGGGCAGCATTAGGGTCTATGGAATAGGCAGCTTGCACACCTTGAAAGTCACTATCAATGTGTGAACTTTATATTGAGGTGTTAGTCCAGCATATGTTCCCATCCAGACAACGTCCATTTCAGAGAAAGTCTTGCAAAATTTGGAAAGAGTCCGGATGATGAACCAAACGCCTGCAGTTCAGACAAATATAAAACATTTGACGCATTATGAAACCAAAAATAAAATCAAGAAAAAAAGACCCAGGACTTTTGAGCAGCTAGAATTCTACCTGACAAGAACGTGACACCATTTTTCTCCCAAAACTCCAGCAATTGGTCTCTTCACTTTCCAGGCGTGTGCAGACTGTTATAAAAAGAATGCGACACAATGGTAGACATGGCCCTGTTCCAACTTTTTAAAGATATATTGCTGTATAATAGATTTCCAATTCATTGCATTCCTGTTTTCTTTCCATGTTTCTATGTTACTGTCATGTCATGTCATGTAAACTTCCGTTTACCGTGGAAGTCGATGCGTCTGAGGTTGGAGTGGGGGCAGTGCTGTCACAAGGCTCATCCTTGGGCGAGTTGCATCCATGCGCCTACTTTTCCAAGAAGCTGTCGCCCGCTGAACTTAACTACGATATTGGCAACAGAGAATTGTTGGCTATCAAGTTGGCTTTTGAGGAATGGTGACACTTCTTGGAGGGGTCGGTCCACCAGGTTACAGTTATCACCGACCATAAAAATCTGCTGTATTTGGAGTCAGGCAAGCGTCTGTCTCCCAGGCAGGCTTGCTGGGCATTGTTTTTCACGCGATTCAACTTTTTTTGTTACGTACCGACCTGGGTCTAAGAACACTAAGGCAGATGCTTTGTCCAGGTGTTTTCCGGGGGGAGAACCTCGGGAAGATCCGGTACCCATCCTCCAAAAGGGTGTAGTGGTCTCGGCTCTCACGACAGAGGTTGAGGCTGAGATGGCCGAGGCTCAGGAGGAAGTACCACCAGAGCTTCCCATTAACAAATCATTTGTACCGCTCCATCTTCGCCTAAAGGTGTTGCGTGAGCATCATGATACTGTTCTGGCTGGCCATCCAGGGGTTAGGGGTACCTTGGAGTTGGTGTCGCGTCGGTTTTGGTGGCCCAAAATCCGACAGGACGTGGTCTCGTACGTATCAGCATGTACCACGTGTGCTAGGGCTAAGACGCCTCGCTCCCGTCCTGCTGGCTCATTACATCCTCTAGGGGTACCCAGTAGGCCATGGACGGAGATCTCCATGGATTTTATTACAGACCTACCCTCCTCAGCTGGGAACACGGTCATCTTGGTGGTTGTTGATCGGTTCTCAAAGATGTCGCACTTTGTGTCCTTGCCTTCGTTGGCTCAGGTTTTTGTGCAGGAGGTGGTCAGACTTCACGGGGTCCCGTCTGACATCGTGTCGGATAGGGGTACTCAGTTTGTGGCAAAGTTTTGGAAAGCATTTTGCTCACGGCTGGGGATCAAGTTGTCACATTCTTCGGCGTTTCATCCTCAGTCAAATGGTCAGACCGAGCGTATGAACCAGAATTTGGAGCAGTACTTACGCTGCTTTGTTTCTGACAACCAGGAGGAGTGTTCGACGTTCCTTCCTTTGGCTGAGTTTGCCATCAATAATCACCGCCAGGAATCGTCTGGGGAGTCCCCGTTCTTTTGTGTTTACGGGCTCCATCCTCAATTTTGTACTCTGCGTCAGAGTGGCTCTGCTGGCGTTCCGGAGGAGGAGGACCAGCTAGGAGCACAACTGTCGTCCGTTTGGAGGACAGTGAAACAGCGCTTGCTGAGCGTGGGTGCAAGGTACAAACGAGTGGCTGACAGTAGACGTGTGCCAGGTCCGGACCTGAGTGTGGGTGATTGGGTGTGGTTGTCCACAAAAAACATAAAACTCAAAGTACCATCCCTGAAATTGGGTCCAAGGTTTATTTGTCCATTTAGGGTCGCCGACATCATTAACCCGGTAGCCTACCGATTGGAGCTTCCTATGGTATATAAGATACACAACGTGTTTCACAGATCTCTTTTAAAGAAGGTGGGAGGTTCCGTGGACGCGGCGCCGATGCCACCTCCAGTCTTGGTGGATGGCAATTTGGAGTTTGAAGTCTCCGAGGTGGTTGACTCTCGTATAGTGCACCGCACATTACAGTACCTGGTACACTGGCGTGGTTATGGGCCGGAGGAGAGGTCTTGGGTACCAGCTTCGGACATACATGCTGATCGGCTGGTCAGTATGTTTCACCGCCGCCATCCGGACAAGCCGGGTCCTATACGTCGTGAGGGCCCTGGGGTCCCTCGTAGAAGGCGGGGTACTGTCATGTCGGACGCTATTCACACTAGGGCGTCCGACAGACAGCGGTAATTCCACATTCGTCTACTATACGCTCAGTGGCGCCGGCTAGACTTTATCCAGGTTGTCCTGGGTTAATCTAGCTGGTAATCGGGTTGGAGGCTGGGTCACACCCGTGGCCTTTAAATAGTCATTCTGGACTTTGGGCGTCACCGATTATAGCTTGTGTCTTGTGCCTGGTGATCTCGGTCTGGAGTGGTGGTCTAGGAGAAGAAATATCGTATCTGGTGGTGTATTATCCTTTGTCATATTTCTCCTTCCTATATTTGTATTTGTTTTGCCCTGCGCACATTATAGTGTTTTCCTGTGTGTCTGCAGCGTGGTGCGTTTTTAAGTTTTCCCTGTCTGTGCTTTCTGTGGGGGTCGGTGTGTGGTCTTATCACTGGGTGGCGGGTGGAGGTTTCAGCTTAGGACTGAAACAGGAGTCAGGGTCAGGCCTGGCGGCCCAGACAAGCACACCATCAGCGTAAATTCTGGGAGAGGGACAGACAGGGTTTTCCCTAGTCTGAGGGATATCGCAGGGGCCCGGGTAATCAGCTGTAGTCTACCCAGTACCTGCATGACAGTTACACAGTGTCATACTTTTTTGGGGGGAATTGAGGTTATAAAAAATTAAATATATTTGGTGATGGTACATTTGTAAAATTGAAGTATTACAAAATATAAAATTAACTAACCGATTGTGAACTCCGTAAAGATAGAAAAACAAAACTCCAGAACTTTGGTTTTTCGTTCGCTTCAATGCCAAAAGAAAAAACAACAACCGGAGGCAATCCAAGCGTCGTACCTATCCCAAAATGGTGTCAATTAAACCATCAGCTCGCCATGTAAAAATGTCTCTGAAAATGGTGACACAAATAATTTATAAATTAAATAAGTAAAACAGAGTAAAATTAAAAAGCTGTACACAAGTTTGGCATTACCAAAATTGACCTGGAGAATCATTTTGACAAGTCATTTTTAGCATACAATGAATACCGTAAAGCAAAACCTAAAAAAACAATTGTAGAATTGCATTTTTTTCAGTGTCACAACATTTGGAATTTTTTTTCCATTCAGAATGTTGTATGGTAAAGTTAATGGTGTCATTCGAAATAAAAAGTTGTTTTGCAAAAACTATGACTATGTTGATGAAAAAATGTAAAAAGAAAAAACTTTAGAGCATGTGGCAGGACTTTGGGAGACCTTAGACGTGCAGGAGAGGGCTCCGAACCCAACAGCATAAATCTTTCTAATCCAGCCGGTTTACCCTACCATCCACTACCGAAAACATCTTACCTCACTCTGCTGTAATGGGAGAAATCCTCTGAGCCTGCTATTGTGTCACTGCACTAACACCATCGCCTGAGGCCTATTTGTGGGCCCCAAACGGTGGCCTATCCTGTGGTGCTGTTCTCCATCACCGACCCCTACGTAGCCTACAGCACTCATCAGCAAAAGGACTGGGAGCGACAGTGGGGCTTTCAGGAGGTGGGAGACTCATTGTCATCCTTGCCGAGTGAATCCCCCAACGCCATTTGCAAAGGGTTAGGACCCAGTATGGCCTAATGCGTCAAGACACGCGCTCTCCTATCAGACACAACACACTTTACTAAGGAGAGAATCCCATCTTCCCCCTTCCCTAACTCTCTGCAGCCGCAGCTAAGAGTTTACTTCTAACCGCATTTTTCACAGAAGAAGTAGAGGTGCCAGCAGAGAGCCCATACGTGCTCCTTCTACTATATTTCCCTCACTAGAGGTAGCCATCTTGCAAAGCAAGTCTGGAGACTATTGTGGAGGCCCCAGAAGAAGACACTTACGTCTCATTTATTCTATTTTTAAGGCACAACTCTCGTAGACTGCTCTCCCAGTAACCCCAAATAACCATCATAAGAGCTAAAGAGGGAATAGAGCAAAACCTTCCAGTTTATTACTACAGAAGTCATGAAACCGGCCATTGAATCCACAATTCTTTACTGACATCTGGTGGTGATTTACAGAAGTGCATGAGGCTTTTCCTAAATAATTGTATCAGACACTAGAGATGAGCAAATCCATGGATGAATGGATTTGCCGAACATACAATTAAAAGTTCGGTTCGAACTTGACCCCCGGACCAGGAACCTATAGAAGTCAATGGGGACCTGAACTTCAGTGCTTTAACCCCTTTACCCCCGAGGGTGGTTTGCATGTTAATGACCAGGTCAAGTTTTACAATTCTGACCACTGTCCCTTTATAAGGTAATAACGCTTCAATGGATCCCGGTGATTATGACATTGTTTTCTCAAGACATATTGTACTTCATGATAGTGGTAAAATTTCTTTGATATGACTTGCATTTATTTATTTTAAAAAAAATGGACATTTAGCAAAAATTTTTGAAAATTTTGCAATTTTTCAAATTTGAATTTTCATGCCCATAAATCACAAAGATATGCCACGCAAAATACTTAATAAGTAGCATTTCCCACACGTCTATGTCACTTTTTTTTGTTAGGAAGTAATAAGGGTTAAAAGTTAAACAATGATTTCTCATTTTTACAACACCATTTTTTTTAGGGACCACATCATATTTGAAGTCACTTTGAGGGGTCTATTTGATAGAAAATATCCAAAAGTGACACCATTATAAAATCTGCACCCCTCAAGGTGCTCAAAACCACATTCAAAAAGTTTATTAACCCTTCAGGTGCTTCACAGGAATTTTTGGAATGTTTAAAAAAAAAAAATGAACATTTAACTTTTTTCACAAAAAATTTACTTCAGATCTAAGTTATTTTTATTTTTCCAAGGGTAACAGGAGAATTTGAACCCCAAAAGTTGTTGTGCAATTTGTCCTGAGTACACTGATACCCCATATGTGGGGGTTAACCACTGTTTGGGCGCATAGCAGAGCTCGGAAGGGAAGGAGCGCCATTTGATTTTTCAACGCAAAATTGACTGTAATTGAGATAGGACGCCATGTCGCGTTTGCAGAGCCCCTGATGTGCCTAAACATTGAAACCCCCCACAAATGACACCATTTTGGAAAGTACACCCCCCAAAGGAACTCATCTAGATGTGTGGTGAGCACTTTGAACCCCCAGGTTCTTCACAGAAGTTTATAACAAAGAGCCGTAAAAATAAAAAATCATATTTTTTCCACAAAAATGATCTTTTCGCCCCCAATTGGACCCCAAAAGTTGTTGTGCTGTGCGATTTCTCTTGAGTATGCCGATACCCCATATGTAGGGGAATACTACTTTTGAGGCACAGTGCAAAGCTCAGAAGGGAAGAGTTGCCATATTGGAGTTCAGATTTTGCTGGAATGGTTTGAGGGGGGCCATGTTACATTGGCAGAGCCCCTGAGGTGCCAGAACAGAAGAAACCCCCTATATGTGAACTCATTTTACAAACTACATTCCCCAATGAATTCTTCTAGAGGTGCCGTGATCATATTAACACCACATTTGCCTGACAGAAGTTTATACCATTGAGCGGTGAAGAAAGAATAAATTACATTTTTACCACTAAAATGTTGTTTTAGCCCCAGGTTTTTAATTTTTCTAAGGGCTAATGGGAATTTTTTTTTTACAAAAAACTGAGGTCCATTTTTCCTGAGTGCGCCAATACCCTACATGTAATTGGGAAATATTTTCCAGGCACAGTGCAAAGCTCAGAAGGCAAGACGCACCAGATTTTACTGTTATGGTTTGCAGGTGCCATGACCCACTGGGAGAGCCCATGAGGTGCCAGAACAGCAGAACCTCCTATAAGTGACTCCATTTTATGAACTACACCTCTCAATAAATTCATATAGGGGTGCAGTGATCTTATTGACACCATAGGTGTGTCACAGAATTGTATACCATTGGGCAGTGAAGACAAAATAACTATATTTTGCCACCAAAATTTTGTTTTAGCCAATGATTTTACATTTTCACACAAGAAGTGGGTAAAAATAGCACCAAAATTTGTTCCACATTTTCTATTGAACATGGCAATTCCCCATATGTGTTTGTACAGTGCTACTTAGCCATACGGGGAAACTCGGGAGGAACAGAGCGCTATTTGCCTATTCAAGTGAATGGGTCTGTGCACATGTCAATGTGTTTCCACGGACCGTGTGTCCGTGGGCAAAACAAGCTGACATGGCCGCTCTTTAATGTCAGCACGGGCCACAAAACGTCCCGCACACGTGCATACGCATAACACACATGGATGGCATCCATGTGACATGCATCGGCGCCAGGGAAGAAGAGTTACAGTAAGCGTTGTTCCCTGGTGCCGGGTGCTGAACACGGAAATGGCCACGGGATGCCGCGCATGCGCAGATGGAGATCGCGGCGGCCATTTTCCTGAAGCCCCGGGAAGCAGAGCACTCCATCTGCGCATGCGCGGCCTCAGGAAGATGGCCGCCGCCACCGATAAACCGGTGAATAGCACAGATGGCGCTCTTTTTTGCCGTTGCGCAGTGCATTCAGCTGTTGCGCATGCGCGAAACACTACGCCAACGCCGGGAAGAAAAGCAAGAGGTGGGGGAGGAACAGCGATTTCACAACGACCATTTGACCAGACCTGCGTGATTGACAGCAGAAAACGGCGACTTTACTAAGGTATTTTGGCAGCAAAGGTGGGGAATCAGGGGATAATAAAGGCACTATTTTACAGCACAGCTCAGGCCCTATTGAACACTATTTTTACCTCATATTGAAAAAACGGGGTGACAGGTTCCCTTTAAAAATAGCAAACACAGTTATACTCACCAAACGCCTATTCCACAGAAGCCCTTGTTCTCCTGTAATAAAACTAAAATAAAAACAACAATATACCATACGTGTCTATCTTTTTGTCCCACGCTGTAATCCATGTATGGGGGATAATTTGTTTTCAACCTGTACGGTGCCAAGATGTGACCGTCCAGGCTGAGAACCACTGGTGAATGAGCTGCTGGGAATGCAGTGTCAGTGTCCTGGGGTGATATCATAGCGGTTACCTCCGGTCACTGGGCTCCTTTCCCTGCCGGGCTGAGCTGCGGTGAGATCCGGTGAGATCCCCACTAGCACTGTGAGCGCTCACGGTTCTAGTGGGGAGCTCACCGAAGTCACTGCAGTTCATTGTTTGGAAATGGACTTACAGCCCTTCCTAGACTGATTAGAAGGAAAAATTTCTTCTTCAAGATCATTGCTTATGTTTTTTCTTCTTGACATTGTATTAACAGGCAACTGAATAATCTAGACCAACAAACTGCTAAACCTTCTGTTTTTATAGAGGCTATCATCACACTTGCTGAGGAACCATTAATCAAGGTCATTTGATTAAAAAGATTTGGAGGCTACTTAGTCTCTTAATCACTATGAAAGTGCAGCGCCCCAGAGTCCTGGTCGTTGCAGTACTGTGGCTCCGCCACTATGGGGAGCTATGGTGCGTCCGATGGCACTGAAGGAGTTCATCTGATCAGGTATCACAGACACCAATACATTTCACAGCCGGGCCTCCGGGGGGAGCTAAGGGTGCTATTCATTAGGCCACTCCCCACCATAGTGGGTAAACTGGGGGTCAGGCAGGAAGTTAGATCAGAAGCTGACTGGGTTGGAACCAGGCAACACCTTGTGGCAGAGGGTGTTGTAGGGGAAGATACAGTAGGGTCTCTGTCAGGGGTGGGATCCTGACAGAGGCTTGGCAACGAGAACGAACGTAACGGGACCGTGCCTGCTCCGGGTAGCGGCGGTGCCCAAGAAAGGATTAGAAGAGAGATAGATTGTGCTGAGTGAGAAACGGGATCACGCAAAAGGAGAAATACCAGTAGGAGTCGTGCTGTAAGACCGAAGCAACATCCTACTGAGGCGCACTACCGGTGGCCGGAACGCCGAGGGAGTAGAATAACATTCAGCTTCAAGCAATACTCCAAACAGCGGCAGGACAGTCAGTCTCAGGCGGGCTGTCTAACTCAAATCACCTATGAAGTCTTGGGAGGCAATTGTGGGAGAGGGGCGTCTCTAGGGTCCCGGAAGAACTCCAGGCCTACCCGTCAAACGGGTGCCGTTCCTACCCGAACCTCAGGGAGGGACGGAGGATTAGCAGAACATCATCTAATCGAGTTGTGAGGGAACATCAGAAACAGACACAACAGTTGTGGGGTACTTTCCGTAAGCACAGCAGGGAAGGACTACAACACATAGCGCTAGGGGGAAGGCACAGATTTCCTCCTGTGAAGAGAACTCTGGAAGTGCCATTGGACCGGCCGGACTTGCGCAGCCTGGTGAGCCGTATTCTGGATTGAGGACTCAGAGATCTTCAGTAAAGAGGTAAAGAGACTGTAACCTGGTGTCCTCGTTATTTATCGCGACCTGCACCCCACAACTGCACCGTTACAACACCTCTTATTTCACCGGACGTCCCCCACTGACAGACAGGGCCACGGACCGGGTCTAGCCACCGTGACAACCCCAGGACTGAGACCTAGAGGCCCGGCTCCGGGTACCCCTAGGCCCTGCGGCGGTGTGGGGGCGCTCCAAAAGCTATCAGTGTGCCTAATTTTTCTTGCACTTTTTCTTAATTTTGGCACAGTTTTTGTTAAACTGATAATGACATGGTGTAATTTGTCATATTTTGGTGTTCATCTAAGATTGTATTTACCTAATTTTAAGACCATCAAAGGACCATATTTTTTATATTATGTTCTGATACGTAAAACCACAGAATGCATAGAAGGTACATTTGGTTTTATACATATACTATAAACTATTTTTTTGCATTGTTTTACACAATTTGGTTCTCCACCATAATTAATTAGGCTGTGAAAATCCCTTTCCTTTGCACACACCCAAATAGATGGTTTTGGAAGGTGAGAGTCGATAATCTTAAAGAAAGGTACAGTCCAAGGATGGACAGTGTAAAGGACACCGCACTGCCGTTGCTTACCGAGTCAGTTCACGTGTCCTGAGTTGAGCGCATGGTGCCCAGAGAGTCCAGAGGAATGGGACAGCCGCGGTGGAGAAGCGTGCTTCAGGTATGACCGCAAGGGGAGTGTCGGGCGGAGACAAGCTCCGGACTCCGGGGACCAGAGAAACTCAGGGAGAGACGACACAGTACAGGCGGAAACAGACAGAGACGTGGTCAATAACAATCCAGGGTCAGAAAGCCGGAGATAGCAGTGTGGTATCAGATGGGAAACACAAAACGGAAGGTCAGGGACATGCAGAGGTCAAAACCGAGAGACTAGGCAAGTACAGAATCGGGTAGCAAATTCAGAAACAGGAACGTACCGGGTCATACACAAGCAATCACACACAGGCAGACAGTATCCTCACATACATGGAGATCAGGAACTCAGCCTAGGTCAAAAGTATCACTGACAAAGAACAGAGACCAAAAGAGGCTATTTAAAGCCCTCCCACCGCCAGAGAGGACAACAGCATTAACCCCTGAAGCACTAGACAAAAACTTCCATACAGACCATGACAGACAGTAGCTCATTGAGAAGTAATAATCCTACCATGCAATTTATTTCTGTCTTACACAGGGGTGTAAACCTAATAGTGAATGCAAGTAAGCAGTTTGGCAGATGTTGGGATACTACATTATTAAAAAAAGTGGAGTGAGTGCAGCCCAAACACCAAAGGATCAGCTAGCTCCAGGCTTGAGTAGAACCCACACCACCATCCATTGTTTTCTGCTACTGATTATTAAAGCCTATGCTCTGTCAGAAGAGGTAACTGCCAAGAATTCTTACACCATGTGAATTTTACTTAAACAGCTCCCGAGTTTTCTTGATTTTTACTACTTCTCAGGTGCGACACCTAAAAACAGCCGGGAACAGCACTGCTGGTGTAACTGTTTGGGATAGCACTAGGAGCACTAGGAGCAGGTAGTTTGGCCATCACCATCTTGGAGGCAGGTTTCCCTCAACAGACCCTCCTCCTTGCCCTAATTCTCTAATCCTACACTCTACATGTGTCCTGTCAGGATTCTTTTATTAAGTAGTGGCTGAAATAAGAATCCATTGGCACTGTTGTGAATTAGACTTTTTTGGCTCCCTCTAGTGGTTACTAGTGATATGACTCTGGGATTTCCTTCCCTCTGTCTGCACCCAGCTGGGTCGTTACTTCAGGGGTGTTGCTATATAAACCTCCTGGAACCTTAGTCCAGTGCCTGGCATCGGTGTTATCAGACACATTCTGTTCGCTCCTGTTTGCTGGTCCTGGTTCGTGTTAAATTAAGCTAAGTCTTGCTTCTTTGTTTTTTGGGTTATTTTTTTGCTATCATTTTTGTCCAGCTTGTACTAAATGTGATTCCTGTCCTTGCTGGAAGCTCTAGGGGGCTGGTGTTCTCCCCCCGGGCCGTTAGACGGTTCGGGGGTTCTTGAATTTCCAGTGTGGATATTTTTGATAGGATTTTTTGCTGACCATATAAGTTATCTTTCTATATTCTGCTATTAGCTAGTGGGCCTCTCTTTGCTAAATACCTAGCTCATTCTTATGTTTGTCTTTTCCTCTTACCTCACCGTTATTATTTGTGGGGGGCTTCTATCCAACTTTTTGGGGTATTTCCTCTGGAGGCAAGAAAGGTCTTTCTTTTCCCTTCTAGGGGTAGTTAGCTCTCCGGCTGGCGCGAGACGTCTAGGATCAACGTAGGAACGTTCCCCGGCTGCTGGTATTTGTGGTGCTAGGATTAGTTATATGGTCAGCCCAGTTACCACTGCCCTATGAGCTGGTTTTCTGTATTTACAGACTTAGCATTATTCCTGAGACCCTCTGCCATTGGGGTCATAGCAGTATGCCAGGCCGACATTGAATGTTTAAAGCATTGCAGAAGTGGGATAATAAGAAAGGAAATTCTGAGTTTTTTTTTTTTTCTTTCCTTTTCTTCCTCCCCTTTACCTTTGAGTGGGGTGTGCTTGCTGCAGACATGAATGTGAAGACCTTGATTACAAGTGTTAACCAGCTGGCAGCTCGTGTGCAGGGTATACAAGATTTTGTTACCAGTAGTCCTATGTCTGAACCTAAAATACCTATTCCGGAATTGTTTTCTGGAGACCGATTTAGGTTTAGGAATTTCAAGAATAATTGTAAATTGTTTCTTTCTCTGAGACCCCGTTCATCTGGAGATTCAGCTCAGCAAGTTAAAATTGTTATTTCTTTTTTACGGGGTGACCCTCAGGATTGGGCTTTCTCGCTAGCGCCAGGAGATCCGGCATTGGCGAATATTGATGCGTTTTTTCTGGCGCTCGGATTGCTTTACGAGGAACCCAATCTTGAAATTCAGGCAGAAAAAGCCTTGCTGGCTATTTCTCAGGGTCAGGATGAAGCTGAAGTGTATTGCCAAAAATTTCGGAAATGGTCCGTGCTTACTCAGTGGAATGAGTGTGCTCTGGCCGCAAATTTCAGAAATGGCCTTTCTGAAGCCATTAAGAATGTGATGGTGGGTTTCCCCATTCCTACAAGTCTGAATGATTCTATGGCGCTTGCTATTCAAATTGACCGGCGTTTGCGGGAGCGCAAAACCGCTAATCCTCTGGTGGTGTTGTCTGAACAAACACCTGATTTAATGCAATGTGATAGAATTCAGACTAGAAATGAACAGAAAAATCATAGACGTCAGAATGGGTTGTGTTTTTACTGTGGTGATTCTACACATGTTATATCAGCATGCTCTAAACGCCTAACAAGGGTTGTTAGTCCTGTCGCCATTGGTAATTTGCAACCTAAATTTATTTTGTCTGTGACTTTAATTTGCTCTTTGTCTTCTTACCCTGTTATGGCGTTTGTGGATTCAGGTGCCGCCCTGAGTCTTATGGATCTGTCATTTGCCAAGCGCTGTGGTTTTGTTCTTGAACCGTTAGTAAATCCTATTCCTCTTAGAGGTATTGATGCTACGCCATTGGCGGAAAATAAACCGCAGTTTTGGACGCAGGTGACCATGTGCATGACTCCTGAACATCGGGAGGTGATTCGTTTTCTTGTTCTGCATAAAATGCATGATTTGGTCGTTTTGGGTCTGCCATGGTTACAGACCCACAATCCAGTCCTGGATTGGAAGGCAATTACTGTGTCAAGTTGGGGCTGTCAGGGAATTCATGCTGATTCCCCGCCGGTGTCTATTGCATCCTCTACTCCTTCGGAAGTTCCTGAGTATTTGTCTGATTATCAGGATGTATTCAGTGAGTCCAGATCCAGTGCTCTGCCTCCTCATAGGGACTGTGACTGCGCCATAGATTTGATTCCAGGTAGTAAATTTCCTAAGGGAAGATTATTTAATCTGTCAGTACCTGAGCATGCCGCAATGCGTTCATATATCAAGGAGTCTCTGGAGAAAGGGCATATCCGTCCATCCTCTTCCCCTCTTGGTGCGGGATTCTTTTTTGTGGCCAAGAAGGACGGATCTTTGAGACCTTGTATTGACTATCGGCTACTGAATAAAATCACTGTAAAATTTCAGTATCCTTTGCCTCTTTTGTCGGACTTGTTTGCCCGGATTAAGGGTGCCAAGTGGTTCACCAAGATAGATCTTCGTGGTGCGTACAACCTTGTGCGCATTAAGCAAGGTGATGAATGGAAGACTGCATTTAATACGCCCGAAGGTCATTTTGAGTACTTGGTGATGCCTTTTGGGCTTTCTAATGCTCCCTCAGTATTTCAGTCCTTTATGCATGATATTTTCCGGAAGTATCTGGATAAATTTATGATTGTTTATCTGGACGATATTCTGGTTTTCTCTGAAGATTGGGACTCACATGTGGAGCAGGTCAGGATGGTGTTTCAGGTTTTGCGTGAGAATGCCTTGTTTGTTAAAGGCTCAAAGTGTCTCTTTGGAGTACAGAAAGTTCCCTTTTTGGGGTTTATTTTTTCCCCTTCTGCTGTGGAGATGGACCCAGTCAAGGTCCGAGCTATTCATGAGTGGACTCAACCCACGTCAGTTAAGAGTCTTCAGAAGTTCTTGGGTTTTGCTAACTTCTACCGTCGTTTTATCGCTAATTTTTCTAGCGTTGTTAAACCTTTGACGGATATGACCAAGAAAGGTTCTGATGTTGCTAACTGGGCTCCTGCAGCCGTGGAGGCGTTCCAGGAGTTGAAGCGCCGGTTTACTTCGGCGCCTGTTTTGTGCCAGCCTGATGTCTCACTTCCCTTTCAGGTCGAGGTGGATGCTTCTGAGATTGGGGCAGGGGCCGTTTTGTCACAGAGAGGCCCTGGTTGCTCAGTAATGAGACCATGTGCTTTCTTCTCTAGGAAGTTTTCGCCTGCTGAGCGGAATTATGATGTGGGCAATCGGGAATTACTGGCCATGAAGTGGGCATTTGAGGAGTGGCGTCATTGGCTCGAGGGTGCTAAGCATCGTGTGGTGGTCCTGACTGATCACAAAAATTTGATGTATCTCGAGTCTGCTAAACGCTTGAATCCTAGACAGGCCCGCTGGTCATTGTTTTTCTCCCGTTTTGACTTTGTGGTCTCATATTTACCAGGTTCAAAGAATGTGAAAGCTGATGCTCTTTCAAGGAGCTTTGTGCCTGACTCTCCTGGAGTCACAGAATCTGTTGGTATTCTTAAAGAAGGAGTTATTTTGTCAGCCATTTCTCCTGATTTGCGACATGTGTTGCAGAGATTTCAAGCTGGTAGACCTGACTCTTGTCCACCTGACAGACTGTTTGTTCCTGATAAGTGGACGAGCAGAGTCATTTCCGAGGTTCATTCCTCGGTGTTGGCAGGTCATCCGGGAATTTTTGGCACCAGAGATCTGGTGGCTAGGTCATTTTGGTGGCCTTCCTTGTCACGGGATGTACGGTCATTTGTGCAGTCCTGTGGGACTTGTGCTCGAGCTAAGCCTTGCTGTTCCCGTGCCAGCGGGTTGCTCTTGCCCTTGCCTGTCCCGAAGAGGCCTTGGACACATATTTCCATGGATTTCATTTCTGATCTCCCGGTGTCTCGGGGTATGTCTGTCATCTGGGTGGTATGTGATCGCTTTTCAAAAATGGTCCATTTGGTGCCTTTGCCTAAGCTGCCTTCCTCTTCCGATCTGGTTCCTGTGTTCCTTCAGAATGTGGTTCATTTACACGGCATTCCTGAGAATATTGTATCTGACAGAGGATCCCAGTTTGTTTCCAGGTTCTGGCGATCCTTTTGTGCTAGGATGGGCATTGATTTATCGTTCTCGTCTGCCTTTCATCCTCAGACTAATGGACAAACTGAGCGAACTAATCAGACTCTGGAAGCTTACTTGAGGTGTTTTGTTTCGGCAGATCAGGATGATTGGGTGACCTTCTTGTCGTTGGCTGAGTTTGCCCTAAATAATCGGGCTAGTTCCGCTACTTTGGTTTCGCCATTTTTCTGCAACTCTGGTTTCCATCCTCGTTTTTCCTCGGGACATGTGGAGCCTTCTGACTGTCCTGGAGTAGATTCTGTGGTGGATAGGTTGCAGCAGATCTGGAATCATGTGGTGGACAACTTAAAATTGTCACAGGAGAAGGCTCAGCGTTTTGCCAACCGCCGCCGCGGTGTGCGTCCCCGACTTCGTGTTGGGGATTTGGTGTGGCTGTCTTCTCGATTTGTTCCTATGAAGGTCTCCTCTCCTAAATTTAAGCCTCGCTTCATCGGTCCTTAAAAGATATTGGAAATCCTTAATCCAGTGTCCTTTCGCTTGGATCTTCCGGTTTCGTTTGCCATTCACAACGTGTTCCATAGGTCTTTGTTACGACGCTACGTTGTGCCTGTGGTTCCTTCTGCTGAGCCTCCTGCTCCGGTGTTGGTTGAGGGCGAGTTGGAGTACGTGGTGGAGAAGATCTTGGATTCTCGTCTCTCCAGGCGGAGGCTTCAGTATTTGGTCAAGTGGAAGGGTTATGGTCAGGAGGATAATTCCTGGGTGGTTGCCTCTGATGTGCATGCGGCCGATTTAGTTCGTGCCTTTCACGCTGCTCATCCTGATCGCCCTGGTGGTCTTGGTGAGGGTTCGGTGACCCCTCCTTAAGGGGGGGGTACTGTTGTGAATTAGACTTTTTTGGCTCCCTCTAGTGGTTACTAGTGATATGACTCTGGGATTTCCTTCCCTCTGTTTGCACCCAGCTGGGTCGTTACTTCAGGGGTGTTGCTATATAAACCTCCTGGAACCTTAGACCAGTGCCTGGCATCAGTGTTATCAGACACATTCTGTTCGCTCCTGTTTGCTGGTCCTGGTTCGTGTTAAATTAAGCTAAGTCTTGCTTCTTTGTTTTTTGGGTTATTTTTTTGCTATCATTTTTGTCCAGCTTGTACTAAATGTGATTCCTGTCCTTGCTGGAAGCTCTAGGGGGCTGGTGTTCTCCCCCCGGGCCGTTAGACGGTTCGGGGGTTCTTGAATTTCCAGTGTGGATATTTTTGATAGGATTTTTTGCTGACCATATAAGTTATCTTTCTATATTCTGCTATTAGCTAGTGGGCCTCTCTTTGCTAAATACCTAGCTCATTCTTATGTTTGTCTTTTCCTCTTACCTCACCGTTATTATTTGTGGGGGGCTTCTATCCAACTTTTTGGGGTATTTCCTCTGGAGGCAAGAAAGGTCTTTCTTTTCCCTTCTAGGGGTAGTTAGCTCTCCGGCTGGCGCGAGACGTCTAGGATCAACGTAGGAACGTTCCCCGGCTGCTGGTATTTGTGGTGCTAGGATTAGTTATATGGTCAGCCCAGTTACCACTGCCCTATGAGCTGGTTTTCTGTATTTACAGACTTAGCATTATTCCTGAGACCCTCTGCCATTGGGGTCATAACAGGCACCAAGTGATCATCGTTTAGATAAGGGCCTCCAAAGCTTAACTACTTAGATGCCACATGACACAAAGGGACACAGCATATAAAGGAGAAAAAACCTACAAGGATTGGACTTATCTCAAACCTTGGAAGTTGCAGGCAATGACTGTTTGTGTAACGCAACACCATTGTGCATGGAGCCGACTTGTGCAAGTTGAATTTGTGTCTCATGTAAAAATACTTGACATATATTTTGGTTCCCTTTAAAGACTATAAACTCCTTGTAGGGGTTGTCCACCCAATAACCCTTTGTAGAAATAATTCATAATGCCCTGATATAATAAAGTGAATCATTCTTGACATATGGATTCTCACTGCTCCTGTTTCAGTGCTGCCTGGGACGGATATGGGACCCCAACCAGTAACTGGTCAATGCCCCAGTCTGATACTGGAATAAGAAATATGGACACAGGAAGAACAGGAGCTAAACAGGAATAGCGAGGATTGGTTGAGTAAATATATTATGTTTTATATTGTTTTGCTTTAGACGATTCTGTGTGCATTTGCGGCGCCCCAGGGTCCTGGTCGTCGCAGTGATATTGCTGTCCTCTCGGGAAGAGTGATGCTACATTTGGAGGCAAAGAAGGATAACTGCATCCAGGTATCACAAACATGCAACACATTTCACACTCCAGCCCACCAGGGGGAGCTCCTGACCCTATATATTAGGTCACTCCCCATATATACAGTATATATAACTGGTAGTCTGCAGGGAAAGTTAGTGAGTTCCAGATCAGAGTCTGAGAAGGATTTAAGGTTAAAGGAGCTGTGCATGCCCTCAGAGCTGCAGCTCCTAGAAAGAGACATTGAAAGGCAAAATTGTATTGCAGCGAGCGTGAAGGAAGTCGAAGCAAAGGAGAGGATACCAGAAGGGGACCAGCCCCACTCAAGCTGTCTCCTTCTGAGGCGCAACATCCCAGTAGCCGGAATACCGAGGGAGCAAGGACCTCTACGCCTTATTTCAGAGACCGGCAGGACAGCTAATTGAAGGTTACCTGTCGGCACCTACACCTAGGAGGCACGGTGACACCTACAGAGCCGGGTTATCTAAGAGACCCTGTAAACAGGCTCAAGTCACCAGTCATACGGGTATTGTCCTATCCTATATGGGGGACAGAGAGAATGAAACACCACATCTTTGAGGACCTTATGTGAAGCCATAGGCAGTAAGGGACTACACCACCGCAGCGCAAGGGAAGACTACTGATTTCCACCTGGATAAGGGAACTCTGGACTTGCCTCCAAACCGTCCGGTCTCTGCCTGCCCTGTGATCTGGTGTCCTGGACTGTGGACACTGAAGCCTTCAGTAAAGGTAAAGAGACTGCAACCTTGTGTCCTCATTCTTCATTGCACCTCTCACCATTCTACCATCTACATACTGTGAAGCCCTGGGGACATATTTCACCTGTTGGAAGGTATACCATCTAGCTGCCATAACATCACCACAGCGGACCCCTTAAAGCAGCGTCGGTCACCCTGACCGAATACCACAGGTGGTGTCACAAACATTCCCCTTAAAGACCTTTCCCTTTTACATGGACGTCCCAGGGCCACGGACCGGGTCGCAGCCACCGTGACTTCCCCCTGTGAACTGCAGGACCCGGTACCGAGTACCCCACTGCCCTACGGGGGCGATCCACATTTTTTTAAAATTAGGGATGAATAACCCCTTAAATTATATAGCTGATTTTGATCTGTAAAAATTGGACAGCGGAGATAAGAATATGGTGTTTGGAGAGAAGAGGAATGACTGCAGAAATATATAGTGCTATGATATATATTTATATTTTTATGTGACAGTACCGTATTTTTTTTTAATATTCATTAGGGGGGTTACACATCTACTCACCTAGCTGGGTTGTGTTGATGGTTTGGGTCCTTGGTGCATCCACAAAAGACTTCAGCACTAAGCTCTCCACATTTCTTAGGATGTCTGTAGTGAGTTCACCAGCATCTGTGCCGTCATCGGTGGAGTTTCTGTGCTTGTTGAGTATGTCATTGAGGTTTATTGTGTCTATTTTAAGTTGACTTTTGGCTTCCTAGAGAGAATAGCGTAGTGGTAGTGTGCAGAAATAAAGGGTTTTTGGTCCCTTGCCTCCCTGCTTCTTACATTTAAAGAGGTTGTTTAAGATATGTGAAATGATTCCTACAGACGCAGACACTAATTCACGTCCTATTCCAGTGCTGCACTCTGTAGATAAAATGTTTGCATTGACTGCAGATATCAGAGCCCACATGTTACATCTGCAACCAATCATTAGCTGCAGTGGTATGTGGCCCGGGACCAGTGATTGGCAGCAGGCATCATGTGGATTAAGAAGAAGACTGTGACATCTGCAGTCAATGTAAACAGCATATCGGAGGAAAGCAGTGGGGTGTAGTGCTGGAACGAAGTTTGAGTAAGTATTATTTCACAGTTTTAGAGCTATTGCTGCTTGTCTGAACAATATTCACATATTAGACAATCTCTTTATGTAAGAAAACTGTCATCCTTTAAAGGGAACATGTCAGTAAGATCAATCATCACAAACCGTATACAATGGCATGCAGGTGTTTGAATTTTAAATCCATGGACACCTATATATCTTTTATCTGTTGCTGCATTCCCAAGAAATTAGCATTTAATTTACATGAAAATAAGGCATTAAGAGCTCTGGGCATCACAGAGCACTTAACCATCATCTGCCTTTGGAGATTTTTCCCTGCCCAGCACCAGCATCTTTAGCTTGATTGATAGCTCAGTCTGATTTCCTTCCCTGATGCTTGACATCACACAGACAGTAAGGTATCAAATAAGCTAAAGAAGTTGGTGCTGGAAGGGAGGAACAACCTAGAGATGCAGAGTCTTGGGATGTTCTCTGTCATTCCCAGAGCACTTAAAGCCTCATTTACATATGACTTAAAACATTAATTTCTCAGGAACACAGCAACAGATAGAA